>NC_138993.1:6815561-7415561 GCF_964341445.2 Mesoplodon mirus
CCAGGACCACCATTATCTTAGCCCAAGCTATGGCCACTTTGCCTGGACCACTGCAAAGCCTCCCGCCTGGCCCCACACCTCTGCTCTGGCCCCTTGGCATACAGCTCTCCACCCTGCAGCCAGACGCCCTTTGAAAAAGGCCAATCTTATTTATTTATTTATTTGCTTGTTTGTTTGTTTTCGGTCACGCCTTGCGGCTTGCGGGATCTTAATTCCCTGACCAGGGATCAAACCTGGGCCCACGGTAGTGAAAGTGCCTTGTCCTAACCACTGGACCGCCAGGGAATTCCCGCCAATCTCATTTTAAAGAGGGATGGATCTCTCCACTTTCTTGTCCCAGGCGATTCTTTTATTCTCATTCATTTACAGATAACAGGGGGTTTCCCTATCCATGAGGCCACTGTTCCCCATATCCAGGTTACTATTTCACCATTATCTCTTGGGGGGAGAACTTTTTTAAAATTTATTTTATTGAAGTCTAGTTGATGTACAATGTTGTGTTAATTTCTTCTGTACATCAAGGTGATTCAGTTATACATATATATGTGTGTGTGTGTGTGTGTATATATATATATATATATATATATATATATATATACACACACACATTCTTTTCTATTATGGTTTATAACAGGATGTTGAATATAGGTCCTGGTGCTCCTCAGTAGGACCTTGTGTTTCCATTCTATATATAATAGTTGGCATCTGCTACTCCCAAACTCCCAGTCCATCCCTCCCCCATCCCCCTCCCCCATGGCAACCACAGGTCTGTTCTCTACGTCTGTGAGCCTGTTTCTGATTCATAGGTAGGTTCATTTGTGTCATATTTTAGATTCCACATATAAGTGATACCATATGGTATTTGTCTTTGTCTGACTTATTTCACTTCATATGATAATCTCTAGTTCCATCCATGTTGCTACAGATGGCATTATTTCATTCTGCTTTATGGCTGAGTGATATTCCATTGTATATATGTACCACGTCTTCTTTATCCATTCATCTGTCGATGGACATTTAGGTTGCTTCCATGTCCTGGCTATTGTAAATGGTGCTGCTATGAACATTGGGGTGCATGTGTCTTTTTGAATTAGAGTTTTCTCCAGATATATGCCCAGGAGTGGGATTGCAGGCTCATATGGTAACTCTATTTTTAGTTTTTTGAGGAACCTCCATACTGTTTTCTGTAGTGGCTGCACCAATTTACATTCTCTTGGGGGGAGAACTTACATGTGTCACAAGGGCGACAGTCTGCGTGGGCTGAACAAAGGCTGATGTCACCCTTGCTGGGCTCATGGTGTGGGGAGAGCGGGCTGCGAGAAAGATGCCCCCTCAGCCCAGGCCACCTCCTGGCAGCGTGCTTTCCCGGGTGTAGACAGGCTGCCACGTGGGCTAGGGTCCCACCCGGCCTCTGGCGCTTCTGGGGCAGAGGTTGCGTGGTTCCTACAGGCTGGCCAGTCCTTCTGGCCTCGTGCTCATGATCCCCACCACCCCCGCCCCCATACAGTCCAGTTTATGATCCACTCACTTTGGATGAACTTCATCCCCCTGATCTCTTCGGGACTTCGCCTTTTGGTTCACTGGACGCTCTGCTCTTACAAATCAGAGCTCTGGCTCTCGCAGCTATTATCTCTGGACTGGAAGCCAATGGCCAAACCTTGACCCCATGTTTGCCTTTGCCATCCAGGAAAGCACAGTTTTACTTCTCCCCAGGAAGAGCCGTGCTGACTGAGGAGTGCAGAAAAGAAAAGCACAGGGAGACATGAACATATTTGAAACATACTGCAATGCACGATAACGTCACTGTCCATCTCCACTTAAAACTACTCAGTAGGGGCTTCCCTGGTGGCGCAGTGGTTGAGAGTCCGCCTGCCGATGCAGGGGACACGGGTTCGTGCCCTGGTCCGGGAGATCCCACATGCCGTGGAGCGGCTGGGCCCGTGAGCCATGGCCGCTGAGCCTGCGCGTCCGGAGCCTGTGCTCCGCAACGGGAGAGGCCACAACAGTGAGAGGGCCGCGTACTGCAAAAACAAAAACAAAAAAAAAACTACTCAATAGCTTCCTGCTGATCTTAACATAAAGAATAAAATCTTAAACATGGCCCAGAGAGCCTAAATGGTCTGGCTTTGGCCTTCTTCTCCAGCTAATCGTCCACTCCAGCCCCTCCAGCCCGCTTTCTGTACCTTGGGAGAGCCATGCTCCCTCCCCCATTCCTCTGGGAAGCCCCTCTAGACACCCGCAGTCCCTGTGACAAACTCCCATAGCCTCACTCCTTTAATTTCAGGAATTTCTTTCACTTGCTGGATTATTTGGTCACCATCTCTCTCCCCGATTCTGTAAGCTGTGAGAGACCTGGCATGTAGTTGTCTTTTTCATCACTATTTTCATTCTTTTTTGGCTGCGCCTTACGGCTTGCAGGGTCTTACTTCCCCAACCAGGGATTGAACCGGGCGCCCCCTGCAGTGGAAGCTCGGAGTCCTAAGCACTGGACCGCCAGGGAATTCATTATTTTCATTCTTTAGTGAATGAATGAGTGAATGAAGGGGATAGATGGATAAATGGATGGATGCAGGGATGGTAGTTACGGGTTAAAGGCGATCGTGCAACTCTGGGTCCTAATCCAAATTGGTCCATCAGAGTATCAAGGAACAGACACAGCCTGATGAATGGTCGGAATATATATAGCTGCCTATTTGGGGATAATTTGAAATAGAAAAATTAAGTCCTCCTAAATCACCTGGTCCCACCTCCTGAAGTTTTACCAGTTAGGGCTATTCCTTTGTGCTGGTCCTCAAGAAACTTTTACTAAAATTCCAATAATTCTAGGAGAGTTCAGTCCTCACGAGCTATATTTTAGGCAGCAGAATTCACGGCTGAGCCCTGGAGATCAGGGAGAAGGAGGATGGGGAAAGAAGAGAAATGGGGAGGTGGGGAGGGAGACACACCGTGAGTGAGACCCTGAGAGGGAGTCAAGCCCGCGAAGGCGTCATCAGCTTCACACATTTGCCAAGACCCCACCCTTCTACGCTTCACAATCTCAGCTGTTTTGAGTTTTTCCCCCAAGGCACAAGGATAGAAAAACAAACCAGGGAAACTTCTTTAGAGGTAATTGGAAGCACATGGATATGAGATGTTTAGCATTTGAATATATCCTCTTGGAAAACTCACTCATTCATCCATTTACTCATTAAAGAAATACTATTGTCCATCACGCGCCTGGCCCCGGGGGCACTGGAAATAGAGAATGAACCAAACAGACTGCGTTTTTACCCCCATAGGTTAGTGGGAACTTCCCACAAGGGCTTTTAGAGAAAAAGACATGCGTTCTTCTGGGTCCACCCAGACTACCCTGGCTTGTAACTGCCTGGAAACAGTGGGACGGGGCGGGGTGGGGAATCTGGGGAAAGTTGGGAACTATATGACATTGTTGAGAGGCACAGAGGGCATCGCAAGGGAAAGGAACGAATATTCTCTTTTCCCGTCTTTTTAACTTTTTGGTGCCAGGACCTGGGCAGATGAGGGGAGAGAGGGGATGTGGTTAGAAGCTGGACTCCAGGAAGTGTCATCAGTGTGGTTTGAATTACTCTAATGGCCTGATGCCAGCCTGTAGCTTTGAAGCTTTGCTGCAAATAGAGAAAAGATGTCTGATCTGCAAAGGAGAGTTTAACTGGCTGGTGATGTGAGAATCAGACCTGCTGCATCTTACTTCACTTGACTTGTTTCCTCTTGTTCCCGATATTCCATTTCTACCCTTCGTCAGTTATGTAAGAGCTGGAACCTTCGTGTTCCAGCCTCCTACCCTGAATGAAGTTCCTTCTGTTCCTTTTCTTGCTTTTATTACACATTCTTCTTCCCAGGCCATTACAGAGGGCACGTACAAAATAAAGCGATTCTGCGATGTCAATAAAAGCCATGTAATCTCTTCCTAAAGCACCGCACTGCTTCGGAAAAATCAATATTCCTCCATGGGCCATTTCCCATAATGTGGTTAGTTTAGCAAACTTTGAAAAATCAAAATGTTGTGAGGACAATTGCATTCTTCCAAATTCTCCTTCATTTCCTACCCTCCAGTGTTTCTTAGACTCTTTCACGTCTTACCTCATTGTTGGCTAAGGGAGGAGGTCAAGAAACGCCGGCCTTGAACCATTTCAGAAGAAAGGGTGTATCAGTCAGGGTGGCTTGGTTGTAAGGAATAGAAACTTTCCATGAGTGAGCCCAGGTGGAAAAGGCGTGGATGGAGGGTGTGGGGCTTGTGAGCAGAGGGACGGGAGGGCGCCTAGGCAACGAAAGGAGCAGGTGTCCCCCACAGAGGCCCGAAGCAAGCGGTCCCTTCCCATCCCACCCTCAGCTGGACAATTATGAGGATGGTGGGGATGCAGCTGGAAGAAGAGGTTCTCCTGTTTGGAAAAGGTGTCTGGGCTGAGGGCTTGAGTGTGCTTAATGGGCAGAATGCTTGTCTTCTTGCCCCATGGTGCGGGGCCCCGTTCTGGACCCCCCTGCTTGGCAAAAAGGGAAAGCTTTCAGCAGAGCTGTCTACAAGAGCTGTATCCACTTCCTCACCAATGGAGCTTCCAGCCACCCATCTCTACCCTGGAACTGTGCATGGCTAGATTACCCACAGCCTCCAAACTGCCAACTCCAGTGGACTTTCTGGTCCTCCTGTTGCTCTACCGGACACTATTCCCTGGGCATCTCTGATACGCCCTGTCCTTGCCGTCTTCTCCTGCGCTGGCCTCTCTTGCGTGCTCTTCTGCCAGCTTCTCCTCCTCCTCTTGTCCCCTAGTTGTGGGAGTTGCTCAAGACTTGGCCCTGGGCCCTCTTCTAGTCTCTGTGTTCTCCCGTTAAGCAGGTCCATCAATAATATTCCCGCTTAGGGCTGCCCCGGGCACCTCAGTCTTAACATACAAAACAGAGCCCTAGAAGGGCCTCCCTCAGTCCACGTCTGATCCTCTCCCACTCTTAGTAAGAAGCGCCATCACCGCTGCCCCATCAGTATCGCCCCCTGGTTACTGGGCTCCATCCTCAATTCCTTGCATTTCCACTTTCTGCTGTAGAACCCAATAACACGTTCATTTGGCTGAACTTCAAATATATCTGCTATAAGCTTGTCTCTCTTGGTCTCCACCACACTCATCTGGGTCAACGCCACCATCATATCTCACGTGGTTGACCGAGCAGCCTCCTAACCGGTCTCATCCAACCAGTTTTCCATAGAGTGTTCTTTGAAAGGCCGATTATGTCACCTCCCTACTTAAAATCCTTCAATGACGTTCCATTGCCCTAAAGATAAAGGCCAATATCTTCTCCATGTCACTGCTTGGAATTCACTGCTTCCAAACCAGAACGCACGGCCACTGTGTCATTTGTACCAGCAAAACGGATGCTTTGTGCCTGGCTCCTCTTCCCACATAACCCCAGCTGTGAATCAGAATCTCCCTGGGTTGCCTCCGAGAGGAGGAACTTAAGTGAAAACTGGACCTCTAGCTGCAAGAGAGTCAGAAAAATGGATCTTAGCTCTCACTTGTGGAGCTAATGCAAAAGGGTTTGGAATGAGTGTTGAACAAGCCAGTCCCTGGGATTTGCTGCAGGTGGAGAGCCTGGAGCCGCAGGAAGGAGACCTGTGCCAGGGAGCTTGGATTTTTGTGGTCAGAAGTGAAGAGTCACTGATAAGTTCTCGGCCCCAGGAGCGTCATGAAAAAAGTGACTTTGAAAAGATTTATCTAAAAACATTATTCCAACTAGATTTGTCACCCGGAAGTCTTAGGTAAAAAAGAAGATGTAGGAGACAGTTGCTGTGATCTGCTAATAATCTCAGAGATAATGAAGGCCTGGAGCAGGGACAGCAGGAGCAGAGAGGAAGAAAATAATAACTAACAGTAAATTGAGACTATTCAGTGACTGATGAGACAGGTAACAAAATGAACCACAAACTCTGTGAGCAGAGACTGTCTCACTTGTCCTTGAACTCTTAGTGCCTCCCCCAGTGCATGGCTTACAGTAGATGCCCAATGAATGAACCTCAGGTGAGCAAGAAAGACAAGTCAAGATGGTAAATGATCATCAAAAGGCAGGTGCTTAAATAACTATTTAAAACAATGAGACAACAGATTTTGCTATTTTTCCCTCTTTGTGACCAGCAACTAGAAAGGCACTTTACAAAGAGTGGGCGGGGGGAGAGACGGAGGGGTGCAGGAATGGGAGGAAGTGAAAAATGGAGCTGATTCTCTGGCAGAAGTGACGGTCTAGGACGGTGCCTGAGTTGGGAGAATAATCCGACCCTGAGGGTCACCCCAGGTGGGAATGAACAGCACCCTGAGCCGGGCGGGGGGACACCAGCTCCAGACACTCAGTGACACAGCAGCAGAGAGAGCAGGGGAAGCTTCTCCAACAGAGCCTGCACACCCCGCAGCTGAGTTTTCTTTCTTTTCCTTCCATCCCCTCCCCCCACCACCCGTTTCCACAAACTCCAGAACATCATACTTAGAGAACTAAAGTATACATTTCTTAAAAAGCAAAGGACTGGACCCAGCTGAGAATCAAAGTGCTGACATTAGAAGAAAGATGGAGGTCATCTCAGTGACTGCACACGGAAAAGACACCAATGTTAAAGCAGAGAAGATAACAGATCCGGCCCGTGAATGGTGAGAATCCAATAGAAGCATAATTGGTGTCCCTGAAGCAGAGGATTGACAAGAGGACCAGAAGGTGTCCTGAGAGACACATAATGAAAAATGTCCCAGGCAGAACCGATTCTGCAGGTTAAAAGCACACTCCACATTCTTGGAGATTTTGACACTGAAAGCTCTTTGCCAAGGCATAGCCTGGAGAAGCTGTTGAACTTGAGGCTTAAACAAAGAGATCTCCAGGCATCCAGAAAAACACAGATCAACTACAGGAGAGACAAATTAGACTGGCCTCAGAATTGTTCACAACAGTCAGAGCCTGAGAACATTGGAGTAACGTCTACCAAGTTCTGAAAGAACGAGCAGCCTAAGATCATTCCACCCCATCAAGGTGTCATTCAAACGTAAAGGTAACAGACAGACATCTTTTTTTTTTTTTTTCTTGTGGTACGCGGGCCTCTCACTGTTGTGGCCTCTCCCGTGGCGGAGCACAGGCTCCGGACGCGCAGGCTCAGCGGCCGTGGCTCACGGGCCCAGCCGCTCCACGGCATGTGGGATCTTCCTGGACCGGGGCACGAACCCGTGTCCCCTGCATCGGCAGGTGGACTCTCAACCACTGCGCCACCAGGGAAGCCCCAGACATCTTTTAGGCAGTGCTGTGAATCTTCTTAAAAAGATATTTTACAATAACAACTTACCCACTGATAGATGACTCATGATTTAAAAATCATCAGGACTAGGGAAGCTTTGATGAAAGACTGGTAAGTGAATATGGAATCCATTTAAATGTAGAGTTAAAACTGAATAATTATGCCACATAATTAGAGAGCAGTGTATGTGTTAGAAATATGGGAAGTATTAAAATAATCGTATAACTTACAAAATTCAGAGGGGGTCAGATGGAAGAAGTAATACCTCTTTCATCTTTTTCAGAGAAAGGAATCAATTAGTTTTGTCCAAAACTGAAACATAAAGTACTAAAGATAAAGAGTAACCCCTTCTTTTTTCTTCATAATCACTCTTTCTTTAATCCTAGAGGGATATTTAGGAAACAACCCTCTGGTGGTGAAGAAACTTTTATGTGACGGTGATTCTTTGAGTTTCATTTCCATGTCTTTTGTTGAATGCAACTAAAATTCAAAACAGCTTCTGTTATATGACCCCAAGTTTATAAAGCAGTTTTGCTTACGAACCGTCTCTGCTGTCAATATGAACAGAATATTCAGATCATGTTCTTACTTGTGCGTGATGGGCTTGGGGTAAAACTAAAGTGAAAACACTTTTCACCTCTTCATGTTTAAGACTCTGAATTCTTTATAATAAGCATTTTTTTAAATAGAGAAACAGTATATTTTATTATATAATTTATTACAGTAGAAAGGCTGGAGGGAAATCGCCAAGTCCCTTCTGGGGTGTGTGAATGTGCATGACACTCAGTGGTGCAGCCCCACCTGCAGGAAAAGTCCAGATTTCGGAGTTACGGGCAGGGCTTCTGAGCTTCCTCGCGTCGTGGCCCCGGCTCGCTTTTCAAGCCTCAACTTCCTCATTCCCTCCCTGTCAAAGTCAAGTCCTCCGTGCTCCAGCCACACACCGAGCTCCTCACAATTTCCTGGCCAGTTTGCCCGCGTTCATTTCTGGGCCTTAGCATTTCTGTTTGCTCTGCTTGCATCACCCTCTGCCCATCGTCTCTGAGGCTCTGCTAGGCTCCTTTTCCTGGGCAAGGCCTACTCATGTTTTTGAAAAAAAAATTTATTTTCTTTTTTACTGTGGTAAAATATATGTAACATAGCATTTACCATTTTAACCATTCTGAAGCGTACAGGTCGGGGCATTAAGTACATTCATGATGTTGTGCAGCCATCCCCACCATCCACTCCAGAACTCTCCTCATCTTCCCAAACTGAAACTCTGTCCCCGTCTCCCCATCCTTGCCTTCCCCCAGCCTCTGGTCACTTCTCTTCTACTTTCCATCTCTATGAACTTGCCTATTCAAGGTACTTCGTATAAGTGGAATCACACAATATTTGTCCTCTTGTGGCCTCTTATTTCACTTAGAACAGTGTCTTCAAGGCTCATCCGTGTTGTAGCGTGTGTCAGAATTTCCATCCTTTTTAACGTTGAGTAATATTCCATTGTCTGATGATACCACGTTTTGCTTTTCAATTCATCTGTTTGGGTGGTTGCCACCTTTTGGGTACTCTGAATACTGCTGCTATGAACACTGATGTACAAATCCTTCTCATTTTTATGGATTCCACTTGGACATTATTTCTCCCCAAAGCCAGTTTTGATTCCCCTGTTTGGGGTTGGGTATCTGTCCGTTGTGTTCTCATGACATCTTGTACACATCAGGTTTGTTAGGTTGTATCACAGTTGCTGGCTTCTAAGTTCTGCTTGTCTTCTTCCTCCGCTAGACTTAATGGGCTTCTTGAGAGCAGGTGACTCAGCATCCCTAGTGGTTCACCTAGTGCTGAGAACACAGGTCGCCCTCAGCACTCTGTGGAAAGGGACTTATTGGCCAGGGCTGCACCATATTGTGGTAACACAGCTGGACTGCTGATATCAGAGAACGTAAGACATTATTATATTTGTTATGATGATCTGTGATCAGTGACCCTTGATGTTACTACTCTGACTCCCTGAAGGCTTGGATGATGGATAGCACTTTTAAGCAATAAAGTTTTTTAATTAAGGTTTATACATTTTTTTAGACATAATTTTCTTGCACACTTAACAGACTATACTGTAGTGTAATCGTAACTCTTATGTGCACTGGGAAACGCCGAAATTCGTGTGGCTCACTTTACCATGATATTCACTTTGTTGTGTTGGTCTGGAACCAAACCCACAGTATCTTTGAGGTCTGCCTGCAGTTGATTCTAGGTGATGGGATTAGTTTCTTTTTCCTCAACTTTCCTATAATTACGAGATGTTCTACAACGAGCAGAAGAAAAAGCAGAAGAAAAAACAACAAAGAATATTTTCAAGCATAGTGTCTGCCTGGGAAAATGGAAACGTCTATGTTCAAACAAGAAACTGTGCTTCTCTGGGCCTGTTCTATCACCTGTAAAACGGACCTCTGCCAAGACCCTAGCACAGTGCTTGTCACCAAGTAAGCCTCAATAAATGACAGCTTTTGAAAACGTAAGGCTTCCAGCATTGCAGCGGGAGAGGGACCCTTGTGGGGGGGGCGGGTGGAGAGTTAGAGATCAGAGCAAGAAAATGAAAGGAACTTCCAGAAAAGAGGTTGAGGCAGTCTGGAAGGTTTCCGCTGGACCCTGAGCTCCAGAGGGCGCAGTGAAAGGGTTTCTTGGAGTCATTGGGGTGTGGGAGGGGGACACGGGGGTGGGTAGGAAATGGGAACAGAAAAATGGACATCCCAGGGCCACGTGGGTATCGCGGCTGGGACTCTGGGCGTCTGGCCTCGTGGCCTGGGAGCGGGTGGCGGTGGTGAGCATGAGTAAAGGCACGCAGGGAGGAGTGGGTCTAGGGCGATGCGGCGGGAGGGGCGCGGGGGCTGTACTACTCGGCGTGCGCAAGGCCTAGAATCCGGCCCAGCATGTCATCTGTCATCCGGCTCTGGTGACTTGAACCCAAAGCGCCCGGGACCCTTATTCCCCATCTCCATCTTCTCGCCCGGTTTCCATTTCTACTTTAACTCGACTTACTGCAGTCTTTCCACTGTATTGTGTTCTCGGTATTTAAGTGGTTCTGGTTTTGGTCATCGGCAAGAACTAAGGAGACCATTCCGAGTCACGAGTGTTCCGATTTAGTTCAGCTGATGTGAGCAACCCAGGCGTCAATAGGAAAAAGTAAAAAAATAAGGAAAACTCCCCCTGTGGTTCCGGCATGCAGCCAGGGCTGGCTCCCAGCAGTGTATCCCTGCCATGTTCTTTTTGTGTTGAGCACAGCAATTGTGTACTTTCTATTTCCATTCAACCCCCGTTCATTTCAGACCTTTCTAACACCATTCTCAGAGGTGTCTGACACTTACTAGATTTCTCTTTGATTTACGTAGCCAAACACCCAGTTCTGCTCGTGCTGTTTAAATTATGACGGGAGAGCTGACTTGTGGCCACAGTGATCTCTTCAATGTCTTTTTTCCTTCCTCATCAGGATAATTTGTGACTACATAGTGATTTACTTGTGAGAGATCTGCACGCAGAATCTTCCTATTTTTTTCTCTCCTTTTCGTGAGCTTCTTCTTCATGATGTCTAGAACACACACGGGTGCTGGGCCCTCCATTTCCGACGTAAGGCCCTCTGACAGCTCTGACGGGCAGTCAGATGAGTTCTTGGACCAGTCAGTGCTAAAAATGTTTATTTTAAGATAATTCCTACAACCCTACAAAATAGGTATTATCCTTACTCTATATATGAAAAAATGGAAGCCCAAAGATTAAGTAACTGGACCTCGAAGCCAGACCTGATTCCAAAGCCCTGCTGTTCTCGGGCACGGTATCCTGCAGTCTGAGGACTGACTGGCAGTATCAGTCAAAATGGAGATGTGTTCATCAAATTTTTTAAAACGCTTAAGAAACACTGGTGGAAGGTCGCATGCTAATTAGTGGAACTCAGTTAAGCAAAGCCCCCGGAGAGAAAACCTCGTGATGTGGAAGGGGACCGTGAGAGGGGCCAGGCTCCAGAACGCCGGAAAAGCCATCTTATCCAGCAGACAACTGAGAACAGAATAAATCCCCTCTTTTATTATCACATGGACCGTATGGACAGTCTAAAAAGCAGCACCGATTAAAAGCTTGAGGTTCCAGTTCTGCTTGTGGTCAGGCACTATTCCCCTCTAGATCCTGTTCCCTCCTTATTTAAAAGGAGCAAAGTGTCTTCTACTACAACGTAGACTCCCCTTACACCAAAATAAGGCTTGAGAAATGTCTGTAGAAAATAAAACTCAGATACTGAACAATGTCTGAATGTGTCATAACTACACTCTAGAATCAGTTAAGAGTCTCTGCCTCAGACTCTTTTGTTTTTAAAGCAAATCACTTCCAGAGCCATTAAGAAATATGTTAGTTTACCCAAGCCCCCCGCCACCACGCGGCATGCAGTGGAAGTGCAGTCTTAACCACTGGATCACCAGGGAAGTCCCCCAATTCCTTTTTTTATTGGTTGAATCAGAGGAGAGCTTGACATCCCCTTTCCCCCAAGTATTGATTTACCATGCCTACTGTGTACTGCTTGAAAGTTGGCGTTTTGAAAAAGAGGCAGAATAAAAAAATATCGAAGGACATTTGATGTCACTGTCAAGAGCCACAAAATAACTTAATAAATGAAATATGTTTTCATATTCTAGTGCTGGCTTAAACTTTACCGAGACTTGGACGTTTATTTACCTTTGTCCACGAACTGTTTCAGAAGCCAGTCCCCACCCCCATCCCCTGGTCTGTGAAAAGGCTTCACACATGCTGTATTCTTCCGAAGAAAGCGCACCAAGCACTCGGGGGGGCTCCGCTGAGGGCAGCCGCAGCCAACCACCCGCTGCCCACGTCCGAGAAGCCCACTCTGCTAGGCCAGGGAAACCGTGCCTAGGAGACGGCCAGCAGCCTGCAGTTTTGTTTCAACCACAAGTATAGGTTACACACCCTTCTTCAAGCCCTCCTCCCACCCCCAGTCACTCTGTTTGGCTAACCAGTGGCTATATTACAGAATAATAATGGGAAAAAAATAAAAGAGATGCCTGCAACAGTTACCAGTAACGATGGTGTGAAGGCACACAAAATTTTGGTTGATCACTTCTCTTTGATTTCAGTAATAGAGAAGAAAAAACGGCTGACATAATGCTGATTTTACTGAAGAATGTAATAAAGTAAATGGAAGGAAAAAAGAGAAAAACAGTAGCAACAAAGAATATTTCTACACCAAAATTATGAAGTCATTTAAAAGAAGGGAAATATTCTACAACAGATGAAGAAAGTTTTAATTTCTTTTCACATTAAACATTGTTCACCACAGTCAGCTAACAGAAATTACTGTAACATTGGTCGAGATGACATAAAACTAAGGATAGATGTTTGTCATGAGAAAACCTCATGTAATGTGCATGATGATGTTAAATACTACATTTTTCATGATAAGATACAACTTATCTTGAAGAGGAACCAAATAAGTCAGATCAAGGAGACATGCTGAGGTTTTAATAAAGAAGAAAAGCTTTGCCTTGTCCAGAATACTTCAAGTCTAGGACAATTTAGGTAAAAGACATGAGTTAAATACCAAGTGCTGGGCAGGGTCACAGGCCCATAGTTCTGGTTTTATTTACAGGACTGGACCTCTGCGGCTCTCGCCTTTCAGCAAGCAAGCTGTTTGTGGCAGAGGGACCTTCAATGGGATATGATCGATCGATTTTAACCGGCAGGCAGTCCAAGGAACTATTTTCAAAGGGATGGTTGAGTATTTTCACGTATACACTATTAAGGCATCTAAATTTTTGGTGTTTCCTGTATATAATTTTACTGCAATTTTCAAATTCTTCTTTTCATTTTGCACAACAATGATACTAGGTATTGAGAGACATAATTCTCTACTGATGAACCAGTTCATCCATTTTGCAAACTCTAAATTGAGGTCTTGTGAAGGGAAATTTATAATGTGGGAACACACAGAAAAATATATTGAAAACCAACAGAGAATATGGTTAACCATCATAAAATTTCAATCACAATTAAATGGAGTCTTTAACTTTGGAGAAACAGAAGAATAATTAGAATTAAAATAGGTATTAAAAATAATTACCAGTAGTTTGTATTAGGAAAGAATACAGCCATAAATGGCTTAATTGCCCAATTAAGTAACTACCAGATTCTTCTTTAGTCCACACTAACAGAATTCACATGTGAGCTAGTCAACAAAGCATATAAATATTCAACATCTCTTGAATAGAACATCTTAGTGATAACAGGGACTACATAATTCTACCCATTGTCGTGACTGTGCACAAATTAACCAGGTTAAATACCAGAGATACATTGGGATTCGTCCCAAACCTAACAGTAGAATATTAAACAAATTCTTAAAAGATTCAGAAATAAAAACAATTTTAACATGGATGAGACAGTGCTTAAACAATTATCAACCTAATCAAGACCTTTAAAGTTACCACCAAAATGCACTACAATATTTTTTTTTATTTAGTTTACAGAAAGAATCTCTAAGTACAGGTTGCAGAAGGAAAATGTTTAGTGCTATTTACATTCATTTTAAAACTCTGCTCTATACAAATTTAATTCTGATCAGTATGAACAATATTTTCTTAGATCTACTGCATATAAAGCCTTTTCGTCAAAGCATTAACAATGAATAAAATAACCTGATTACCTTTAAACAAAGCTGACCGTTTGAAACCATTTACACTTACCATTTGTAAGGGCCGTGGACACTCACTTCAGTACAGAACGTGACGTCAGCCTGCAACTGCATTTTTATAAAGGCTAAAGTTATTTATATGGAACATTGTTCTATATACTACACGCCAATCTATATTTAAGTTCTATAGTTAGGTATTTTATAAGTTTTTTATTAAATATATTCTACACATATTTGTAATTTCATCCAGGAAGAATTTCTTCCCAGTGAAAAAATATAAAATCTTTTATATTTTTTACAGGTTTAGATGAAACTAGCTCATGCTTTAGTGCTGTGCAAATTGTTTTTAGCATATCAATTTTTAAATTATTGGTACAAAACAAAAAACTGGCATCCCTAATCAAGTGTGCCTTGAAAATCAGCTTTTGACTTTAATACAATTGCAAGCACTAATACCCAATGCAAACTACATAAAGAAACAAAATTAGTCCTATGGAGAATTTTTTAATTTTAAGAATTTATCTGAGGTCTCTAATGAGTAACTGTGACACTGGACACAGAGGTGAGCAATAATTATGGAAAAATTTAATTTGCTGATATTCAAATACACAAAAGTGATGAATAAGTGAGGTTTTCTAATATTTCTGCGCAATCACGGAGGTCTGCGAGTGACTGGAATTTACCCCCGCGTTAAGGCCGGGACGCGAGCTCTCACCCGTCTTGTGCTATGTGAACAAGCCCTCAGTCACTGTCTGACTAGAGTACACATGTTAAAGGAGAAACAACTAGGTTCATCAGCCCTCTGCTGAGTAACTTCAACAAGAGGCACGTTTTGTTTTTTCACTTGTTGCAGAGAGAACAGTCACACTCACTGTAGGATTCTGTGCCAGTGCAGCCGCCATGGCTGACTTTGGTAGAATTCACCCAACATTTTAGTTTCTTTTCCATTTTTTACTCTCAAGTTGGCCCAGTAATTAACTTCATTAATTGCTGAGTGTCTTCCAGTGTGGATTGGTATATATGAGTATATTTCTAGGTACCATAAACCATGTTATAAATTCTGCTGATGAAGAAAATAACTGTCTTTTTTAGTGCATACTGTATTTGGAACACTTGATTTTGTTAGTTCTGGTGATGAAAATTTTTGTGGCAGCAAAATCGTTTCTGCTATGAAAGATAACTTGTTAGCTTTTCCCCTGGAGATTGACTTGCATTCAAAAATCAATACATTTTAAAACTGCTCAACATAAACAAAAATACTAGACATAAAAAATCATAGTGAAAAATGTTCTTGGTTCTTTTTACTTTCGTGAGAAAAGATGACAGTGTCCATGTGATAGTTCAGGTCCACGTATTTACAGGCAGACTCATCCTAAAGGTTCTGAAGCGACGTTGGGTCTCCTCCGGCCCAGCAGCATGAAAGACAAAGACTGCATCACACCACACCTGGCAGACAGCGTTTACAGGATCACACAGCAGTTACTCTCTCCGGTCTTTTCGCGATTCCTCTGACCTAGGGAAAGTGAAGAGAAGCCTTGTTCATAAAAATGCATGCGGAAAGGGGCATAATAAGAAACAGCAAGCATAATAAGAAACAGGATTTTTCTGTTTAATGTTTGCATTATTTTAAATTAAAAACCTATAGTAAATGCCCTTTTAATTTTAGCCTGCTTCCAAACTCTCTGGTTATTTGCTTACTAACAAGCTCCATTCATAAACTATGAATAGAGTTTCTGGTGACTAGTTAGGTCTTAGCAATCATCCACAAAGTCACCTTCCCTCTCCACTGAGACCCAGCTCCAGGACGGATGGTAGCACCTCATCCTTCCCGGAAGCAGAAGGCTTCCACAGGGCAAGCAGTGTCTAGGCCAAATGGCTGGGCGTGGGGGTTGGGGTGATACCTGTCTTCACCCCCAAAACAGAGGCCCCCAGAGGTTTTTAACATAAAGGCCCACTTACCTACCCAGACACCCTAGAGACTCCACAGTCCTGCCCCTCCCCCTCCTCTCCCCCAAACCAAGATACACACGCACACTCACACACGTAAACACAGAGGAAAATCAAGGGACACATTGATTTGGTTTGACTGCTAAGAACTAGTCACCATAAACTGAAAACTTCTTTCCCTCAGAATTTCCAAGAAAACCTGAGCCATTTTTGAATGCCTGTCTCTGTGGCTCAAGTGAGAAACTTCTCTAGTGCATGGCTTACCTTGAGAGTTTGGCTCTGGCAATGTCTCTCTGGCCACCAAATGCATCACTGTTGTTTTGCCAAAAGGAAGTTTTAATGCTATGTGAAAAGTAGAAGACAACTTGTTACATATACACCAACCTGGTGAAATCACTAACCAAAATTGAAACCATTTAAAAAATTGATTGCTTTTTTTTTTTTTTTTTTTTTTTTTTGCGGTATGCGGGCCTCTCACTGTTGTGGCCTCCCCCGTTGCGGAGCACAGGCTCCGGACGCGCAGGCCCAGCGGCCATGGCTCACGGGCCCAGCCGCTCCGCGGCATATGGGATCCTCCCAGACCGGGGCACGAACCCGTATCCCCTGCATCGGCAGGCGGACTCTCAACCACTGCGCCACCAGGGAGGCCCTTGATTGCTTTTTGTATGACTTCCTCAACAGACGGCACTTCTTACCAGACAGAGCATCTTTTACAAAACGAAATTAGGTTAATATTATCAGAAACAATTTTTATAATTCAGAAATTATTTAGCTATGGCTATCAGCTTGACACATATATACACATTGTTTAAGGAAGGGAACAAGAGAAAATGCATAACTGGTTAATACTGGATAATCTTTAAAGGAGAGAAGGAATTTCAAAAAGTTTTTAAAGAATACTTTTTCTAAATTAGGGGGAAGTTTAGATTAAGAGACATTTGTTTCTAAACCTAATTATGTTTAGTCACATAATAAAATTCCTGCACCAAACAGGCCACTATAGTGTAGAAACAGAAGAAATGACAAACATAATTTTAAACATAATATAATAAATTTATTATTTTTAACCTTATATGCTTCAATTAGAAAATAATTTTCTTAAAAAGGTTACTTTAAAAGAATCACTATCTTGGCATTATTAGTAATCACTGTTTTCTAATCAAGTCTTTAAAAGGTTTTTCTCATTTATAAGTAATCATTTTTATTATGAAATATTTCAGACACAGACTAATATAACGCACCCATGTATCCACGAACCACTTACGCAAAAGTTTCATGGCAAATCCTTTTGTCATTCTGTGTATAAAATTAGAAGCAGCCGGTAGATCTAACATCTGGAGTTGTTTCCATAGCTGTGATGTTTTCGTTCTGACATTTCAAACTAGTCTCTTCACTACAAACCTAAGGCAGGCTTAGATCATTACTTAGCAAGCACTGTCCTCCTGCTACTTGTTCTTTAAACCTGCTCTACAGGATGCTGGTTAAAAAGAGCCCTAATTATCTTCAATATTCCTAATATTTCATGTAATCAAGGTGAGTTTCCATCTTATTTAAAGCTAGCCAGCCACTACTTGGTCTGTTCTCTTAATTTCCGAAGTTAAAATGAAGCATCATGGCCCCAAAATACACACTAGGCTGAAAAAAAAGGAGGGCCTTTACTGGATAATCTCCTAGGCCTGACTTAACACTGAAATGCAAACAGGACTTTATATTATGAAACATTGCACTAAATGTATTGGGAAAGCCTGACTGAATTAAAATGCCCACGTACCAAGCTGTGTCCCACTCTCACTCCACCTCCTTGACTCCAGTAAGCCAGACCTGGGTTACAGCTGCCCCCCGCTACTTACTGACTGTGAGCTGAGTTCTGAGAGTTCTGTTGTCCCCTCCCTACGCCTCAGCTTCCTCCACCTAAACTGGACATAGTAACTCTATCACCTGCCCCCTACCACTGTATTGATTAAAAGAAACAATCCAAGGCAAGGGCTTACCTCAGGGCTTGGCCCAAAAAAGCATTCCATAAATATTACCATGATCATCATCTTTTTGAGCAGCCAGGAAAATAGATCTCAGAGAACAGGTAAGTGAACCGAGATGGAAATCTGGAGAAATGTTGGGCAGGCCTAGAAAGCTGCTGAGGGGCTTACTGTTTGAAGCCACAAATTTGATTGATGGGGACTTAGTTTTCTTCTCCATCTGAATTTTAACTAGAAATTGTAGATATTGATACTAAGAGAAGGTAAAGGAAGAGGGATACAAGATCCAAGATGTTTTCTCTCCTTCACTGTGGTGCTTCTGCTTTCTACTGTGACACTGCACAGTATCCAGAAAAGATTCTCAACCTTTACATAAAAATTACCAGGGACTTCAAATCGGTAGTAGATTGGGAGACGGGGAGGGGGGAGAGTGGGCATGCAGAAATCTGCATTTAAAAATAAGTATCCGATGCCCACAGGGCTATACATACAGAGCAAGTCTCAAGCCGTGCAAAGCAAGCCTAGGCCTTCTCCACGCTAGCCATTCAACTGTATGACCCTGTGTGCCGTCTCCTCCTTATCCGCATTCAACAATACAGGGAGACAGGGGCTTCCCTGGTGGCGCAGTGGTTGAGAGTCCACCTGCTGATGCAGGGGACGTGGGTTCGTGCCCCGGTCCGGGAAGATCCCACATGCCGCGGAGCGGCTGGGCCCGTAAGCCATGGCCGCTGAACCTGTGCGGCCGTAGCCTGTGCTGCACAACGCGAGAGGCCACAGCAGTGAGAGGCCCGCGTACCGCAAAAAAAAAAAAAAAAAAAAAAAGAATACAGGGAGACAAAGAAAAACAGCGACCAAAAAGCCACAAATAGTTCAGTGTTATTACCCAGATTTACTGATCAACTTAAAAGGTCTAGGTTATATTCCTATGCTCTTTGTCTAAATCACTAAGACCAGAGATGGTTTGTTCTTGAAAAGATTGACAGCAACATAGAATGACAGTAATAACTAAGTCAATCTGTTAATCGGTCAAAAACAAATTCCAAAAAAAGTCAAAAGTTTGATTTTAACACAAATTCTATTATCTTTAATATGAAGTTGGAACTTTGGGGCCACAACAGAGGGGTAATTAAAGAATTAAGTTGATAAGAAATTGCTCATGTAGATCAATACTCAAAGGGAAATGGAGTCTCAAGACTCATTCGTGGAGTCAATAGATTAATTCAATCAACATTGACCCATCAACACTACAAAAGCTTATGTGAGGCACAGACTCAAAAAAAGACTAAAATATGGTCCCGTCCTTAATGAATGTAAAATATAGCCATGGACAACACATTAAGAATTGGTCCATGTAACTACACAAAGAGCTATAAAGAAATAATAACAATAACTACAAACCAAAAAAGCTATATTTTAAACGGCAGATACCTCTCAGTAGATAGCAGCACTTTTTAGACCAGTGTTATCACTGCCTTCAAAACGTGGCGGTGTGTAAAATTACATACTGAAACACTCCATCTACTTGGTATTGTCATAATAATCATTTGCATTCATCTACTCCAAGTCACACAGTATTTTAACAGTAAATTTTATGTGTTTCTACTATGTAATACCAGAGCACCTTGAAGGAAGAGATTCTTTTTCAACCCTGTATCTTTAATTGCTTAGCAGTGTTGGCACGTAAGAAATAAATACATGCTGAATAAATGAATGAATGAACGAAAATGTTCTACCTTTAAGGAAGAACAGATTAAACATTTCGATTATTAGGTTTAGAGGAAAAAAGTCATGACTACATGTAAACAAAGATATATGACAATAGATCACTTCCTTTGCCTACAAATGTCTAATTCTCATAATACATTTGAAATACCTGTACTTAAATAAAAACAAATCCTGCTGATGGTAGACAATGTCCCACCCAGAAGGGGGCACTATTGAGCTACATTTCCCCATTCACATATAAAGAGCAGTAACAGCTAACAATTAAAGTGTTTACTATGTGCCAAGTACTGTTCTATGTGCTTTGAATATATAAACGAATTCAACCCTCCCAACCTATGAGGTAGGCACTATGGTTATCCTAATTTACTGGTGAGGAGACTAGGACAGAAAGCAGTGAAGTAACTTGCTCAAGGTTACAGAGCCAGTAAGTAGTGGAGCTAAGATACAACTTAGACAATCTGGCTCTAAAATCTGCTCTTTCAGTCACTACACTACAGTTTCTCTAATGTTACTCACTTACCTTTATTCCTGCATGATTAGCAATTACATCAGTTAAACATACCTTCAGTATTCTATTTGAAAATCCATTACCATAAACTTTTCCTAGTTTGTGTGTCTTGCTTTAACTTAAAAATATTACATCTAAATTATATTATCCAGAAGTACACTTAAATTACATTTATAAAATATCGGTATGGACTCCCATCTATAATGGCTTAGAGTTTATGCCTCAAGGCAGTAAACACTTAATCATAGTGCTAAAATTAAATGGAATGCAAAATGTAAAGAAGTAGACATATCAAAAATTAGGCAAAATTCACAGTTCGAAATTATATATTTTTCGTAAAATCAGACATTAGCATTTAAACAAACAAATGAATAACGCTGCCAATGAGACAGGCATTAAATCCCATTACAAAGGTAACTCTTACCTCCTAATGTGACATTTCCATGTAGAAATCGTCCTTGATAAATAAGGCGTAGAATATTTGGACTGCTGACCTGCTCTTCTTCCCAGTCTGAAAAAAACCAGGGAATTGTTAGGTGCACTTCAACATAAAATTAAGGTATTAGTGCATTGTTTTAAAATTCGGCTCCAAATCAGATAGAATACATCAGAGAAGACGCTTGGAGCTTCCTAATAATTGGAACAGTCGCTACCCACGCAATCCCTGTTCTTGTTATTCTCATTAAATAGCAAGAGCTGCTTAAGGCTAGTTTTTGCTTCTTAAAGAACACTAAAATGTGCCAAAATATGGTCCTGAAGTTTAAAAACTAAAACAAGTGAGTTGGGGAAAATCTAATCCTAGTTTTAAAAATGTCAGCTGAAAATTTTAATAACCAGTAATTAACAGAAAATATTATAATATGACCAATATTTGTACCTTTTAAAATATACATTTGAGGCTGGAAACAATAGGTTTAACAAAGATTTTTTAAAGAATTAATATATTGATAGAGAGCGTAACAAAAAATCATACCTCAATAACTGGAAAACAAACATTTAAAAAAGAACAAAAAAACTGTTTACTTTTGGGTAATGTTGATAACTATTGTTTTTTTGAAGCCAATGGATAAACATTACAGAAGACACAACTTTAGTTCACTTTACCCAAAATTCTCAGTATAAACTTGAAAAATAACAGATATTAGAAGGTGCTATACAAGTATGAAAGCTAGGATAATGTACAAAGAAAATCAAAAGAGAAACTGGTGGGTAGAATGAATAACAGAATATTTCATTTTAGTGTATAACTTACATTATAGTAAAATACAGGATATGATTCTGTTAAAATAATGGTTTGAGAACACTAGTATCATGACAAGGTATGGGGTTAGTAATTTTCACTAGCTTGTAGATACAGAATTGCAAGCTCTGATTTTGAAAGGTTTGAGAATTTCATCATCATCATCTTCCTCAAGAATTCTAGTATCATGTGTTTGTTTCCTACATAAGCTCCTGTTTTCAGGAGATGATAACTCAACACACAAACTAGTTTAAAATAGCCTGAAGAGCAAGGGACAGAAGAGAAAGGAGGTAAGTAGCGCGCTCTTCTTCTTGCCTTTTTTTGAGTGTTCAAAATGATGAATACGAATTTGATAAAACCAGTGACTCAGCACAAAAGGAATGGGTAAGGAGAACTGAAACTCATTCATTCTCCCCCAGGCCCCCGTCCCATCCCTCCCCCTGGGGTGTCTCTGTTGCCTTCTGACCCCGGGGCTCCCAGGTCCCTCTTCTCCAGAAGAAAGAATACGTTGTCACTTGCTAACACTTTCGTATGGATTACTTTGAATTCATCACACCCAAAATTACTGTTTAATAGAATATTTCTTTTTTCTTTCCTTTAGCGTTGTTCATTTTATTCTGTCATGATAATTTCTACCTAATCTAATTTTACATGGGTCAAATTGTATTTTGTGTTAAATGTCCTCAATGTCAAAATGCCAGGGTTAAAATATTCTCCTATAATTTTTCTTTTTAAAATAATTTTCATTCAGTTTATTCAAAGTAAAAAAAAAGTTTACCCATCTCTCCCCTCCCCACACCTTGTGCAACCACCAATCTGCTCTCTGTTATCTATGAGCTTGGCTTTTTTTTTTTTTTTAAGATTCTACATATAAGAGATATCATCCGGTATTCATCTTTCTCTCTCTGACTTATCTCACTTTGCATAATTGCCCTCCAGGTCCATCCATGTTGTTGCAAATGGCAAGATTTCACTCTTTTTAATGGCTGAGTAATAGTCCATTGTGTATGTGTGTGTCTCTCACAATTTCACTATCCATTCATCCACTGATGGAAACTCAGGTTGTTTCCATATCTTGGTTATTGTAAATAAAGCTGCAATGGGCATAGGGGTGCATGTATCATTTCGAATTAAGTGTTTTCATTTTCTTCAGATAAATACCCAGAAGCAGAATTGCTAGACCATATAGTAGTTCTATTTTTCATTTTTTGAGGAATCGCCATACTGTTTTCCAAAGTGGCCGCACCAATTTACATTCCCACCACTGTGGCTGGGAATGTAAACTGGCCTCCTTTTCTCCACATCGTCACCAACGCTTGTTATTCCTTGTCTTTTTGATAACAGTCATTCTAAGAGGTGTGAGGTAACATGACGTTATGGTTTTGATTTGCATTTCCCGGATGATTAATGATGTTGAGCATCTTTCCTTGTGCCTGTTGCCCATCTGTGTGTCTTCTTTGGAAAAATGTCTATTCAGGTCTCCTACCCATTTTAAAACTGGATTGTTTGTTTTTTTGCTGTTGAGTTGTATGAGTTCCTTGTATATTTCAGATATTAGACCCTTATCAGATACATGAATATTTCTGGTCAAGATATAAACACAAATGAGAGTAATTGTCTAATTTACACGGAAAAAAAATTCTAAACATGTTTATAAAGTATTTTTTTGAGATGCAGAAACGTGACGCCACATATTTCTTTATCCTACAGAGAGTGTCATGATTCTCATG
The DNA here is from genome assembly GCF_964341445.2 of Mesoplodon mirus. Lineage (NCBI taxonomy): Eukaryota > Metazoa > Chordata > Mammalia > Artiodactyla > Ziphiidae > Mesoplodon > Mesoplodon mirus. Next base: position 6,838,628 of record NC_138993.1, read on the forward strand.
TGCTTCTGTGGTTTAATATGCTATCTTCCTTTCCTTCTCAGAGGATCTGAAATTTAAAGAGACCTTTAGAAGAACAGTGCTTACAGGAGGACTTTCAGCTACTAGCAACATATATTTAGTGGGTTATTTTTTGGAACTCTGACCCAGTAACACTATGTGCCTGACTATTCCATCTATTAACAAAATTCCACTAAGCTGCACAAGAATATACCGAAGGAAACCAATTCCTTCCAAAAATATATTGCACAAAGTATTCCTTTCTACTGATTTAATATTCACTACACTTTTATTATTAGCACCAATAAATATTTACATTTGCTGACCTAAAGTGCATTATGTGATACAAAGCAGACCTAGATTTTTTAATGTTTTATATAAAATAAAAATTATTTATTTGTATTCCTTGTAGTGTCTAAAATTGCTGAGTAGAACTGGCAAACTGAGGAAAAGATTGGGTTCAAAAACTTTTTCTATCAAAATAAGTAACATAGAATTGATACAGTCAATTTCCAACACTGGTAGATGGTTTGGGAAACTATGCTACAGGCCTGCACTTGAATCTCACCTTTGTTTACCATTAATCAGGATACTTTAAGGAATTGAAACTAATTTTAATGTCTAAGTCAAACAATCATGAAGGTGAAAGTATTTCCTTTACCTCAAGTTATGGCGTAACCCTTGCAGCCAGGGTTGTAGTGCCCTTTTCTACAACACGCCCACAGATGTCAAAAGCCTATCTTCACCCTCCACCCCACAAAAGTCACAAAAGGCATCTTTACACTTAGTACATCACCACCACAGAGGTAATTAAAAACGCTTTCCATACTCTTACTTATCCACCCTGCCTGGCTATGAAGAAAATCCAGTATTCTAAGAGCCCAAGTTTAATTTACTTCAGCTCTTCTGAAATTCCTTCTTATCTATGACCTCTAGCTTCAGTCTCTTCCTGATTTAGGAGCTAGTGTTGACTTGTTCCTTGGTTATCAGTGAGAAGAAAGATCCAGTCATTTGAAAGTGTTTGTCTAAAGCAGTATTTCTTAAACTCGGGTCTATGAATCCACAAAGACGGGCTCTTAGGGTCTCAAAGTCCTCTTCAATAAGTTCTAGATTCTGTTTTCATTTTAATGATCATCTGCAAGAGATTATCTAGATAATTCAAATAATTACCTTACAACCAAGTATAGCCTTGGGATTTTAGTGCCCATGTATGCATTTAAGTTTATGATTGTACTGGTGCCAAGCAGTACTTCTTTGTCAAGAGGTTAACAAGAAAAGAACAGAGGTTGACTTAATACATAAACGATGCCTTCTTGTTAAGTGAAGGCTGAATGACAATTTGGTACACTGTGTGAATGAAGGTTTTGTGGTGAATCTGCAGATAACTGGGTTCTCATACAGCAAGTAGTAGCGGAGGCATGCCACACTCAACAGTACCATATTCATGGTGCAAGCAGTGAGTTAGTTTTAGCAAAAATATATCATGTGGCACATTGAAGTTGTTAATTTGAACATTACTGGTTTTAGAGTTATATTTGCATTTTCTTTGTAGATCTGTTTTAGTTTTATGGTTGTATACAAGTTAATGAGGATAAAGAGTTAATTGAGTTATATGTCTCTATCCTTAAAAATAAACATTATAACAAAAATAATTTAAGTCAGCACTAGGGAATCTACAAGAATTTTCTTCCTGTAAAGAGTTCCATATATATTTTTTAGGTTGAGAAACACTGATCTAATTGATTCATTTTGTATACACTGTGTTCTTTGTTAAAACAAGTCTTGTGATTTAAAAGTCCAAGCTGCTTTGGTAGTAAAATTAAGTGAAATCAGCTGAAACAGTCATATCACTATGGTACATGCCATTAAAAGGTCAAGATGACTTGGGTTAAGTTCAAAGGAAGAACATAAGCTAAAGACTCACTTGAGAATGGCAAGACAGTCTTATTACATAGAAAAGAACCAGAGAAAGGAATACCACATACATACACACCCCGCCCCCGCGCCCAAATTTTGTTTGTCATGGATACTGGCTTGAAAATGCAATGTATAAATGGATTTTATACCTTCTTGACCTTGTAGTAGCTCAGAGAACATAGGATGTGACATGAATTAGAAATTAACTTTGTGTCAAGCTCAATTTTAAATAGGCTATGTATAGAATAGACCAAAGAGAATGTATTATAATTTGTTAAAGATAGTGTTTCTTTCCTTTTATTTGTGTTTTGGTATAAATAGAGTTACTGATATGAAAGTGTGTGTGTGTGTGTGTGTTAGCTACCTTGTGTATTCTTTTAAAAAATAATTTTCTTTTATCAATACATTAAAACAGCTCTAAAGCCAACCAGGGACTTGATGCACTGGCTCCGTTATCATTCTGCAGTGAAGGAGCTGAAAAGCAAAACCCAGGAAGGATGCAGCAACCCCCTTAACTTTAAGCCTTATACCCTCAATCATTTGTTTGTTCTCTTTTATTTACTTACAACTTTTTCAAAATGTTTGTGAAACAAGGTAGGGCATGAAGAATTAACATTATTCATTCCCAAGAGAAAAATACCACTCACCCATTGGCCAATTGTCATACACATGCTTTGCAATGTCAGAAGCGGAATCATTAGGAGAAAACAGGAACTCTTTTGTTTTCCCGCTTACCAAGATGAGGCGCAAGTTTATCTGAAAGAAGACAATGATTCTTTTAATATAAACCTTGAAATTTTTAAAATAAAATAATGACTCATAGTCTTTTCATTTCAATAACATTCTCAGTTATTACTAATGCCATTTTCTGGTTTTTATTTACTTAAATTATAAAAAGATTCTTTTTAAAGAATGGGAATTTGAGACATGATTTTATTTCCATTATTTAATATGTGTGTGTGTGTTGGGGGGGGGGATTTACCATAATAAACGAGCAAAGGAAAACCAAAATTCATTATACTCTTAAACTTAACTACTCCAGCAATGCTCAGAATTGGACTTTTACAGGTTATCACTATAACTATAAAACATACATTTTCCATTGAAAAGCTAATAGAAGTGGTTACCCTGCAGATCACATCAACAAACAGGAAAAATAGTTACTTGCTAATCTGCTGCTTAGGAAAAAGAAAGAGACAAGAATTATATACAACTTTTTATCCTATAAAAAAATTTTCAAACCTAAACAAATTAACCAGAAACTATAATTTTAAAGAACTTTATTAGAGCTAATAGAGGATTCAGTGATTGTAATTACTTTAATCCCAATTACATGATCGTTCATTTCTGTGGGGAGGGGAGGAGGCGCCATGTGTGACACAGAACACAGATTCATCCTCACCGGAAAACCTAAAATGGACGAGAGAACTACTAATTTTGAGATCCACTGGATTTACAATTCCAAGTCAATATATATTTGCTTATACCAATCTTAATATATTTTCCAAAATGTTCACTTTTCATTTTTGTCTTTATCCACAATTAATGATATTATTTAAAACCACGATATTCATTCATTTCCCCTGTAAGTTACAGAAATACAAGGGCGGTTTTCTATACCTCCAGGCCTCTGTTAAGAGAGCAAATAACACCTTCCTAAAACTTCCACTCCTGAGCTCAGCGCTGGGATTAGCCTAGCTTCTTTATATAGAGAGAACAGAGAACGTCATTGTACCAGTTTGAATTGTGCCAGGTCCTAGGTTACCCAAGCTCTCCTCCTCAGTTACTAACATTTTTTTTTTCTTAGAAAAAAAACCCCAGAAAATCTTTAAGATGACAAAGCCTACAGTGAAAACACTGGTGCCTACTGCAGCAACACCAAGATACCAGGTCACTGATTTACTATCTGCCACAACAGTGGCCACTGCCACTCCCAGTGCCTCACCACTTTGAAAATGTACTGAAAGTTATAAAATATCTCCTCTAGAAAAATGCCATACACAAACAATTCTGCATTCAATGGAATGCAACTGGATTCCATAGTAGATGGAGTAGAACTGGGTTCCATATTAGAAACTGTATTCTAACTGTATGTACACTATATCTCAATTTTTAAAGTATTTTAAAAGATAAAAGAAAAAGAAATCTACATTTCAGGTGAAAAGCCCTTTCGATATGTCCGATATGAATTTTTGCTGCCTTTCCCAATTAAAATGAAAGTAGACCAAAGAACTTAATACAGGAAGAGATCTGATGAAATCACACTGCTGTAAAGAAGTAATTTGATTCAGAAAGTCCAAGTTCCATTAGAACAAAATTCAAGTAATAGTTTGCAAGAATGATTATACTGTAAGAAAGCACCACCTTATTTATCTCCTATAACAAGTAAGTAACGAGTGATTCCCAAAGCAAGAAACCTAACATCTACACAATACAATGTGAATTTTAGTTCACACATACATCACTATTCAAGGCTGTCTCTTTACGTGTGAATATTGGTAAATATATATTTGCTCTGAACTTATATGGAATCTTTTAATAGCTTCAAACTGCTGTGTAACAGCCCTTCAGTTATTAATGCCCAAGAAATTATGCCCTTCATAATGGTTCAGCCACATGTGTCTGCTTAACCAGAAAGAAATATAATTACATTCAGGCTTCCTAAGAGTTATGTAAGTGATATGAACCTACTATTTCCTGGAATCAACTTTTTAAGTTTAACGTTCATTTCTATTGAGCTTCTCTTCAAATTATATTTAAAAGTAGCAAAGAAAAGAGGGAAGGAGGACTGAATCCTTATCTTCTGTAAAGTTTACACTAATGCATACTTTAGATTTTCCCTAATATCCATCAATATGGAAATGGAAAAGTAAATGATGGCACATCCTTACTATGGAAATTTCCCACAGTCATTAAATGACATAAGATATAGACCTATATGATTTGACATGGAAAGATATCCATAATATATTAAACAAAAACAAAATAATCCACATACCTCCACCCCATAAATACATAACACTAAATGCATTCATGCTGCAAAGTTCTTGGCATTTCCTATTTTAAAACTGATATAATCCTGTCACTAATAAACTGATACTTCACTTTCATATTTAAAAGTCAACGGTCTAACAAATTTGTTTATCTAGATGTTCAGAATGTTGAAAACTTTTGGCCTGCAGATGTGTTTGACACAGGTTAAAAGATATTTTTTTTAATGTTTACAGGTGGGCATGAACTTTTCAGTTTGACACACCCTACTAATCTCAATATACTCACACTGGTCTGCTTCATACACTTATACCTGGCTGGCCCCAGAAAACATTTAAGTTTATAATTCGTGGTAAAGTTTGAAAGGGACTTTGGGCTACAAAATGAGAACAGAAAGCAGAGTAAGATTTTAAAACCTACTTAGAGGGAAACTAATCACCCCTTTGGGTGGGGAAAGGGGAGAACATGAAAACTGCAAGAATAAGTCTAAAAGTACATCAATCTAAGAATTTATCAAATCTTACCGTTAAACTATCTATAACTGACAATAGCAGTTAAAGACTGCATTTGGAAAGAAGCTTAAGTCCAAAATTAAAACTAACAGCAATAAACCCACAAAATTAAGTGGCTGAGTAAAGTAACACATTGCCTGAAACACTTCCACTGCCTGGAACAGTGCCTGGCACATAATAGGTGTTCAACCAGTATTTGCTGACTCACAAATATTTCAGTTTCTTCAGTTTGAAGACTCAAGTAGAGATGCAGACTAGATAGGTCAGCACCAAGATCAAAATCCAGGCTTCCACATTCTGGGCATTTTATTAAATGACAAGTGTAGTAAGTAGAATGAGAATGGATAGTAATTTTGTGGTAGTGACATGGACATGTGGATATTTCAATGTGTAGAACCCTCAATGTTTAATTTGTCAGGGTCTGGATCTTTAGTGTCAGCAATATGCCACAATTTATATAAATGCTATTATTTAGTAAGGCGCTCTGAAAAGTGAAGTTAATCTTGAGCTACCATATTAACATGTATATTATGCCTAGTTTTCAAATGAAGATAAAGACTGGGTTTATTGATGCGTTAGATTAACAGACGAGTCTGGACTTGTTCCTATGCTTATATCTATGTGACAGCCTTGTCCCTAGACTAGAAGCATGAATCTATCTGCCTCAGTATGCAGTCAAGTATATCTTAGGACTGTAACACCAAGGGAGGAAAACACTGAATTCCCATCATTTCCTTCAGAAGAAATCCTGAAAGCAATCACCCAGACAAACATCCAGCCACACAGGTTGGTCAGTAGTTAATTGTTCTTATATTATAGTTAGAATCTCTCAGGCTTATTCAGATAAGTAATGTCAATTATAGCTCCCCTCAGTAAATGTATAGCAATTCCTACAAATTTCTTTGTAGGAATTTTCTTTTAGAAGATTATGTATTAATTATTTAAATACTTATTAATGAAAGACCTTTTACTTCTTTGAAGCCAAATCAATCTATAAAATACCTTAGAAGAACCTCTGCTTAGGAGGTAGTGGGATTCTCAACACATCGACAATGGGTTACAAACAACACTCTTATTTACAGCTTAAAATGTGATATACTGATATACATACTTCTCTAAAAACAAAACTGTTGATTAGGACTCTGAATGACTTGGTATGAGATGGAGTTCCCATTATGTAATGAAGTTCCCAAGGGATGGCACTTAGGTCATCCAAATGAATTATATATTTTATAATGACTTTTGAGGCAAAACAAATCAAAACAAGACTATTAGTGTGGTAGAACTACCATGATCATTTCCCGTAAGACCAATGGAAACAACAGAAGCTCTGCCATGCATGTAATTTCAAGTTAAAAAAAAAAAAAAAGTTTTCGGTCAAATGGACTGCCATTCCTATTTGTTAGATTATATCAATTTGGAGAAATCTCATCTAGAGCTTAATTCACTCAACAATTTGTTTTCAACTGGTCAGGATGGAAACATTTAGAGGAAGGAAAGAGCGGGGGATGGAAGATGGGACTGACTGGAAGATAAACGGGCAACAGGAGGTGGACCACGCCCTTTAAAAGACGTATGAAAATATGACTGCTTTCTACAAAAAGATCCACATGTTGATCGAAAAGGGACTCCTGACTTCCCTGAGAGTCTCTGAGGAGTAAACAGAGTCCTGGGGCGCTCTCCTCCACTTCCTAGGGAAGCACCTTTGCCTTGGCAGGGCTCATTCCTGCCTTTTTTGCTAAAGGATGAATAAGGGGCCAGTGGGAAAGATGTTAGACTTTCTTTGAAAATCACTTTTTAAAAGCTCTCAATTTATCTCGAGGGGATTATACCCAGTAAAAAAAAAAAGTCAATCCAAAAGGCTACCTACTGTATGATTCCACGGATGCAGTGTTCTTGAAATGACTAAGGTAGAGATGGAGAAGAGACGAGTGGTGGCCAGGGTTTAGGAAGAAGGGAAGGCAGTGGCTGTGTTTATACAGGAAGCACAGGGATCCCGGGGGTGGAACTGCAATGTGTACCGCTGTGTAAGTGGCACATGAATCTGCACATGTGATACAACTGCACAGAACTATACACACAGACACAAATGGGTGCATGCAAAACGGGGGAATCCAAATAAAGTCTGTGGATTTTATTAGCGTCAGTTTCCTGTTGGGCTACTGTACTAGTTATATAAGATACTACCATTAGGGAAAAGTAGGTGAAGGGTGTATGCGATTTTTCTGTACTATTTCTTACAGTTGCATGTGATCCATAATTACCTTGAAATAAAAAGATGTAAAAACATGCGCTCAACTTGCTAAAAATTTACATGGTATTATGTTTGTCTTATTTTTCTTATTTGACGATGAAAAGTACTTTTTAAAACACAATCTTGTATTAAAATAGCTACTTGATCTAGAGGAAAAAATATAAACCGACCATTGACTTAAGACAAGGTATGACGTTGAAAATAGATAAGCATTTCTTTTCTAGAGTTATAGATTTATAAATGGCATATTTTGGATTTTTGTTAACTGTATGTTAAAGAAAAATGGAATGGAGGAGGAATGTGTTCATGTTTCTACACAGGACTGATTTAAAACAAATTATTCAAGTAACTACAGTGCTTAAATATGATAATTATATATTTCACAAACTTCCTTTTAGTTGTTTATTCAAACATTTTCTGAAATAGACACTATGTTTGGTGCCTGGATTACAAAACATTTAATATGAAATCCCTGGAGGATTTCATACCCTTGAAGCTACGAGACATACAAACATAATTATGGAGGACAGGCGTGGCTACAAAATGCTCAACAAATATTTGCTGAATGAACATAAAAGAGAACAGAAAGGAGACCCTGTGAGTTGGAGATTCCAGGGTAGGGTAAAGAAGTAAAAATGCTACCAGCTTGCCATTTTTTGTGTGGCTTACTACACAGGCACCTAGTTAGCACTAGTCTAGCCAGGCTCTCACGCAGGTGTTCCCACCCACATTTCAGAGCTGTGGGAGTGAGTGTAGAGACCTTAGCAAGTGGGAAGCTGAGAGCTGAACCCAGTGCACTGACAACACAGAACCCGCTGTCTGCCATTCTGCTCAAGCAAACCAAGCGGTCCTGGCGAATTCCTCACCATGGTCTCCATGATTATTCTCTGTCATCTAGATCACACTTGCCCCCATTATGCCCCAATGACAGGTACCTTCTTTCAGTTCCTCAAAACTGCCAAGTTCTTCCCTGCCTCAAGGCCTTTACCCAGGTTGTTCCTTCCGGTCAGAACGCTCGGTGCCCCATGCTCCCCACCCCGATCCACACACGCTCTGGGCTTATATGTTTGAGAGGGGATGGTCCTGAGCCTAATCATCCTGGATGAAACGATAAAATTAAATTTTTGAAAAAAGAGCAGGAGAAGAATTTCAAAATAGAACTGAAGAAGCCAAGACAGCATTCCTACTTCTTACTGGAATGAAGGAGCAGTCAGTCCTATTTGTGAAGAAGTTAATATAAGGCATTCATGAAAACAGATTTTAACTTCTAAGAAAATACACCTGAATTCTTGTCTCGGAATTCACTTGTATTATGTAGTCATAAACTCAGGTACACTGAAACTTGCTAAATGGATTAAAACTGTGGGATCTTTTTCTGTCTTCTTTTTAACACTTAAAATGATGTAGAGTCTAATATACATGAAATATTAAATCTTTAGAGCTAAAAACTCAGTGGCATTCCTTATTTTTAATTGTAGAAACTTACCTACCCTGAAAAATAGGTAAAGGGGAGGTCAGAGAGTTCTCTAGCTTAAGTTCCCAAGTAAAACTTTTACAACATCTCATGTTACGTGGAATGTTAATTTCCAGAACATTTGACTCATTTAAAAACGTAGAAGAACTACATCCCAAAGCAACACTTAATGCTTTTTGAATTACATGAACCCATCAACTATTTATATTCATTATTTTTTGACCACTGAACATGAATAAGAATCTGCTGGACAATAAAAATGAATTTATAATAATAGTGATTAGCCTACTTGCTTTCTATATAGACTTTTTTTCATCAGGGAAGAGACAAAGAAAATGTTGAGTTCTTATAAGTACAATTTAAAATCAAACAATGTAGCTTAAAATTTATATAGCATTTAGTGCCTGGCACATAGTAAGTGCCTAATTAACTCTTACCACAGGTCACCTATTACCATTGTCATCATAACCATCATCAGTTTAGTAAGTCATTTAATACTAACCACATGGTGCTCTTTCTTTAGATACTTTATAATGTACATTTACTTTAAAAAAAAGTTTGGGAAACTTGGATAAAATTAAAATTCCATGAGAAAACTGGATAATATATTTTCTTGAAAATTATTCTTAATATTATAATTTTTCCTTCAAGTTCTAAATCCTGTAAACTTAGAAAACATGTTAGTAATGAAATTATGATTTTGCATCACTTTAAAACCTGACTATAGGATATCCCTTTAAAACTTGCCCCTAAATAGGATGCAAACTAGCTGCTTTAACAAGATTTCAATATGAAATAGTAGCAGTCTGATTTCCTATACATACTATCAACTAAATAGCAACTTTGAATGAAAGTAAAGCAAGCACTCTCTTTGGGACACTGGGTTTGTATACAGGGAAGCCCTTGTTTTGAGGATTTTTAGGTCTTATAACTCACTTTAATAAGAACAACAGTTCAGTACAGTTGTTTCTGTCCACCAGGCACTCAATATATTAAATTACAGACAGGAGAAAGGGAAATGGCAAAAGCAAAGCAATAACGGACACTGCGGAAGGGAGAGAACTTTTTCTATATTCATAATATATGTTTTCATGTATTTCAGGAAGGTGACAATTTGTTTCTCTGCCCATCTCTCCTTAGTGGAAATACAATGGTGTTAAGTTTTTTGGCTAACAGCCTAAAATCATGAGAGAAGAAACTAATATTTATTGAATACCAGCTAAGTACTAGAACTTTTCCTTACATACATTGTATTTTGGCACCTACTATATAGCACTTTCTCTTCTCTCTAATCACCTGGCTACTCCGATAAATCCAGGTATGACACAGGATGAATCTTTCAGACATCTATGCTTCTTACACTTGTCTTGGCTTTGCCATTATTTGAGGTGCATGCCAGGTTACATTTGAGGTTCCTGTGGGTGTCAATTCCGAGATCCTCTTCCTCCTACTTCTTCTAAGCTATTATCAAATTCTCAGTACTATAAGTTCCATGCCTTTTACAGTATTCCTCAATCATTCAACTTTTAAGATTGGAGGGAGTCTCAGGATTCATCCAGCTCATAGACAGGGAACAGACAAGGCAAAAGAGGCCCTGAAAGACTAGCTAGTTAGTGGCAAAGCAGAACAGGAACCCAAGCCTCTCTCTCCTAGGTCAGGGTTTGCTCCAGCATAACTTCAATGCCTCCCTAAACCACCCTCCCAGTCTCCTCTAGAGCTTTCAAAATATTGGACTTATGTCTTATTCAGATAGGCACTCCAGAAGGGCTTGCTTTTCTCTTAGGAGTCATGAAACCTTTGAGGCAAAAATACTCCTTATCTGCTACATACTAGCTGAAAACGAATCCTGCATTTCTCTGAATGATGGAACTTCTACAGAATATAGTAAGTAAATGTCAAGAGGAAAAGAGTTTTCATTTACCGTAAAATAAGTTTGGAAGTGCCAAGTTAAAAAATTCAAACAAGGTATCTGCCAGGAGCTTGGGGAAGGAGGAATGTGGAGTTGCTGTTTAATGAGTAAAGAGTTTCAGTTTTTCAAGATGAAACGAGTTCTGGAGTTGGATGGTGGTGATGGTTGCAGAACACTATGAACGCCTTTAATACCACTGAACTGTACATTTAAAAATGGTTAAGATGGTAAATATTATATGTATTTTACTACAATCTAAACACACACTAAATATTTATAAAACAAAATTCAAAGTTTCTTCACTGAAAAACTTCTCAGAATCTTTCATGTGCCAAAATGAATTTGTGAATTTCCAAGGGGAACAGGGGTCTACATCAGAGTATTCAAGACTGTTCTACTTTCAGCTGATATTCCCAGAGACTGAACACACAAATGTCTGTTAAACAAGCAACTAGGCGAGATGCTGTAGAAGATACAAAGATGATCAGTAGCTCCCCAGTACTCTGCGTTGGCTCTCAAGCATTCACCCACCTCCACAGACAGTGGGGCTAACACAAGAAGGTCACTGAAATTCAAGTTTGTTTCCTTGAATGTCACACAGGAGTAGTTTATGTGACCACTCCAGCCTACACCACTCATTACGGATTTTCAAATTTGTCGGGCATGGTGTGTTGATGCAGAACCTGATTTGCATGTAACAGAAAATCAGCCATCAGTTCTATGGCATATTTTATCACAAAAAAATGCTGAAACAGTTTTAATTAAAATTACACCTGCTGTTAGAGGATGTCAAAATGACTTTCCTCTTTACAGCATAACTGTGAATTAAATATTTGCATCACTGTCAAATGACAGTATATATCCAAAATGATCTTTAATATTAGAGTAAAATTCACATAAAATGGACCCCTTAAAAACACAAAATTGGTAAGTCGTATCTTTCCCATATACTTTTTTATTTAATTTAATTAATTAATTTATTTATTTTTGGCTGTATTGGGTCTTCGTTGCTGCACGCGGGCTTTCTCTAGTTGCAGCGAGCGGGGGCTACTCTTTGTTGTGGTGCGTGGGCTTCTCACTGCGGTGGCTTCTCTTGTCACACAGCACGGGCTCTAGGTGCACGGGGTTCAATACTTGTGGCTCGTGGGCTCAGTAGTTGTGGCTCGCGGGCTCTAGAGCACAGGTTCAGTAGTTGTGGCGCACAGGCTTAGTTGCTCCGTGGTATGTGGAATCTTCCCGGACCAGGGCTCGAACCCGTGTCCCTGCATCAGCAGGTAGATTCTTAACCACTGCGCCACCAGGGAAGTCCCTCCCATATAGTTTTAAAAAAACATGAGGAAAATGGTTTAGACTTGATGGTCTGGCTGTGGCTAGAAAAGAAAATAATTTTAATGTGTGCCTCTGCCCTAAGAAAGAAAAACTTAATAGTTCTCTGAGGGATTGTCCCAGATGACTGTTAAAGTCCCTACCAGCTCTAATATAGGATTAACATTAAACAAAAAGGGCATGTTATTTAGAAATATAACCATTTTATTATGCATAATAAAAATGCATAGGATATATAAACATTCACTAATGACCAAGTTATTCCTATCCGTCACACTTCATATTTGAATTAACAGAGATGTAATGATGTAAACCCACTGCCTTCATTTCCTCGTCACATCACTAACTCTTATCTTTAATTCCCTATAAACCAGTGCCTGTTGAAGTCACACTAGTGAACTGTCCTCGTGAAGGTCACCGAGGGCCATCTAATAAAAAACATCAAGTATAGATAGCTTCCTCTCATTTCTCATGTTCCTTAGTCTTTCTGCAACATTTGGCACAGTTTAACTCCTTCCTTCTTGAAAATCTTTCCTTGTTAGGCTTCTATAATTCCCAAAATGTGTTTTCTGGAACACTAGCATCCATTAAGTATTCTGGGGGAGAAAAGGGTTCAGTGATCGGATAAATCTGCAAAACATTACTTCATATATTCCCCTCTTGGAGATTTGCCATGTATGCTAACATACTAAAAACCCAGAGAATTCTTGCAATGAACAAATTCATTTAACTTTCACACAGTTGTAGTTTTTAACCACAGAACCAATTTTCTTTCCCATATTACCTGTTACCATCCCACAGATCTGGTGTTCAGTAAAACATACTTTGGAGAATATTTTCCTGCTCCTTTGAGCCTCTTTTTAGTTGTTCTCTTTCCTCTTGTACTTACTCCGAATATGGGCTTTCCAAGGTTCCCTCATCAATCTTTTCTTTCCAACACCCTATCCAGGAGACATCCTCATCCACACCCGAGGCCTCAGCTGCCCCATTTGGGACACCCCCATTCTCCATGGAGGACCACTTTCACTTCTCCAGCTGCCGGCGACCATTTCTAATTAGAGAGCCTGCTGTTCCCTCAAAATCATATGTTTAAATTTGAACGTATCCCTTCCTAAACAACAGGTATCCCTCCCAACTTGTTTATTTCTGCTCAGCTCTCCCGGCCTCCCAGTCACTCAGGCTTGAAAGCTCAGCGTCATCGTTTACTCTGCCCTGTTTTCTCCTCTCCCCTCTCTGTTACTAAATTCTTTCAGGTTCCCTCTGCTGACTCTCTCACCCCCAACCCCCCCTGCACATTTCCAAACACTTTTGACCATTAAAATCGTCCGTGTGCTACAGGTAGCTAACGTTTACTTATCACGTGAATGTGCTGCACAGTACTCTGCATGGAAGTATGCAGTTCACGGCCGTACAACCCTGTGAGACAGCTACTACTCTCGCCATCTTATAGATGGTAAATGGGGACACGGAGGTGAAGTAACTTCTCAAGGTCACATAGTCACGGGCGAAACTTCTCAGTCCAATCCAGCCACGGCTGTCCCTCGGTATCCACCGGATTGGGGTTCCAGGACCGTGGCGGATACCCATCTCCCTTACACAAAATGGCACAGTACAGTAAGTAGGCTTAGGGTCTCTGTACCCACGGATGCAGAACCCACAGATATGGAGGGCTGACGGTAATACTATTTCCCTATGCAAATTTCTACTCCAGCCAAATTGATATATTCATTATAAATCCTATGCTGGCAAGAATCACAAGAATGACTTCCTGATTCCTCTCTTTCAGTTCTAGTGCCTCCTTTGAAGCCTACGTGACAACTCCAGCCTACACTGCTCATTCCTACCTCACAGTTTCTACCCAATCATGGGTGTATACTGGGGTGACCCTATGTGTCCACGTTTGCCTGGAACAGTTGTGATCATTGTTGTATAATTGTTTTCTCACTATTATGATGCACAGTGCCCCCTTTACTCTCAGAATATCTCAATCTAGACAATAAATAATAAGGTCATCCTACATATATCATATCATTTATTGTAGGAAGATACAGTTTATGTCATGTGTCTTAACTCTCCAATTATATCATGGTCCTTGAGGGTGGAAAAATCAATCTTAAAACTTCATAGCTCTCTTCTTTCATAAGTTGCTAACTTAACATACACAAGCACAGTTGCTTATGTGTGTGCGACAAAACAATTTTGGAGATGAGCCTTTGGCTGTGTTTTGTTTCCCAATTAAATCCTACTTTTAGCTCTAGAGACGAAAATTGCATTTTAAATTAATTCATATAGTTAACCTCAGTCACTGTGCCTGAAAAATACTAGGTATTTAATATACTGGAAGATGAAAGAATAATGTACCAGAATATGCCAGACTATAGCCAACATTCCTCAAATATTTCAATAATGTAATGTAACAGGATACTTTAAGTATAACCAGGAAGTGGATCTACCGACAACTACCAAGAAAAATATGTATTCTCATGTTTTTACTATTATACACAGATAGGTGATGACAGACTCACTGTTTTCCACACACAACTATCATGGACTACATGCCCTGAAACAGCCCATAGTGATAATAAAAAACAGTTGCCCTGAAGAGGGAAAAAAGAAAAAGACATTTTAAAAAATCATCCCATTCTTTACAGTATGTTTGTAGTCAACTCATTATTCAAAAGCGATAGCAAACTCTCCTGTTTAAGAAGAACACATTCTGTCTGGCTATGAAGATGACGATTGTTCCAGGCTGCCTGGGCTTCACAGGCCTATTCAGCTCACACAGACAATTTGCATCAACCTGTGCCTAGTGACACTGTCTCTCAGCAGTGCCCCAGATAGCCACAACCTCGTGTGCTCTTAACATTGAGGTTCTCATTTATAAGTTAATGTCTCTGGAATACTCATGAATTCTTACTTGAATATAATTGTTTTATTCATTATTATTTATTAAATTTTAAAACCATAATAAATTAGTTTACTTAGGCTTAGTGTGACAGAATTATTTAGCAGCAGAACTCTATAAAACAAGCAGGAAATGAAAAAGGCAGACATGTAAATGCATCAACATCAGCATATAATATTAAGTACAATTATCAGGAAAACAGAGCACAAAATTCTGCATCTATGCCGGGTATACCATCTAAGCTAAGAATGTTATTAATTAACATAATCACTAAGTGTTCATCATTGGGGGTGAATGCATCATGCTATTCATTTAAAAAAACACAAGAACTGTATGTTCATAAAAGTTGTTACTGAATATAAATATAAATCCAGCAGCATCAAAACATTTAGCATTACAATACAGAAAGCAAATGCAATGGCAGCAGATGGTTTCAAAGAGGGGAAATAAAGAAGAAAACTACACAATAGTAAAGTACAAATTAAAACTAAAAGGAAAAATTTTACAAAGAAATAGTTAAGGAAAAGGGCAGATGAACTCCTGGGAAAAAGTAAATGACTAACAGAGAGCAAAAGAAGGAATATTTATAAAGAGGAAAGACTGTTATGAGCAGATTAGACAACTGCCTAGAGACATGGACATGAAAAGAGTAGAATGCATCTTTGCCAGAGAAACAATTCAAGAACTAAAGAACCCCTGGCACTGAGCTAGAAAATATCACTTATGCTTTCTTCAAATTTAGAAACTCAGGTTCAGAGTTAAAGAAAAATTGTCTAAGGTTACAAAAAAAACCAGAAGATAGTTAGAAATCCAGATAAATTGGTGCAGGTCAGTTAAGTATGACTATCTTCTGACCTGGACTATATGCTATACACTGAGCAATGCTCTATTTTTTAAATCAATAAAATAGCCTACGCTCATGTCTATTAAACAAAATCCACAAGAATAAGTGAGGAATTTCAGAAGTTTCTAACATATATCAACAATAGCTCAGAGTAACGAACACCATAAAATAGATACAAAAGTCTGGGAAAGATATTTAATGAGTCTCTCGATCTGTCATTGTAAGAACTTAATAAGTGTTCCTATCACTTTCATTTCTTACATTAGAGCTTATTTTCAGAATATTCCTGACGTTAATGTTTGAACAATTACCAACCTCTAACATACTGTCCTTACTCTATCTGCCGTTTTAGAAAGTACTAATAGGGCATAAAAATGGTTTTCTTAGGGAATAGAAAAAAATTATTTTTCCAGTTTTCTTCAAAAGTAATTCCACAGTGCTATGCATTTGATTATGTTTTCTTGCAGCAGTTGTGGGGAAGAACTAAATGCATCAGGACTACAAATAACAAAGGCAGAATTCTACCCAAAGTTACTGTTATGATTATTACCTACTGGAGCCAAAATAGTCTTTTCTTGGCACTCCTAAATTATCAGACTGCAAACATTCATTTCACATTCAAGTATTCAGGCTATTCACTCATGAATGGAATTAGTGGTTTTGATCACATATACATAAATTTTTATGTGCCTAGGACCTAATGCCTTCGAGGAACAACTCTACTGGTAGTGACTTTAATCTAGCAAATACTAAGTAATCTGGATCCTAACCAACTCTAATTTATAAGCTTTGATGTCCCAAGGCTTCATGTGTAAATCCACTGTTTGAAACCTGGATTACATTTCTATAGAAGAAAGGCTATTTACGGCAGTTAGTTTCCCAGCGAATTCCTAAGTCTATTTAATCTATTGTAATAATATGACTAAAATACACCTAATATGCAGTGAAAAGCAGTAACATTATTAGTAATCGCAAACACTCATAACTCTTACTGTGTGCCAGGTCATCCATCCTTTAGGTGTTTTTCATATATTGACTCATTTGATCCTCACAACAACCCTATGGGAAAGTTACTATACTATGCCCGTGTTTACAGAGGAGGAAACTAAGCAGAGACTAAATAACCTACCCAAACCTGGCTAAGAAGTACCAGAGCTGGGTTTCAATCCAACCCTGGTTCCAGGGCCTGCACTTTTAGCCACTAGGCTAAATTGCCTCTAATTATTAACAAGTTTTAGTTCAGCCTGCAGAGCATCCAAAGTTTTAAAAGTACATCATGGTTTTTTACTTCAAATGACTCATCTGATACTTTCAAAGATTCTTCTGAGGTTGGTTTCATTACTTCACTCAGTCACTATTATTTAATGAATTATTCACATATGTGCACGTGGAATTTACTTCAGGATCAGTATATATGGTCAGAGCCCCTGGCCCCTGGCTGAAGCACCTGGACTACTCCATTTGTCTCCAAAATGTATGCTTCCTAAATAAACAAATCTGAGTTGTTCTGCTTTTTAAAAATAAAAAAACAAATAAATAATCTCTAGCAGGAAGTTAAATGGAATAACAATTACCATGACTTCTGCTAATCACTCCAGAAATATACTGAATTAACTTTGATTCCTGTTCTTTTTTTTTTTTTTTTTTTTTTTTGCGGTACGCGGGCCTCTCACCGTTGTGGCCTCTCCCGTTGCGGAGCACAGGCTCCGGACGCACAGGCTCAGCGGCCATGGCTCACGGGCCCAGCCGCTCCGTGGCATGTGGGATCTTCCCGGACCGGGGCACGAACCCACGTCCCCTGCATCGGCAGGCGGACTCTCAACCACTGCGCCACCAGGGAAGCCCATGATTCCTGTTCTTAATGTTGTCTTCTATGTTGTATTTACTGGGGGCTTGATAGCGTCACCTGTTCGTTTTCTGTCAACTTCCCCCTCCACTGCTCTTGGCAACACCAATCTTGGAGCACCATCTCCTCACCCCAAGACACAAAGATTCAAAGGAACTACTAACAGAGGTTCAAATCCAAAAGATTCACTGGTGCGCATACAGGACTAGTTTTGGACTAGCTGTTCTGTGAAGACAAGAAGGCAGGGGTGAAGGGCTGGAGGATGGAGAGAGAGCTCAGCGATGACTCAAACTAGAGAGAAAGAAATGAAGAGACAGGGTCTCCAAGTTAGTTCTAGCTTCTACAATTAGCTTTAATTTTTATTCAATTTACAAATCTGTCAAAATATTATCACTTGACTTTTGATTAACTTCTTAAATTTTAAACTGCAATTATAAATTCAATAGATTTTTTTCCTTTTTACATATTTCAACTACCTGATGGCAAATCTTCCCAATTACTTAATAATTCCTATAAAACTAATAAACTAAACTTATAAAAACATGAACCTTAAATTCTTGTCATGTCACAGTAATGTAAATAAACTTATAAGTGTTTATCCTAGAAATCACAAGCAAAAAAAAAACCCAACTCAATTACATATTTTACATTGGAAGTACATTGACCTCAGCATCATTTAGTCAGCCATCAGAGAAATCAAAATCAAAACCACAATAAGATATCATTTCAAACCCACTAGGATGGTTATAACCAAAACAATAGACAATAAGTGTTGGCAAAGGTGTGGTGAAACTGGAATCCTCAAGTATTGCTGAGGGGAATGTAAAATGGTACAGCCGCTCTGGAAAACAGTTTGGCAGGTCCTCAAAACGTTAAACACAGAGCTGTCCTATGATCCAGCAATTCCAGTCCTAGGTATGGTTGATTCTCATTATACGGAGTAGTTCTGTTCTACACAGTTTCATGAACGCTGACTAAGAGGATACTGAGCCACTACTATTAGGGTTAGGTTGTGAGCCTCTGGTAACAATTTCATCAACCAATGAATACATAACCTGATGTTATATGTGTTTCTATTTAAAGATACCTTAAAAAGATGTTTACACAACTCTGTGAACATTCCAAAAAATCCACTGAACTGTACACTTTTTAAAGGGGTGAATATTATGGTATGTGAATTATTTCTCAATTTTTAAGAATTGGAATTACATTGAACCTGAATCTAATTGAGTCTCTAGACTTCAATACCAGTTTACAGGAAAACTGAGGAATAGAGGAACAAATAAAATAACACTATGAAAAGGCAAAACTTAAACCAAATCCAAAATGCAGTACATTGTACAAGACATATGTCCAGCTCTTCCAACAAGTCGATGGCATAGGAAGAGAGAGAGAAAGGGGGTTAAAGAGGGAGGGAACTAAGAGAATAAAAGATACTCAAATGACATAATCATATGCAATGTGCAAACCCTTTTAGATCTCGATTTGAACAAACCAACTCTTAAGTAAAATAAGGGAGATCTCAATATGGACTGCAGAGTAAATGTTATTAAGGAATTACTGTGATAATGAAGTCACGATTATATAGATTCTTATCTGTTAGAGATTCATACCTAAGAATTTAAGGAAAAGTGACCAGAAACCTGGGATTTGTTTTAAAATACTCTATTAAAAACAACTTGTTGGGGGAGGATGGTGGTGAATAGGTATAATAAGAATGGTATACATGTTTTTAATTGTTGAAGCATGGTAATAGGTACATAGGAGTCCTTTAGACTATATTTTCCACTTCTATGAACGTTTGAAACTTTCTATGATGAAAAGTTTTTTTAAATTATAAGGCAGTCCTCATTATTCAAATAAGTCTAATTCTCTTAACTGTGAAAACTACATAAACTGCCAAATATGGAGAGATTGCTTATTTGTATATTCTTTTTAAACTTAATTCAATATCTTCCAGGAAGTAAAAGACATTTGTCTAATACAACAATTATACCATCACAAACAATTTTGGGATAACTTTCCTATGAAACTTTTAGGGCTACCATCTCAGCTGTTAAGATTTCTTCAAGATCAGACAGGCCCAGGGACAGACTCTTGCCTGCAACCACAACTGCCAGCTGAACCTGCATGATAGCTGTTGCATCAATGACGCCAGAACTTAGAGAAGGAGACGGGTCCCTCAGCAGCCTGCCTCCAACCTAAAGGATGTCTTACAACCTAAAGGATGTCTCCAAACGAGACACTGACCGTTACCTGCCAGAAAGTTGTCAAACATATACATACAAATCATCTGTCTTTGCAGTCAACAATTATAATAAAAAATGAAAAAAACTTTCAAAATAATCAACGATCCGTTCAATATGAATGGTGCCTCTACCTTGGGTGGGACAACTCTGACCCTTAGATTCAAGTTTACTATTAATGTATATATGCTTAATTTTTCTGTTTACTCAAAGAAATCTATAACTCTACTTGGGTGGCTACAATACTGATTAGATGTGGCATTTATCTGAATTTTAAGATATGTGAATGTCTTCCCATGTAAATATATAAGAACCCTGAACTTGGTTTGTATGTATTTCATATATTTTCTACCTTGTGGAGCCACAGTTCTTTTAGGTGATAAACTAATAAGGATATAATCTTGGATCTTTTTCATGACTTGGTCTGAATTCTGATCACAACTGGTAAGGCCATTCTACTGAAAGGTATTATTTGCAGATTCTTTCAGCTTTTTAATTAGGTACTGTTCTAAATTCAGCTGCTATTCCCCAAGGGTTTCCTATTCTAGGTTTAAGGAGATGACAGGAAAATTTTAGGAAAAAACTTGAGGGCAGGGAGTCCCTGCCACGTAAAGAGAACATGTAAGTGTCTCTTTTCTTTAACAACTGACATTTCAATTACAGTGTCATGGAATAAGCAGTTCGTGTACTTACACATTAATCATTTACATATTTATTAGTAGAAATACCTTACGAAAACACAACCTAATCAAATAGGCTCTAAAGGAAAAAAAATCTTAATGTATTTTTCTTATTCCCCATATTCTGTGTTCTGTGCATCTGTGTTCTGTTGGTTTGTGTTTGTTTTTGTCTCCCCATCAAAACTGTACATTTCTTCAGGTCACAAAAAAGGAAAGGAAAGAGGAAAAGTATATGCTAGATGCTTTGTTATTTTGTGAATGAGATGTCATACAGTCAACACAAGCTTAGTTGGTGAGTAAAATATCTTTGAGGAGTACAAACAGAATCTTAGAATTAAAGGAGGGTAATGTCTCCATAGGACGTTTTCATCAACATATGGTTCTCTGGTGAATACCCCTCATCTTCTTTAAGGTCTCCTAACACATTTACATTAGGCCAGGATAGTGCTAGAGACTATTACTCTCCTAATTCCCCCCTGACATTCCCCAATATGTTTTCAAATCTGTTATTTAATTCACATTACATACATTACCTACATGCATTTGGGAGGCACTTTAATGACTGTTACTTTACCTCTAAAGTAAAGTACCTTTGGCTACTGCAAAGATCAGACATTTAAAATAAGTATGAACATTTACTCTAAATTCTAAGACCTTAAAGTGCTCTCATATTTATATATAAGGAATAATTTGCTTCAATCAAATAAAATGGCTATCCTTGATTTGTCCTTTTCCTAACCTTGCTCAATTATGTCCTGCCTTATATATGAGGTCTGCCATACATTTAGGCCTATTAATCCTTTGAGTATCAATTAAACATATAACTCCTATCTCCTCAATTAGACTATAAACTCCTCAAGGACAGGAAACACAAGAACTTCCATTCCTTTGCGTCTGTACTTCCTTCTACTTCCTCTCACCACTGACCAGTTTTTTACAGAGTGGGTATTTGTGGCAGCATTATTAAATAGCCTTAATGAAGGCACGGTACAGTACTGAACCAGCTAATCATTCTCCCTAACGTGCGTCAATAAAATCATTAGGGGGCCATTAGAGAGGAAGAGAAAAATACCATGATGACCAGGATGCTGTCTTCAACAAGCCATAGCAACCACTGAAGAGGTAACCCTAAAATGAAGCAGCTACATTCCACATGCTTACTAACAATCCTTATTCCAAAGACTCAAGGTCCTCTGAATGCCTGCAATCACTCTACAAATGTTTCAGTCTTTAAGCCATTTTATTTTGATAATTTAAATCTGAGTAAGGTAGCCTGAAGCATGTACAATTAGAAAATACGTGGAAAACAAACCACTTCTAAGTGGGCTTACTATGCTGCAGTACAGCTATTATACAACGTATATGTGAATTACTTCTCAGATGAGGGAATTCAGCAAAGAATTAAAAAACCTGTAAGACTCATCAAACTACCATTCTAGTAATTTTTGACATGCTTGATATTATTGGTGGTGGTGATAACAATAGGATTTACTGACTACTTACCGTGTGTCAGAAAGTGTGCTAACTATAATTATATAAAGCAGATATTATCTTTATCTTCCAGATGAGCGAACTGAGGCTTAACTGAGGTTAAATATCTTGCCAAAGTTAAGTGGAAGGTTTTTCCAGTTCACTGTACAGCCTGGGTTTGGTTATCAGACCTAGCACTTAATAGCTGTGACATCCCAGACATAATACTTGACTGTTCTGGGAGCTAAGTTTCTTAGTTGTAACATCACTACTATCAACATCTGTTTCATACTGCAGAGTCTGCAAAATGTTTTGATATATATTAAGTTACTGGATATTCACACCACCCTCATTTTCTCATTCTGCAGATGACTTACCCAAGGTCACATGCCTGGTGGCTAGATCAGGGCTTACATACAGAGAATACCCTAACTACTCACAATCTACTCTGAAGCTCAAATGAGACAGTATGTGAATGTATTTTGTAAACTCTACATCTTTTTGTAGAAATGTAAACTAGCATATTATTATCCATGTTCCCTGATCAGGGAGGTACTGATTGTATTCAATGATCTCGAAAGTTATATCTAGATGTAAAACTGCAAGTTGGAAGAGTTTTTTTCTTTTGCTATTATAAGTTAATTAAAAAAAATAGATTCCCACCATCTAAAGACTATTAACATTTTTTTTTACACAGTATGATCACGCTCAATAGAATATAAATTTTTCCTTTTCCTCAAGATAATGTTAAGAATCTCTCCATGGTATTCATCATGCATTCAGCCAAAAAAAAAAAAAAAAAATAGCACCTATCATGGACACACTGGGTATGTAAACAAGCAACCAAACAAAAGATAACCTGTAAGAAAGTGCTATAAAGGAAACAAGGCTCTAGAATAGGAAACTTTAGGAAGGTTTCATTGAAGGGCTCTCTGAGGAGGTGATACTTACACTGAGACCTAAAATAGGAGCCAGAAACACAAAGAATAGGCAGTAGGACACTCCAGGCAGTGGGAACAGCATTTATGAAGACTTCAAGGGAGAAAAGGAAAAACCTTGCCCATTTCAGGAAAGAGAACACAAATGCTAAGGGCAGGCTGGCAGCCGAGGAAGACTGGCACAAATGAGGTTGAAGGGCACACGGGCCAGATCCCACACAAGCCGGGAGGAGTCTGAGTAGTGCTCAGAACGTCGTACTGTGAAACCATTTAAAAGTTTTAAACAGGGAGGCACATGATCCAAATTCCACTGAAGATCACCTTGGCTGCTGTATGGATAAAGTAGCTAATGAGATAAGAAGAGAGCCCAGCCCGAGCCCTGAAGAAGGCTAACATTCAGAAAGCAGACGGAGAGCTGGCAAAGGAAACTGAGAGGGAGGGGCTGATGAGGGAGCAAGACAGCCCCGTGTGTGGGGTCGTGGAAACCAAAAGAAAGTGTTTAAAGGAAGACCAGAGGCTATACTATTTTAAGTTCTGCTGAGAGGTCAAGTAAGATGAAGACAGAGAAGCATCGTCTGGATTTGTAACCGAGAGATCACTAACGACCTAGAACAGTTTCCGTGGCGTGCAGTCTATTCTGTGCACAACCTTTGTAAACATGTAATGACCTCTTAATATCCCACTGAGTGAAAATACAGCCATTTTTCCTATAAAAGGGAGTTTTCTACATAGGAATTAGATATTTTAAATTCAATTAAAGAACATGATTTACCTTATGTGAACCAATATTGTTTATAATACAAACTATGATGAAGACCTAGCCCTCTATGCAGGAAAAAGCAGCTGCACACAGGACACACAGGGGCGCAAAGCTACTCTGTCTGAAAGGCTGGCTGCCATGCTGGCGGTGTGTTTCTTTGCTCACCGTTAACAGTTATGAATTTCCAGCCTCTACAATAAAGGCCTGAAAGAGATACTCAAATCTCCAGCACCCATGTATGCATGGGCCCTTGACAACTTCAGGTTAATGGGGTACAGGTTAAAGTACCTGGGGAGGAAGGGCTCTTTCTCAAATAAAGTGCTGCTCAGGAAAAGCCTTTTGTCCTCCCCCCTTTTCACCACCTGGAACACAATGGGACGTTTGGAATTATAGTAATCTTTCGACTACGGGAAGGAAATCCACAGGCCAAGGAGGGTAGAGCGGAGGGACAGGAGGAGGCTGGTTCCTTGAGGGCAGGCTCAGGCCACTGTATTAGCCCTAAAAAGCCACCTTCCAGATTTCTTGCTGGAGGAGGCATGCAAACCCCTCACTTGTTTTAAGCCATAATAGCTAAACACAATGCTAGCAGATACAGGATATGTTCATTTCATTCCTTCCTCAGTAAGAGTATTTTTAAAAGAAGCAATGTTTAATACATGAAGACATCAGAGCTACAGCAAATTCCACTGCAACAAGGGGTGGCATGTGATCGAGCTGTGAACAGTGAGGTACAAGGAAGACTGGTGGGGGCTCCTAGGAAAGGTAGCCCTTTGATGACAAGAAGAAAAATGGTAGCCGGGCTGCCCCTGCCACGCCCTCCACGCCACCTCTGGCCCTCTGCCCTTCTGGCCTGTTGAACTGGCTGTGATATCTGGAGCCACGTGCGATCCTGAAGCCACAGGACAGCAAGCACAAGGATGAAAAGCCCATCTCCAATAACGGAAAAGCCCTGGCTGCTTGACGGCACCACCAACTGCTAAACCAGACTGCCTTTCTCCGGATTTAAGAGAGTTAAAGTGTCTTTATTGATAAAGTCATTTATTATTTACTATTTTTTTAAGTTTTTTTTTTCCCCCAGCAAAAAGCATTCCTACTTTCTCTCAAATATCCAAGTGTAGCATTTCCTCCTTTACTCTGGCTTTGCATCTCCTTTCCAAGTTTCTTCTCCAACATAGGGTGAAATTGTACTAATGTGCCTGTCCTTGCAATGTTCTCCCTTCTAAATCTTGTCACTCCTTAAAGGGCCTATAACCTAATTCCTGTGCTCCTCAAGAACTGTTCCAAAGGAGCCACAGGGATCAGGTCCCGATGCCCACAATGCTCTCCAGTCGTTTACTGACAGGCACTCACCATTCTCCACCCCCTTTACCTTATTCCCCATGTAAACCCTCCCGTTCAAATCAGCACAGCAATTAGCCAATACAGAATTCAATCTAAGAATTTTCAGGCTGGGAATGCAGAATACCTGCACTGTGGCTCTTTTGCTTCTCTTAACTGAAAGCCTAGTTGTAAACTCATGGTTACATTACTGTAAGTATATGCAACGTATTTTCTCTTCTGCATCAGTTATTCTTAAGTATAAATCTGAATGTATCTGGGAAACTTTTCCAAAATACATACACCAAGAACCATCCCAAACCTACTGACGCATTTCCAAGGGCACATGTTGAAGGTCCCAGGTGACACTGATGTGTACCCCTGGGTAAGATTTTTCTGCTGTAGGTATTCTACAGCTGCACTGTTCAATAAGGTAGCTGCTGGCCATATGTGCCTATTGAAGACTTGAAATTAATTTAAATTTAAAATCTGATGTGAGATTCAGTTATAGGAAAACTTTATGTCTGGAATGTGGGTGTGTGGATTTACTTTTGAAATGTAGATTTTATGAAATCTAAATACAGACGGTATTTCCGATGAAAATTTAACATCTGAATTGAAATGTGCTATAAGTAGATTTCAAAGACTTGGTATGAAAAAATGTAAAATACTATTAATAATTTTATACTAGTTACATGTTAAGATGATAATATTTTGGATATACTAAGTGAAAATATATTTAAATAATTTATTTCCCCCATTTCTTTTACTATTTTAATATGGCCACTAGAAAATTTTAAACTATCTGTATTGCTGCATTCTATTTCTGTTGGACAGTACTGTTCTTTAAAGAATCATTTTTACCCAATTGTGACTAAGAGTTATGCTATTTAAAACTCGCTATTACATTTACTTGGAGAGAGCTACTCACTGTGCTACCCAATGTCTCCTTTAGAAAGGCCTGTGTAAGTCTGAAATTTCTCTCAGACTTCAGTGTCAGGAAAAAATTCCTTTTCCTAAGCAACTGGTATAGTTTTATTTTAGGAACAATGCAAATCTTATTACAAATGAGGCACCTCTTCTTGCTCTGCCCATAGGAAGCTCAGAGCCAAATAAAAGCCAAAACTTTATTAACTGTATAGACTCTTCAGGGACACTTCTCTACCTAGTGCCCAGATTTTATTTTCCTTTTTGAAAGTCACAAATTTTTTTTTTTGGCAGTGGGGTAGGAAATAACCTTCAATAAGCATCAAAGCCTAGATAAACACTAAAAACAAAACTTAAATTAAATATAAAAAATTGTATTCAATTCCTTAAACTGTTATTTCTCATTTTCTAATTTACTCTGCATAATTCATTCTCTTCAATGAAAATAAAGCAACCTTTAAACAACACACCACAATACAGCTGATCCTAGAACAACATGGGAGGACAGGGGTCTGGACCCTCTGAGCAGCTGAAAATCCGAGTGTAAACTTATAGTCGGCCCTCCATACATACAGTACCTCCGTATCCATGGTTCTGTACCCACAGATTCAACCAACTGCAGATCGTGCAGTACTGTGGTTTTTACTATTTTTTTAAAATCCATGTGCAAGTGGACCCGTGCAGTCCAAACCCATGTTGTTCAAGGCACTCTCATATACTTTGGAGAAGGAGAAACAGAGTCACTCTTGAAATAAGATGAAAATTGTTAGAGGACAAATATGTCATTAGTGAATATTGGTGACACCGTTCTGCTTTATCTAATGAAATAATGTTTAGAGTCACAAAAGAAGGAATCCAAATCAGGCTCCTTGAATTCATTCATGGGAATTCACTCCTATTAAGCCTAACCAAAGAGGAAACAGCAGTTTCAGGTCTAACTTAGAAGGTTTAAAAAAAAAAATTATGTAATGTTATTTGACTAAAGATTTTGTGAAATTCTCTCATTTATTTACAGCCAATATGATAAGTATAGATTTTTTAATTACCTTATATATCGTAAGCGCAACAAGATCTTCCGGCAGTTACCTATTTTACTCATAAGTCCTTAACTAAAACTGAGCATACCAACTAGCTTACAGATGTTATCAAGAAGAACAAATCTATATTCCACCAAACAGAAAACTTAATCTAGAAATGAAACTCATGGTAACAATCTGAAAGTCTGCTTCTATTCTTCACATGAATAGATCATTTCATATAGATATATACCAACTATGTAATGAGAAACAATAATAAAGATTTTAATTCTGACTTTCCAAGCCAAATTTTCCACATGGGTAAAGGGGAGAAAAACTAATACTTTTTCAACAATCCATCAAAGAGTCACTGAACACCTACTGTTTTTCAAGCACCGTAACAGGCCCAAGATACAAGGCTGAATAAGATGCACAGGTCTCATGCTCTCACTGGGGAAACCAGAGTGTGATTAAGCAGGGCCAAGGTGGGCTGCTGTCTAGGAATTCAGGTCTATAAGGGACACTAAAACACCACTGGACTATACTGTCCAGTACAGCTAAAGTCAGCTCAAGCTCCAAAACTGAACAGTATAGAGATTTTTATGAGGAATAATAAATGTTATTATCTAAATTTTAAATGCCCTTTAAGAAGCTCTCTGCTTTAGAAAATTCATGAATTAAAACTACCAAAACTTGGGAAATGTTTTGTCTAATTCTTTTTTCGAAAATTGACCTTGCTGTAGCCAGCAGAAATAAAGTCGTAAGGTATTTGTTTCTATGTGGAAATGTTATGAAAATAAAATTAGTTTATCCTTATTCCATTAAATACATGTTGAGCAAACATTTTTAAAATATTATTATTAGTTCCTAACCCACATGAACTGACCCAACCCCAGGCAAAACAAAGTAGCAAGTGAAATGTCAATCCAGTGTAACTCAGCACTACAAAAGAGATCCTGTGTCATTCACAGGCACAGAGCCAACAAGCACCAACACAGACTTAAAAGGCCTAGAACAGCATCCCAGAGAAAGGGGTTCCTACACCGAGATCTCAAATAGGAGTTAGTCAAGTGGAAAGTAGATGGGGGAAATACCTCTTATAATACATTGCCTTCAAACCTCTGAGATCCTCTAGTCTGGAGGCTATAGAATTGTAAATACACATACTTTGAGAATTACCAATGAATTACCAATCTGCCATGGAAAAAGGAATCAAAGAGATTAACATTAAAATTACTTTACCAAGTTAGAAGTTTCCTGAATAAATTTGGGAGGGCCAGAAGTCAAGGAATATATTTAACCCACTGCAAAGCTAAAAACATCCTTGTTTTATTCTCAGTCTTCTGAACACTATTTAATCCCCAAATATGTACTACCTTCTCAATTCAGAACCACAAAACAAAAATTCAGGCAACATTACTGGCATTTTGTGGAAATTCTCAGGAAGCTGTGCTTCCTGTACTGCATAGAGATCTAACTCTAAGTTACTAGATGAGTTCCACACCTGGGCAAACAATTGGTTTTATCAGTCACAGGTTGGTTACATGGATTCCAGTCCAAACAGGAAAAGCACGCAGTGGAAGATGTCTGGAAAACTCTCTTAATGCAATAAAGGAAACCCATACAGTCCTTTCTTAACTTTACCTTCTGGGGCCAACTAATCTATACATTTCTAATGGAGATAAGCTTTCAATAGTTATCAAACAACCAGTCCCTGCACGGAGCCATTATAAATTTCATTTATCACACAATGATGCCTTTAGGACCTATTAGGTAGGTGCTCAGGGATATTTTCCCCTAAACTTTCAGAATGCTTGCTAGGAATTCTCTTTTTAGGACTTCTTTTTTCAGTCAACAGACTCTGAATCAGAAGAAATAATCTATTAAATAAGACAATATGAATGAAAGCATTTTGTTAACTATATGAAAAGCACTCTATAAATATACTGCAATTTTATCAGTATTATTTAATTATGTTAATGTTACTATTATTATGTTACTTTGCATAGAGTCCCTTCTTCTCCTCAGTTAAAGCACTGAAGGCACTGAACTGACTAGATTATGAAATATCATCACAGAATTTAGGGAATTTACTTTTAGAACCAACTAATAGTAAAGAGTTTTTTGTAATAGAAGCTGCCTGTTGTGGCTACCCAGAGAGCTTCTCTCTTGCTACGGGCTAAGATAATCAGTTTTAAACTGTGTCTAAAATAAGAGCAACTATGCCATCAATGTTGACCTCTGGAAATCTTGTAACCAAAATCAATTTGGTTATAAGAACTGATTATAAAAATTGCTGTTTAGAGGCCTTCATTGTTATCTTCTTGGTCTTGGCTAAACTCTACACAGCAGAGATTGCTATATAGCCACTAGGTAAATTAGGGGTTATCTATCCTACGTTGTATTATATCTTGATTCAAGACATGGAACACGAATTACCTTGGCTGCATGTAACAATCCTCAAGCGCAAGACAAAACTGTGGCAATGCTGCTATGCTGTGTCCTCTTTATCCCTGGACATTTTGTGCTGAGGACTGTTCAATTCCAAGCTACAGTGCTAAATGCTAAACCACTTCGATTTTTAAAATCACACGTAGAAGGTGAATACATGAATTTAATTTCTTGTCTGCTTTATTTTATTCATTCTGGAATAAAGGAACGGAAGCATTTTCTAGTTTAGACTTTGAATGTCAACACGGGGAAAGGCTACTACTACATAGCTCAGTAAGCTATAATGTTTAAAATAAAAATATAAATTTCAATAAATAAATTTCAGTTCCTCTGTTTACTTTGCCTCCTGTTTGACAGATGTGCAGAAGCAGCAGAAACCTTGAATTTTTAAAAACGTGATTTCAGTTGTCCAGGCTTGCTCTTGTGATTTAATCACTGCCTTAGTCCCCTCCCCACTCTTGGGGGTTGGGGGTGTGTGATGAGGAGGATAGTTGCAGTGATTGTAATGAGAGAATGGGTCAGGGGAGGAACAGGGAAAGGGCCATAAACAAAAGAGCTTAAATGTGTTAGAAAAAAACAGGGTTTCTAGAGGCTTGTGATGTTTTGAATGTCAACCTGTAATCCAACTCTAAAAGCAGAAAGTAATCATAGGAGAAAAAACAATCGCCAGCCAAAAGAAGGTCATCAAGTTTGTTAAAAGGGATATTCAAGTGCAAATTCACAGGTACACATGTACATGGATGGATAAACTTGCACATGTGGCCAGTCCCTACTCGGATCCAGAACTGGGTCAGGGTTTTGAGAGATGGGAGAGCAGAGAGCTGGGTGAATGGCAACCAGACATAAAGAAACGCCTTCTCTGTAAGCCAAGGATTCCAAATGAAACTTGATTCAGAGAATTTTTTTAAACTTTTGCTTTTATTCAGTTCAAGGCTTATAGAAAAATAACCTCTAGCTTGAACTGTTTGCAAATGTTTATTTTTAGCTCTCCATTCGCCTTAACTGCATAAAGGAGTGAAGAAAAGGAAGCAGCAAAATAAAGCTAAAAAATAAGAAAATAGCCATACTTTACCTCTAGTTCAGATACACTCACAAGCTTTCTAATTCATGATCAAGAAGTCTAAATTTGGACTAAGGAAAAAAGACAGTATCACACACATCCTCTTCAGTCAGGAAGAGAAACTTAATAGTATCTGCAAAGCCTTCAAACCACAGGAATGCAGAGACACTTAACATCAATTATTTAAATGACTACTAACCTATTGCAGAGCAAAGGAAAATGAGAATAAACTGTTTAGGTCACTGACCAGACACATAAACACTATTTTCTTCCTTTTCCTTCCGATAAAAAAGGAAGATAGCAACCTAATGATTTCCCAGATTAAAGCCAATCACCTGAAAGATATCGCTCTGTCCAAGAACTATTTTTAAATCTTTAGGCAATTTTTTTAGCTTTCAAAAATGTTTCTTACTTATTGAA
This sequence comes from Mesoplodon mirus, assembly GCF_964341445.2. NCBI lineage: Eukaryota > Metazoa > Chordata > Mammalia > Artiodactyla > Ziphiidae > Mesoplodon > Mesoplodon mirus. The sequence goes on from NC_138993.1 coordinate 6,869,888, forward strand.
AAAATTCTTACTTCATATAATATGTATGTCACAAGCGCGCTTGTGCTCAACATTAGTGGCCAATGTTTAAGTTTTTATATGCTGACGGCAAAGTCAGAATACATTTTACTTCCTTTAGAGGTAAGAGAGAAAAACTGAGAACTCTAAGAATATTGCCTAAAGTAGGATTAGAAAAGAACTTTGCTATACTATGCCTTCAACATTTCTCAATGTTCATAAGACAAAAATCACTTTAATGCTAAACAGATTTTGAAATGTTAAATTTTTCAGCACCTTCAGTTCAAAATTACTAAAAGGTAGCATAAAAACTTGTCTTTATATGCTTTTATATCTGTATGATTGATATTAGGTAATTACTGCTAACTGAAGCTGTGATGATTACTGTGGTTGTTTTAAAAGTCATTATCATATATTTCATACATAAATATCACATGTAACATGATAATTGGGATTTGTTTCAAAATCATTCAAGAAAAACAAGTAAACGTGACTGACTATGAGCTGATAATTGTTGAAGCTGGAATATGGATACATGGGGGTTTCATTATACTCATCTCTCCACTTCTGTAAATATCTGAAATTTTTCATAAAACTTAAAATAAGTGTTTACAAAATCCCACCTAAGGGACTCTTAATGTTGTCATCTAAAGGAGTTGAATCAAACTGTAAAGCTGGTCATTTAGCTTTGGGACAGAAAATGAGAAATATTCATAGTGTAATACGGAAGAGAAAGGCCAAGTAAGGTGTTTTGTTGCAGTATGCATCCATACCAGAAGTCCGGGAATAAAGAAACATGATGATACAGTTTAAAAGAAATACAGCCACCAGTGAATAAAAGATTCCACCAAGTCCATGAACTAAGGTGGGTGTTATAATGGTACTTTTACAAATCCGGAAGAAATTAACCTACCTATTCACAGAATTAGAAGACTTAATACAATAAAACAGTTATATATTTTCTGTAATCCATCCTGGATAATTACTGTTTATTTACAATAACGAATTAAACTGCTAGGACACTGCAAATTATACAGATTTATTTTTTATGAGCAGTTTTCCAAAATAAAATAAAATGTACTCCTCTTTCCACCAGAAAGGACATCATTTAAAAAAAAAAAAAAAGAAAGTTAGAAGAAAATCATATTAAGTAATTTAGAGAGAAACAATTTAGAAAGAATTCAAGGACCCCCCTCCCCCACCAAAGAATTAATGAGCAACATTCATTAATGTTAAAGGCTGATTAAAAGGCCAGAGACCTCCATCACAAGGAATAACTCAAGGGTAATAATCCCTTTTCCCCACTCCCTACCCCCCAAGTTTTTCTATAGACAACTGCAAGGATAAAATGTCAACCACTTCAGAAATGTGAAAGATTCTACAAATAAGCTTAATAGAATGATTCACGGTATTTGGATAAGCCTAACAATGTCTCCTAAACTTATAGTATTCCCCTTACATGGTATTTTCTTTGTTTTCTGGAAAGAAGCTTCTCTAATGAAGACAGTGGTACGTTAGTGATCCTGCAAAAAAAGATGTACCAGAGATAAGCAGGATCTCACTGAGAGGTCCTTAGACTTTTTATAGTAACATAGAATGAATTCTGGATTTAGACTACTCCCAGATTCCTTGCAGTCTTAGAGTTTATTTTACATTCATGGTTCCTATATTTGAAATAGTATTAGACATTTAAAAATATTAAATTCAAGGTTGTTTTTTTTCCCTTGAGTTATCTTCCCCTCCTTTGTTCTTTCAATCTAAAGAATCAGATATGGACACTGTTCAAATCAACATGCTAGGCTACAACCATGATATAAACAAGAAACTCAACTGTATAATAAAGATATTAAAGGAGACCCTTTACCTGATTTGCTATTATTTGTTAAATAAATGCTCCTTTTTTGCTCTGCAATCTTACTACATGTATACATAAAAGAAACTGGCTCATTTCTAATGTACATAGTAGTACTGAATAATACAGTACACCTTCCCAGAATTCCAGAGATGTTATACTCACATAACAGGCTCTGGAAACAGAATACCTGGATTTGAATCCTGGTTCCATCAGTCACCAACAAATTGCTTAATTTCTCCATGTTTCAGTTTCCATATTTGTAAAATGGGGATAATAATAATTCCTAGCTCATAGCATTGTGGGGAAGTTTTATTGAATGAATGTGTGTGAAACACTTGGAATACTGCCCACCTGGGCACTCAATACTAACTAAGCTAAACTGTATTTACATATTGAAAACAACAGAAACTAGACAAGAAGGCTTATTGACTTAGGTTCCAAAAGGACCTTGTTATAAAAGACTGAAATCTGAGCAATGTTTCAGTATATCTGATACTACTTGTGGTTTTTTTTTTTAAACCTGTTGTTTGTAGTACCTGATTTATTACACTAAATTCATCAGAGAAAAGTGAAATACCTCCCTTGTGACATAACAAAGCTGTAACACATATCAGGACTGAAACTGTGTTTATTATTTATAACTGTACTAAGTCATCTCATAGTAGTCATGGTTCTTGGTAACTAATCAAATTGCTCAGGAAGCTATTCTGCCCAAGTTTCTTGGTAGGTCTAACTTTAAAACCTTTAAAATGAAGTAAGAGATGGTGCTACTATTGCTTACAGATATTAAATTTCACCTGGGGCTTGAAGACTCAGTCCTTTCCAAAAGAACACGCTAAGTTCTTTGGTTGAATTCTCTACCATTTTCTATTGTATATCCTTTATTCATTGAACATGTATTCCACGGATAGCAAAGTTTAGTATTCCAATAAAACTCTTTCAGAAAAATTAATATTTCTCTAATACAAGGCCATAATATAAACTTTGACCTTCTTTAAACCTACTTTCAGTTTATAGTATTGTGTACTGACTTTGTAAAGAAACACATATTCTGAATTTTCTGATTGCACGAAAAATCCCCAAAATAGAATCATCAACAGTGGCTCTCAAGGAATTCAGATGAAATTAAGAGTGTTTTATAAATAGTTGCCAGGTGATTGCAACTGGTCTTCTAAAGTCCTTTGTTAAATTACTTAAATTAGAAGATCTAGAAATCTAATCTCATTCAGGACTGTTGAGAAATAGTGTTGATGTTCTTAATTTTTATATAATTAACAATAACATCACTGTAATATGCTGCATTGGTTGAATATATCTGGCAGACAAAGTAGCTTATGAACTGGCAGAGACCGAACTCAGTAAGTCAATGACCTTTACACAAATGTGATTTCTAAAGAGTAAACAGAACGTATAAATTTTGTAAATCATACACTCAGAGACTTGTTTTTATTTTATTTACTTTTGACAGGTGGACTGGAGAGTAAATAAACTATAAATAGAATGTAAAGTATACTATTCTTTTAAAAAATCTCACGTACCATAAACATGTATACAGACGTTATCTTTATATCATATATGTATTTCCAAACCTAGAAACAGGATAAAGCAAAGTACTAATTGGAGAAGGGAAAAACTTAAAAAAAAAAAAAAGGTTGAGTCCTTTTGTAAGATCAGAATGCCTTTAAGCATTCTTGCAAAACTCAAATATAAATAAACTCAAACTCCTCCTTCTTTGATTCTACTGAGATAAAGTACTCTGATTTAGGTGAGTTTTTTTTTTTTGCTTTGACTTTAGGGGAGCTACCAAATAAAATCAGCAAAATATTTCTAGTCACTGGCACTCCATATTAGACTCCACAGAATCCCCAGAAAGAAGACTGCATCTTAAAAAGCAAAAATGGGGACTTCCCTGGTAGCACAGTGGTTAAGAATCCGCCTGCCAATGCAGGGGACAAGGGTTTGAGCCCTGGTCGGGGAAGATCCCACATGCTGCGGAGCAACTAAACCCATGCGCCACAACTACTGAGCCTGTGCTCTAGAGCCCGCGCGGCACAACTACTGAAGCCTGCGCACCTAGAGCCTGTGCTCCGCAACAAGAGAGGCCACAGCAGTGAGAAGCCCACACACCGCAACAAAGAGTAGACCCCGCTCGCCGCAACTAGAGAAAGCCCAGCGTGCAGCAACGAAGACCCAACGCAGCCAAAAATAAATAAACAAATTTATAAAAAAATAAAAATAAAAAGCAAAAATGTACACCCTTATGTTCACAGCAGCACTGTTTACAATAGCCCAGACGTGGAAACAACCTAAATGTCCATCGACAGATGAATGGATAAAGATGTGGTGTAATGTATGTGTGTATGTATGTACACACACACACACACACACACACACACACAACACTACTCAGCCATAGAAAAGAATGAAATGATACCATCTGCAGCAACATGGATGAACCTAGAGATTATCGTACTACGTGAAGTAAGTCAGAAAGAGAAAGACAAATACCATGTGGTATCCCTTACATGTGGAATCTAAAATACGACGCAAATGAACTTATCTATGAAACAGAAACAGACTCACAGACATAGAGAACAGACCTGTGGTTGCCGGTGGGGGGGTGAGGAGGGGACTGGGGGAGGGATGGAGTGGGAGGTTGGGATCAGCAGATGCAAACTATTATATAGAGAATGGATAAACAACAAGGTCCTACTGTATAGCGCAGGGAACTATATTCAATATCCTGTGATAAACCACCATGGAAAAGAATATGAAAAAGAATACATATATTTTGTACAACTGAATCACTGTGCTGTACACCAGAAACCAACACAGCATGGTAAATCAACTATACTTCAATAAAATAATTTTTAAAAATATAAATATAAAGCAAAAGTGGTACCCATTAAAATATAAAGCTATTTTATTCTTTGGAAAAACCAAAGACTTAAAGGAAACTTAAGAGTAAACGTAACCTTATGAGTGAATGTGTAAGACTACACATAGCTAAATTTGATCTTTAAGACCTCCCCAAATCAGAACATTTCAAAGTGAATCATCAACTGTATACATACACACATTTACATATACCACACACAGAAAAAGTCTAGAGGGTAGAGAGCAAAAACATTAACAGCATTTATACTAAGTAAAAGAATTTTATAAACGGTATTGTTTTCTTTAAAATGTTTTACAAGTTTTTCAATAATCCGATTGCTTTCTAATCAGTTACAGAATTAGAATAAAACAATAACAAACAAAACAATGAAGTTTACATTTTTAAAACTAAATACATAAAATAAATAGATTACGGCCAAGAAAGGGCAAATAAGACAAGCTAGATAAACACCTGCTTTTAGAAAACACTGGTCAAGTACATGGAGACATCACAGAAAGGATAAATGTCATTCATCTTACTGCTGAAGATAAGTTATATTTCATTGATTGCTAAGTGGCAATCACACTAACCTACTTGATAATGCACAATTATGATTACCTTTCTAAGTAGTTTATCTTAAAAAAAAGTTACACCTTAGCTAAAATTAATACCATATGACCACATAGGTACCGACTATGTTTTCAAATAGATAAGAGTAGAAGTGGGTATTACTGTTCCTGCCTTTGTACTACCTGATGTACCTATTCTAGGACATCTCCCCTTCTGTACTTTTGATTATCTTTGGTGTTATGTGTCAGGTAACTATAACTTACTAAGTTATTCAAGTCACCTGGGAAACAAGAAAGGGTTTTACAGTTTCAGGGTAGACTGCCCTCCCTTTTGTCCAACTGAGATGGCCACTTGAACTAGTCCAGGAAGACTGCAGCTATACAGCTAGTGGTTCTACTTGAGAAATGAGATTTCAGATATGACTCGTGTGTTGGCATAATTTGAAAATAAAAATACAATAAGAAGCTTACATCTGCACTCTGCACTATAAACAACCTAAGAGTGAATCCATCTCTACTTCAGAATAATGATATTTATGGAAAATGTTTTCCCAGTTTCTTATTTTTCTTGGCTGCCTGTCCTAAGTCCCAAAGGAATAAGGCAGACAGCACTCTGGGAAATGAATGAGCTGTTTGCTTGCTTCCTATGCCAGCTGGGAGTCTGACAGTATCTCTGAGAGGCGAGATGTCTCAATTTTTTAGTAAACCTCTCTTTCTCTGGGTATGAAGAATTAAACAAGAAACATCAAAGCATGAACTGAATGGTTGCTACTGAACCAACAACCCTACTACTAGGTAATAAAGAATATCCCTGTGCAGGATTAAAAAGGATCAATTTCAGAGCAAAAAGCAAGTATTATTAATGCTTGTCCAGATTATATATAATAGCAAAGCGAAATACTTTGAAAAACAGAAAGGGTTGAGAAAAGGTAGATATGGACACAAAAACTGAGAAACAGTAATGACTTCAAAAAAAAAGTGGACATGTTGAATTCTTCTATGTCTAGCCCTTCAATATGGAAGAAAACTCTGTGAATTATAACAAAAGCACTGTTTTGTCCACATTAAAATATTTGACAATGAGTTAAGATCCACACAACCTTCACCAAATTACACAAAATGGACTTTAGTTGGCCCTCACCCAATCCTCCTGCGATCTCTGTTGTCCACCCCTACTCCTCCTTGGGTTTTCTCCTTGCATAGCTTTCACGAGCGTCAAACTTTTTAAAAAGTTTATTTTTCCAATAACTCTGTTCCTTTTCCCATTTTAAAAATTCTCCTACCTCTCAATAGAGGCATTGTATGTTTGGGCTGTTCCCCATCTCTTAGTGAATTCACGTAACCTCATATCGGTATTTTTCTTCAATTTAATGCACGGTAATTTCTATTTTTAGCCCTCTCTTCTTTCGTGAGGGCTATTCCAGTAAGAATGTGGAGTAGCCCTCACGAAAGAAGGCTCACATCCTTAAGTCAGAGGGCTATTCTTCTTACGTAAGGAGAGGTCAAAGATGACTCCCAGGTACCTATACTATTTGCTTTTTCTAAAAGAATTCCATTAGCTTGACTGTATGTCTTTCTATGTCATGTAGACTAAAACCCAGAAAGTTAAAAGAAAGGCTGATGACGGTACACACAATGACAGTAGCAAAAAACGAGTGCTGAAACTGAGAGAACAAAAATCACAAAAAGTAAAAGCAAAAGCTTAGCAATTTGGGACCATTTGAAATACAAGCCAAAGAAAAAACTGTCAGAGATCTCTTTAGTCCAGTGAGAGAAATAATTATGTAAACTATATAACTGCACTGTCCAATACAGTAACCATTAGCCACATGGAACTACATTTAAATTAACTAAATAAAATTTAAAATTCCATTCCTCAGTCGCACACCACTTTGCAAGTGCTCAACAGCCACATGTAGCTAATGGCTACCTTACTGGACAGCACAGATAAAGAATACTTCGATCACTGCAGAAAGGTCTATTGGACAAAGCTGCAGTGCTCATTCAACATTCACTGAGTATTCCCTGTACAACAGGCACAGTGCTAGGAACAGAAGTATAGGAAGGTGAGTAAGATAAGGCCTCTCTCTGCCCTCAAGGAGCACACAGTCTGTCTAGTGGATGAAACAAATAAAAACTATTTAGAAGTGCTAGAAGAGACGTAGTAACATTTACGAGAGAGTAACGGATGAAGAGGCTCAGCTCTGGGGCTTCCCTGGTGGCGCAGTGGTTGAGAGTCCGCCTGCCGATGCAGGGGACGCGGGTTTGTGCCCCGGTCCGGGAAGATCCCACGTGCCGCGGAGCGGCTGGGCCCGTGAGCCATGGCCGCTGAGCCTGCGCGTCCGGAGCCTGTGCTCCGCAACGGGAGAGGCCCGCGTACCGCAAAAAAAAAAAAAAAATAGGCTCAGCTCTGAACTCCAGACCAATTAGCTGGAATTCCAATCCTTTTATCTAGGTTCTCTGTGGACGGGGCCTTATTCACCTGGTGTTACGATGGTACAGCAAATAATGCTGAGACTCATCACTATCTAGCAATCCTGGGCTCATCGGAACCAAGATGCTGAAACCTAAACAGGATTTACGTTAGCTTTGTCCTCCTGGACTTGGTGCTTCACACTGCTGGCAACTCTTGAAGGAAAAAACCGTCCTGCTACTCTGGCTTTTTTTCCCTTGGTCCCTCCCAGGAAACAGCTTTGCCTCAACTGTCCCTTTGGTTTGGAGCTCCTGGCATGTGCTATACTTATAATGATGAAGTCCCTGACCAAGTAATTAAGGCGTTACCAAGGAATTAACACTGCAATCGAGAGCAAGCCTTCAGTGGAAATGAAGCAAGAAGGGAGGGGAGAGGTGCTCCTGAGCAGAAAGGGCAGGCTAAGCAAGGATGAGAGAGAGAAGCATAAATGTTAACTGAAAGATCTGTGGGCAAGCAGAGGATTGATTCATTACAACCCAAACACAGGGCGCACACAGGGGCAACAGCAGGAGATGAGGCTGGATCGAAACCCAACCGCTAAGAGCCTTAATGCCACCACCCAAGGAGCCTGGCCTGCAAGTGATAACCAAGCGTTATTAAGTAGAACAGTTAAATGATGAGATCCGTGCTTTCAAAAGACAAACCTGGGAAAAGGGTGAAAGGCGGATAAATAGCAGTAGATAAAGAGGAACGATATCTGGATGAAGACCTGGTTGAAGGTAGTGGAGATAAAGAATAGGAAATTCATCCGAGAGACATTAGAGAAAACTGGTTAGCTCCGACTATTGACAGGATGGATCTGGTACACTGGCATCCGATAAATGTTTGTTGCACGAGTTAGTGAGAAAGATACTGATCACTCAGATGACAGAGAAGGGCAGAAAACGAAAACCATGAGAAACACAAAAATTTAAGGGAAGGACTGGCAGTGAGAGAAACCGAAAAGGAACAAAGAAATCAAAGGAGGCCATATTCCTTCTGCCTGGAATGTGATTCCCCAAGATACCTGGATGGCTGTAGCTCCTTCAGACCCTCGTGCAGATGTCGACATCTTAGTGAGCTCTCCCCTGATGGCATGATTGAAAACTGAACAGCACAGGAGTTCTCTCTCAGCACTTTTCAACCCCCTCTCCTGCTTTATTTTTCTCTGGAGAAAAATACCAACATCTATTATACTATATATTTTACTTATTTATTGTGTTTAATGTCTGTCTCCCTACTACTTAAATGTAAGCTCCACTAGGGGAGGAAATTTGTCTGCTTCATTCACCACTGTACACCAGAGCCTAAAACAGTGCCTGGCATATAGCACCTGCTCAACAAATACTTGCTGATTGACTGAATGATGCGAAGAAATAAAAATAGCAGGATTACTACATGTATACTGATAAGTATGGAAGTAAACTGATACCTAACTTGGAAATTATATTGATTATATTGAGTGCTAAAAGTAAAAATCTATATAACAGTCCTTTAAGTACAAAAGGCTCAAACATGTTCTCTTCAAATATGTGTTTCATATATACTATATTCAAATATATGCAATTAATTGTAACACAGGCTTTCTGTTTCCTCACAAAGTAATGAGAGAGATTTTATAGCTTGAAAAATCACTCACAATACTTGACAGCCACACTGCAAATCCACCACTTCAAGTATTTAAATCCTATTAATACCTTTTCAACTTCCAGTACAAATTTCTAATTTCCTTTCTGAAATTTTGGCTATTTTGAAACATTAAGCAAATGCAAGAAGCTAAAGTTGAAATACCAAAATGTCAGTATAAGCACAGTCATTAGCTTTAAGATATAATGAAAAGGATATGACATTAAAAAGATAAAGAATGGTCAAAAGTTAGAAATGCAAAAATATCCAAGAATACAAAAAGGCCCACCTAGCTGGCTGGCTTCGGGAAAAAGACCAAATATCATTAAGTCTCACTTTCCTCATCAATAAAATGCAGCTAATACTAGCACCTACCTACCTGATAAGCTTGTTCTGAGAGTTTTTGTTGGATTAAATCTGTTTCAAGTAATTAACTTGGCACAGTGTCTATAATGTAATTTACTCCTTTAACTCACAAATATTTATGAAGAATACAGAAGGCATCATACTTACTGGCTACAGTGGCCAATGAAAGAGATATACCTATCCTCATAGAATCTAGGACAACTAAAATAAATCTAAAGACAAACAAATGAATTACCAAGTGTGACAAGTGCCAGAGAGGAAGCCTATGCGGTCCTGAGTCAGAAACCAAGGGAGTGAGAGAATTCAACCTTAGATGTGGGCAGGAAAAGTATCTCTGAGGACAGGCAAGCTAAGAAGTCATTACCCAGACATGTAGGGCACAAAAGTACACTGATAAGGATTTCAGGCAAAGGGACTGATACGTGCAAAGACTCAGCCCAAGTGTGGGAAAGAGCTTGTGGCCTCTGAGGAACTGAGAGGACACAGTGTAACTGAAGCACAGGAAGCCAAAGGAGGTAAGATCATAGAGACAGGCAAGAGCCAGATGCTGCAGGACTCTGAAGGGCCACTGTAAGAATCTGGGACTTTATTCTTCAGTGGAAAGCTGCTGAAGTTTTCTGGTTTTTTTCAGAGGGAAAGATGATCCAATTTACATCTCATAAAAATCACTAGAGCTATTTTTGGAAAGTGTATTACAGGGGAATGTGAAAGAGGTAGAATAATTAGTTCCAAGACTAATGCCATAGTCCAGGAGACAGCGATGGCACTTGCAATATGGTGGTAGCAAGGAGATGAAGAGGACTTGATGGATTCCAGATACAGTTTGAAATGGATTGAATCTGGGGGATGAGGGAAAGGAAGAAATCAAAGATGACTCCTAGATGTCTGACTTAAGCAAATGCTTGGCTGATGGTGCCATGGTAAGTAACACAGTTAAGAACTTAATTAATTTTAGCTATTCATAGCTACTATTAGGATAGAAAAGAGAGAGGGAAAAACATGGTGATCCTATAGCCAAAATAGAGGGAGGGAGGGAGGGAGGGAGGGGACACTAAAGCACGAACAGAAAGGACAATTAGGTCAAGCTGTGAGGGAAGAGCAGTATCAGACCAAATTTCCCACTGAAAACAACTATGAAAGTGACATAAAATACCAAACAAACAAACTGAGCTATCTAAAGGCACAGAGAGAACAACCAAGAGAGCCAAGACGTCAGGAGCCTTGAGAAGGGAGACACATACAAGGTCCCTGTTTTCCCCTTGAGGAATTTGCCAATTACCACTACGGGGTATACAGGCCAAGCAGAAAGCAGCATTTCGGAGCTTATATCAGTCCCACTGGGCTGGGAAGACAAAAATCGGAATTCTGTACTACACCAAGGCAGCCAGGAATTGAGAATCCCAGATAAAAAGGAACCGCAAAGAATGAGCCCAGCATTCTGCTCAATTTTTACCCTCCAGGAATGTGCTGAACATGGAAATGCAGGAAAACTCCTCAAAAAGATGTTGCAAAGAGGCTAAAAGCTAAGCAGAACTTTCATCAGCCTCACAATACTTAAAATTCAGGGCTTGCCAAGGAAGAGGCATCTTGGTAAATACTTCAAACTTTTAAATGAGACCTCAAAAGAGCTATGTGCTAAAAGGCTATTTGAATTTCCTGATTATCCTGAATTCAGGCTTATGTCTTCAATCATTGATGAATCAAAGTGATCAATGTTGTCCTAACTGCCTGCCAGAGAATATTAATAACATTTTTCTGGGACTTCCCTGGCGGTCCAGTGGTTAAGACTCCACCCTTCCACTTCAGGGGGCACAAGTTCGATCCCTGGACGGGGAACTAAGATCCTGCGTGCCACACAGTGCAGCCAAAAAAATAAATTTAAAAATTTTTAAAGAAATAATATTTTTCTTTCTGAAGAAAGATAACATCATTCAGATCCCCCATAATTTTTCATCACAACGTTAATAAAACATTACCAGGCATACTGGAAAAAAGGATCAAATGATCAAAAGGCAGACAACAGAAATAAGCTCATGGGTGATGCAGGTATTAGAGTTATCAGACAGAAACATTACAACAATGTTTATATACTCAAGAAAATAGGTAAAACACTGTGAGAACTTGAATCTGTATAAGGTTTTGGACTGAAAATACAAAACCTGAAATTAAGAACTCAATAACTGGGTATAACTGGATATTGGACAGAGAAGATATGATAGGTAAACTTGAAGATAGTTCAGCAAAAATATCCAGATACACAGAGCGGGGAAAAATAGTATGAAAACTGTGAAATGACCTAACATACATGAATTCATACTCCAAGAAAGAAAGGAAAGAATTAGGGCTTCCCTGGTGGCGCAGTGGTTGAGAATCCACCTGCCAATGCAGGGGACACGGGTTCGATCCCTGCTCCGGGAAGATCCCACATGGCTCAGAGCAACTAAGCCCATGCGCCACAACTACTAAGCCTGTGCTCTAGAGCCCACGAGCCACAACTACTGAGCCCACGTATCAGTTGGTAGTGATACAGTCGACTTGAACATTATTAATAAACTTGACTTACATGATATTAATCACACCACACTTAATTTTCTAAAACTGACCAGAAAGCAAGTGTCAACAAATTACCAACAACTGAAATCAGAGAAAGAATGATCCTAGACCACAGCAGTATTAAACTAGATATCAACAATAAGAATATAGCTAGAAAATCCCCAAATGCTTAGACATTATGCAATATACTTCTAAATAACCCATGGATCAAAGAAACCACAATGGAAAATTTAAAACAATTCTAATTGAGTAATAAAAATATGATATATCAGACTTGTGAGATCCAGTTAAAGTTGAATTTATAGGGAAATTTCGTAGACTTAAACGCATACATTAAAAAAAGAAGACTGATCACTACTAATTTGAGTATCCATCTCAAGAAACTTTAAAAAGAACAGCAAATTAAATTTTTTAAGAAACAGAAGGAAAGAAATAAAGTAAAAGCAGAACCTAATAGAAAATAAAGAACTTTTTAAATCTGAAAATTGGCTCTTTGAAAATCAATGGTGATCAAGAAGAAGCACAAATTACCAACAATCAGATTTTAAAAGCACATATCAGGGGCTTCCCTGGTGGCGCAGTGGTTGAGAGTCCGCCTGCCGATGCAGGGGACACAGGTTCGTGCCCCGGTCCGGGAAGATCCCACATGCCGCGGAGTGGCTGGGCCCGTGCGCCATGGCCGCTGAGCCTGCGCGTCCGGAGCCTGTGCTCCGCAATGGGAGAGGCCACAACAGTGAGAGGCCCGCGTACCGCAAAAAAAATAGCACATATCATTACAGATACTACAAACATTAAAAAGATAATGAAAGTATATTGTAAAAAAAAATGCAAGCCACATTGGAAAATTTAGATAAAATAGAAAAATGCCTTAAAAGCAAAACTTGTCAAAATTGACAAAGAAGTAATAGAATACGTGAATAGTCCTACATGAATTGAAGAAACAGAATCAATAATTCCCACAAGAAAACTCCAAATGGCTTCACCAGTGAATTCTTCCAAACATTTATGGATGCAATAAAATCAATTTTCACAAACTCAGAGAACAAAAAACATTTCCCAGGTCACTTTATGAAGTCAGCATAACCTTGATACCTAAAAGTGTCAAAGACTTTACAAGAAATTAAAAATTACTCATCAATCCTTTTCATGAACAAAAATGCAATGTAAATGAAATATATTCTAGCATATTAAGATAATGCATAGTGAAAAAGTTAGGTTTATCCAGAAATTCAAGGATGCTTTAAAATTAGTAAATGTGTATCCCTCCCCCATCCCCCCAATTTTAAACACATATCTAAACACACAGCAACTACATTCAAGAATTTTATGCTAAGAAAATAATCAGACAAGGCACAGAGATATACTCTAAGATATGTATTACGACACTGTTTGTAATAGCTTTTAAATGCTATATGAATATGGAATAGCTAAACAATTTATGTACATTTATCAGAATCAGTTCAAAATTATAATATGGTTCTATAACTTATTTGTATGGATAACTGTTAATGATATATGACTAAATGAAAAAAGCAGGATACAAAAGCAGGAGTATTTCTAAGGCAAAACCACTAATTTTATATGAAAGTGAAGAAAATTAAACATATGAGAGAACATTTTGTCTAGACACAATGAATTGCCATCTTAATTTATGTTCATAAACAAAAGATATAATGCCTAACTTAAGACAATTTTCTTCAGCAGAAAGAATATTTTCTTCTCAAAATCTAGTCAAAGAAAATTGCCCAAGTATATATTTTATTTAGACCATAAAAAATGCTACTAGATTTGAATCTATCAACAGAGATCTGCATCATACATAAGCAGTTATACTAGTATGAAGACAAAAACAAAATACCCTGAAAACACTAAATCAATCTGTGTGTTGTGTGTGTGTGTGTATATATATATATATAAAGCAATAATAGTCTGCATTCAAAGTGATAAGTTTATAGGAAAAAGTTCTATTGTATAATATAAATACAAGAGGACTCAAAGTTCCAACAAGTTTAAAGAAAACTCCCTTTAATTTTAGCAACTAATAAGAAAATCCACCTGCATTAAAATCATTCCAACCCAGAGGTTACACAGTATTTTGCAAAGATACCTAGAGCAAGGTTTGGGGAGGGAATCTTAGGTATTTTGCTTAGGAAGGAGTGCCAAAGGGATTAGCACTGTCTGCTCAGGTATAGTAGGGGGAAAGGGCTTAGTGTGTTTATCACTATTGCCATGAGACCCGAATTCCTACCCTAGCTCTGCATTTTCCTAGCTACTCCTGATTCCAAAGAAGTTCCTTACCCTCTCTGAACCTGGGTTGTGAGAAAGTAAAAACAGCTCTGCTGACAATCGCACTGTGATGCCTCTAAAAGACAGAGACAGACAAAGCCAACAGAAGACCAACAGGTAATAAACTCTCCCAGGGCCACTCTACAGCTCCAAAATGACTAACACTGCCCAGCCCCCTTCCTTTCTCCTGACTCCTAAACAAAGACAGCTGAAAGGTCTGATTACCAACCACTTCCACTTTGTGTACGCAGCATTCAATCCAGAGCTAGGCTCCACTTCCCCTGCTCTCTCATCAGAATCATTAGGTACAGAACAAACGCCAGCAAGAACCTCTCCCGATACCCTCTTAGGAGACTGCGTGGCTGCTCAGGCACAAGTTCCTGCTCCCTGCAGCAAGTCAATAAACCTGACTCATTCCACTACAGATGTATTCCTGGTGGTCTTCACCTGGTGGGCAATAGCTGCTTCTTTTTCTATATACCAACCTATTTATCCAGGTTCACTGAGAGGATTAAACTAAATGTTATCCTGTAAAATGCCAAGCATCTGCCTGGGAAACTGCTAGTACACAACAAATGTTAGCATCTCTCCCCTATGAGCTCAAAATAAAGCTATACATGTAATTTTATTTTTTTAATCATCTACCTAGTTCATCCCTGCAAGAATCTGCATCTCTGCAAAACACAGCTAACAGCCAAAAAAGATAAGCCCTGAAGTAAACAGAACTCTAAGCAACCAAAACAGACATGATCAAGTCCATGAAATAAAGATTATGCACTTTACCGTAAGAACTCCTAAAAATCTCACTTGGACACCATTTGCTCATTTTTAACACACTTTATTCTAATAAACTTTGAAAATCTGGTTTCCACACCCACAGCAAATTAGAATCAGCAACTGTAAAAAGTTAGAGAGGAATAGGTACTTACCACAGAAAAATGTAATTGTTTAACAAGGCAGGAGACCGGAAAACTATAAATATCAAACAGAACTTAAAATACTTAGAAATCTTAAGTCATCTTACACACAACTTCTAAAATTTTTTGACTGAACATCCCAACTATAAAATACTTCAGCATATACTGCCAATATATATATTCATTTATAAACCATATATTTTATGTCTATTATAAAACATATACTAAAACAGAATTAAAATATTGTTTTAATTATTAACTATTTTAAACTTTATCTGTTTTAATATTGCAATCACTAAAAATACTATTACTGTTACCATACTAAGTAAGAGCACGGTTACTGAATATGCCTCTTTATTTTTTAAAATCTTGCTTTCCCCTTTTGTAAAGTTCAATGTACTCTGAAACTTGGTTTTAAAAGAAGTCAAGTTGTAACTGAAAAACCTAGCTCACAAATGCATACATCCAATTAGAAGACTATGTCACTTAGTGGTTCACAAAATCATATCACTTTTCTACTGTATCACTAAATATGCACAAGTTTTTGTTAAAAGTCAGTTACTTGATGTCAATGTTATCACAATTTTATTTTACCTGATGTCAGTCAGATATTTCTGCAAACTAAGGAAAATGTGTTGCTTTTTACGTTTCTAATAAATGGGTCTAAAGCCCACTGAAATTCTCTATGAGGAAGATTTTTCAACAGACCGGAAAAATCTAAACAAATTTTCAAATGTTCTCTCCATAACAGTTCTTCTGAAAAACAGGTATTTTTTTCACTTACTGGTTAAAATGTCAATTTTGCCTTAAAGAGACAACTAATTGTTTTCTAAAAATTATCTGCTGAGCTTCCCTGGTGGCGCAGAGGTTGAGAGTCCGCTTGCCGATGCAGGGGACATGGGTTCGGGCCCGGGTCTGGGAAGATCCCACATGCCGCGGAGCGGCTGGGCCCGTGAGCCATGGCCGCTGAGCCTGCGCGTCCGGAGCCTGTGCTCCGCAACGGGAGAGGCCACAACAGTGAGAGGCCCGCGTACCGCAAAAATAAATAAATAAATAATAAAAATGTGTCATTCAGCTTTGAGTTCTACAATTCTTTAAGTACTTTGACAGTGAACCTCTGCCCCCCACTTCCATACAAAGTATCATAGATTCCTTTAAAAAGTATTTTCAAAAGTAACTATATAATATACTATGACAGAAAAGCTGTAGAAACTTTGAGAAACTCATGGTGCTGCTTTTGTTCTCTACGTTACAAAATTCCCACACCTTCCCCCAGCAAACCACGCTCATGAGAACGTGGACCTAGAAAAGCCTGGAGGCTTTTTCAGATCCAATCCATGCATTACTACAAAATCTCAATTCTTCCCTCTTTTTGGAGCACAAAATAACGACCAGAAGTTCTAATATTTTTATTCTCACATCACAACTGACTTGCCTCATCTCACTTTGTAAATTACTAGTAGTGAAGGGGCATTAGGCTTCACAATCTATATTAGATGCTGAGGGTAGGACAGCTATAGTTTATAGAATAATGATACTACATTACACAGTGAAGGAGTCAATGGACTTCATTGAAGTGAATCAATATTATTCAAATGATGGCTCTAAGTCACGGAAAGTAAATTATGCGTAGCATATTACACATAAAGCAAATAGGACAGTAATCCAAAATAAATTGTGATATTCCCCAAAACAACCTTTATGTATTCAAAAAATTTACTGATTCAGAAAAATTTATTACCCAGGGTTTCCAGTTACCATGAATTCTAGTCACTTTCAGTTTTTCCCCCCTCAGAATGAGAGGAATTCTTAAAGAGCATATTTAAGAAGTATATACTTCAGTCTCCTAAACCATATTTACTGTTGCATGTTATGAAAACCACTAGAGCCATCAGTACTTTATCGATAATTTAAAATAACTTCAAGCCTTACACTAAAAATATATTTTTTCATATTCCAAGTAGTAATAGAAGCAGACATCACAGACTTCATATTTAACACCATTATTATAAACAGTAGCAGTATGGGACAATATTTACCTTTCCCATAAGTAACAGAGAGAGTACTGCTTTAGGAGTCAAGAAAACTCTCAACAGTTTTAAATGTCTATTCTGTTTTAGAAATTACAGGAGATATAATAAAGGTAAGACACATATTCATGTAAATTTGACATCACGTAAGAATCTGAAATACACTGACAGAAAATGGTTCACAGGAAGGAAAGATCACTGTGGACTCGAATGAACTAAAAACCATTTTCACAGGAGAGGGACATGAGCTGGAGTAGGATTCAGAGCTAGAAAGGAAAAGGCATTCAAAGCAGAGGGAAATAATGTGTCATTTGTTTTCTCAATAAAAATGCCTAATTCAGAACACCAAATTTAAGACACATTCAAGTAAAACAATTTAGAGAAACACTCCATAAGAGATATGTTAATTAATAAGCCATTCATCAAGTCACCTACATATGTGTGTGTGTGTGTGTGTGTGTGTGTGTCTAAGTATATACACATAAACGGTACTATCTACCCTTTAGCTTCATAAAACCTCCCAACTTATACTGGGAATAAGAAGTTCCAGCAAGAGAAAGAAAAATTAAGAAGAGCTGTAAGTAAAGAGAAAATCTGTGCATTACATCTTTTTTTTGGGGGGGGGGGATTTTTTTTAACATCTTTATTGGAATATAATTGCTTCACAATGGTGTGTCAGTTTCTGCTTTACAACAAAGTGAATCAGCTATACACATACACACATCCCCATATCTCCTCCCTCTTGTGTCTCCCTCCCACCTTCCCCATCCCACCCCTCTAGGTGGTCACAAAGCACCGAGCTGATCTCCCTTTGCTATGTGGCTGCTTCCCACTAGCTATCTATTTTACGTTTGGTAGTGTATATATGTCCATGCCATTCTCTCACTTTGTCCCAGCTTACCCTTCCCCCTCCCTGTGTCCTCAAGTCCAAGTCCCTTCTCTACATCTGCATCTTTATTCCTGTCCTGCTCCTAGGCTCTTCAGAACCATTTTTTTTTTTTATTTTTAAGATTCCATGGGCTTCCCTGGTGGCACAGTGGTTGAGAGTCCGCCTGCCGATGCAGGGGACACAGGTTCATGCCCTGGTCTGGGAAGATCCCACATGCCGCGGAGCGGCTGGGCCCGTGAGCCATGGCCGCTGAGCCTGCGCGTCCGGAGCCTGTGCTCCGCAAAGGGAGAGGTCACAACGGTGAGAGGCCCGTGTACTGCAAAAAAAAAAAGATTCCATATATATGTGTTAGCATACAGTATTTGTTTTTCTCTCTCTGACTTACTTCACTCTGTAAGAGTTTCTAGGTCCATCCACCTGACTACAAATAACTCAATTTCGTTTCTTTTTATGGCTGAGTAATATTCCATTGTATGTATGTGCCACATCTTCTTTACCCATTCATCTGTCGACGGACACGTAGGTTGCTTCCATGTCCTGGCTATTGTAAATAGAGCTGCAGTGAACATTGTGGTACATGACTCTTTTTGAATTATGGTTTTCTCAGGGTATATGCCCAGTAGTGGGATGGCTGGGTCATATGGTAGTTCTAGTTTTAGTTTTTTAAGGAACCTCCATACTGTTCTCCATAGTGGCTGTATCAATTTACATTCCCACCAACAGTGCAAGAGTGTTCCCTTTTCTCCACACCCTCTCCAGCATTTATTCTTTGTAGATTTTTTGATGATGTCCATTCTAACTGATGTGAGGTGATACCTCATTGTAGTTTTGATTTGCATTTCTCAGTGATTAGTGATGTTGAGCATCCTTTCATGTGTTTGTTGGCAATCTGTATATCTTCTTTGGAGAAATGTCTATTTAGGTCTTCCGCCCATTTTAGGATCGGGTTTTTTGTTTTTTTGATATTGAGTTGCATGAGCTGCTTGTAAATTTTGGAGATTAATCCTTTGTCAGTTGCTTCATTTGCAAACATCTTCTCCCAATCTGAGGGTTGTCTTTTCATCTTGTTTATGTTTTCCTTGCTGTGCAAAAGCTTTGAAGTTTCATTAGGTCCCATTTGTTTATCTTTGTTTTTATTTCCATTTCTCTAGGAGGTGGGTCAAAAAGGATCTTGCTGTGATTTATGTCATAGAGTGTTCTGCCTATGTTTTCCTCTAAAAGTTTTATAGTGTCTGGCCTTACGTTAATCCATCTGGAGTTTATTTTTGTGTACGGTGTTAGGGAGTGTTCTAATTTCATTCTTTTACACGTAGCTGTCCAGTTTTCCCAGCACCACTTATCGAAGAGGCTGTCTTTTCTCCATTGTATATTCTTGCCTCCTTTATCAAAAATAAGGTGACCATATGTGCGTGGGTTTATCTCTGGGCTTTCTATCCTGTTCCATTGATCTAGATTTCTGTTTTTGTGCCAGTACCATACTGTCTTGGTTACTGTAGCTTTGTAGTATAGTCTGAAGTCAGGGAGCCTGATTCCTCCAGCTCCGTTCTCAAGATTGCTTTGGCTATTCTGGGTCTTTTGTGTTTCCATACAAATTGTGAAATTTTTTGTTCCAGTTCTGTGAAAAATGCCATTGGTAGTTTGATAGGGATTGCACTGAATCTGTAGATTGCTTTGGGTAGTATAGTCATTTTCACAGTGTTCATTCTTCCAATCCAAGAACATGGTATATCTCTCCATCTGTTTGTATCATCTTTAATTTTTTTCATCAGTGTCTTACAGTTTTCTGCATACAGGTCTTTTGTCTCCTTAGGTAGGTTTATTCCTAGGTATTTTATTCTTTTTGTTGCAATGGTAAATGGGAGTGTTTCCTTAATTTCTCTTTCAGATTTTTAATCATTAGTGTATAGGAATGCAAGAGATTTCTGTGCATTAATTTTGTATCCTGCTATTTTACCAAATTCATTGATTAGCTCTAGGAGTTTTCTGGTAGCACCTTTAGGATTCTCTACGTATAGTATCATGTCATCTGCAAACAGTGATAGCTTTACTTCTTCTTTTCCGATTTGGATTCCTTTTCTTTTTCTTCTCTGATTGCTGTGGCTAAAACTTCCAAAACTGTGTTGAATAACAGTGGTGAGAGTGGACACCTTGTGTTATTCCCGATCTTAGAGGAAATGGTTTCAGTTTTTCATCATTGAGAATGACGTTGGCTGTGGGTTTGTCATATATGGCCTTTATTATGTTGAGGTAAGTTCCCTCTATGCCTACTTTCTGGAGGGTTTTTATCATACATGGGTGTTGAATTTTGTCAAAAGCTTTTTCTTCATCTATTGAGATGATAATATGGTTTTTCTCCTTCAATTTGTTAATATGGTTTATCACATTGATTGATTTGCATATACTGAAGAATCCTTGCATTCCAGGGATAAACCACACTTGATCATGGTGTATGATCCTTTTAATGTGCTGTTGGATTCTGTTTGCTAGTATTTTGTTGAGAATTTTTTGCATCTATGTTCATCAGGGATATTGGCCTGTAGTTTTCTTTCTTTGTGACATCTTTGTCTGGTTTTGGTATCAGGGTGATGGTGGCCTCGTAGAATGAGTTTGGGAGTGTTCCTCCCTCTGCTATAGTTTGGAAGAGTTTGAGAAGGATAGGTGTTAGCTCTTCTCTAAATGTTTGATAGAATTCTTCTCCGAAGCCATCTGGTCCTGGGCTTTTGTTTGCTGGAAGATTTTTAATCAGACTCAATTTCAGTGCTTGGAATTGGTCTGTTTATATTTTCTATTTCTTCCTGGTTCAGTCTCAGAAGGTTGTGCTTTTCTAAGAATTTGTCCATTTCTTCCAGGTTGTCTATTTTATTGGCATATAGTTGCTTGTAGTAATCTCTCACGATCCTTTGTATTTCTGCAGTGTCAGTTGTTCCTTCTCCTTTTCCATTTCTAATTCTGTTGAGTCTTCTCCCTTTTTTTCTTGATGAGTCTGGCTAATGGTTTATCAATTTTGTTTATCTTCTCAAAGAACCAGCTTTTAGTTTTATTGATCTTTGCTACTGTTTCCTTCATTTCTTTTTCATTTATTTCTGATCTGATCTTTATGATTTCTTTCCTTCTGCTAACTTTGGGGTTTTTTTGTTCTTCTGTCTCTAATTGCTTTAGGTGTAAGGTTAGGTTGTTTATTTGAGATGTTTCTTGTTTCTTGAGGTAGGATTGTATTGCTATAAACCTCCCTCTTAGAACTTAGAACTGCTTTTGCTGCATCCCATAGGTTTTGGGTCGTCGTGTCTCCACTGTCATTTGTTTCTAGGTATTTTTTGTTATCCTCTTTGATTTCTTCAGTGATCACTTGGTTATTAAGTAGTGTATTGTTTAGCCTCCATGTGTTTGTATTTTTTACAGCTCTTTTCCTGTAATTGATATCTAGTCTCATAGCATTGTGGTTGGAAAAGATACTTGATATGATTTCAATTTTCTTAAATTTACCAAGGCTTGATTTGTGACCCAAGATATGATCCTGGAGAATGTTCCATGAGCACTTGAGAAGAAAGTGTATTCTGTTGTCTTTGGATGGAATGTCCTATAAATATCAATTAAGTCCATCTTGTTTAATGTATCACTTAAAGCTTGTGTTTCCTTATTTATTTTCATTTTGGATGATCTGTCCATTGGTGAAAGTGGGGTGTTAACGCCCCCTACTATGACTGTGTTACTGTCGATTTCCCATTTTATGGCTGTTAGCATTTGCCTTATGTATTGAGGTGCTCCTATGTTGGGTGCATAAATATTTAGAATTGTCATATCTTCTTCTTGGATTGATCCCTTGATCATTATGTAGTGTCCTTCTTTGTCTCTTGTAATAGTTTTTATTCTGAAGTCTCTTTTGTCTGATATGAGAACTGCTAGTTCAGCTTTCTTTTGATTTCCATTTGCATGGAATATCTTTTTCCATCCCCTCACTTTCAGTCTGTAGGTGTCCCTAGGTCTGAAATGGGTCTCTTATAGACAGCATATATACGGGTCTTGCTTCTGTATCCATTCAGCCAGTCTATGTCTTTTGGTTGGAGCATTTAATCCATTTAAATTTAAGGTAGTTATCAATATGTATGTTCCTATTACCATTTTCTTAACTGTTTTGGGTTTGTTATTGTAGGTCTTTCCCTTCTCTTGTGTTTCCTGCCTAGAGAAGTTCCTTTAGCATTTGTTGTAAGGCTGGTTTGGTGGTGCTGAATTCTCCTAGCTTTTGCTTTTCTGTAAAGATTTTAATTTCTCCCATCGAATCTGAATGAGATCCTTGCTGGGTAGAGTAATCTTGATTGTAGGTTTTTCCCTTTCATCACTTTAAATATGTCCTGCCACTCCCTTCTGGCTTGCACAGTTTCTGTTGAAAGATCAGCTGTTAACCTTATGGGGATTCCCTTGTATGTTATTTGTTGTTTTTGCCTTGCTTGGGCATTAGATCTTAATATACACTTTCTTCAAAGTTAAAATTTTTCTATTCTCTAGACCTTTATCGAGCATGACATTTTCCCCTGGCATATTCTATATCTGTCATTTTAACTTGGAAAAGTGATAAAACTTCAGTTCGAGAAGAAATTCATTTTAATAATTTCCTGTCCACTAGAGGGCTCCAATATTTCTTCCACAAATGTTACAGATATGACATTACAATAAAAATATTCATTAAACACTGAAAAAACTCAAATTATCATTAGCTCACTTAACCCCAGACTAAAAATGGTTACATCTGCTAGAATTGTACATTAATAATTTTAAAAGACACAGGGTTCTTCTGTATTTTATCATCTAAAACATTTCGAATAACCAAAATTGCTTTGCCATTATTCTCACAGTAATTGTCAATGTCTCTCTTAGGTAGGGTTTTCAATTTTACAGGTATCATAAAGTATAATTTCAGTCCAAAGCTCTAAATAGTAGTTCAAATGTCTTATATAATAGTTCTATAAATACAATACTTTATTTCTTGATAACTTTCCAAATCCAGAAAATTACCAGCTTATCTACACAGCCTTAGGTTTTAGCCTTAGGTTTTATTACTAACAAAAGAGTAAACATTTTCTTTCAGAAAAACCTAAGTCATTAACATAATTCATGCTACAATTATAAACAATGAATATTGCCCATCATGAACTATGATTTGCGCTGAGGCGAAAAAAATGAATCATTTAAACACAATGTATTATAATGATATTCTGTTCAGATATTTTCAGATTTTCCTCACAAATAAGTTATTACACTGGAATGTTAGTAAATCTCTTAGTTCAAACTCAATCACTCTCAGCAAAGGAAAAGCCAACATTTTAAGTAAACACATTTATATAATTTATAGGACATCTTTACAGAATGTTCATTGGAAAAGTATCAACTGCAAATTATTTTTTGTAAAGAATATAGCAAATCCATTCACTGGGGGTACCACTCCCACCCATCCCCAAAAGACTGACTTGCTAAATTTGGATTATAAGAAAAAGAGACTACTTATGGTAAACAAAAAAATTTACTGAATGTTTAAAAATAAATTTTAAATGTTAGTTATATTTACGAAATAAAAAAGTGATGCTAAAAAATCGATTTTACAGTGAGTCACAATAATTGCCGTAAGAAGACTTTACCAAAAACATCAAATGATTTAGCAATTATTATAGCTCAATTATGAACAATCTCCAATGAAAACATGGCAGGGGTTATAACTTCACTGCCCCACCTCGTCTCCTAAACAGGATTTTCCTATACAACTGACAAGCACCGTTAACACGTGAAACAGCATAACATTTGTTTCTAAATAGCACATACGAACTGTTGCCACTGAGAAACTTGACATTTTTACTGCATCTAGCAAAAATGTATGTATTCGTACTTGCAAGGGTGTGTATCCTGATCACTTTAGAGTTGTACTTCAAGGGAAATGTCAGAGTGTGGAAAGAGGTGGGAGTGGACCGGCTGACGCTCTCCAAGAGTGGTAAAAGTCTTCTCACTTTAAGTCACAGATGTAAATGCAGATTTGTCAATTACTGATAATAAAAAGTTGAACAAATATGAAGCATTTAATCGACAACTTTCAACCAGTATTTATCATGTCATATTTCAAAAAGTTGAGGATTCTAGGTACATATCAAATAAAGGCACTTCTTAAGCAAAAATGCAATGTAAGTACTAGCAAATGAAGGTTTAAAAGGTTTTAACGCTGGAAAAAACCCTCAAGACCTCCAACAAGTTGGACAGCTAGAAAATGACACATAAAAAATATTCAGAACCATCTAATCTAAGCTGTACCTTAGATACACTCTGAAATAGCATCACCAGGGCATTATATGTTTATTACATAATACTGCTTTGCCCTTGCATATCACCTTTAATAAAGGGATCTCAAAGCACCAAAGAATCATCAAGGCCTTAAAATACAGTCTGAAAGAGAAATCGTTGTATTTTATAACTGCAGCTATTAATAAAGCTTTGCACTACTTCCCGGTCCCCTGATCCGAACACTAGCTTCCAAACCTTCTCTCTGACTTGGAAACAGTATTCCCCAAATCATCTCAATTTGTGACTGATGCTACCCACATTCCAGCTTTTCTTCATCACTGGGCCTAAATAAAGTTGTGGCACTGTTTTAATGACACAAATCTATTTCACGACAACTTCTGTGACAGATAAATAGTACGTAGGGTGCTCATATCTCACAGTGCGCATGATGATATAAGATGGAGGCTTTAGAGGGAGAGCCAATCTTTGCTGGAGGTGAGGAGCCCACAGAGCAATTATCCAACAGAGGAAAAAGCATTTTCCAGCTCTGTCCAGAGACCTCTCCAGGCAACTTCGCGAGTAGGGTGGAGGAAATCAAGTCCAGCTATCCTTAAGCAGGCCGGAGACTATTCTCCGGTGTGCACACCAGGAGGGAAGGGAAAACTAAAAGGACAATGCTCGAGTTTCAAGAATCAGGAAGGAGAGTGTAAGGTTGCTATGTGGCCACCCAAGAGACAGAACCCTGTGGTTCCTTTGCATTTAAATAGTGCACTAAAAGGGAAAGCAAACGCTAGCAAAATGTCTTTAAACCAAGGTCAAATTATGCCAGTTAGAGCCACTTAATTTTTATTTTACAGCCTGTAAATGAGGTTCACTCTTATTGAAACATCTGTCATTTAAAAATTTAATCATCAGGGAAGTTCAATTTTGTTTTTTCGCTGAAATATACGAACACTCAAATGTTAACTTCATGTAAGTGAGCATTAACTATGTTAACTTCAATTCTTTCATAAACAAGATTATTCACCTTCCTGTTAATTGCATTACGTTTGTCCCTAGGACAGCAAAGTGTAATTTCACACTCACTCAAACCCACCTCCCAGCACTGTAAACCTACACAGTTCCTGTTAGTCAACAGTCTCATATCCTTAACCTTTATGCAGAGTACTTTTTGTTTCAGGTTCTTAACATTCCAGGATGAAGGCTCAATCAATAATGTGTTTTATGAGCTTTTAAAAGTCCAGTGATGTAATACGACTAAATATTTGGTACTAAAAGTCCTGGAATATTCATTAAAAGTACCAAAATACAGCCAGCCTAGATTTGTGAAAATTCCAAAACGTCTTAATATTTCTGTTGCCATACTTGCTCACCCATACGTTTCAAAAAGCTCACAGCAAATTCTGGTCAAGTTTCTCTCCAAGAGATAACACGTCCCTGTTTTTGGAAATATCAAGCGGTACCTACTGCATTAATGATCAGTGCCACCGAGCAAGATCCCCGTTTTCCTGTCCACCTCTGTATCTAGCAGGGACACCCGTCCTGAGCTCTGCCCACTGCCACTGACGTTTTCAGAAGCTTTAAAGACGCAAGTGTTCAGAGGCTTCTAGCAAAGAAGAGATTTTCTCCACTTCAGGCTACCTTGCTACATGCTCCCAACTTCTCCATTGTCTTTAATCATTTAGGAAACACAAATGAGGAAAATCCGCATTAAAAGCAGTACTTTCTCAAGAGGGACACCAGACCCTCCAACTTCTCCAGATCTCCCAGCACCGTGGCTTTTCAACAGTCCCCCCCGCAAACCTACACCCCACGCCTGTATCCTTTCTGATGAGATAAGATTGGAAACCACAATTAAATCAAAGGGTGTCGTAACTCTTATCCTTCACTTACCATATCCGCCGGGACATTACTGGACATCTTGCCGTTTGATATATATACCCAGATGTTCACGCCGGAAAAAAAAAATCAAAAAGAGACAACAACAAACAAAAAAGAGAAATCTTCGAGCTACAGGAATCAACCTTCACGATCAATCTTGACTGGTTCGAGATGTGCTTTCCCCCTAAAATAAGTTCTTTCGGAGCCAAAGTGCCGGCCGGGCCGAGGTTCCGAGCGAAGAGGAACAATCCCCGGGAGCGGTGTGGCCAGAGCAGGAGGGAACTCCTGGGGTGGCAGCCCCGTCGCCGTCGTCAGCAGCAGCAGCCCCAGGACCGGCCGCGCCAGGTGGACCGAGCCGAGTGCCACACGGACATGGAGCGGGGTGGGAGGGGGTTAAATCGTCTTCCTCCTTTCCCAGCCCGGCAGTGATTCACACTTGCTCCCAGGTCGAGTCCTCATTAAGCAGGAGGAGAATGCCCCGGCGCCGCGGTACACAGATAACTATGTGGCCACACATGGACGCGTCCCCCGGCGGACGGCGCGGGGAAACGGCTCAACTCGGGCGGCCGGCGTTGCCAGCCGGGCCGCGGAAACCCGCGCTCAAGGGCATTTAACTCGTTGGCAGCCGAAGCGCAAGCCCGGGCCGGAGAGCCGGGGCGGCGAGCGGGGAAAGCGGGGCGCTCGGCCCGGCAGGAGACCCCACGGCCCGTCGGGGCTCAGGCCGCGGGCGCCTCCAGGCAGCCGCGGGGTTCAGGACACATAGTCTCCGGCTTCCCGGCGCTCCTCTCTCGCCTCCGCCTCCCGCGGCTCCGCCTTCCCCTCCCCTCCCCGGCCTCGCGAGCTCCCCGCGACGCCGACTTTGGCTGGGCCCCGGAAGAGCCCGGGTCCTTCCTCTCCTCAGCCCGGGAACCGCTTCCTCTCAGAGCTCTGTCTCTCCTCCTCCTCCTCCTCCTCCTCCTCCTCCACTTTTCAGTACCCGACGCCGCAGCCGCCTCCTGTCATCGCCCCTCAAGCCAACATGGCGGCGGCGGCGGCGGCGCGCGAGTCGGGGACATGGGAAGAGCGCGGCACCCCCTCGCAGCCGCCGCCCCCGCCTTCCTTCTCTCCCTCCCGCTCTGCGAACACCAAAGGCGTCACTACGGAGACCACCCTCGAGCATCACGGGAAGTGTAGTCTACGCCGGGGGGGGCGGTGCGGAGGGAGCGGGCCGCCTAACGCGTCCTCGCCCGACTCCGAAGCCACGCCCCTCCTAGCAACAGTTGCTAGGAGAGGAAAGCTCGCTTTAGCCAAGCTGCTGCAGGGGAGTTAGGAGATACCTGCTACCAGAAGTGCTGTGATCGTGGGAATTATTGGGCGAAAATTATTCTGCACAGAGAAATTCCCTCGTGCACAATATACACGCAGAGTTAAAACATGGTTTACCTCCAAGCAGAACCATTCATTTTCAGGATAGCACGCTCTCCACATCCTGCAATCTCAAAGCATTTTGTATAGTGATTTCGTCTAGGTCTCTCCTCAACAATACATTTGGAAGATCAGAAGCATTGATTTCCAATAAGGTCATAAAAGTTCAACAAGAGTAAGGATATCGTTAAGCAGGGAGAATGTTGGAACATGTGTTTCTTGAAGACTCAGGCCCATAAGGCTACAATCTAGTTAATTGAAATTACCAAAAACTGCATTAGATGCAATAGTGTATGAACCAAAAACTGTATTAGATACGATAGTGTATGATGCTAAATCTCTATCAGGAAATAGCTACTACAAACTACATGAGGATTCGCCAGTTTACCAGGCTAGCCCTGAAATTCTATTTAACTCAAGATGTAATTGAGGGCTTCCCTGGTGGCGCAGTGGTTGAGAGTCCGCCTGCCGATTCAGGGGACACGGGTTCATGCCCCGGTCCGGGAAGATCCCACATGCCGCGGAGCGGCTGGGCCCGTGAGCCATGGCCGTTGAGCCTGCTCGTCCGGAGCCTGTGCTCCACAACGGGAGAGGCCACAACAGTGAGAGGCCCGCGTACCGCAAAAAAAAAAAAAAAAAAAAAAAAAAAAAAAGATGTAATTGAAAATTTATACACCTGCAGTGATTAGCAAACAGCAGAAAATAATACCATTAGTGAGAGACTTAGATGAAGAATACATCTACCCCAGATTTAGGAACAAAATGCAAAGACCACGAATGTCTATCTGACTCCCTATACATACCTCTCTTAGGGTATTTTAGGAAGGGCCGTCTCAGTGAGACATCTGTATAAAAATGCCAACAGAGTAAGAGTCTGACAGCCACCTCTCCAACCTACAGTTATGTGACCTCATCTGTGAAACAGTCTTGCCTACCTTCCAGGGATAAAGTAGGGGCACTTGTGAGGATAAATTCAGGCAGGGAAAATAAACCACTTTGTAAATAACAATGTATCATTTGATGTGAAACGTTACTACTTATTTATTCAGCAAACAAACACACCAGGCACTCTGCTAGGCACCAGGAGTTCAAAAATGAATAATCCAGGCAGTGTCCCCCATTGTCTAGGAGCCTGTGTCATTCCCCACAGCAATCTCTCCAGTCAGGTGTATCTCATCATGATGGAAACTCACAGAACGTTTAGAGTACCTGTCTCTTGAGTAGCCCGGCTGGAGAAATTCCAAGCCCTCCTGGAGGCCTACATCATCCTGGGGTGAGTTAGAGTGGTAACCGGGGAGGAGGAGGGTAGACTGAATTCCCAGAGAGACCAAAGGACAGAAGAAGAAAGAGGCCTGAATCTTGCCCTGATTAGGCTTCAGGACTTGGTATAGATATTTCTGAGTCCATAGCTACATGATTTTCCTTGGCCTCATTCTCCATGTTTAGCAACCACAGAGGCCTTTCCAGCAGCCCTCCAGGAAATAAGGGTGGCTGAAGATGTTTCAGTGAGTTCAGAAGGAATATTGAAGTCTCTTGCTCGCAAAGTTAGTCCTCCACCCTACTCCAAACCCCAACTTTCATCCAACTACTGCCCTGGCCAAGGCTCTGCAAGAAGCAGAAGGTGGCAGGATGTATAGAAGCCTCAACTCACTTCCTCTGCTGTTTCCCAGCAATCATGCGACAACAGGAGACATAATGACCACCACTGCCAGCCCAAGACCTTGGCATTTCTGATACATGGTGTTGCTGTTTGACGCTGGTTACCCCAGCCACCTCCACAAAAGGCAGCATCTTTCAAAAGTAAAGTCCCTGCCCCTGGCTGTATTTCCAATCTCTCTTCTAAGAGAGGCTGCAACATTATTCTCCATAAGACTCATTATAGCTCTTTCCTAACAGAGTTAAGGCACAAGGGAGCATGACTGGACACAGTGGCAGACTTTTCCACTCTCCTCTCTTTACTCTGTACTTCCCGACTCATGTGGGTGAGAAGAGAGACTGGAAAAAGAGCCCAGGAAAGGATAACATCTTCATAATACCTTCAATCTACTCTCAGCATCAATTTGAAGGAAGCAAGTGACACGGCATTTTTGTATTACAAAAAGTAACTCTACGGGAAATCAAAAGACCTGGCTCGGGCTTCCCTGGTGGCGCAGTGGTTGAGAGTCCGCCTGCCGATGCAGGGGACACGGGTTCGTGCCCCGATCCCGGAAGATCCCACATGCCGCGGAGCGGCTGGGCCCGCGAGCCATGGCCGCGGAGCCTGTGTGTCCGGAGCCTGTGCTCCGCAACGGGAGAGGCCACAGCAGTGAGAGGCCCGCGTACAGCAAAAAAAAAAAAGACCTGGCTCTGGTGATGAATTTGCTGTGTGACCTTTGACAAGACACTTTGCTTCTCTGAGCCTCAATTTGTTCATCTGAGGAGGTGGGACTAAAATCTCTAAGGCCCCTTCTAAGAGTCTATGAAGTCAAGTCCTGGAAGAATAACACATGACACCCATGATCTGTTAAAAATATCTCCCCCAAGTGACTGCTCATGGGTATGAGGGGTTTTTTGGGGGGTGGAAGGCAGGGTGTGATGGAAATGTTCTAAAATTAGATTACGGTGATGGCTGCATAACTCTGTAAATATACTAAAAACTATTGAATTGTACACGTTAAATGGGAGAATTTATATTTTTTAAAATTATAAATACACATAATTTACCATCTTAACCTTTTTGGGGTGCACAATTCAGTGGCATTAAGTACATTTACTCTGTTGTACTACCATCACCACCATCCATCTGCAGATCTCTTTCATCTTGTGAAACTGAAACTCCAAACCCAATAGATGACTTCCCATTCCCCCTCCCCCCAGCCCCCGGCAACCACAATACTTTCTGTCTCTATTAATTTAACAACTCTAGGTACCTAATATAATTAGAATCATGCAGTACTTGTCCTTTTGTAATTGGTTTATTTCACTTAATGTCTTCAAGGCTCATCCGTGTTGTAGCACATGTCAGAATTTCCTCCCTCTTTAAGAGGAAATAAATACTCCACTGTATGTATGTACGTATTACATTTTGCCTATCCATTTCATCCATCGATGGACACTTGGATTGCTTCTACCTTTTGGCTATTTTGAGGTGGATGATTTTTATGATATGCAAATTGTATGTCAGTGAAGCTGTTAAAAATATAATCTCCCCTATCTGCCATGTGAGGTGTCTGAAATGATTCCCATCTTAGGATCATTCCTTAAGGGTCTTCACAAAAAACTCTGGAATTTAAACTAGAGAGAAGCATTATTTTCTATAAGACCAGTAACCTTTAATCAGACATTACTTTGCTTGATTATCTCATCATGCCATCCATTGTCATTTATTAAAGATCTGGGGGTAGGAAAATGCCACAAGAGGCTGAGAAAGGTTTGCAACAGTGCCTGGGGGGTGGAGGCAAGGGTTGTGGATACACCATACTCTGTGGGCAAAGTGGAAGTAAGCACTTTTTTTTTTTTTTTTTGCGGTACGCGGGCCTCTCACTGTTGTGGCCTCTCCCGTTGCGGAGCACAGGCTCCGGACGCGCAGGCTCAGCGGCCATGGCTCACGGGCCCAGCCGCTCCGCGGCATGTGGGATCTTCCCGGACCAGGGCACGAGCCTGTGTCCCCTGCATCGGCAGGCAGACTCTCAACCACTGCGCCACCAGGGAAGCCCTGGAAGTAAGAACTTTGAGGACCGCCTTTGCCCCCTCTGTCCGGTTTTACCCAAGACTGACCTGGTCCTCCTTGGTCCCAGTGTAAGAGTCACATCAAGGTTTTTCTTTGTAAAATTATACTACATTTCTTTCTCATGAGAAAATCTAATGAAGCCCCCTAAAACCAATGTGAAGACTCCTATCATAGAAGGGTTCTCAAGAAATGTTCATTTCCTACCACAAAAAAGGTCCGAGGTCTTTTCCCTGAAACTAGACATAATTTGCTAGTTACTGGTTTAGTGATGGACTCTCCCCCTTTAGTCTTCACTCTTGCTGCAGCAAAATAAACGGACTATGTATGTTTGTAGATTTGAGAATCGTGCTCTGAAGGCATTTGGGATATGAAGAAAAGAATTATATTGTGTAAGGCAAGGGAACAACCCGGACACATTGGCTGGCCTATTTTCACACCTGAGGAGCACCCCTACACACGCGTTGCAAATATGTCCAGCCTTTTAACCCTACACTTCCCTAACCAGACATTCTCCACCCAGTTCCCATAAAAACCACTAGGAACCATTTAAAAAGACAGATGCCCCAGCCCCTCCCCAAAACAACTGAATCACACTCTCCTGGACTGGACCTGACACCGGTATTTTTCAAAGCTCCCCTAAGTATTTTGATTGCACAGCCACAACTGAGAAACACTGTGTATGTCAGATTCCTTCAAGTTCAGCTTCCTTCCTTTGCCCCAGTCTTGTCTTAATACTAAGAGTGATAGCCTGTAGGTACTGTGATTTGTAAAGGTGGCCACAGTCACAGAGATGTAAGGAATAATCATAAGCCCACTGTTCTCCCCTCTGCCGCCCCACTGTGTTCATTTACTCACCCAGACCTTGACCTCTCCTCTGATACAACCCAAGTCTCTTTATCTCAAGACATTTCCCTCTGCTTAGAGTCCAGTAAGGGATAGAGATGGGCAAGGGGGGAAATTGTAAATGCCATGCGATGGGTTGGTAAATGCCACCATGGGAACAAGCACTGGGCAGTTTGAAAGCACAGAGGAAATGAGGCGAATTCAGCCTGGAGGTATCTGGAGTTGAACCAGGTGAAGGCCAGGTGAGCAGCCGGGGTGTTCAGGAAGAGCGCGCGCACACACACACACACACACACACACACACACACACACACACACGGGTTGAGCTGCAGACCAGAAGCCAAGGAGTCAAGGAGGAGAGGTGGCTGAAGCCCAGATTGCTGCTTGGGAATGGGGGACGGGTGAGGCAAGAAAAGGGCAGGAGAGAGAAAGTGGAGGCCAGTCACCAAGCACTTTGCAACTGAGGCTAAGCAGTTTGGATTTACTCTGACAGCAAATGGAAGCCATTGAAAGGCTGTAGGTGAGGGAATGCCATGATGAGATTTGTTTTTATAGGAGGATGGAAAAGGGCTTCTGAACTCCAACAGTACCTTTTATCTGTATGTTTTGGGTTAGTTGTCATGGACCCACGTAATCTAAAAACTCTTAGGCGGTCCTGAAGGTGGTCAAAGCCCAACTCTTCCTTTTTTTTTTTCAGATCAGAAAGGCCAGTTTTATAGGAGACCAGGACTGACTCCTAATGCAGTGCTTGTTACTCTCTCTTCTGCTAACAAAGTTCCACAAAAACAAGGAGTCATTCTACTACACAATACATAGTCAACCCAGTATGTATTTTTCTCTTTTATTTTTAAAATAAAGAGCAATGCCAATATTATAGAAAGTTTGGAAATTAGAAAAACTATTTTTGTTTTTTGTATATTTCCTTCCAGGTTGTTTTATGTACATAATTCCACATATTTGTGGTATGCATAAAATTTTCTTTTCAATATTAAATGAAAATTCATTTTTTAAACATTAAAATTTTTTAACATTACAAATGGTTACCTAATCTTCCTACTCCTCATTTGTAACGGTTGCATACTATTCCACAGTGTCCATGTACTATAATTTATACAATCATTTTCTGTTTGGAGGAGATAAAGGTTGCTTGCAATTGTATGCTCTTTGTGCAAATAAGTCTTTCTGCATTTTGAATTACTTGTCTAGGGGAGAGTCCAGAAACTGTTATCATGGAGTCAAGTCTATAAGCCTCCCCATGGCCCTTGAACTGTGCATTCAAGTTATTCTCCAAAGGGTTTGCCTGCTTAGAATGCTGTCTGTGAATATGAATACCAACTTTACCATCATCACCACCCAGCCCTTATGTGTATCTATAGCTGTACTACCTGTTGATAATATACACGTATACCTTGCACACAACAGCAGTGCACGGTGGTGACTGGGCGGTCAGAGCTCCACCCCACTACCCCATCAGCCCTCCTCTCCACCAATTAAAGACACAATCCAAGTAAAAACAGGTATTTTCTATGTAAGCACAGCTTCAGCAACACACCCACACCCACATCCATACACACACACACACACACACACACACACAACCCCAACCAGATAGGAGACCCCTCACGTTTAGAAATTTTGGGTCTGTCCCTGACTATGTATGCTATTTATTAGGTTAAAAAAAATCCTGTTCCTTGTGGTTTTTCATTTTGCATTGAGATGATTTCTATCTGGTTGAGCCTTTTTCTGTGTGTAAGAAATAAACATTTTTGAATGTTCAGTTCTTACACACAGAGAGCAAGCAGAAACAGGACAGCAAGCACAGTACGGTCTGGGGCCAGTGTGGATAAAGCCCCAGAATCTTACCTGTGCATAGCTGGGGCGACCCCTCACGTGGGGAGGATGCATCTTCCCTCCAGCTGGGCATGGGTGACATGACCGTGGAGTTTTAAGGGTCATTTTAGTATAGCTATCAATCAGATAACATAAAGAAATTATTTTCTTATTTACAAATAATTTATTGACATAAGACAGCTCCGGGGCCACCACATCATGAGTGAAGGAGGTAACACCCAGTTTTGCTACATGTTGGCAGCTTTGTTATTTCTCCCTTGGGCTGCAGCCACCTTTCTACCTGTTTGGATCGTGGGTCTTCAACTATCTGTAACCTCCTTAAGGGCCTGAGCTGGGTTTTATTCATCTTTGTAGCCTCAACGCTTAACATAGTGAATGAATAACACCCAACACCCTTGTCAGTAAGTGTACGGAAGAGATGAAACTTTATGTTCTCTTACCAGTTCCATGATTTTGTAAAGTTGGGGATTACTTTTTGATGTTCTATTCAGACCTAGAGGTGTGCCTCATTAACGCAGAAATGATATTCAGGCTCAGCTCAATTGCTTTCCCATGACTAAGAGAATATGCCAACGGAAAGACAATTTTTGTGTGAAGGCTGGAATTCGCTTTTGAAAAAACGAGAGTTAAGTTTTTTAATGGTCACATAGTTCTAGCAAGTTTTTGCAAACATACAGCCACGGGAGTTGGGCAGTCTGAGTTCATAGGCCACTAGTAAAGTAATACCCGTGTTTGACCTCTTGCTGATGTCCCACAATGCCTTTCTTCCTGACTTGACCCCATGTTTGCCCACACTATTGAATATCTAAAGCTAAAGCTGGAAGGAACCTTAGTGATGGCATCGTCTTCAACTCTTTTAACAAGTGAGGAAATAGAAACTTTTTGAGAAGCACGCACATTTTCTCTGTACTTTTCAAATGTACATGAGAATGAGTTTCCTCTAAGATGTTCCAAGAAACAAAAAGGCAGAATAGTTCCTAGTGGCATTATGTAATTGTTGAATTATTATATAACTTTGTGTTAAGTCATGACAAATATACCAAATGAATATAAAATGTATCATCAAATTGGTATCCTAAAATACAATCATTATTCTTGGTTTCCACTGTCACAGAAATCAGCCCACCATCACAGGATTATTCAATGAAGAAACAAAATTTTAACGCCAAAAGTAATAAAACTCTATTCAATTAAAAAAAATTAAAAATCCTGCATTAGCATTATACTCTCATCAGTGTAGGCAAAAGAACTGTCCTTAACACTAATCTTGTGGGGTGTGGCATGAACTGGAAATTCTGTTTCTTTTGTACCCCAATAACCTCTACCATAGTCATTGGGCTTTTGTTTGTTCATTTTTATTTTTTTATGGAAGTTGATTTACAGTGCTGTATTAGTTTCAGATAGTCATTGTTTTTGACACTAGTTTCTTTTTTTTTTTTTTTTTTGCGGTACGTGGGCCTCTCACTGCTGGGGCCTCTCCCGTTGTGGAGCGCAGGCTCCGGACACACAGGCTCAGCAGCCATGGCTCACAGGCCCAGCCGCTCCGCAGCACGTGGGATCCTCCCTGACCGGGGCACGAACCCGCGTCCCCTGCATCGGCGCGCGACTCTCAACCACTGCGCCACCAGGGAAGCCCAGATAGTCATTGTTTTTGACACTAGTTTTTTGATTGATTGATCCATAATTATTCCACGCTGTTCAAATTGTGTTTTTTTCTTTTCACCGAGGCAGATAGTGACCCTGTCCATCATTAATGCATTGCACATTATATTACTATCTAAGAGAGCAGAATGAAGAATCAAAGAAAGATTTCTCCAAAGCCTTGTGTACGCTCTTGAAGGCTTCCAGGGTATCACACTGACAGGGAGGTTGCCAGTCGGAATGGCTAGGCCAAAGAATGGCCTCTGTCATGACTGATGTGGTCCTTGAGTCAGGCCTTGTTGGGCAACTGCCCTTGTGGCTGAATTTCACGACCGTGTTTCTTACACTGAATAACCATCAGTCTCATCCTCCATGCCGATCAGGGACTTCACAGAGGGGCCGGGACCTAACCGTCTCACAAGGGGCAGCAGTGAAGAAAGAATTGCCATGTTTAACTGCACATCTCATCCAGCAGGCCAGGAACCTTCATGCCACGTTACCATCTCATCTTTCGGGGTGATTCATATGTCATTAATTTATCACACAACCTTTGACTTAATACCACAGATAAAAGAGAAAACCTAAAATGAACTTAAATCAACAGATTATAGTGAAAGAGAGAGGGGAAAATAACATATTGGTTGTGAGTGTGGGCCCTGGGTTTAAATCCTGGCTCTGCCATTTACCAGATGTGTAAACGTGGGTGAGTTACTTGATTTTCTCATCTAAAAAAAATTAAGAAAGTAAAAAAGTGCATACAAAATATATAAATCTAAAAGAGAGCTCTTTCTAGCACATAATAAGCTCTCAATACTAATCTACGATTATAATGATCATAATGAAATGGGATGCAGTGATAGAGGCTTCAAGTGTTAGGGCTACAGGTTTGTCTCACTCTACTGTTTTCTGCTATGCTAGGATTTTCACATGTGATAGTAACTCGACTAAACCAACTTCTCTTAGGGCGAGTGTTCTCAGCTATTTGTTCATGCTCAGCTCAGATCTAGCAACACTGTCGGCCTCTTGTTATAGAGACCAATGGAACCACATTTATGAAAAGGTCGGCCTCATGGCTAGCAGAATAAAGCAAGTTGAACATGGAATTTGAACCCTAACCTGTGACCTCATGGCCTCTTACTTCACAGACAAAAGGAGTCAGGTAAGAAATCTCACAAATTTGTATCCAGCCCTTAACCTGTAGCACCCATACGCTTCCCTTATCAGCTTTGGGGGAAGCCCTAAGCCTCTCCTTCTAAGAATCAGCTCTCTACCCACCCAGGAGCCACTCCTTCTCTCCCCAGAACCCTGTTCCAACAAACGACCCTTCTCTTGTCTTCCATCTTCCGTCTCTCCCTCTCCCAAGGTTCTTCTGCCCAGGGTGAGCATATAACATGTTGTCCCAAATCGGAAAAGTTTAAAGAAAAGGGGGCATTGTTGATACTTACACAGGGAAGCTGGAACTACCCCAGACAAACTTCTCCTTACCATGGAAATATGCTCAAATCTCTCCTATCTTTAAAAAGAAAAAAAACAGGCTCTCCCATTTCTCAGAACTCTTTCTAATTCCTCCTGTGTCTTGTTCCTCCCTTAATATCAGCTTCTTTAAAGTATTGAGCATGTCCCATACACTCCATTTAACCCTCACTCAGGGCTGCTGCCAGGAAAACCAATCAAGTGAAGGGCCACGGGGCAGATGGTTCTAGATATTTCTCACTTAAGGGACGTATCATGCATACACATCTAAAATCCTAACCTTCCCTGTATGCCATCAGAGCACGTGGTAGCTGCTCAGTAAGTGCTGTGAGTGGGATAGTTAAGCTGAAGATACTAGGAAAGTTCAGCAGCCGGGCTCTGCATCTCTTAGGACTCTCCTACTATCCTCCTGTTAAGAAGACATTGCTTTACAAGATTGGTCAGATTGTCATGGGGAAGCAAGGAAAACAGAGTCAGCAGGGAATGACTGTGTTTCTGATTTGTAAACAAAGCTGCCACTGGCTCCTGGGTATGGCCAGTTCTGACAGTTTCAAAGTTCTATGGGGATTTAGAGAGGAATTTTCTGTTTTGACCTTGTGGTTAGCTTTTTCATGAAATATTCCTCTGTACGTTTCCTACTATTATTTTCACCTTCATCACTTTTCCATCCCTGATCTTATACCCATGTGACATTGAAGTAGGAACATAAGTCTTCGGTGAGATCAGGATCCCAGGAAGAGAGAGTAACATGGTAATTTTGTTAATTTGTTAAAGCCCCGGAAGCACATTTCCCAACTCTACTTAGTGAATTTGTGTCTTACCATCTTTAAGCAGAACTGAAATCACAAGCATTTGGATTTAGCTTGAAAAGGAAAACACACGTGAGTTCTAAACCAGCTTCAAAACTGAGGGAAAAAAAAGGTTATTTCCTACTTATAGAAAATCTAACATGAGAGATATCCCTAAAACACGTTATTTTGTAAGTTCTTCAAAACACTGCAGCAGTTTGCACAAAAGTGTGCTTGGTGATGCTTACAATGCACACGATGGTAGCCTAAGGATTTGAGAAGTAAAGCCCAGCCATTTCCATTATCACTGAAAAATCTCCATATTTCATTACATTTTAGCAAAGTCATCTTTTCCCCAAATCCTAGAAGCTCCAAGCACACTTCACCCCCAAATATTTCTATGTGCTACAGAGAATACATGAAGAACATAAACAGAAGAGAAGGGGGAGAGACAGAAGCAGTACACCCAGGCATGACATTTGCAAAACAGTTAGCAGAACACTAGGCAACAAGCACAGATGCCATGCGTGCCCCCAGGCAAGAGGCGGAGGATAGTAACGACTCCCTTTGCCAGCTCTGCTTCTTCCCTGAGGAGCCCAGGGCAAGGTCCTTGACCCCCTCCCGTCTCCTCCTAGCTTTCAACACTTGCATTTGTGGATTATGCCTAGGCTGTTTAGTTAACTTGCCCAAGGGGAATTACACCAATTACAAAGTCATGGATGGGAATGATTTTGTGAAGCTCTTTCCCTTGCAATTTTTCATACTGCACGGGGTTTTAATCAGGTAACAGAATGGGCAAAGAACATGGAATGTTCCTCCACAAACCTTCCAGACTCTATCCTGTGTCCGCCTGTTTTCAGGATACAGAAAGTGAGGACAAGAGACCTCACACCAATCAGAATGGCATCATTAAAAAGTCTACAAGTAACAAACGCTGGAGAGGATGTGGAGAAAAGGGAACCCTCCTACACTGTTGGTGGGAATGTAAATTGATACAACTACTATGGAGAACAGTATGGAGGTTCCTTAAAAACAAAAAATAGAGCTACCATATGATCCTGCAATCCCACTCCTGGGCATATATCTGGAGACAACTCTAATTCAAAAAGATACATGCATCCCTATGTTCAAAGCAGCACTATTTACAACAGCCAAGACATGAAGCAACCTAAATGTCCATCGACAGATGAATGGAGAAAAAAGATGTGGTACATATATACACAATGGAATATTACTCAGCCATAAAAAAGAATGAAATAATGCCATTTGCAGCAACATAGATGGACCTAGAGATGATCATATTAAGTAAAGCAAATCAGACAGAGAAAGACAAGTATCATATGATATCACTTATATGTTGAATCTAAAAAAAAATGATATAAAAGAACTTATTTACAAAACAGAATAGACTAACAGATGTAGAAAACAAACTTATGGTTACCAGAGGGGATAGTGGGGTGGGTAGATAAATTAGGGGTTTGGGATTAACATATACACACTGTTATGTATAAAATAGATAAACAACCAGGACTTACTGTAGAGCACAGGGAACTATATTCAATGTCTTGTAATAAGCTATAATGAAAAAGAATCTGAAAAAGAATATGTATATGTATGTATAACTGAATCACTTTGCTGTGTACCTGAAGCTAACACAACATTGTAAATTAACTACACTTCAATTTAAAAAATGGTTTAAAAGAGAGAGAGAGAAGGAAAAGACAAGAGGAGAATATAAAGAAAAGGAGTGGGCAGCAGAAGGCGAACTGAATGGTACCAGCTCTCCTAGGCAACCTCCACGTGTCAGGCACCATTGGGGGCTTTACATCCTTTATTTCATGTAAGCTTTACAACAACCCTGTGAGGTCACATCGTTTTGCCCAATTTTACAGATGAAGAAGAGACTCAGGAGATAGATAACTTTCTCAACGTCCCTGGGATTCA
Source organism: Mesoplodon mirus (assembly GCF_964341445.2). Lineage (NCBI taxonomy): Eukaryota > Metazoa > Chordata > Mammalia > Artiodactyla > Ziphiidae > Mesoplodon > Mesoplodon mirus. Next base: position 6,910,101 of record NC_138993.1, read on the forward strand.
GACTCAGACCCGTTTAATTCTGAGAAGGATTAAGGAGAAGGGCAGGGAACAATTAGAAAAAGTACCGTGTGGCAGTTGGTGTTAACTCATGTGGCAGGGTTGAGTTAAAACCTTAGAAGGACATAAGCTTCACTCTCTTTAGCTCATGCATATACACTTTTCTTCCATAAAGAGCAAATACAGATAAGTAGCTTTAGGGACCCAGAAATAAGTTATTGGAGTCATAAAATGCTGGCTTTTGAGTTTAGTTTCTTCTAAAGATATAATTTATCCATTAAATCCACTCCTGGGGTTCTCTTATTCCTGGAAGGGTGTTCTTACTTTCTGTACAAATATGATTCCAGGTAGCTCTGCATCATGACATAGTCAAAGAAATCAAATAAAACTTTGCCATTTATTTAGAATCAAATCACACGACTAGCATTTATTAGTATAAAACGGTGGCAAGCTTAAATGCATCTCCTGACACTATAAAATGCTTGGAGGCCTGAACAGATCTTATGCCATTTTGCTATTCTTTTCTTGCAAGCTCCATCCCTTTAGGACATAAGCAAGTGGCCCAAAGCTCATTTTTTAAAGTGTTCTAAAGAAGCACTTGTCAAATTTCAAATTCAGATTTCCTTGCAAGCTGCACATGGAACAAATGAAAGATGACTCCGTTGAAACTTGAGTGTGCTTTCCCCTTCACCTAGTGGTTCTTTGGGGCTTATCGTGTACAGTCGTTAAATTAAAAAACCAGTTTCCTCTGAATAAGGTTATTCCTTTGGAATATGCTAAATAACAGTTATAAAAATATTTGGGGGAGGGTTTTGTTGGCATTGGAGGTGGCTTTTTTTTCCCCCAAAAGTTAAACTCCAATTATATTTCAGCATACGTGCATTCTTTACATGGGCATGTGCTGTTTTGTTCTAGTTTCTGTGGTAAATCAAATGTGCGAAGTCTCAAGTTTATGAATAAATCATATTAACAATAATTCTTATGAGGCTAAGTATAAAATTAAAAGCCTTGATTAAAAGCCATCAGTACCTCCATTGTCGGGGGGGCACTGTGGTTCTCAGAACAGCTGCCTGGTGGTCCCTGTGCTTTACTGGGTTGGGGTGCCTTCAAGCTGGCGACCTTATTCACCCTTTATTTATAGCGCTATGGGTGTGTTTATTTCCATTCTTGTAAAAACTTTCTGCTGATGGCAAGATACACAAAGCTTTCAGATCAAGGACAGGGACCTACCATTTTTGGAACCAATCATTTTTAATGGAATGATTCATTATGGATTCTTTAGCTAAAGTGGATGGTCTTTTTTCAGCCTTTGTTTTCAGCACAACTAACCTAACTGCCTGTGGGTCTGGAATTCACTTTATTCACGCTGACAAGTAAATGAATATATGGTCCTGGGTGGAGGGTAGACATTTCTAGGTTTTGATCAGCCCATGTATTCTAGTCTGATTCTAGAATCAGAGGAAAACTTAGAGAGGCACATACTGTAAGGGTTAATCCACTAGGTCTCCAGCTTGAGTTCCTTCACGTCAGGGATCTGAAAAGATGGTGATGGGGGGAGAGAGGAGGGAAGAATCCTTGAAATAATTTCAACTCTTTAAAATGGTTAATAGACGTTGTATATTTGTAACTGAAAATGCTGCTCAGGAGACTCAGATGTCACATTTCTTGGATTTTTGGCTGGAACATGATGGCATTGATTATCCCATGGAAAAATCTATCAATAAAAACTTAATAAATGCAGTTTAGGAGATGAAAATCTTTCAGAAAAATGGGGTGCGTTGGGGAAAGATAACAAAATATTATGCAAAACCACTGACTGTTCATTGCTTTAAAATAAACCCTTAGCACCTCCTATGGAAAGACATGGCGGTGAACAGCAGAGCTACGGAGTGAACAAAAGACAAATCTCCGCTCTTGTGATGATGAAAATTTCGTATGGAGAGGCAGAAAATAAACAGGTAAGCAAGAAAGCAAGTAAGTAATTGATATGGGCTGAATTGTGTTCCTCTCAAAATCCACATGTTGAAGCCCTAACCCCCGGTACTTCAGAATATGACTGTTTTTGGAGAGAGAGCTTTAAAGAGGTACTTAAGTTAAAAATGAAGCTTTGGGCTTCCCTGGTGGCGCAGTGGTTGAGAGTCCACTTGCCGATGCAGGGGACACGGGTTCGTGCCCCGGTCCGGGAGGATCCCACCTGCCGCGGAGCGGCTGGGCCCGTGAGCCATGGCTGCTGAGCCTGCGCGTCCGGAGCCTGTGCTCCGCAACGGGAGAGGCCACAACAGTGAGAGGCCCGCGTACCACAAAAAACAAAAACAAAAACAATAAAAAACAACACTATAATCATGAGAGCCATTCAACAGATACATACACTGTACCATGTACTGTTCAAGATGAACCCTGCCTGAATTAGCTTTCTGACCCATTCTCACATGAAACTAGATTATCACTACAATGGTACTTTGGAATATCTATTTGTATCAATACATAAAATCAATGCCTAATCAGTATCAATACCTAAAAGGCTTCTTTTGCTCTAATCTTTGCAAAAATAACAAAAGGATTAATTAAGAATGACTGAGTTCAGAAAAGGCATATAAATGAATTTGTCTTTTAAAACTTGTCAAAAATCACAAATACAAATGTAATACATCTTCATTAGAAAAATGTGAAAGGACATAAAGACGGAAAAATAAACTCCATCCACAATCCTAACCTTAAATCTTCTCCTACCCCACACCATTTGTCTTGTTTTCTACATTTCTTGTAAATATCTGGACTCAACCTATATATAAAAATTTCGAATCTTGCTCTTTTTTTTCCACTACCATAAACACTTTGCAAGCGTCACAACTCTTTGTAAATATCATACTGAATGACTGCATATCATCCCATCATAAGGTCATGTAACAACATATATATTTATATATATATATATTTACATTTATTATTTTTACCTGGGCTGGAACAGGTCCTTGAATATGACTTTTATATCCTCTCTTTTGCTAAACCCAGCATCTTGGGAAGATCCTAAGAAACAATTGTCCAAGGTCCAGTTATAATTAAGAACAAAAATTAAAAGTCCTTAAATTGTATCATTAACTCTTAGTCAAAGTTGAATGTATTTTAAATGTGCATTGACTTTCTTTCTTTTTGATATTTATAGCTCAATCTAGCATCCTTTAGACCCAGGTCTTTGGGCTCTTGGCAATTGGTAGAGATTTATATTTCGACTATGTACACAGTAGAACAAATATACTCATATAAATGGTGATCGATGTTTCCACCTCCAAAAGTCCTTAATGCCAGCTATATCTTTTTTCAGTTGAACTGTATTAAACTTTATTTAGTTTTTCTTTTTTTTAAAAGAGATTTCACAATATCCTCGAGTTGCCCTGGAATATTACATAACTAGGGTCTTGGAATCAGGATGAAAGTTATGTTAATATCACGTCTTACGTGACAGGAACATTCTTCTGGTGTTTTGATGGAGCAATAGATTTGAGGAACCAAAAGGAAAAAAAAATGCCATTGTTTGCCTGGCTGATTTTAAAGTCTCATTTTCATGGAATGAAATTCATTTAAAAGTCATTATAAGGCAGTTTTTAGTTATTACATTCTAGTGATGGAGGAGTTTGTAATGTATTCATAGAAATAATTAAATGCTCATAATAGTGCTCTTGTTCACCATTTCTGAAGACAGCATTCTTTTAAACTATAAAAGCTCAGAACTCTCCTATTATCTTTGATTGATCCCCTGAAATGCCCTCTCGTTCCGTTTCAAGTAGTAAAACACATTGAGGATTTGGAGAACCCGAAAGGGAAGTTCATAGCAGTTGACTGAGCTGAACAGTCAGAATTAGAGGTTTTCTTTCCAAAATACATTACCTCGAACAACATTCAATTAAAAATCTTGAGAAAAATATGTCGATGGAGAGGCGGAGCCTTTAGGTGGGATAGATTTCTTTTTTTCCCCTAATTCCTATGTTGCTTGGGATAAAGTTCCAGAAAGGAACCCTTAAAGGCGTGAAGGGTCTAGGCCACCAGCCCAGCAGTCTTTATCCCAGGGGACATGACTTTAAATTTATCCTGTCTTGGTTGCAGGAAGGAAAATTCTTTCTCTGCAAAACCTACTCCCACTTCCACCATCAGATTTCCTCCTATTTGTAGAAACTGTATCAGCATTTTGTGAAGGTGAAAGAGCTCTGAAATAAAGGGCTACGTTTGCTTTGAAGGTCTGGCGGGGACAAAGCAAAATTCTTTTTCTCCCTGGAGGATTGGATGGCACAATAAAAGACAAGAATGTGAGTGAGGGGCACAAAGGAGACATATAAAGGGCACCGTCCAGCCCTTCCTGATAGGGCTAGTTTTCTATTCTCCTGGTTAGAAAAACATGCTTCGCCAACTAGGTTTGTCCTTTTCCATCTCCGCGGTTTTGTTTTACATCAATTTACAGATTCCCTTGCTCTGCCCTCATATCTCTTTGTGCTGGATTCACCCACTCTTGTGACTACCACTCTGTGAACAGAATCAGTTGTAAATTTATTCCTACTTTTTCAGCTCTGTGGAATATCAGGTGTTTCTTTGTTTGCTTGTTTGTTTTTGTAGGATGTAATCTCCCAAATAGCCTGGTAAATTTTAAAAGAGAATCAAAGGTATTCAAACTTCAGCCATGCAAGGATCTTGACCACCCCTTTCTGTGGCACAGTGGCTCCCAGGCCACATCTGTACCTTGCGTTCCCTTCCATTTACAGCAAATTACCCTTTACACACTAATCATCAACACTGCCAAAACCAGAGCATGATTGGAGCAATGGACTCTTTTATTCTTTACATTAAAATTAAGCCAAAAGACCAATGCTCAGAGCAGCAAATAAAGAAATGTCTACCTGTTTTAAGAAAGTCTGAAGGATTGCATTCCAGATCTGCAAACCCCATGCATTTGGAAGTGATTATTTGCTCTGTAAAAGAATCTTTGACTTTGCAAAGAGCCACTAGAGGATTTGCTTGAAAGCTCTATTGCGCTGAAAATCATTTGGTTTACTTACCTTTAATTTACACCAAGGGCTCTTCTCTTGGGTAAAGGCAGCGATATCCTGCAAATGGCCAAGGAGGCCAACCACTTACTAGAGAAAGTCTGACAGGTAATACCTGTTAAAACCGCTGACTGGGTTGGTGGGAGTTTTTTTAAGAATGAATGACAGGCAGACATCCATACATTGCACTAAACTTTGGAGAAGTCCCCACTTTGGAGAAGCAGAATGGGCTTGTCTGTCAGTGGAGACCTGTTTCACTTGGTGAGGTAATTGTAAATTGCTGACCTTAGATCTTGGCTGAGATAATCAGGTTACAAAAGTACACAAAGGAGAATTAGCTCTAATACAGAAACTTGAGACAAGAGTTTAAGGGAGGGTCCGGAATAATTAAAAAACCGAATATTTTCAAAGAGTTCCCATTGTGCATTTTAAACTCATCTAAGTGGAAAAACACGAGGTGAGTTAAAGAAAAATGTGGAATGCTCAGATCATAGCTTAATTGTACAGTTTTGTTAAAAACAATAGATTAACAGTTACCGAGCACCACACACCATGGCCAGCCAGTGTGCTGGGCATTTTCTCTCCATTTCATTGAACACAAAGTCATAAATTGATGAACCCAACAATTTAAACCATGTTTAAAGGCAACGTTTCTTTAGATCTGGAATTAGAAGCAAAATCTTACTCACTTCAGACTAGGTTTTTCCTCCTAAGGGCAAGAATTTTACATTTGCAAAGGGACAAATTATGTTGAGCTCATGGGTAATTAAATATTGACTTTAGTGCATCTAAATTATTGCTCATTTTATAAAAAGATTAGAATTAGGCATTATATATGCGTGATATGGCTTAAAAGGAAGATTAAAACCTAGTTTCTTTTTCATTTATTTCCTCAAATAGCTTCTTAGTGGAAGGGTTTCTCTTTCCTTCCTCTCCTTGCATCCCAAAGGATTTTGCTGAAGAAGGAAATCCCAGGCTCTCTCGTGGGCAGCAACAGAAGAGAGCTACGGGTCATTCCTGCCCAGTGATGGGACTGGCTTTCCCACTGTAGAGAAGAAAGGGCACCCATCCGAGTCCTTTTCCTCCTAACCAGGGCTGAATGCCTCAAAACTGAAATTTCACAAAAGACGTTAACGGGATTAAGTTCTGGCCAAACAATTGCCTTTGGCAGTTCTGAAAACTCTCTCTGAAGTCGGCATGACTCACACTGCCTTCACTGGACCTTTCCGGTCCTCATACCTCTCTACCCACCTAGGTCCTTACTCACCCCGGCTCTATTTTTAGGGATCTACGTTGTTATTTCAAGGAGTGATTTATAGCATGACATCATTGTTAGTTACCTTCACTTGATGTTGTTCTCTAATTGTTCCGCTCATCTGTCTTGTCTCCCCCGACAAGACAGTCATGTCACCAGGTGACTCACACTCCCCTACGGCGCCCAGGAAATCATGAGTCAGACCACACATGTGCTCCGGCTCTCGACTCTGTGTCAGGGGCTTGGATCTCTGACTTGGTGAGCTTAGGCGGTAAGGGCCTGAAACAATAACAATTGTATAGTAAGGGACGATTTTTTAATATTCACATACTTACTTATTCAGTATTAGACCTTTCCTGATGGTTTCTTCCTTGATAGGCAAAAATTACATTTCTTTCTCCTCTTTCATCTTCTCAATATACTTGAGAAGGTCATAATTCTACCAATATGTCATAATTCTACAAATATCATATACTGCAGGGCCAAGACTCATACACCATAACTGCAGTTTCTCTGGAGCACAGCGTTGTATTGTTGAAGTTTCAAACAGCCTCATCTCTTCCCTTGTATAACGTGTCAGCCTCTATTTTCCCATCTGATCGTTTACATTTTTGAATTTCTGCCTTTTCTGGGTTACCTCCCTCTCAGAACTCTCTGCCCTGCTCCAACCTGATGTCCTGCCTCTGCAGCCTGCTTTATCGTTATTATTCAGGCTTCCCTTCCACCCTATCCTCACTGGATCCGCTTCTCCCAAATCCCTTCTAATTTTAGTCCCTAGTTTTGCCTGAGTGCATCCTCCAAAATCTGGGCACATGGCTTGTATGAAATAATGGCTTTATTTTACACTTGAGTTGGAATTGCTAGGTTTTTTTTGGTAGTATTTTTTTTTTTAACTCGTTTCCTGCCGGGGGTCCATTGTTGCAGCAGTGGGATGAAAGAGAGAGGGAGAAGGAAGAGGGTGGCAAGATAAGGGCGCTGAAAGGAAAGATAAAAGGTCACCGTGAGGTTACTTGCTCCCTGCTTTCCAAGGTGGGCCTTGCATTTCAAGGCACTGCTGTCTTCAAGGAAATTGGTTTTCAATTACACGTCTGTCATAAGCTGTTGCTTCGGGGTCCAGGACACAGGCTCAGATTACTGTATTTGTACTGGAAGCGATGCCAACGGAGGCTCAGAAAAGTGATGTTTATTCAGGCGGTATTCGGGGACTCAGGTGGCCTCCTGTACTTCCTCATTGTCTATTTCCCTGGCTGTTAGCCGGCTCTGAGTTATAAGAAGTTAAAGAGAAGCTATATATGAGCTACCGAAATAACAACTTATTACTGTTTCACAAATAATTATTAAAATTGGCTTTGATGGTTTCAAGAAGTAAAAAATATAACATTGTGTCGATCTGTGGTAGCCCCATAATTTCCAAATGGAAGGATGTTGAGGGGTCACAGTTTTGTTGGAAGGACCAGAGCTAAGGTTATCTAGAAGCAGTGTTTCCATGTAGCACGCACTGTTTTTACTTAGATTATCTGCTTATTTGGGGTAGCAGAGGAATAGCTGATGGAGATTTTAGGGAGAGTCTAAGACTTTCCAACACATATTGTTATGTTGGACGTGGGGGTCTTTTTCAAACATTGTTTCCAATGTCCGTGGTAGGAAAATCAAAAGAATACCATGTCTGAAATGTTAAAAGTTTTCAAACTGCAAACTTCCACATTCCCTCTCACCCAGGCTCCATGTATCTTATTTTGAACACCACTGGCATAGTTTTACACAAGTAATCAATATGAGGAGAAAGTTGAGATAAGTATCTGGGAATCCTAATTGAATCTGATGTGCTATGCATGTAAACTTGGAGCTGCCTGACAGTTTGCAGAACTATATTTCTTGTATCAGATGTCATGAAGCCTGCCTGCCTGAAAATACCTACCATAATTACCTGCTAGGGTACGCCTGTTAGTCATTCCTTGAGTCTAGTCACCCAAGACCTTCCTAGAATGTTATATTAGAATAAAAACACTCATTACGTCCCATGAATAATTTAGTATAAATTTAATTATTGCATTACCTAGTCGGTCACCTGCCAGATCCCAAGGGAATGGGATATAGGATTGGTAAATCTGGATAAATGAAGAGTGACTAGAAAAATTGCAAAGCATGGGTGCTTCAGTGGAGGACATCAGTGCAGAGGCAGACAGAGGGCATCAGAGGACAGTGGGTTCTGGGAGAAGATTCATAAAAAAGGGCCCAGAAGATGAAAAATCAATTCACCTAGTCACTATTTTAACTATGGCTAGTTCTGTATTTGTGGCATATAGTTAGGATTAAATTTGGTTGTAAGTAATATGTTACAGTGACTTAAGCAAGAAAGATTGTTTTTCTCTTATGTTCTGTAAGTCCAGAGACAGTTACTTCTGAGCTAGATTGTACTTCGTAGTTTCAGGAGAACCCAAACTCTTTTTGTTTGGTTGGTTGTTTTTGCATGTATAGTTTCCATTTTCCACGTCCGTCATCTCATGGCTCAAGATTGCTGCTGGAGCTCCAGCCATTGCCTGTACATTCTCATCAACAGAAAGATCGAAGGAGAAAAGAGGGGTATGACCCCTCTCTTCCATTTTCACTTATGTCTCTTGGGCCAGAACTTAGACATATGCTCTTACATTTAACTGCAGGAGAAGTTAAAAAGCGTGGTCTTTATTTTGTACCGTGAGTGATGTATTCTATTACTGTGGGAAAATGGGAGAGAATCCTGAGTCCCTGCCACAGGTTTACAGCTCCCATCTATGCAGGTTCCACTGCTGCGTTGCAGTCACACCTCAGCATGTCTACCAATTTTGTAGGCAGTGCTGGCCAGAAGTCTGATGTGTGTCAGTGAAGCAGGAGACTGGAGAGGCTGTCAGTGAGCATCAGTGCTGACAGGGTGCTGAGGGAGCCATACACTCAGGGACATGGCCACCAGTCACTGGGCCTGCGGATGTGGCACTCTGTCAGGGAGGAAAGAGCCAGGTCACTAGCAAAAGGGGGCCTGAAGAAAAAACAGAAAAAAGAAACAACACCACAGCTGCCCCTGTGAAATTCAGCTCGGCTTTTTCACAAGCACATGGAGCACATCAGGAACTCTCAGAAACACTGGGAGACAGAGAGGCGGACCTTGCTTTGGACCAGCATCCAACATTAACTATCAGGGCAAAAGGAAGTGAAGCACTGGCTACAGTTAAAACCTTCGATAATTCACAACTGAAAGAAAAGTTCTTTCTGTGAGCTTAGATTATGATTTGGGCAGAACTTAGAGAAACTCGTTTCTTCACATGTCTCTTTTTCTGCTTGGGAAACCTGATGGTGGTTTAATTAACCCCAACTGAATATCAGCAGCAGGTAAGGTCTGATCTGGTCCTTTCTTTAACTCTGTCAGATACTAACATCAAAGCCTCCATGGACTTTGTTATTGTGAGTATTACATTCTGCTCTGTTTCTTCCTTTTATGCATTAAAAACTAAAGACAGAGTTATTTCAAAGTTATGGTCTAAAAATTAGGGTTTTCATGGTAATATTAATTTATTTCCCCATTTTCCATGTCCTGTTCTAAGATTTTGCAATTATCAGGATAATTGGAAGTTTAAAATACCACGGTCAATATGACCGGTTTAATGTTTTGTTTTGTTTTTTATAAAAACTTAGATGTTCTAATTTTATAGCTTTCAGTGTTTTATGGCTTTTTTATTGCCTCTGCAAAGGTTCTGTCTTAATATATATGAAAGTTTTTAATAGCTGCATCTGCTGACATCTATTTTACTCCTATTTTAAAGAAACAAGTAAGCATGCAAAAGATGAGATTAGAACCTTGCAATATACACAATTGAAAGAACATTGGTGATGTGAATAACACCATTCAAGCTTAATGGCCTTTGTTTCCCTCACCAGAGGGCATGGATTATTATATTTGCATCTGAAGGTTGTGTACTTAGAATAGCTCACTGCCTTGGGCACAGAGTGTGGCAGGTGGCAGACATTGCTAGATGTTTACCCTACCATTCCTTCTAGACTTGCTTTTTTGGATAGAAGCCTGATGGGAAGATGAAATTTCTCATCCTCTTTTGTATGGAGGTGCAGCCATGGGACTAAATTCTGCCCAATGAGGTTAAGAGGGAGGCTCCTAAAAGGATGAAGGATGCTCTTCTTTGATTTCCCTTCTTTCTGTCACTTGCAATGTAGATTTTTAGATCATGAAATGATGGAGTAAGGTTGATGAAACAAGAGGACAGAAGGAGCCTGGCTTCCAGAAGAGCCGTCATATTCGTCCTGGAGGCAAACTCTGGTTTTTTACCTAAAAGAGAAAGTTCGATCTGGTGTAAACACTACTATTTAGGATTTCCTCAATTAGGCACCTAAGATGAATTCTAGTGGATGGACTGGGATTCTGAAACATGGGATGGAGGATACAGATCAGGGATAGCAAAGGCAAGAATCTTGTATTCTACAAGTTGTGGGTCCAAGTTGGGACTCACAGTCACCTGTCAAGCTTCTAGACCAAGGAATATTCGTCAACTTTTCTATCCTTTGCAGAGACTGGACAATGCTTGAGCAGGTACACAAAATAGCTGTTGAATAATGAATCAATAACCCAACGAGTGAAGAAAAGGAAGTCTTGTTGGGGGTGGGGAATGTGGAAGGGATGATTTTTGCTCATTAGGCCAAAAATACATGAGAAAACTTGCTTTGTGTACTTAAAAAATTAATTTTAAATTCATGATGGATGAATATGCTTCAGAGTGATTCAGATGCTAAAGTAGTCTTAAAACTATTCTTAAAATTGATTATCTATAATTAGCCCATCAGGTATGTGCTGAACATCTATGGGTCCAGCACTGTGCTGGATATATAATACTGTAGTTTGTATTTTAAAATGATTTCTCATTTGTGATATATGATATATGATGAGGCACTCCAGAGCCTCATTCTTGCTCTCTCTCACCTATAGGGTTATTTCGAGGCAGTGGTAAGTCAAGGGAGAGCACCAACAAATACTCTACTTACCCTACAGATCTGTCTTTTTCTCTCCTGCCCTCTGGTGTAGCCCATGCACCTTGTCCCAGTATGGAGACTAAAGAAGATACCTGTAAAGGCCAAAGGAATGAAGCTCTAATGGTGGAATGTCAGGCATCTTGCCAAATAAAGAAACTAATATAGTCTCACTCTGTCCAAATGTGTTGTAATGAAGGTGGAATTCTACTGTTTCTAGACTCCTCTTTTCCATGCTGCTCTGAGTTCCTCAACCTAAATCTTCACTGATGATCCAGTTCCCTGTGTTTGTGACTTTTTAGAGATCCAGATAGTCAAAGTTGCACTATAGATATTCTGGAGTCATCTGAAAGAACTGTGAACCACTCCTGGAATTATCTCCAGAGAATACTAACAGGATTATTCCAGATTCAGTGATTTCAGTTTCACATTACTTGGATTGGGGGAATTTGGGGAAGATGCCAAAGTCAGGTTGGTCACCCCTTAGGGTTGGGATATGAGTAGGAATGTCTCTAAATCAACCCTGTTCAGTAGAATTTTCTGCAGTAAAAGGAATGTGACTATTGTGACTGAGGAATTGGCTGTTTATATTTTATTTAGTTTTAAATGATATAAATAGCTACATGTGGCTAGTGGCTACCACATTGGAGTGCATAGTTCTAGAATTTTCTATTCCTAGTTGTTATAAATGTGTCTAGAGAGCAAGGATTTAAAATCGTATCCAAAGGAGAAGGCTGAGGTCAGCCAAGAAAAATCCTGCCAAAATGGGTGGTCAAGCTCGAGAGGTGATCGCAAGGAATCAAAGCTGAGTGCAGAGGACCAACTGGGGCCAGAGACGGACAAGGCCAGGTGGAGACAATGAGGGCAGAGTGTCCAGTGGGACACACAGGCAGCTTCCCCTCAGCCCGCAGCTTGGGACCCTTTGCCTACAGCTGTATTTTTTCTTTATTTATTTACTTTTAAAATTTTTATTGGAGTATAGTTGATTTACGATGTTGTGTTAGTTGCAGGTGTACAGCAAAGTGAATCAGTTATACAGGTACATATATCCACTCTTTTTTTTTTTTTTTTTTTTTTTAGACTCTTTTCCCATATAGGCCATTACAGAGTATTGAGTAGAGTTCCCTGTGTTATACAGCAGGCTCTAATTAGTTATCTCTTTTATATATAGCGTGTGTATATGTCAATCCTAATCTCCCAGTCTATCCCTCCGCCCCGTCCCCTGGTAACCATAAGTTTGTTTTCTACATCCCTGACTCTACTTCTGTTTTGTAAATAAGTTCATTTGAACCCTTTTTTTTTTTTTTTTTAGATTCCACCTAAGAACGCTTAACTTGCATTTGATTGCCTCAGGCTTCCTAGAAGGTCCAGGCCTGATGTCCAAGCAAAGTTTGGCCATAGAGAGAGATTTGAAGACCACATGTCAGAAGCCCGCAGATTATACTATGTTGCCATATTTAAATACTAAGCTAGATTTTTTTTGGGTAAAAAAATTTCTTTTGCTAATATGTTGCTTTGGGGTTCTCCACGGGGTCTTTTTTTCTCCTGATATGAGAAATCTTATTTTGCCACAAATCAACCAAATACCAAAAAAGAAAATTTCGGATGAAAGCAAAGGTATATCGATATTTTTCTGTTCAAAGTGTTTGTAATTTTATCTAAATACTTATAAGTTAACTTTCCCATCTTTAATTAAGAAAGTATGTGAAACTCTATTTGAAAAATTCATCAGAAAGCCCACCTGACTGTGACTGGCATTTTCAGTTGCCCTGGAAACAGGCTCAAGACTCTGTTGCATTGTTTCGACCTAATGGGACAGTACAATAGTCCAGTGTCTTTCAGATCCGCTGTTTCGTGTGTCTTTAAATTTATCACTATAGATACTGGGTACAATTAACAAAGACTTTGGAAGGAGGGACCCTGAGAGCATTGACAGCACTGAATCATGCCTTTCTAGTTTTTCTCAATGTGAGGCTTTCTCTGGAACTGTAGAAAAAAGTCAGGAGGAAACGTAATCCCACGGGGAACTGGTCTTTGAAAATCCTTAAAGTGAAAGGACTCTTCTTAAAGAGTTCTTCTTTCTCAGCCAAGGCTCAGAAGGGCTAGACTACTGGGCTCAGGACGTTTGGGGAGAGAGAAGAACATCGACGCTCCTTCAGTCTTATACTTGTGAGATCAGAAGCGATCAGGCTCAGATTCGTGCTTGCTAGCCAAGCAGACAAGTAGCAGGAGAATGCATTCTGTGGTTAGGAAGTTGCGTCACTGGGGGGTGGGGTGGAGGCAGGAGAGCCAATCCCGTGCATGGACACTGTGTGATTGGCAGGGAAGTCAACCTATCCAGGTGTGGTGGGGAAGAACAAATTTTCAGAAGTATTCACCATCCAGGAGAACTCTGAGTTTACTAGTCCATTTTCCTGGGTCTCGTTATGTAGATTACTTCGGTGTTGGTAAAAGAAAGGATGGACTGATTTATACTGGAAGGGGCAGAGAACAGCTCTGTGCTAACCCTTGCCCCACTCCTGATACACTGAATTAGAAGGTCTGCAAGTGAGGTGAGAGCATTGTGTTGAAAGAGCTTCCCAAATGATTGCTTTCTTCATGCTTGATAAAGGACCATTGTTCTAATCGACGCAACCATAGAATAGGTCAGATCTGAAGAAAAAGGTACATTTAGGAGTAGGCATGGCAGTAGTGTATATGGGAGGAGGTCATGGATTATGGTATCAGAGATAAATAAATGGATTTGGCAGTTGGATAATAAGCAGTAGCTGTAGTATAGAGCGTCATTACTCACGGCGGGGTCTGCGGCTCAGCAGCATCAATGTCATCTGAGAACTTGTTAAAAAATGCAGAACCTTGGACCATATCCTAGACCTGTGGGATCAGAATCTGCATTTCAACGAGGTCCCTGGTGTCGTGGGAAAGGTGGTCTAGGATCCTGGTGGTGGGAGCAGCAAAATACCCTGGGATGAAGAGGCAAGGCTTGGGAGCCAGACTGCCTAATTCACATGATCCTGACATCCCATGCAGGCTGAGCCCATGGGCAAGGTGCACAAGTTCTCTGTGCACCTCAGCTTCCCCATCTGTAAAATGGGTGCAGTAATATCCCCGCAACTCTGGGCTGTTACAAGGAAGAAATCATAAATCCAAGTAAAGCACTTATCTAGAAGGTAGTAGGTGTTCAGTAAATGCTAGATCCTGGTCATCTTTCCTTAGATGGGATGATGTTGGACCCTTCTCTTCACCTCTCTGGACCTCAGTTTCCACGTAGAGGACATGAGGGCGATAATAAGTAGTCACTGGGCTGTGGTGAGGGCTATCAGACACATACGTGTTCTGTGGTCTGTAAACACGTCTCCAGATGTGAGGATGCTATCGTCAACCGCCTGTCAGAGGGAGAAGGGCAGGTACGAAGGCGAAGCTTTCAGCCAATCCCAGCAAGAAGGCAAGACCTCCCGAGGGGTAGGGGACCACCGAGGGTTTTCTGAAGCACATTGAGAACCAGACCACCCTCAGATATGTGATAAGGTAAAAGGTCATTGGGCTCAAGTCATCCTGTCCTCTGTCTTATTCTCTCCCCCTCCACCCATGGACCGGATCGGACCACCCATGAAGAGATGTTTGTGCAGTGGCTGGAGGGTAAATGACATCTTTGTGCAACCCTGGCTGGAGTGTGGCAAGGAACAGCAGGGGGGGACCACCCCCAGTTCTGTCCTAGAGTCCCCCGGACTTCCCTCTTTCTTTCTTGTCCTAGACAATCCTTGGGCAAGCTGACAACTCAGACTTTGACACTTTGGGTCCTCTTTTTATTTTTTTTATACGTTTATTTATTTATTTATGGCTGTGTTGGGTCTTTGTTGTGGCGCGCGGGCTTTCTCTAGTTGAGGCGAGCCGGGGCTACTCTTTGTTGCCGGGCGCGGGCTTCTCATTGCGGTGGCTTCTCTTGCTGCGGAGCACAGGCTCTAGGCGCACGGGCTCAGTAGTTGTGGCTCGCGGGCTCTAGAGTGCAGGCTCAGTAGTTGTGGCACACGGGCTTCATTGCTCCACAGCATGCGGGATCGTCCCGGACTGGGGCTCAAACCCGTGTCTCCTGAATTGGGAGGCAGATTCTTATCCACTGCGCCCCCAGGGAAGCCCTGGGTCCTCTTTTTAATCTTGACTTTCCTCTGAGGGTGCAGCCGAGCACATCTGTGATACATTTCATTATCTGCAGAACCGAGAGACATAAAATCTTTTACACTCACTCTCTGTAGCTGGCTTAGTGCCTAAGGGGCAGAAAAGCTGACCCTGGATTTATTGCTGCTGCTGGGAGACTTGGGAGGTTTCGGCAGCAACATCACATTTTTTTTCCATCACGGCTCAGCTGGATGGAAGTACTGTGAGTGAGGCTCAGTCCCAAGTGCCTCGGGACACTGTCAGGGCCAAGGAGTGAATGCAGCCACTACAGGGGCCCCTAGAGGCCTCCAAAAAGGTCTGTGTGCGAATATGTACCAGTTGGGAAGGAGAAGAACCCACGCCGAGTCATCGGGCGCTGACTGCTTGTTCCTTGTGCAATCCCCCGCCTTAGCACTTGCCTTCTGCTTGGAGGACCGAGTCCACAGCACCTCTTTCTGTGTCTTCCTGGTCCTCCAAGACAGCCTTTACAATTACAGTCGCAAAATCTAAAGCCCAAGTGAACACTTGAGGAATGTGAGCTGTGCCTAGCAAGTCTTTGCTTTTCCCTTTCATCATCCGTTGCCCCATCTAGAACCATCTGTGAAGGCTTTGACAGCAGAATGCCCCCCCTCACAAAGACAGCATAAAACTTGAGTTTAACCAGGGCAGAAATGCTGGTCCTGACCCTCTTCAGTCATCCGATCTCCTGAAGGAAACCCCCAGCCCGGCCCGGCCCTGCCTGAGCGATCCTATTGTGTCTTTCTAGTTGGGCGAAGGACCCTTTCTGTCTCAGGAACAATGTTAGTCACTGTTGAGAAGAATGCACATTTGTGACGCTCCAAGATATTAAATAAGAATGCCCTGATTCTCCCGAGGCTCTCTGGGAAGACAGAGTTCTGAAGACTGACTCAACTATTTATGACTTAACATGGAAAGGACTGGATGGCTTGCCAGAGAGAAGCAGACACCTGCTGGTCTCAGCACTGGGCAACTTCAGACCCTCTTACTTGACAGAAGACAGATGGCCCGGTGTGAGGGTTGGTTGTGTAGCAGAGCATCCGTGTGTGTGTGTGTGTGTGTGTGTGTGTGTGTGAAGGTTGTCTCCCCATTACCCTCTGAGAGGGTCCCACGTCAGGAGGTGAGTTCTCAGAAGGAAGGAGGGCACCTGGGACATCATGCCCATTCACTGGTCCAGAGCAGCTGATTGGACCCCACTTCCCAGGGTGGTGTAGCTTCTGGGTCCTTCCGGGGTATTGGGGTCCCTGACCCTGGCCAGTGTGGAGGGGAGGTCCTGCAGTCCTGCTCGGAATGGAGCAGGTGGTGAGGCCCCTTCCCCAGGGAGCATCGGGCTGCTCTGAGACAGTTTTGTCCTTCAAAACAAAAGGGTCCCTTGATGTAAAAAAAAATGCTGGTCCTAACTTCTTCATTTACTCTTGGTGGGTAACAAGCCTCCCATTCACTTTCCAGAGGGTCTCTTTCTCTGGGGCCTCAGAGAAGGCGCATTGTTAGGAGACTGGAGGATGGAAATGTGGGCCAGTGAGGGCCGTGCTGTGAGTTCTCAGGGTGCTTAAATACTTGGAAACAAGCCCCTCCCTCCCCTTTCAGAGAGAGGCTTATTCAGGTTGGAGATTCGGAAACTTTCTATTTTGTGATGTAGACTCTTTTGATCCATCAACCGTGGCATTAGTTTCTTCTCAAACCAGGTGAAAAAATGACTGTGATAAAAACAAGTCTGGATTTTCCTGGTTCATGATACATCCCGTCACTTGGATACATGCAATTAAGTCTTCAAACCCCCTAGACATAGTTCTCTAAAGAATAGGGGAATCGTTTGAAGACAGGTGATAAGTTCCTCGAAACAGAAAGGAATGTGTTCTTTGGATAAGAGCAAAACTTCAACTCGTCCTTTTTTTGCTGGAGGAAAAAAAGTCTCTGGTTTAAGGTCTCCTTAAATCACTTCGGCAGAAAACCAGTTACACTGGCACAAAAAAGAAACCAATTTTCAAAAGGAATGAAAACACTAAGATTGAACTACACCCTCCCAGTCCTATTTTTTCAACTCTCATCTGTCTGTGGGTGACTCTAACACCTGTGTCTGGATGCCTCTCTCTGGACTCCAGATCTACCTTTCCAACGCCTGCTGGATTTGTCCACCAGTGGGTATCTTGCTGTCCCCCAAATTGAATGTGTCCCACTCTGTACTCCACCCTCCCCTTTGGAATGCCACCTCCTCTTGATTCCCTTGTTTCTGCTGATGGCATCAACTCTTGTAACCAAGCAGGACCCTATGGGAAAGAGAGCCCCTCATGTCCTCTGCCTGCCTCTTGTTTGTAGGAAAACTCTAGGCTCCCAGGCTTTTCCCAAGTTCCAAAGAGTAAATTTAATCAGAGAAGTGAGAAAATGCAAAAAGAAAGGAAGACAGTAAAACATGACAAAATAATAATACTTTAGACATTAAACAAAGTCAAAGACCTTTAGTTCCACCTCAAGGACTGTAGATAATATTCTGAACCATGTCCTTTGAGCTCTTTTGCAGATACTAGAATCCCCACCATGTGGAAGAAGTTAACTGTGTGCTGCCCACAAGCATGTAGACCCCAGACTGGTGGGAACCAGAAGGTTGATGATGTTGACTCCCGATTACCTCACCACCAACCAATCAGAAGAATGTCCACGAGCTGATAACACACCCCAGAACCCTCCTCCCTCACCCTGTCTTTAAAAACCTTTCCCTGAAAGCCTTCAGGGAGTTCAGGTCTTTTAAGCACTAGCTGCCTGGACTCCTTGCTTGGCACCTGCAATAAACGCTTCACTTTCCTTTACCACACCGGGTGTCAGTAGATGGGCTTTACTGTGTAATGTCAAGAGGACCCAAGTTTGGTTCAGTAACATTATCATTGTGAATGCTGTCAATTCTCTCTCTTTAGTGATTCAGAACCCCCCCATCCCCCGGTTCCCACCACTAACAAGCATGATAGTGAAAGACCTTATCACTGCTTCCTTTGACAATTGCAACAGGCTTCTCCCTTGTCCAGCCTTTCCCCATGCCAATCCTTGTCCACAAATCATGCAGAATTAATTTTCCTAAAGCACAGCTATAGTCATCTCCTTGCTGTGGTGGACATTTGTCAGTAGAAGCTGCCCAATGTCACTGAACATCCTCCCATATTTTGGGATAATGTCTTCCTAACATAGAAACTGTACATCCCAGACTCCCTTGCAACTAAAGCTCAGGTTTATGATTTCAGGAATCCATTCTTCTGTAAATGCATGTGGGAGGTTGGATCTTCAGGAGTGAAGGTGGGATGTGTTTTCATGACAATAGCTCCTGTTTCCTGGCTTCAGAGCCAAAATGTTTAGCTCACCTGAAGTTTCTATAAGCTACCTAATATTGTGTGGAAATTCTCTTTCAGCTTGGACTAGGCAGAGTGGATTCTGTTGTTGGCAACTAATAAGCAAAAAATTAAAAGTAAATATTGATGGCTCCTCGGTGCCTAATCAAATAAACATCTGCTCCCCAGCCTGGCATCCACATTTCTCTGCAATGTCTCAGAGCAACAGGACTTTCAAGGCCATCAGAGTTGTGTTTCTATTTTCCTACTTGTGCTGCCTTTGTTAAATGCATTTCCTCAGATTTTATGATATTCCCCCTATAATCATAGTTTTCCTGCATTAGCTTCTACTTTGGTTTAACAACTGAAATAAAATAACCACCAGGAACAAGCTTTTTATGATGAGGGCATTCCAAAATTTAGTGTGTGGCTCTCTCCTCTTTGATTTTTAGACACTGAGATCAACAGCTCCCAAAGGCCCCAAATTATGCTAATATATGTCCTATATAAGTATAAAACCCATCAAGTCTTGCTTGGGAGAAAACTCTAAAACATTACAGGGGAACTTTATTAGCATCAAAAAAGCATTTTTGATGATGTCTTTCTACACACCTTTCATTTTCTTCTCACATTTTCCTATCTTTGACTGTGTCTATACAACATCAAATGTAAGTGAAAAATTCAATCAAAGAAGTTTTTCATGTTATGCAGATAAAACATCTGGAAGATTTAATTTCTTCTTTTCCATCCTGTGGGTGGTCTTGTAGAGATTTAGTCTATGTCATTTACCAAGATAGCTACTTCCTCATCTCAGTCCATCCTTCACCTTCACATGAATTTTTTAAAATCTTTAATTTTTGAGAAGCTCTTTTCCACTTTAGAAAGACAAAGGCTTCACCAGACCTTTGAGGATGCCCATAGAAAGGGATGCAATATTCATTGCTAACCTGCCTCTTCCCAGTCTTGCTTTGATAATGTTGGAGATGATGAATTGAAGAAAAGGATATTTGGATCAGAATAGGAAGGTCCTGACTTTGTTAAGCCCTGTGAATATGGAAGTAATTGTCAAAATCAGTCCTGGACCCTCTGCTGGACGTGGTACACGTGAAGCCTCCGTAGGCATCATTGTTCACTGACTGTTGGAAGGGCCTAATGCTGCCTGTCACTGTGGCCTTGGATCTGATACCATGTTGCTGACATTGACTCTGAGCTACATTGTTCTCATTAGTAGTGACCACCTTGGTTTCCCAACTGATGGGAGCTGCACTGCCCTGCTTCAGTGCTGATGGTCGACGCTCTATGTGAGATCTAGTCACAGTTTAATAGCTTCCCTTTCCTTGGCAAAGAAAACATTTTTCTAAGATCTACAGTTACCATTGAAGCCAAGTTCATTTAGACTCATTGTCCTTCTTTTTCTCCCATTCTCACTCTCCAGGCATGCTATAAGCATCACTGTCAACTGGCAGTGTCAACCACGCCACTGAAAACCAAAGTGTAGCAAGGTAAGAATGATGAGAACCCAGAACCTTTACACGATCAGGTGACAGCCTTTTGGATTACATTCTTAAAAGACTTTAATGGGCTTCCCTGGTGGCGCAGTGGTTGAGAGTCCGCCTGCTGATGCAGGGGACGTGGGTTCATGCCCCGGTTCGGGAGGATCCCACATGCTGCGGAGTGGCTGGGCCCGTGAGCCATGGCCGCTGAGCCTGCGCGTCCGGAGGCTGTGCTCCTGCAACGGGAGAGGCCACAACAGTGAGAGGCCCATGTACTGCAAAAAAAAAAAAAAAAAAAGATTTTAACTATATCAGCCTAGTTTTAAGAATGGCAAACACCAGGAAATTCTACTGTCAACATTTTGCATGATAAGTCTTTACTGATTGAATTTTAAAGAGTAAATGAAAAGCTTTGGGGGGGTTTGTTTTACCTAAATGAATTCAAGTTTTCTTTGTTCTGCATAGTTTAACTGCCATTACCATAAATAGGTCATTGGTTTTGACTTCATGAAACTACTGGAAGTTCCCATGATAAATCCCTGTGCTGGCATTTTATACCATTATATAATAATAATATAGTATATAGTATATATGTAAGAGCATTTATATATTTAAATATTTATAAAGAGATAAATTAAGTTATACTGAATTAAGATATTTAATTATGAATTAAATATATTTAAAGATATAAATATTTAAAGATATATATTTAAAGCTTCCCCTCTAGTGTGGTGAATGAAATATTTAATGCCAATTCTTATGGAACAATTACTTATTGGCTAAGAGGGAGTAATGTTTGCATTCACTCCCAGCTTTATGAATCATCTGTCTCATGATCGCCAGTTTGCTGGATGTGATGATTTAGGGCCTGTTGGAGTCTGTGAGATTTTACAAAAGAGGTGTTCACCGTCTTTCAACACATTTCAGGAAGGTCAGGCTTGACCATACCACCTAGATAACCATGTTGCTGGGGCAGATTTAATTTGTGTCCTGGTAAATTATCTACCCCATACGTTGAACAAAACTGGAAAATCTTGTCATCTGGTTGCCAGATGCTTTAGAGAAAATTGAGATGAAAACATTGAAGTTCAGTTAGTACTTTAATAATTTCAGTTTTATTATTTTACAAAGCTTTTCAGATAAGGATCAAGCATATATATATGCTTGATATCTATCTATCTATCTATATATATTCTGACTCCCTTTTCAAAAGTTTATTAAAATCCACTGTCTTTCAATTTAAGGGACTAGAATACTACTCAAGTTGCCATCTCTTGGAACCCCAAGACACTCAGCAGGAGTGAAGTGATCCTAAACATAACCCTTTAATATTACAGATTCTGTGGGGCTGATCCCAAAAGACTGAGGAATAACCTGGGGTGAACTTTATGTATCTAACCATTTGTATCCTTATCAAGAAGCTGAAATACATCAGAGATTTACTGTTTGGGCTGAGAGCCATGCTCAGGACGGGCCCACACTGATTACACTCTGGGAGTAATTATAAGCCGTCTTCACACTTGAACTGTTAGTGAGGTGAATGCACTTTCTCCTTCCTTTATGAGGCTATCATGAGCTTTGTAGTGCCTGGTAATTAAGGACCATGATGACATAGTGGAGGCCCCTCCACTGGACACCCCATGTGAAGCTGAGCAACATGGTGGAATGGGCTGGGAACTTACGGCTGGAGATCCTGGACTTGAATGCCAATCCTGCTACTTATGAGTGGTTTGACGTTGGACGGGTCTCTCAGTCTCTCTTCTTTACCATCTGCAAAAGGCGGATAATCGCATGTTCTTTCCAGGCTATTGGTTGAATGAAACGAGATAATACATGTGAGTACATCTGGCACCTGGTGGGTCTTAATAAGCATTAGTTGAACCCGAGTCTGGACTCAAAATCACCAAACACTGGACAATGTCACTGTTGCCAGCCCTGGACCAACTTAGTGTGCCTGCACCCTGGAAGAAGCAGGGACTCTCTTGGTTCCTTGTTTACTTTGGAAATTCCAGTGCACGATGGAAGGTTCGAGGCATCAAGGTTTAGGGAGACACGATTCGGTTCGGAAGTCTCTGGGAAACCTTGGAAGAGGAACTTGTTCCGCCTTCCTGGGTGCCCTTCAGGGTGGACGGGGAACTTCTCAGACCACTCTCCCAGAGACCCTTCCACATCGAACAGGACTCTCAGGCCTCTTTGTAGTGCACTAGAATCCTTTGGGATGTTTGGGGGCTAGAATGAGCTTCCAGGGGCCGAGAAATCGTCTTTGGTCTGAAGTTGCTGGAGTCACATGCTTTTGATCACCCTGAGCAACACAAGCTCATCTCTTGTTACCCAGACCTAATGGAGCTTGTCTTACTCTTTAAAGAATCACCACTTCCCTAGCGCAAAGGCCTCCTTGTGGTCTGAGGATGCAGGGCTGGAAGGAGAGAGTCCGGGGAGGAGACGGTCACTGCTTTGGCTGGAGGGTCGCTCACTTAATAGAGTGGAAGGAGCATGGACTTCACAACTGCACAGCATCAGTTCTTGTCTTAGCTGTGCAACTTGGCCAAGTTCTCCAGCATAAATAAGCCTCAACTTCCTCATCTGTATAGTGGGTAGAATGCCACCTATCCACAGGCTGTGAGTATTAAAGGAGATCACAAGTGTTAAAAAATCTACACACAGTAGGCATTCAATAAATCTCAGTTCTCTTCACTGACCCTCAACTAGCTCCCTCATTTTTTCATGTGGTCTCAGACCGTGTGCATGTGCCCAAACCCCTCTCCCATTCACGGCTCAGTCCCGTTTTCCTGGGGCTCCATTCCTACACGTCTCCCATTTCCCACCTAGTTTCTACATCCCAGCTTCTTTTCCCTTTGGTCCTTGAGGTGCTCCCCTGCTAGTTGTTATGTCCTCCCCGGCACTTCCCATCCCAGTGTTTTCTTGGGCAACCCCTTTGTGGTATTTCGGCTCTGGCTTCCCCAGGTGACCGTGTGCCTCTCGTAGCACTGGGGTATCCAGTCTCCTTGGTCCTCAGTAAGCAAGTGGGCAGTGCCAGGCAGAACACCAGCTATTAGGCCAGGGTGGTGCAGACCCACTGCCCCTCTGACTCGGTGGGGAGGAAGCATTTCCTGCCACTAGCCCGGGTGTGTCTGCGGGTGTGTGGGTGAGGGCACTCACTGTCTGCACGTGAGTGGCCTTCTCCTGGCAACAGGGAGAGGAGAAGGGGAAATAAAATGCTGGCTCATGACTACAGAGCACCTTTCTTATTGCTGCATTTACCTCCTTGATTCTCACCATGGCATCCAGGGACCATGCAAACAGATAAAGGTGGGGGGAGCAGAACAGAGGGACCAGGTACAATAAAGAGGGAAAGGCGTGTGGGTAATGGGTGAATTGATTTGATTTCATATACATTTATATCAGCTCTTCTACCCAAACCTAGAAAGATGTCAAAACGTGGGAACAACGAGAGCCTGGGAGAAAACTGAAAGAAATCCAGGCTGGAATAAGAAAACACCCTTTAATACTCCTGCTCTTCCTTTCCGTGAGGGGATCCTGTGCTAGAGAGGGCTGCCAGGTACATCTGTGTCAGCACTGTTCTTCAAACTGTAGGTCCTGACCCAGCAGAGGATCAAGAGATCAACTTAGGCCGAGAGCCAGCATTCTTTAAAACTTTTTGATTGAAGTATAATATATACAACCACATACATAAATCTTAAATGTATAGCTCAGAAATTTAAAATTTTATGTATATATGCATAAAACCAATACCCAAATCAAGATATAGAACATGTCCTGCAACCCGGGAGCTTCCCTCCTGTGACACCCAAGTAAATACTCACCCACTTCCCTAGAGACAACCACTGTTTTGACTTCTATGACCACAGGTTAGTCTTGGCTATTCTTAGTCATCATATAAGTAGAATCATACAATTATACTCTTTTATCTGTCTTCTTTCACCCGAATGTTATGTTCATAGGGCAGTAGTTCATTTTTTTATAGCCATGCGGTAGTTTATTGTATGAATACACTGCAATTTAAGGCATTAATTCTACAGTTGAACATTTGGTTTATTTCCAGTTTTGTGCTGTGACTTTACAAGTCCTTTGGTGGACATCTTCACTCATTTTTCCTTGGGTATATTCATAGGACTGGAATTGCTGGGTCTGAGGGTTGAGGCATGTTTATTTTTAGACAATACTACCAAACAGTTTTCTAAAGCTGAACTATCCAGTGTGTTAGCCGTTGGATGTAGGCTATCCTTATGGCTATTTAAATTTAACTTCAAACAAAATTTTAAATTCAGTCCTACAGTTACACAGCACAGTTCAAGTGCTCAATAGCCCCTTGTGGCTCGTGGTCATTGTTGGGACAGTGTAGACAGAGCCCATTTCCATCCTCAGAGAACTTTCTCTGATGTTCCAAACTGACTTCCAGCATTTCTCAAAACACGAAATCAGGTGGAACACATGAGAGTGCATTCTATCAAGTAAGGGTAACTATTGTTTCATGAGTCTTTTGTTTCAGCAATATTTTTGTGGATGTGTGTACTCGGTTGTGGTGTGAAGTGTATTTCTCACCATGGGTCATAGTAAAGGCTCTGTCAAGAGGCAGGTTTTTGTGACCTTTGGCTAGAAACGTGGAGGGAAGATGAAGAGGAAAGGAGAGGTTGTGAGGGAGGGGGATACATAAGGACTTCTGTGGACCAAGTGGGATTTTTGTCAACCTAATGCTTCTTGGTTATGTCGTACAAGACTGCATAGGGTACAGATTAATTTCTGGAAGTATATATACTTCCTGTAAGTTTATTCTTCCGAATGAGTAGTAGAGACAGACGCTGTTTAGTGATGGATGGTCTCAGCTTTCCATACTTCCCAGCCTGAGGCATCTACTCGCTCCATGAGACTTGACTGGCCCTGCGTGGCGCTGGCTCACAGGGTTACTTCAGTGACCCACTGGGTACATGCAGGATGTAATGAACCACCGCTGCTGCCCAGAAGAGAGCTGCTTCTGTCAAGTCAATGCCAATGAGAATGAAATGTCAGATTAGCTTTGCAGGCCTTCAAACTCTGATGTGTGCCATTTGGTCACCTCGTCTTCTGGTGGTACAGTACATTGCAGATGTCCTTTGAAAGCTCATTAAATATAAGCAGTGCCCCAAATTATGGTGATTGTACAAGATGTTCTCAATATGACATTATTTCTTTAATCAGGGAACAGTGACTCCTGCATAGTTTTAACAGTGGAAAGTGTTCAGTCACCAGAAACAGATAGAAGATCAAACAATGATGTCAGACTTCTGAGCAAAGTCACAGAAAACTCTTGTTAGTTCCAGTACCTCGTACAGGTAGCATCACTTTCTAGTCTGGTCCCCAAGAGCCCATCTCAGGCGATGACCCCACGTGGGTCTAGGAGGTGCCCATGGTCTTCAGAAAGCCTTCGACCCCGGGCCACCCTTGGTCCTAATGTCCCTGGAGTGATGATTTGATTCCAGAGGCAGGTTGTTCCACGTGTGTCAAAGCTGCCTGGAGATGCCAGATTACACTGAGGACACAGCATCACGCCATCTGAGCACATGTTGTGAAATCAGCCTCACTGAACGGACTGTGAGAATTAGGTATAAAGATCTTTCCCCGTCCACTGGCATCTTCCTTCTCTTCAAGGATGTCAATAGCTAAGCCTTTTTTTGATAGACGTGTTCTTGAAAAGTCATGTACGTTAAATTTGGATACACTGAATCCTAGTTCCCCTGGTCTTTTGCTCCAGCATCAGTTTTATAAATGCTCACACCTGACTGCTTTTCAGTGAAGAATGACTCCAGCAGTTATGCTTCTCCGCCTGCCTCCGCCTTCTGCCACACAGAGGATGGTAAACAGCCCCTTGCAAGTACTGGATGTGTATGGGCTGGTGGTGGGAGGCCACTATTTAAAAGCATCTTATCATTAATTATTTTATGAGTTTGGGTTTTCAAAGTCAAGTTTCCTTAAACTGAGGCATGCTTGCATCATGAATTCCAGTCTGATCAACTGTGTGTCCCATTGTCGCCACCTCACATAGAACTGGTGGACCCCACTGCATTTTATTGAGCCCATCATCCTAATACTTAATTTTCTATGGCAATTGTTGACTCAACATATGATCTAAATTCAAGGCCTGAGCCTACAGCTTAAGACTCCTGACATCCAGGATACATCAGAGGTAGGAAGTATGTTGCAGCAGATTCTTTGCTGCCTCTCTCGAGGCCAGCCCAGGTATCCCCCGCGCATCACAGCCCTCCTCGCTCCTGGGCTCCCATGTGGCTTCAGAATCTTTCTCAACACAGTAGTTCAGGCATCCACTAATCAATATTCAGAATTAGTGAGATGAAACTTACTTACCTGCTCTGGATTCTATCATTTATGGGTGAATTCTCCTTCAGTGAATCTAAGGCTGAAAAGAAATCTCATTGGTTTAGACTGCTTTGTCTGAGCCCTGGCCAGAGCACATTTATAGAAGATAGAATCGTGTGTTCTTTAGTCAAATGGATTGTCACAGTTTTATCCCTTCACTGTTGGTGTATCAGAGAGGCACCAGAGCATGAGAGAGTCAGAGGGACCTGAATTCAAATCCCGGTCCTGCAGCTTACTTGCTGCATCACCCTGAACAAATGACTTAACCTCTCTGAGCTTCAGTTTCCACAGCTGCAAAATGGGATGATAAAATCTACCGCAGAGTTGTTGCGACGTTCTATCAGGAAGTATTAGTATAATGCTTAGCATATTGCAAGCACTCAATACATGGTAGTAATTATATTATTTTCAACTGCTGTGACTAGTTGTAGGTCTTAGGTTCTCCTGTGTTGGAATTTAAATAAAGACATGCATTAGTCATAGGAAACATAACCTCAGTCCTCCAGTTGGGACCTACAAGGAGGGTGCCCACAGTAAAGGCAACGAAAGCAACCTCAGCTGGATTGTTTCTGCACTTTCTCTCCAAAACATGGCTATTCGGATGGGATCCAAAATTAAACCCTTAGGAGACAATAAAGTAAGCAGACAGCTGTTGCTACAGAGCTGCATTAACCTCTCAGCCACACCCCTTGAATCGGCCTCTCCAGAGAAGCAGAAAACATGTGAGACACCGCAGATTCTGCAGCAGAAGAAGAATATGACCTGGGAAATCCTGGAGGTGGCTCATATCATGGGCAGACCTCTTCCCACACAGCTGTGCCCAGGCCTGTTAAATTTGATAGGAGGGCTGGCTCATAGAATTACTATTTCCTCTGCTAAGTATAACGCTGTGAGGAAAAGAGAAGGGAACTCAATAAAAGAAACGAGTTGATGTCCTTGTTAGGTAGGAAGTGTTGGTTCTAAGTGAGCCATGTGGCTCTAGCTACCTGTCAGATGGCATCTACCACAGCCATGCAGAATACCTTTTGGCAAGCTTACGCTGGGCCATAAGGACCGGAGTATAGCCGTGTCACGAGAGCACAAGCCATTCTGATCAGAGAACATCAGCAGGAAAGAGTAGAGATATTTTTACTTGGGTCCTTTCAATTGAGTTCGTCCTAGAAGCCAATGGAAACAATTCTTCGAATCACCACCATATTGGACTGAGAACACGTATTGTCTGACATCCTAAGAGAGTACTATGACTGAATCTCACGGAGATAAACACTGCAGCTACCACAGAATCGGGTGTTTGGTGCAAGGAAATAGCTTCTGGAAAGCCCTGTCCACATGGTAAGGGGCTGCCTCACACTCTGTGCTTCCCTAGAACGATGAGCTCCTTGCACACACTGTTCTCACCTCTTTTACTTGAAACGCTCGTCAGTGATCCTCCCCACTCTCCCGTAACGCACTCATACACGAGCTCAGTGGTTCTCAAACTACAGCAGCCCTGGGAATCGCGTAGAGGGCTTGTTCAAACACACATTGCTGGGCCCCGCCTCTGGAGACTGTAATTCAGTACTTTTGGGGTTCTTCTGAGAATTTGCATTTCTAACAAGTGCTCAGGTGATGCTGATGTTGCTGGTTCCTGGCCCACATTCTAAGAACCACTGCTTTAAGGACGCGTGCACAGAGCTGGGGTTAATGGCTGGTTGTGTGAATGAATGAGTGGGTGATGAATGAATGAATGGATGGATGGATGATGGATGAAAGTCCTCCTTAGCTACCTCTTTTTTTTGCGGTACGCGGGGCTCTCACTGCTGTGGCCTCTCCCGTTGCGGAGCACAGGCTCCGGACGCGCAGGCTCAGCGGCCATGGCTCACGGGCCCAGCCGCTCCGCGCCATGTGGGATCTTCCCAGACCGGGGCATGAACCCGTGTCCCCTGCATCGGCAGGCGGACTCCCAACCACTGCGCCACCAGGGAAGCCCCTACTTAGCTACCTCTTTAATATACTCAGAATTAATATTTTTGTCCTATAGGGATATCCTCGGCAAAGTGTACTTCCTACGGTAAAGGAAGCCTATTTTTTTTTTTTTCTATTTGAAGACAGTCTTTTTCATCCTACCAGGCCAAATATCCTGCGATAAGTAGTTTAGTCTCTCTTGCTAATTCCAGGGCACACGGAGTTCTCAACTGTGAAGGTGCCAGAAGTTCTCTGGATTCAAAGTGTGTCTCTACAGATGGACAGATTGGGGAGCCAGACTCTTCACTGCTTTCTCTGCTCTAAAAATTCTCAGCGTTTCATTTGAACACATCAAAGCGAGCTGGGATGAAAGACAAAACGAGCTTGACACTACAAAAATGGTGCCTGCTTGGGCGCCATGACACGTGAGCATGGCAAGGGCTGGTCTTGGGCCATTAACCAGCTGGGGCTTCACCTGGAGAGCCTGCTGCTGCTGGCCTGCCTTTTGGCCTTGGTGTGAGCATTTTTCACCCAAATTGGGCCACTCCTCATCCTTGGTAACAGGGTAACAGCAGGTTCTGTCAACCGTGGTTGTTTCCCAGCTGTCTGTAGGCATGTTCCATGGCACCAGATTTGCTGTTTGATCATTTTAACAATTAATTATATTACATGTTGCCATTGTAATAGACTGACATATTTCTATAGAAGAGTAGAAAAAAGGGATAAATCACTTCCTACCACTGTAAAAATAACCCTGTTGACATTGACATTTTGTATATTTCTTTTCAGTTCAGTTTCTAGGCTCAGGATTATTTGTTTTTAATATATATGTGATGAGCCTGTATCTGTATCTTCTGCCAAACACACTTTCTGCAGAAAAGGAAGCCTTTTTGTCTTTAAAGACTTTGCTTTTTATTCTGCCTCACCAACTGACCTGCAGTGGGTAGTTTAGTCTCTCTTGTTAATTCAGGGCGCATAAAGTTCTCAACCGTGAAGGTGCCAGAAGTTCTCTCTTTCTAGCTCTAAAAAATGATTTTATAAAGTAGATTTGCAATTTTCCCACTTTAAAAATCTGATTTTAAAAATGTGATTACTTAGAATCTTAAGCTGATTTTGTATTCTTTTTCCATTTAAGGGGAATGTGATATATACTTCCCAGTGATAATATAAACTCCTATCGAATTACTTTAAAAGTCCCCTTTTGACCCTCCTTACTTAGATCAGTTGTAGCCAGAAAACAAAACTAAACTAAAAACCAAAACCAAAACAATGGTAGGACAGAAAGTGTGAAAAGCAGCACTGAATTCTATTCAGTGTACAACACCAAGGCTCTTCCAATGAGCCAAGGAAAAATGGCATCATGACTGTGAAAAACAGACTGATTGGTTAAAAATTAATCCTGAAGCCTGATCATTAAGTCTAAAATAAAATCAACTTTGAGGCTCAAGTTATCAAGTTTAGTGAGTCTTCATTTATGCAAATGCCTAGATGCCTACTTCCTTTTGGGTAGCAGAAACCAAGATGGCAGGATGTGTTCTCTTGTTCAGGTAGAGACGTGTGATTTCCAGTAGATCGGAGTTCAAGTCTTAATTTTCACATGCAGGGGATGGTTCTTCTTCCTCAAATTGCCTTCAGGTAGCATGGCACTGCTAGAGGGCAATTTCGTTTTCCGTCAAGGGCTGGTAAGCAGACATTTCTGATAGCACAGGGTACCAGCTAGGGGTTGGCTGGCGCTCTTAAAGGAGAGAGTAACACTGCACCAGAGCTGTTAAGTATGATGATAAAAATGTAAACAAGTGTCCCCTTTTTGTGGAAAAATACGAATTATTTAATTCACTTCTGAAAATTAAAAAAAAAAAAACCCAAAGATTTTTAAAAATGAAAGACAACTTACTGGATGAATATCCACATGCACATAACATGTAGGCTTAATCTTTTTAGAACATGGAAAGAATATGCATCCCCAAGACACTTATGAAGACAACAGTCCTATCAAAATAAAATTGCCATCACTGAGACCAAAAAAATGTTCCTTTGGCACGTAAAGGGTCTAATAAAGTTTGTTCCAGTTATGTTGGCCTAGCGTGGGCTGACCACTGTAGTAGTTTGCTAGGGCTCCATAACATGGTACCACAGACGGGGCAGCTTAAATAACAGAAATCTATTCTCTCACAGTCTTGGAGGCCAGAAGTCGGACAGTCTGGTTACTACTCCCAAACACATTTCACTCACATTCCAACTTCCCTCGGCAGTGGCACCACCCAAATCAAATCCTGTGTTGAATATGAGGGGCAGTTCCTACAGCGGTCCAAGTGGGACGGATTTGCATTGATCCTACAGTTTGACTTTGCTTTAGACCGATAGCTGAAGGGCTTGAGAGGCTCGTATTCACTGAATCTACTTTATCTCTGATTTCTTAATTTTTTTGAATATTTTGTGGTACTTCACCGATGTATTCTTGGTATGTAGAATGAAGAGTATATCTCTGTCTGACTCATCTCTCTAACGAGATACATGTTATCTGTCTGACGTGAGTGCGCCTTAGAGGTGATGGTGGATGCTTCCTTACTAGCTTCTGAGATTTATCTGGAGAACAATAGTTGTTATCCTTTAAAAATGACCCTCTGAGAAAAGAAGGCTTTCTGTAGGCTGAGACTGAATCACCTGCATTTCTAACTAATCCTCGAAGGAAGCTTCTTTTTTAATAAATTTATTTATTTATTTATTTATTTCTGGCTGTGTTGGGTCTTTGTTGCTGCACTCGGGCTTTCTCTGGTTACAGTGAGCAGGGGCTACTCTGCATTGTGGTGCGCGGGCTTCTCATTGTGGTGGCTCCTCTTGTTGCAGAGCACGGGCTCTAGTCACGCAGGCTTCAGTAGTTGCAGCACGTGGGCTCAGTAGTTGTGGCTCATGGGCTCTAGAGTGCAGGCTCAGTGGTTGTGGCACACGGGCTTAGTTGCTCCGCGGCATGTGGGATCTTCCCCGACCAGGGCTCGAACCCGTGTCCCCTGCATTGGGAGGCGGTTTCTTAACCACTGCACCACCAGGGATGTCCGAAGATAGCTTCTTACACCCTCACATCTGACTGTGGGCAAGGACAGCCCTAGAATCTTCCATCTCTTGCTCCCAGAGCTGTGGTCAGAGGCCATGGGAAGATCACATCCAGTATTATGACAAAATGAGTAAGGACATAAGTGTAAAAAGTGGGGCGAAATGTCCTTGAGCTAATGTAATAAACACTCTGAACTGCCAGAGTGAAGCGAAACCAAACCAAACAAAAATAGCTTCAGGTGAGAAAGATAAATTCTCAAAATCTGCATATGTCTAAAAGCTGCAAGCAGCTCAATACACACCATCAGGAGAAAATTTCCCTGGGGAAATAATATCTTATTGGTACGACCTCTGAGCAAGTCAGAATTGTTAAATGTGAAAGAACCTGCCACCTTGTCCAAATGCTTTCCTGCTACCAGGATGCGTGCAATTGAATTATGCAGAGAGACTATCAATCATGTATTTATTCAGCCTTTCATGATCAAGTCTGAGTTTGGGGTAAATCAAAGTGAAATCATGACCCCCAGGGTTTCGTGATGGAGGTGATTGAGTGACCCAGTCGTTGGGGGTTTTCTGAGTCTCAGTGTGAGACGGAGTCTCCCGTTTTACATTCAGAGTCACAAATGCTCCCACAGAGCCATGCTGGGACCATACAGACATTTAAACGGTTGGCCTGGTGCTCAAAAGTTAAGCGGCTGAAAGCACAAAGCAAAGACTTAGCAGCAGGAAGCTGAGTGAAAGTGTTCGCTTGGCCGGGCATTGAGAAATGCGTCCCGATGGGGAGAGATGCAGAGATTTTGGACAGGAAGCCCTGCCCCTCCCCACAGTGTCACTCAAGGTGGCGGGTCCCCCACCTCCACCCAGGCCACCTCCCACCTGTCACCTTATGGCTGGCTTCTTGCATCCAGCGTGGAGGAGAGGCGCCCAGGCGGGTGATTGTCGGCTCCAGCCTGGCATTCTGATGGAAGGCAGAGGCAGACGGCTTTTGAATGGTCACTGCCATAGATTTCCATTCGCCTGTCCTCATAGCCGCTTCTTTCTGCGTTTCACAGATCTGCTCTGGGTGAACCCTTGGAACACCCTGGCCAGGGGCATTTCAGGGTTAACAGCCTCATGAGGAATCAGGGGAGAAGTCAAGCTCTGTGTCGGGCCAGTGCAGGACTGACCAGGGAGACCTGAGCTCTCTTATCAATGGGGCCATCACACCGTTCCAGCTTCAGGAGCCGACGGTAGATGTGGGGCTCGCCATAGGCCAAGGTGTGAGAGCACTTTATTCCTAATGCCCTTGTTTCCCTTTGGCTCTCCTCCCCCGTCTTAGTGAGCCCCGGTGAGTACGACTGTCACCCTTGGGCTACCCGCTGGTTCTCTCCAAACAGCAGCATAAACCCCTGCCGTGTTCCACATTCCAGACTTCTCCCGATTTCCTGTCCCTATTCAAACGCGCGCTGCCTCTACCATCCGACGGTGCTGTTCTGCATTGCCACCGCCCTATAACACGGGTGTGCTTCATCAGGCCTCTTCATTCTCTGGAGGTGGGCAGGGGGACCAAAAAGAATGATGCCTTCTATATGCTTTGTGAGATCTTTATATACTTTTGACCATCCTGGAAGGCAGGGGATGTTAGCCCTATATTCCGGAAAAAGCTCAGAGAGATCAAGAAATTTGCTGAAAATCTCCCAGCCAGTCCAGAGGGGAACCAGGATTCCAGCTCAGCTGGCTCAGAAGAAGCCTGTGTTCTTTCCCCACTGGCGCTGGTGGGGGCATGGCTGGCAGTCCCCCGTGTCACACTTCGGGGGGCCTGCTGATATGGTGCAATGGCTCCAGGCCTCTGGAGAGGTAGCAAAGCCCCCAGGCCTGCGCCTTCCCCTGTTTCCTTCAGCTCCAGTTACTGCTGGTAGCCGCCTTCTTTCCACCTAGGGAGCCTTCAAATATCACAATTGCGGGATTTGTGAGGCTGGCACATGCTTCTGGGATCAATAAATTCAGTCTAATGGGTTTTAATGCATTGCCGTGAAACACACCTACCAACAGCGTGGTTCTGGGAAGACGGAGTCCATGGCCTCATCACCGGAAGAAGATTGGGTTCCATCCTATCACCTCAGCGCACATGTGAGCAGGGCCTCCGACCTGCACAGCTGGGGCCGGAGCACCCGCATGACTTTGGGGGGCAATGTTCTTCCTTATTTCTGTGGACTAACCAACGCTGAGAGTTAAAAGGGAAAGTGAAAACACATCTGTCTGGTTGATGATGCCAGGGATCCAAGTTTTAAAGGAAATGTCACTTCAAATGTGAAAAGCCTGAAAATTATTCTTACTCTTCTGATCCATGATAGGGATTTAAAAACATTTTTTTTTTTACTTTCACCGAAAAACTAATTAGCAAAGTTAGTTTTAAAGCCAATGTTCAATTGCTGAAAGAGCAAGAAATAGATTTAGCATCCATGCCACATTCTCCAAACGTCACTTCCACCATAAGTTTCTACCTTCTTTCCCGTTAATAATTTAACCAGAGTTGCTCGTAGCATAAGCAGTGGATTATTTCTTTCTGTCTCTGCCCAAGAATGTGATCTAGAGGCAGTGACCATTCTAACCCGAGGGCTGAGAAGGAGGTGGCTAGCTTTGATAATCTAGACTGTTGATGATGAATTATGGAACCCATCCATTGAACAGATATTTATTTGGCGTCTACCACGTGGCCCTTACTCTGTTACGATTTCTCTTTCATCTCAGCTGTGCTGCAAAACGACCTGAGGGCCTGGTGATGCACTTGGCCCTCGGGGAGCTCCCAGGGAGGGGCTCATGAAAGATGGAATAAAGCGTGGAAGGAAGGAGAGGTAGTGAGAATGTGGGACTCTTGCTCCTTCTGAGGCCACAGTTACAAGCTTGGGATGTGGGATGAGGACTTCCCCAGGCTCTTCTAGGAAAGGTAAACAGAAAACCATAGTGAAAAAGAGTAACTCAGTTGGCTACTTGTGATGGCTCTTGCCTGGTGTCAGAGCAAGCAAAGGATATACTGACCATGTGTAGCTGAGGGGGAGGGGATGAATCGGAATCGGGGAACATGTAGGAGGGGGCAAAGTCAGCTGGTTTTGAAGACCCGGCTCTCTCCCAACATCCTGGTCCCCACCCCGCCCTGGCCGTGCTAATGCTCACTACTTCCTGGACGAGTGCGGTTTGGAACCCTCTGGGCTGCTCCTAGGCTGGCCGACCTGGAGTCCCAGAGGTGCCTGCACCAGGAAGTGTCCCCGGGGAGGGACCAGACCGCCCAGTCTGGAGGCTCTGCGGACGGGCGTGGCCCTCCCAGGCTGGCTCAGGGGTGACAAGTGCTGACCGGGCCTCACCCCATTCTATCCCGTCCGTCCTCTGGAAGGAACGGCTGGGCGAACTTTACCTCCCGAGGTTTCTGGTCATGACTGTCTTGCTACCAGCTGCTCCCACCTGGCACCTCCCACGTATTCCCAAGCCAAGGACACCACACTGGCATTGTTTCTAATAATGGGTATAACGTCATGCCTTCATTTGATCATTCCACCAACAGGCACAGGGCACCACTGTGGACCACACACCATGCTTAGTTCTGGGAAAGATGGCTAAGACAGGTCCCTGATATTAAGGGCTCAAATCTACAAGAAGGGACGGACATACACATTTTTAAAAATCACGGTAGACTGATACATGCTTGTTGATTTCATTTATATGACATTCTGGAAAAGGCCAAACTAGAGAGACCAAAAACAGAATAGTGATTGTCAGGGGCTGGCGGAGGGGTAGGAGTTGGGAGGTTGGGAGTGTCATGTGACTACGTTGGTGTTGGTTACAGTTAAATACTAACCGTACTTGTTAAAACTTGCAGAAATGTACACTAAAAGGTGTGAGTCTTTCTGCATGTCCTGTAACAATATTTTTAAAAAGAAAATAAATCACAATAGAACACTGTAAGCGCTGCAATAAATAGGGTGATGTGTGAAAGGTGCAAAGGAAGAAGACAGCAGCTCTTCCTGGGAGGTAGGGGACGTGGTCAGAGAAGCCTGGACAGAGAAAGGGGGCAATTGACTTGCGGTTTCTGAAGATGACATGAGTTTCCAGAGAGACGGGAGGAAGAGGGCATTCCAGGTAGGGGAGCAGCATATGTGCAGGTACAGAGGCTGGACCACAAGCACCCTGTGTCCTGTGAGCTGCTGGTCATTTGGTGCCCCTGACGCATGGGCGGGAGTCCAAGTACGCCATTCTAAATGTGATGCTGAGGATTCGGGACAAGGACTTTTGCCTTTCAACATTTTAAAAATTGTGCTAAAACATATCTAACATGGAATTTGCCATTTTCATCATTTTTAAGTGTGCGGTTCACTGACACTAATTACCTTCACAAGGGTGCGCCGCTATCACCACCATCTATTTTCAAAACCCTTTCATTACATTACCCCAAACAGACTATCTGTTCCCATTAAACAGCGACTCCACCCTCCTTCCTCCCCCCAGGTCCTAGGAACCTCTAATCTACTTTCCGTCTCTAGGAATTTGCCTATTCTAGATATTCAATATGAGTGGAATCATATAATATCTGTCCTTTTGTGTCTGGCTTATTTCACTTAGCATATTTTTGTTTTGTCGTTCATGAAGTCTTTGGAAGACAGTCAGGTGGTGGAACTCTCCACCACCTCTGAAAAAGAGGGACTCAGGACAGGGCTGGCATTCCTTTCTGTGCGGTCCTGCACATACTTTAGCTCCACTTGTCAGTTCAAGGTCAGACGTGGTCAATGACACCCCTGCACACCTACAGCTCCCCTGCACCTCCATGGGGCCCTGGTGTCTGTCGAGGGCTCCCTCTGCACTGATCTGTGGCATCCAGCCTTCTCACCCTCCACCAAAGCAAAAAGGAATTTTTTAAAAGGCTTAAGAAAATAAGTGACCAAGAATTGCAAATGAGGCAACCCAAGGAGAAGGGTCTGGAGTTAATTAGCCCTTGAACTGTCAAACCCAATTGCTTCCAGTGAGTTCTGACATTTCTAAGAATAATTAAGGGCTTGGCTGTCACATTTCACAGAGGCCCAATCACGACGCAAGCAAGTTCCACCTGCTTTCACTGCTCGATGTCCGATGTCCGGAGACACACAGAGGAGAATTAGATGCAGTCACATTGCAGATCTTTGGGCAGAAGTGTCATGTTTTTGGAGAACTTTTCATATTTTTTGCCCCGAAATTTAATGATCACCATTTAAGGGCTAGATATGAGTGGCAGAAGCGGTGGCACTTTAAAAATGTCTGAAATCACTGGTGATAATAATAGCTACCATTTACCGAGTACACTATTCCAGGTGCCACAGGAGCCTCAGAGGTAGAGACAGATATATTATCCTCAATTCATAGGTGAGGGACCTGAGGCCCAGAGAGGTTACACAAGTTTTTCAGGGTCACAGGGTCAAGATCAAACCCAGGCAGTCTAGCTCCAGAGCTGGCGTTCTCAACAATGGGACTCACATCTCCTGTCTCCAAGCCATCCTGAGTTACACTGTCAGGGGACCCACCAGCCTTGCTGGCATGCATAATTAGCCCTGTCAGAGAGTATTTATTAATCACAAACTGGCATGTGATTCTGGTTCCTTGCCCACTAAGCACTATTTTTCAGGCAAGACATAATTCATCTATAATCGAACTCATCTCATACTCAAGTGACTGCTTCATCGTTATCTCCCACCACTCTCATTCACTCATCCACTATTATTTTGCCTTTATGTTCAAGGCACTGTATCAAGTCATGTGAGAGAGACAGAGATTTGTTAGAAATAGGGTCTGTCCAGGAGGGCCTTACTGTGGGGAAATAACGCATATATAATGCTTATAATAAAAGGTAGTATAATACAAGATAAAATATAGCACAGGGTAATACGGTGCAAGGTAAAAAGTGCTCAATTCCACAAGGAAAAACCTGTAGTATTGCTATGGCTGTTTGGAGGAGAGAAATAACCTCTCGGATGTGTGTGTGTGTGTGTGTGTGTGTGTGTGTGTGTGTGAGTGTCCTAACTTAAAATGACGGGTGAACTTATAAGATGAGCAAATCTGGACACAGATAGACACAGAGAGAAGACAGCCGTCTACAAGCCAGGGAGGGGCCTCAGCAGAAACCAGCCCTGCTGACACCCTGACATTTGACTTCCAGGCTCTAGAACCGTGAGAAAATACATCTCTGCTGTTAAAGACACTCATTCTCTGGTACTTTATTGTGGCAGCCAGAGCAGATGAATATAAACTGGAAAAAGAGGATCCGGACATGGGACTGATGGAAAGGAATGGGGGGGACGTGTGGGGGGACACCTGGCCTTTATTCAGTGGTTGATGGGGACCCAAGGCAGGTTTCTGTGCAGACACACATGAACCGCAGTCATTTGCTTCATTCAGCAAACACTGACTGAGGACCCGCCCCATGCCAGGCGTCGCCAATAGCAACCTGAAGGCTGCAGCTGTGAGAAGATGCTTTGGCACCTGGCTCTTCATAGGCCTGCACGGCTGGGTGGAGACAACTGGGAAATGGGTTAAATTGGGGAGCGTGTGGTGGAGGGAGACTAGTTAGAAGTCTTTTATCCTGGCCTGACTCAGTGCCTTTCAATCTTCTTTTGAAAGAGTCCAACTGACACCCTCCCGACACCCTCCCCCCACCCTCCCCGGGAGGTGTCCACTCCTCCCACCCCTGGCCTGTTCCCAGTCATAAGTAGCAGTGTCAGCACGTCTGCAGAGCTCCACCGGCCAAGAAAATGTGCTAAACTCTACCGTCTGCATTATGAGAACATGACTTTTTACAATTTCTTTCAAATGTAAACATAAAATTGTTACCTCTTCCAAACTCCACGTTCCGCCAGGAGATTCTGAAACAACCCTCCTCGTGGCTCCACGCAGCGTATCGCTGCATCCACCACCACAGAAAATGGCCTTTTGATGTCAAACAGCATCTCCAAGGGATGATTGGAAAAACAGAAATACAGAAGCAATCCAAAACAAAATAAATCTGCGGCATGTCTACAGCGACAAGTCTGTCCTCAGTGTGGTAGGCAGAAGGATGGCCTCCCCAAGGATATCCGTGTCCTAATCCCTAGAACCTGTGACTCTATAACTTTGTATTGCAGATGTGATCAAGTTTACAGCCTTGAGATGGTGAGAGTAGCCTGCATTGTTCAGGTGGGCTTAATCTAATCACATGGGTTGGGTTTTTTTTTGTGTGTGTGTGTGGTACACGGGCCTCTCACTGTTGTGGCCTCTCCTGTTGCGGAGCACAGGCTCCGGACGTGCAGGCTCAGTGGCCATGGCTCACGGGCCCAGCTGCTCTGCGGCATGTGGGATCTTCCCGGACCAGGGCATGAACCCGTGTCTCCTGCATCGGCAGGCGGACTCCCAACCACTGCGCCACCAGGGAAGCCCCTCACATGGGTTTTTAAAAAAGAGAGACCCTTTCCCAGCTATGGCCAGAGGGAGAATGACCATGGAGGAATGGTCAGAGAGATGCAGTGTTGCTTGCCTTGAAGATGGAGGAGTGGGGCCCCGAGCCAAGGAATGTGGGCAGCCTCTGGAAACTGAAAAGGTCAAGGAAATGGAGTCTTTCCTAGACTCTCCAAAACAGGAACATGGCAGGGCCAACAGCTTGATTTTTTGCCCATTGAGACTCATGTTGGAATTCTAACCTACAGAGTGGTAGGTGTAAATTTGTTTTGTTTTAAGCCACTGACCGTTGTGGTGATGTGTTATAACAGCAATAGGAAAGGAATGCATTCTGTTTGCTGGAACTCAAGCCAGACCTGCTTATTTAAACAGTGTGTCTTTTCGGGGTTGACCTTTTAGTGCCTTCCAATCCATGGATGCCCTTACCTAGTTGGTTTCCTTTTTCCCACCAGATTTTAAACTCCCTAAGGGCAGGGACTGAGTTATTCACGCTAACATCTCTAGTGCCAGCACACTAGATGCCACATAGTAGATTTCAATAACTATGAAGTAAGTGATTGTCTCAAAGCCCAAAGCAGCCTGGGGCTTCATAATGCCCTAATGGGACCTCCAAAGTGAGGCATCCGTGCTTCTTTTCAGACATGAAGGGGTCAAATCTGATGTCTCCATTGATGTATATGTATGTCATTATGGTGAAATGAATTCCTGTGAGCTGTAACCAAGACAACAAGAAATCCCATTCACGCGGAGACACTGGTGAGTCATTCAGACAAGCGTCAGTGAAGGCCTGGCTTCCCAAGACAATCTTTGTACAATGTCACTCCAGGCCCCTTTTCATGAAGAGCGTTTATCAACAGGGCCTGTTCTAAATGGCTCTCCCTATGTGATTCATTTCACTGGTCCATCCAGCAAAGGCATGGAACTCAGAAACAAAGCTTTTGTTAGTTTGGATACACGCCTCATGAAATTATGTTTATTTTTGGAAAGAAATGACCATTCACAATTTTTCACTGTTGGGTAGAAAGCTCTGTAGTTGCTTTCTAGAAAAGCTGATGGTGGCCAGTTACAGTATAAATAACACAGCCTCCTCCCATCATATCGTCGGTAATTATTCTCAACTGTCATTAGCAGAACCTGGGAATCAGTGGGGAAGGGAGTCCAGAGAAAGCCCTGCTGGCCAGGACCTGGTCTGCTGCTGCTCTGTCCACAGTGAGGCCACCCGCCTTCCCTGCTGCACTCTGCACACGCCCTGCTGTCGTTCAAGCTCACAGCCTGGGCCGGTGCTGAGATGCTCCTGCTAGGGTGGCTTCTGGCCCTGCTGCAAGAAGCTGAAGGGCCTGGTGAGGGTACAGCGTCAGACCTCGACCCACCCAAGACTGGGAACTTTGAGTTGACCTGGAGATTTTACTTCTCCTCTTCTTCTCCCCAAACTCACTGGAGACCAGAGTTTTCCCTCCTGCTTCCAGCCCCTCTTCTGAACCATTCTATACCCAACCCTGATGTCAGGTAATAGGTCCAACTATGGCTTCAACTGTCCCCAAAGTGGCCCTCTGAAAGTGTCCCTTTGAGGACCTTGTATTCCAGCCGATGACAACTCCCTTGGGCGATACTTCCTTCACTGTCAGCTTCAGGGTTGAGAGACTGCTCGTGCTTATGTTTGCAGCCCAGGTGTGCCTTCCTTCCAGCTGCTTCTCAACTGCTCGGTGCAGGCGGTGACTCTGGCAGGTGAGGGTCCTAAGTTTGTCCTCAGGTTCTGAGAGGACAAATTCTTTCCTGGCCACATCAGCACAGTCATCCAGCAGGGGTTTTGGTGACTCCCATGTACCCGGGGCACGAGCACATGCAGGTTCATCAAGTCATAAGCAGTAAACAGGAAGTGGATGGTAGGATATTAGCGCTGGGCACTTGCCACGCAATTTATTTTCCTTGGCTCGTGTTTGCATGTTTCTATGACTACGGTTCTCTGATAGAAGCATATCAGAATCAAGCAATATTTAATGAGTGACTAATGCATTTTATCTGCTGTAACATAGGTTGGCCAGGAACGAAAGTGGATGGGCTGACATTTGGAACAAGGGTATTTAGAAGGAACCATTACCTAAATCATTCCAAATCCTAAACTATCACCAACCATGGTGGTCCCACGCTATTGG
Organism: Mesoplodon mirus; assembly: GCF_964341445.2. Lineage (NCBI taxonomy): Eukaryota > Metazoa > Chordata > Mammalia > Artiodactyla > Ziphiidae > Mesoplodon > Mesoplodon mirus. The sequence goes on from NC_138993.1 coordinate 6,951,321, forward strand.
GTCACAGGGAGAGCTGTATGGGGACCAGAGCAGGTGCTCTAAAGCAGGTTGTGAGGCAGGAAAAGCCTGCAGGTGAGGAGCCTCATGATCCCCCAGGTAAGGTGAGCCCCGCCAAGCACAGCCTTGCCACGGAGAGGCGAGCCAGGTGTCAAGGACTGGCAAAGACAAAAGCCCTCATTCAGTCCAGGTGTACAAAAGGGTCAGGACTTAGGGGGAAACCTGACATGAATACTCCACTGAAGAGGCAACATCTCCGGAGAAAACTAGGAAGTGATAGATGGGAGAAGATGGGAAGACGGAATCTCTTAACTCCGTCAACATGGGGTGGGGGCTTCCCTGGTGGCGCAGTGGTTGAGAGTCCACCTGCCGATGCAGGGTACACGGGTTCGTGCCCCAGTCCGGGAAGATCCCACATGCCGCGGAGCGGCTGGGCCCGTGAGCCATGGCCGCTGAGCCTGTGCGCCCAGAGCCTGTGCTCCCGGAGCCTGTGCTCCGCAACGGGAGAGGCCACAACAGTGAGAGATCCACATACCGCCAAAAAAAAAAAAAAAGATGGGGTAAAGGTGAATGAGCAGTAGAACCCCCAAGAGGAGGAAAATAATAGAAATGCTCACCCGAAAAGAGCATGTTAAAGATCAGAAGTCAAAGATTTGAGAGGAAGCCAGGAGTTTGGGAAGGAGAGAAGCAGCTTGGAGTATATGTGGGATGTCTTGTGAAGCGAGAGTGTTATTGTGTGTGAGGTTTTTCACAAAGATAATCAGTCAAGGATAGCTTCCCGCTGTCGACCTGGATCAGCCACGTGACCAAGACCCCCTCTTCTCTCCAAATCTCCTCTTCCCTCCTCAGTTTGCCCCCGTGTAGGTTTCACACTATGGAGAAGTTGGCAATTAGACTTTTTTTTTTAAGGCAATTAGACTTTAATATCCATCTATCTCTATGGACCTTGCTGTCAACAGAAGGATCTTTAACTGAAGAGCATTTTCCCATGGGTCATATGTTAAAACCTGCCAACTCTAACCTATGCAGTTCAAAACCAAAAAACAAATAAAAAAAGCAAGATGTAGAAGCTGTTTTCTTTGATCATAGTGAAATAGATAGCTTAAAGGTGTCTTTCAAATGACCCAGGTCCAAATCAATAATCCAGTCCTAGACAGAGAAATCACGATGGCATCTTGTTAAAGGGGGTACATGATGGTGAGCCAGAGGTCCACGAAGTCACAGGATAAACCTGGGACGTCATAACAGGAAGGGGTGAATAGATTATGGGAATGCAGGAGTCACATGAAATTTTAAGATAAAACACAAAACTGCAAAGAAATGCAGGCTTTTCATTGGCCACGTGGGCCACACTCCAGAATCCTGAGTCCCAGTAGAGGTTCTCCTTTAGAAAGTTTGGAAAGTTCTGCCCTCTGGAAACATAAGGAAGTCACACCTAGCCCAGCTTCCTGTGTCCTCATTTTCTTCACTTCTGCCTTGGTGGGAAAGTTTGATACCCTATGTCATCATAGCCATTGAGAAAACATACAATATTTAAATAAACACATGAGCAAAAACCCAAAATATGCAGGAAATATACCAGACTCTCTTTCACATGAAACATCTATAACAACAATCACAGCTAACACAGAATAATTGACACATTGGGACAGTGGTGTGGTCCCACCCAGCTAGGGTGTCAGCAGCTCCTGACAGTAAGGTAGGTTTTGTGGAAGAGAACAGAGTAGCTCAATGCTCGTGAGATAAGACATTAGGGCTGTTTGCTAAATATCTTCCCAGGTGTCTTAGGCATTTTTTCCTTCTTCTTGGATCCACGGATGGCCCAGTGTCTTGGATATGCTTCTTTCCCTGTAGATGACATTTCCAAGGCTCCCATAACACTGTGCCATCACATACCCTCTGCGGATACCTGCGGAGGTGCCCTGTTTCCTCCTAGATCTTATTCAAGATACCACAGTTTAGGGCAACTTATCTTCTTAGCCTTCTACTGCTGCTTCTTTTTTTTTTTTTTTTTTTTCTTTTTGCGGTACGCGGGCCTCTCACTGTTGTGGCCTCTCCCGTTGCGGAGCACAGGCTCCGGATGCGCAGGCCCAGCGGCCATGGCTCACGGGCCCAGCCGCTCCGCGGCATATGGGATCCTCCCAGACTGGGGCACGAACCCGTATCCCCTGCATCGGCAGGCGGACTCTCAACCACTGCGCCACCAGGGAGGCCCTGCTGCTTCTTTTTGAACCTTAATCAGACCAGGCTCTGTCCCAGCTCTCAGCCGCTTTCTCAGATTTCTGGGCTCTGTGCTTTCTCCCTGAGTTCTCCTCTTGCTGCTACAAACCCCAGGCATCACTGGCCCTCAGCATCCGGGGCTCATTCTTCAAAGCTCAGTTTATTTCCTCTATGAAGCCTTTACGAGTCCTCTCTTTCCCATCGTTCCATCATGCTTTGCAGCTCTGAGACAGCTGTCATCATTTGTGTATGTCTTTGCTCCTCTACTGGAAGGTAGCAACTTGAGGGTCATTGACTGTGTCTTACCCATCTTTGCATTTTCCATGCTACTTAGGTACCCGTGGCTTCCACATATTAGAGCTCAGTGTGTTGGCCTTGGACAAGTTGCTGCATCTCCCTGAGCCTTGGTGCCCTTATCTGTAAAATGGGGCTAATAATAATGTGTCCTTCACAGGGATGAGTGTCAGAATGAAGTGAGCTCCTTGGCACATAGTACGTGTTCCTTGCTACTACTATTAATAGTATATCAGTTGTACCTTATTCATTTCAGACTGAAATGGTCTCTTTTCAGTGCTTGTGGTCTCTCCCAACTTCCTCATTTCATGAAGAAAATAGTGCCTACGAGATTTCGGTGTTCTTAGCCCTGCCTGTGTACCAGCACCATCTGGGGAGTCTTTATAAAACACCAAAGGCTGGATTCTACCTTCCAGAAATTCTGCTTCAGTGGGTGGAGCCCAGCCACCAGTAATTTTTATTCCCTGAGTGTTTCTCACGTAGGGCCGGGATTGAGAAACCCTGAAAATCATTAGAGAGTTTACCATTTCTGTAACAGATCCTTTCAGTCCTATTTCTAGAGCAAAGAGCTGGAATCTTAAGGGAGCCAATCTCCAGACTACGCCACTATTAACACCCAGAGACGTACATTTCTCCTTGTTCTAGAAATCTTCCACAGTTCATTCTCTCTAAGCTCCCGTGATGACTCAGCGTTTTAATACTCCTTGGTGTCCCTCTCCATTCCCAAAACAGTCAAGTGCTGGTTCGAGATAACTTAGTGCCTAAAATGCTAGGTGATAAAAACACAAGGTAGTGACACATAGGAGGGGAGGAGGGACACACAAAATCCTTCCAACCCTCCAGCTCTCATTTTTCCTCTCTGGCTTGTTATGAGAGATGGGTTCAGTCCCAGCAGCCACGAGTGGGCAGGGCCTCGGAGAGGGCACGGGAGGCCACGGCCTGCCAGCCTGTGCCAGTGTGAGCAGAGGCTACACAGACAATTGGGCCTTTATAGCAATAAGCAGAGGGCAATTGCCGATAGAGAGCTGCAGATTTCTGTTTCTTGCTCTCCAGCCTTTTAAAAGCCTTTGTGCATAATTATATGTATAAACCTTGTCGTTCTTACTGGGCATTGAATTTCAACGGGAATTAGGCCAAAATCAGGACTGGAGAAGTGTCCCCACTGTGGCCAACCTGGGAATGCTTAGTCAGTCCCGTCCTGCTGACTCAATTCTCTCTTTGAACTGCAGGACTTATGTAACTTTAGTATAAGCATCCAGCCCAGTGGTTCTATTGCCAAGATGGAGAAAAAGAAAAAAAAGAAAAAGGCTGATTAAATTCGAGACGTGGCGGATAATGCCAAAAGGCAGAGGAAACGTGATCTCTGAGGAGAGAGAAAGAGAAATGTGTGTATGTTGGAGATAGGAGATACGGATATTGGGAAAATGGATTCCGAGGGTCAGATGACTTCTGTGAAGCAATCGCTCTGAGGAATTTATACTGTTTCCCTGACCCCTAGACCTGGATGGCCTAGTGATCCCTGTTGTTTTTCCAATAGACCCAGAATGTGACTTAAAATCTGCATGAAAGGCCCATGAAGTGTTCAGGTGATTCTGAGGACAGGCCCCATTCGCCCCAGAGCCTGAGTTCCAGCTGACATAGAGGACACAGCACACCCACTCCCAAGAGGACCCACACCCCAGATCAGACTCGGAGCTGATGCCACAACCCCAAAATGCCCTGGGCCTTAGTCCAGACATGTTAAGCTTAACAGTGCAGTTGGATGGGACCTTGGACATAAGTTTTACTGGTCAGGAAACTAATGCCTGCAGGGGGGAAGCAAGTTACCCAGATCACATATCGTGCTTGTGGCAGAGACGGAACCAGCCCCTGAATCTTCCAACAGCTCGGTGTCTGCGCACTCTAGCTCTGAGCTGGAGAACACTGGCTTAGCTGCAGAATGGCACAAGGTGCTGGAGATGGAGACTCTTCCTGGGCTATAACCCCCCGGCCCTTCCATTGTGGGGGGACACTTTTGAAACTTCTGTCTGGGCACTAACTACACAAACAAAACAGAAGAGCAAATAGAGACGGAGGATACCAGCCAGGGAGGACATTGTTAATGCATGAGGTCACTGGCTCCAAGTGCAAACCACCTATGGAAACAAGGTTCTTGTGTTGGCTGCAGCCAGCGAGGCTTTCTGAGGCTTCGAGTGGCGGCAGAGAAGACGTGTAGAATCTACAAAACATTCTGCAGCTTTGCTCAGCTCTTCAAACTCAAATATTTGTGTTCTGTCAGGAAGTGGCTCAGAGCACAGGCACAAACCCGCTAAGTACGTGATTCTGGCACCAGCTAAGTGCCCCGGCGTGATTCAGGATGTCCCCGGTCTTAGGCACGCCTCTAATCAACACCATTCAACAACAACAGCACCTGAGTCAGAACGAGTCTAAAGCCCTTCATGGGCTCTGAGCCCAACCCTCCCATCTACTTACTCCCTTTGCCCCTGGAGCCAAGAGTGGTCCAGCGCCCCCTGCTGGTGACCTATCTTGCTCCTCTTCTGCTGGGTTTAGGAGCCTGGGCTGCCTTAGCCGGTAGTGAGTCAAAGACTTTCTGTTCCCTATTTTACAAGACACCTCTCTCTGCTTAAAATGCCCAGTGCCTGGGGATGCCATGTCTTTTCTGCTTCTCTCTGCCTTCCTCTCAAAGGGAAAAAGAATTTCATTTGGGAGTAGTTGGGGCGTGGATTATGAAATCCTTCCCTCACATCCTGGGTGCCATGGGGATGCATGAATTCGTGGCTGGAGGTAGGTGATGCTGCCGTGAGCTCCACGTCCATGCCATCACCTCTGAGCACATCAGAGCCTTTAGCCAGTGTGCTCACCATGCAGCTGAGACTTGGACAGGTTTGCCAGCTGTCTCCTCAGATGGAATGCAAACAAACAGAGCGAGGAGAGCCTGGCCTGCTCCTGAGGCTCTTGGCTATTCCAGTGGGGGGTTGGGCGGGGTTGGGGGTGGGGTGGAGGCTGCCCTCCACCCAGCAGGGCTCCCTGACGCCTCTCTCAGGGAGGAAGAGCCTTGAAGCTGCTTTAGTTCCCCAGGCCACTCCTTCATGCCTGCAATTCCTGCTACAGGAGAGGGAAAAAGGCTTTCACTTCACAACTGAAAATAAGACTTAAATTCCCATACTCCTTTGACGAAAAAACAGTGACACTGGGCTCCCCTGGTGGCGCAGTGGTTGAGAGTCCGCCTGCCGATGCAGGGGACACGGGTTCGTGCCCCGGTCCGGGAAGATCCCACATGCCGCGGGGCGGCTGGGCCCGTGAGCCATGGCCGCTGGGCCTGCGCGTCCGGAGCCTGTGCTCCGCAACGGGAGAGGCCACAACAGTGAGAGGCCCGCATACCCGTACCGCAAAAAAAAAACAACAAAACAACCAGTGACACTCAAACCGATCTAAATTGGAAGTTGCTGATTTTAAATCCTTTACTCAGATTGATAAGAAAAAAGGATTATATAAGAGCTGGACATAAACTCTGGCTATTTCATAATTTTGCCCAGGGCTTAGCCTTCTTGCATTAAAAAATCTATTCACCACACTGACAGAGGTAGATTTTCCCCTCTCCTCTCTGGATTGTCTGTTATCTTCCTTAGCTATGCCATGTGGTTTTCTCAACACCACCGCCAAGTTGTCTGTGAGCCCAGTTTTCCAATGGGCACTGCTTAGTACTGACCAAATAGTGATGAACTTTAAGGTGTCCCCTAACCTGTGAGCCAGTGGAGATCTAGCGGTCAAGTCCAATGCCCTCCTTTTACAGACAAGGAAGTTAGGGCTGCTCCTGTAAATGAGAGGTTGGCAGGGCTGAGACCACAGTCGGTTTTGCTCGGGGATTTAGTCCAGGTTTCACAACTCCTTCTCTGGTTCTCTCAGGGGCCACCAACAAAACTACACCTCCATATTCTGCTCTGTCTTGGGCTTCTGGATTCTGACTCAGGAATAGCCAAAAGGTTTCCTTTCAAGCTTTCTGTGTAATGGAAACCCTGCTTGACTAATTAGGATCCACCTCTCTGGGATTCCTGAGTCTCTGGCATTAATTAAACATAGAGAGCATTTTCCTTCCATAAAGTAGGAGAACTGAGCCATACAGATGCGTCACACATTGATATTCGGTAAAGGCGAAATTCTCTCACTGTCAGAGAATTAAAGAACCCGGAAGGGCAGGTTGAAATCTAGAACTAATTCCTGTCCTTGGGTCTGACTGTGGAGAGAGACCTTGGCACAAGGGTTTATTTATGCTCTAGGTCCCTGTACAGGGTGGGGTGGGGAGACGGGATGTGGGCTCTGTTTTAGAAAGTGTGCGTTGCACTGGCGGATGGTCTGGAGGAGGAGACTAGAGGAAAAGTGTACGTATGCACACACACACATGCATACACACACACCACACATGCATACACACACGCATACACGCACACATACACACACACACCTGTGGTTGCCATGGGCCTGGTGTTTGTTCCCACTGGCTGGCTCAGCAGAAAATTCGGCTGAATTGCAAGACTATGTTTTGAAGGTGGGCGCTGTAAAAAGCAAATACATTTTTCAGGTTCAGGAAAACACCAGCCAGGGAGAGCCAAGGGAGGAGAGGAGAAAAGATTTTTTTTTTCTAGTAATAACTTTTAAAGTCAGAGCTCAAGTTCACCTGTTAACCTTGGTGATGTTGACTTACCCTGCTGGCTCTCAACACCCAATGACCGAGGTGAACCCAGCTCCAGCCCTGGAGGCACACCCTCAGCTGGCAGCTGTGATGTAACTCTTTGTTTTCAATACATGTTCTGAATACCCCAGGACTGACCAAGCAGGACTGGGTTGAGAGCAAAAATCTCCAACCTGATAGTCATTGTGATATCAGGAACGTTTAGAAAAGCCATAACTCAGGGCTGGTTCATAACTTCTTGGAATAATTGTGCTTGCTTCAGATGATATGTAATCAGCAGACAGCAGCTACTGATGTGGGAATAATTCAGGGGTAACCAGGGATCCTTAGATCTGGAAGAAGGAAGAAGCAAAGTCAAGGTTTTTTTCAATGGTTTCACAATTTCCTTGGATTTTAATGCAGCTTAAATTCCCAAAGTGTAACCAAGGACATTGCCATAGGAAATAAATTAATTCGATATTGGCCAATTTAAACAGAATGACAGAATGAATTCACAAGCTGCAGAACCACAGATGGAATTAGATTTGATTATTCTGACTTAAGAAAACACATTTTGAGAGAAAAATAATGTGGGTTTATTGTGAAATTAGAGTTGTATAAATCAGATAGGTATTGAAAGACTTAGGGAAAGATGGTACTTTTTAGAAACAGAGTTCTAGGATCCCCAGTCCATATTTTACAAGTACCAGGGTTGTTTCAATTTTGTCAGTAGGTTTAAAGAACTTATTTTTTAAATTCTTGAAACAACATTAAATCTTTTAAGCTTTTTTTTTTTTTTTTTTTTTTTTTGGTAAGATGCCATGGCGCCTTTGTAGAAAAGAGAGAAGGGGTGATTACAACATCAAACCAAATCATCGTTGTTGAATTGGATTTTTGAATTTCCAACTCAGAACAGGTCTGGATTTGCTTTATCACTTCTGCTGGCTCCAAACAGTAGGGCCTCCTCCATGGGGGAGGAGGTGGTCACAGAGATTAGAGATATTTGTTCCCTTAAGTCCCTTTAAGTTGGGCTACTCTTTAGAAAAGGTCTCATTTAGCGTCATCCCTGTAAAATAACCACCATTTCATTATTAGACTCATTTTCTTTTGGCCAGATGTCCCCCAAATGCTTTCAAATCACAAGTAGGTTGGTGAACGAGAATATGGAGATGGAATCAGTGCCTAATATTTCTAAATTTTATGGATTTTTCTCCTTCAAGAATTGAGAATATTGTCTACCTTCCCGGGAATTGAAGTTGTGTTGAGAATTAGCTCATAGTGAAAAATGGTGAATATTCCCATAAGCCCTGTGTCACAGGTGCGAAAGCCCAGACCTGACCAGGGGAACCCAAATAAGGAGCCCAGCAAAGGGTGGACCCTGAATGCACGGGGCAGGGCAGGGCAGGGAAATGGGAATGAGGTGTTTGGGAAAACTGTCTAGATTTTATCCCTATATTTCTTCATGTATTCAATTCAGTCTATTAAAAAGGAGTTCTGCAAATGAATTTTTTTCATAAAGAAGCTGATTAGAGATAACCATTTTTTTTAATTTTCAAAGCTATTTTTTTTAACCTGATATAACCAGAAAGCTTGTTCAATTGGGGATGCTGAGTTTGTCTGGGATGACAAGATTGGGAAACGTTAGATAAAGCACCACTCTGCACCCGCCAGAAGACTGATTTTTGTTCTATAATAATAGTGCTCACATTCCTAAGACAGATGCACTCAGTCCAGCTGGCCAAGAGGAAGTGGGGAAGAGGAGGGTGAAGCCCAGATAGAAGGGAGCTCCCCAGCGGCACACTAGCTTTGTCTTAGCCTGATTTCCCTAGAAAGCAGAGCCTGATGCAAAAGCATGTGTGCTACCACTCCACGGGGAAGTGCCATCCCAGGGAGAGAAGGGTCAATTATCAGTTGTGGAGGAGGGTGTATCTTGGTGTGGCCATCTTCAGGAAAAACAGAGCTTGCGTCTTTAGCCATGGAACCATCCTACGCCCACGTGGGACACTCCGTACCCAAAACCCGTTCTGGTTGGTGTTGCTTTCGGCCGTTTCCGCTGTCACTAAGCTGCAAGAACTCTTACCACATCCTTGGCATCTTTTGCAAAGGAGCATCAATTATCAGTGATAATAGAATGCAAAGAAAGCCATTGATTTGGAGCTTCTAATGTATGATGTGGTTTGATCTTTCTGAGAAGATAGATGCTACTTGTGCTCAAGAATCCCCCTCACCCCAAAGCCTTGTCTCTCTTACCTCAGGAAGTGCTGCGCCAGCCACTTCCCTGAATTGGAGCATCTGATTGGCTACTCCGTGTTATAAAATAGGCGGAATCTGGACTCACCGCTTTATGCAAAGTTCTGCCCCACTTTCTCTGGGATCCCACCCTGACCCCCGAGTCAGCCAAGGCCTGGGTTTGGGTGGAAACATCTCTCCCAACGTTGAGGGACCACGGTGACACAAAGGTGGCCACAGTGCATGTTGAATGTCTGGCTTTCTTTTGAGCTGGATGTGTGAGTTTTTATTTTTTATTTATTTATTTATTAGTTTATTTATTTTTTATTTTTTGACTGCGCCATGTGGCATGTGGGATCTTAGTTCCCGGACCAGGGATTGAACCCGCGCCCCCTGTATTGGAAGCTCGGAGTCTTAACCAGTGGGCCTCCAGGAAAGTCTGGATGTGTGAGGGTTTTTTTTAAATAACTTTTTTGGTTTTCTGATGGTTACATTTGCCTACATATTTAAGGTTTTGCTTATGAACTGACTTGCTTTATTTATTTATTTTTATCGATTTATTGTTTTATTTTTGGCTGCGTTGGGTCTTCGTTGCTGCATGCGGGCTTTCTCTAGCTGCGGCCAACGGGGGCTGCTCTTCGTTGCAGTGCGCGGGCTTCTCATTGCGGTGGCTTCTCTTGTGGCGGAGCTCAGGCTCTAGGTGCACAGGCTTCAGTAGTTGTGGCATGCAGGCTCAGTAGTTGTGGCGCAGAGGCTTAGCTGCTCCGTGGGATGTGGGATCTTCCCAGACCAGAGATCGAACCTGTGTCCCCTGCATTGGCAGGCGGATTCTTAACCACTGTGCCACCAGGGAAGTCCCTGGATGTGTGAGTTTTAAAGCCAAGTTTCCAATGTTCCCGGGCACGGGGACGTGTGTGTGAGCAGAGGACTGTTCCTGTAGTGGGGAGAGAGGACAGCTCTGGGAGCTGCAGGCTCTGACAGCTCAGGAAGGGGTGCATCTGATGAGAACCTCAGGGGAGCAGCCTGGGTCCTTTTCGGCCTCCTGACTCGCTAGTAATACTTGGCCTGTTCCTTCCACCCCCAGGGAGCTGTGCTAGGGTATGTTTGCAGAATGCACGGGGTTCCTCTGATAAAAGATGTACCCTGAGTACAAAGTATTATTGTCACGTATTACACAATGTGGCTAAAAATAGGATGTGCCATTCGGCAGGAGGGCAGGATGTCTCTTCAGCGTTTGCCTGGGACGAACAAGTGGCCCAGTGGACGCAGCAGCCAAGAGCTGGTGTGCAGCTGAGTGGCCTGAGAATAGGTGAGGTGACAGAGGGAGAGGGGGGCCCTCAGCTGGGGCTCCTGGTGGGGCACCCCCGGGTGACAGGGTGACACGTGAGGCTTGAGCCAACCAGGGAGTCTTGCCATGAAGCACACCTGCCCACAACTGCCACCAGCCCGGCCAGGGATAGGGCAGGGATCAAATACTGCCGATTACAGGGCACCTGCGGAGCTCAGCAGCAAAGCGCAGGGTGGCACAGCAGGGCACTGAAGGCGTCCCAGTTGGGAGGTGCCCCTCAAGGCCAGAGGGCCGGAGTCTCCTCTGGGTTTTTCCACAAAGCCCCAGGACAGGTCGTGGGACTCTGCCATGCCCACCGGGCCCTGGCTGTTCCTCACCGTGTAGGAGCCAGAGCAGTGAGAGCAGAGCATCCCCATCCCAGGCCCTGTGGTCCCCAAACCACTGGGACTGAGTGGGAGCTGGTGTAGCCCCGCCCCGCTGCTCCGGCCCCTCCCTCTTCCCGCCCGCAGCTGACTGCATAGGTGTCTGGAGGTGTCGGCTCTGAAGTGTTAAAAATAAAACCGGGCTTTCCACACTGGGGCTTCTCATTATTGTGCTGACAAACGAGCCCCGCGGCAGTTTTCCAGAAATCGGCTAAGGAGCTCTCATTTGAGCGGTTCGGCTGGACCCGGCTGGGGTGGAGGAGACGTGGAGCGGATGCCTCCTGGGACCGCCTGTTTGCGGAGCTGATCACGTTTCCACTCCGGAAACCTTTCCAGCCGCCCTGCCTAGGGAAGCCCCAGCGGGGGTGGGGGTGGTGGGGGTGGTGGTGACAAACGCACAGCAGAGCGGGGAGGACCTCCCGGCCGAGAGCTGGGCTTTGGGGTGGGCGGCGGGCGTGGAGAGAGGCTGGCAGGTGCCAGGGGAGAGCACCAGCCGGGTCAAGGTCCATGTGTGGAGGGGAGGATTGGGACCTTCCTTCAGCAGCTTCTGACCCCTGTGAAGTGTCCCCACCGGAAAGGGGGAAGCTCTGATGGGTGCTAAGCTCAAGATGCCTTGCGTGCTGGCTTGGCTTTCTCCAGCACTGTCCCGATGATGTCAGAGGTGGTTCTGGGCCATGAAGCAAACTCTTCGGGGTTTGGCCAGTTCTTTTTCGGCCGGGTTGAGTGGTCTGGGTTTCGTGAACCTCTAAAAAGGAAGGGAGGGGCACAGCTCGGTTTCTCGGTGGAATAAGATGACATTGGTGGCTGGTACCCACCTTCTCACCCTTAACTGCCTGGTCCGCTCATGGCCTCCTGGGTAAAAGGATCAAGGAGTGACCAGAAGCTGGATCAGGGGCTGAATGAAGGAGGTGGGATCCCCCAAACCCCGCCGAGAGGCTCCGTGGAACATCCATGAAGTCCTGCCTCTCTCTCCTCACCTGCCCCCTCCCTGGAATGTCAGTGCCATGAGGGCAAAGATGCTGGATTCAGGGCCTGGAACGAAGCTGAAGCACAGAAGTGAAAGGATGAATGAGTCTGGTATTCTTCTCGTAGTTTCTTTCACTCTCACGGGCCCCCAGGACCCCCCAGGTGTCTACTCCAGAATCTCTCCTGCTCACTGAGATTCTCTCCTCTTCTTAGCGTTTTTGCTACCTTTCTGTTCCACTTCGAATTCATTATTGGTCTCCAGACAATACAGTTAGCCCTTCCCTCTCATGCTCAAGGCAAACCCACTAACAAGGTCAAACTTTGCTCAAATAAAATATAGAAGTGTAGCTTTTCTTCTCTTTCCTCTGCCTTCCCCACCACTTAAAAACTGTTATCAGGGAAATTTCCAAACATACAAGAAACTAGAAAGACTAGGGTAATGACCCCACCCTCCATCATACACTCGACATTCATCAACATTTTGCCAGTCTCGTTTCACCTCCCCTCTGCCCTTTTCCGTTTGGAGGAATATTTAATCCTCTAACATTCTGAGTGCAATTAGAGAGGCTCCCTTACCTTCATGCCCACTATTAACGTTTTAGCCCCATCAGGACGGGGCCCATACTTGCTCCATTATGTCTGCATCCCATGTCACTCAGTCCTATTTCTGTGCTGAGAGCTGTTTGAATTATACAGTGTTTACTGCATTAAGCGCTGTTGCTTAGAATCCAGTTAGGCTCACTTTAGATGAGCTATAGGGTCTATATTTTTTCTCCTTCCCCATTTTCCTTCTTAAGCTGAAAATTAGAGTTGCCCAATTCCCACCCCCATCCCATAGCGCATTGCCTTTTCTTCCTTTCTTTTCCTCTAATCATATCCTGAAGCATTTCACCAGCACATTGCCTTTTCTTCCTTTCTTTTTCTCTAATCATATCCTGAAGCATTTCAGCAGCACGCTTTATTATCTAACCACATGTCACCAGCCTAGGAGACATTCTGAATATTGACAGCAATAATGAAATAGCCCAGGTCCAGACTAGCTCTTCTCTGTGAGATGCTCATGTACTAAGACAGACCTACTAGGCTCTGTCAGGAATGTCCTCTGTCTCCTTCATGGCTGGAGGGACAGAAGCAGATGGAAGGACAGCTGGGGATAAAGAACTCCCTGGCAGCATCTGGAAGGTCTGCCTACACACGGAATGGACAACTACTCCTTGGGTCAGAAATGTAAAACTTGTTACATATATATACACATATATACATTTATATACATATATAAATGTAAAACTTGTTACATATATATGCACATATATGCATGCATACAGTATATACATATACATATATACATACTATATATATATAATATATCTTGCTTATTTCTCACATTGTGTACAAGCTCAGTCCTGGGATGCTTTTGTTGACCTTGTTTTCTTAGGCAGAGAAGAAGACTGACCCGCTCCTTGCCAGTGCCCAGCAGGTGTGTGTGGCATTATTTGGGGGTCCATGTGTGCCCTTCCCTATAGCTAACCAGAGCCAGGGGCAGACAGGTGGGGCCCAGGGAGTTGGGGTCTTCGCTTTCTTAAGTCAGAACTGAATCATCCAAACCATCACCTCTCAACCCAGATGGTGGCTGGTGTTCCGTGAATTTCGATCAGCACAAAAAGCAAATCAGCCAGTTGGGTTCCAGCGTCCATTTTCCCTTTAATTACCCAGCCCAGCTCAGCTAGCAAATGTTCTCCAGTCTCATCCTATCTGTGCCCAGACCTTCCCCACCCTCCCCAATCCCCCTACATGTAAATAATTCCAGGAATGGGAGCCAGTTGTCAGGGACGGTGGACACAAGGGTACCAAGGGGGCGGAGCTGGCCCTGCCCTCCCCTTGGTCCTCTCTTTAATGGCTCCACCTCCTTTAGTTTCCCCTCCTTCCTGCTGCTTGGAGGCTTGTGGAGATACCTCAGCCGGGCCCAGACCTCGGCCCCTTCCCACGCCTTTCCCTTCCCTGGGCTTCCTCACTTGCACTGCGTGTTTAGTGCCCCAGGTCCTCAGGGCAGCGTTCAGTCACAGGGCTGCTCGGACACAGCAGTTACTACAATGACACAAACCTACGTTCATTTGTCAACCCTGCCCAGGTATCCTGTCTTTCCTCGTCATAACAGCCGACATTTTTTTGAGTGCTCACTACGTGTCAGGTACTTTATCTGTATTAACTCACAATAACCCTAAGAGGTAGGACTACTGTTGTCCCCATTTTATAGATGAGGAAACTGAGGCACAGAGCAGTTCAGTCATTTGCCCAAAGTCACACAACTAATAGTTATCAGGGTGGGGTTTCAAATCTGAGATTCAAGTCTGACTCAAGAGCCCAAAGTTCTTTCAAAGTAAACCTGAAACTGTGTAGAATTACATATGACATGGAAATAATTGAATAAGGTTCTGACTCAGGTGGTGGCATTCTGAGGTTTTCCTTTCCCCTTTTTCTTTTTCTGTTTCTATTTTTTTTATTATAGGATTGTTCATGCAGTGACCATGTCGAGAGTAAATATGATGGTGGATCTTTAGATAACGTGGAAATGGAGATGACAGTTTTGGTTAGGTTGCTTTGCTGTGACCTACTAACCTCAGGTAGGCAGGCACCCTTAGGTCTGGTTGATGATCTTGCTTAAGTCCTGTAAAGGAAGACCAGAACTCCTAGAATCACCCAATGTTTTTGTAACTGTTATGGAAATACGATGTGCAAAATCTCCAAAAAGAGAGGATCCATCTTTAGGGATTTGAGGATCAACTAAAATCGGAAGAGAAAGTAATTAAGAGGGAGAAAGATCTGTGACTATGAGTTGGCCGGGAACCAAAAAAATGAAAATATCTGCAAACTCCCCACAATGGATGAGGCATTGTGAGTGGAAAAGGGCATCCTTCCTGCCTTTACAATAGCTCAGAGGATGTCCTGAGCAGGAGAAATTCATTAAAGATGGAATTGCCAAGGAGTATCTGGCACCGGGCGTTGTGCTTTGGGAGTTTTCAGGGAGCATCAGTTGAATCAGTGAGGGATGAACAGAAGGATGAAGGTGGGGCTTTGAGGCAGGACTCAGGATGGTAGAACTAGAATGTCACCGGCGAGCCCTCGCCCAAACCCACGCGGTCACTGCCTCCGCTGTCCTTCCAAGATGTTCTGGGCATAAACTGAGGGCAGGGACCGTGTCCATGCCCCTTGGTACCCTACCCTCTAGGTACAGTACCTGGCGCATAGCTGGTGCTCACTATACATTTGCTGGGAAAAATCAATGAATAAATGAATGAAGGTGGCCACTGAGTTCTCTGGCTAAGTCAGTCAGGCGTATGACACCTGGCGAGCCGCGTACTCCTCTCCCATCGAATTCCCCCAATTGTCTTGCCACCGTCTCCATCTTCCTTCATTGCATTGCTCGGATCTCTCAGCATGGCCTTCCTTCACGGTGTCACCAGCTGCCTCAGCTCTAGGGGAGAAATAGCTTCAAAAGAGTGGTAACCCTTACTCGTAAGCATTACACAATGTCTCGGCTGCATCCCATGGGGCTTCTGGTCTCCATCTTGGTTCCGTCTAAGAAAACCTTTGGTAGGGGTGGGGGAAGTGGGATGGGTTGGATCATGGTGCTGAGCCATGGCGGTACTGGCAAGAAATGGGCACAAGCTCCCTCAGCCCTCTCTGCCCCAGTCCCCTCAACCGCAGAACAGGGGTGGCTGCACCTGGCCGCCTGCCAGGGTTCCCATGAGCGAGACAGATGGAGAAGCTCTTTGAAAACTTGAACGTTCTCTTTAGAAATGCTCTCTAGCAAATGAAAATTTCCTAGGGATAAGTCTTTTAGCTTTTCTTATAACTCCCTTCTTTTTAAGGCTTTTTTTTTTTTAATGGGAGGAAAAAAAAACCCCCAAAACTGTGTACTATCTCCCCTTCCACATTTTTCTAGTTATGAATTTTTTTTTCTAAAGTAGGATTGGGGCCTTCCCTGGTGGCGCAGTGGTTGAGAGTCCGCCTGCCGATGAGGCGACACGGGTTCGTGCCCCGGTCTGGGAAGATCCCACATGCCGCGGAGCGGCTGGGCCCGTGAGCCACGGCCGCTGAGCCTGTGCCTCCGGAGCCTGTGCTCCGCAGCGGGAGAGGCCACAACAGTGAAAGGCCCGCGTACTGCAAAAAAAAAAAAAAAAAAAAAAAAAAGCAGCATTGTTTTCTGAATTTCTCAGCAACTGAACTTTACACAGTAGGTGATTCTCAATTCAGAGTTAAAATTCACATGCAAACCGATTTTCTGAACTTAATGGCTGTTCACACATTCAAAAAGTCTTCGTTTTTCTGTCTTCATGTCACTGTTCACCCTCCATGTCCTCTGTGCTTGCTCATCAGTCTCTGAGCAAATCTCTGGGCAACTTCTCCCCACAAGAAGCTCCTCCAAATCAGTGTGAAACCCTTAATTTAATTAACACCATTACAGTTTCCCAACAAGGATAAATGAGATCAACTACATTTACACCAGGAAGGAAGGAAATTAATTTTACTCAAATGAAAAAAAGGAGAAAGCCTTGCAAACCCGGCAAATTAACAGTTGTCTTAGTGGAGATCACAGATGATCCTGAATCCAGAGGCCAGGAGGTCACATATCCTGGGTGGGTTTCAAAATAACTGCAGAAATCCCAACAGCGACAGTTCAGAAAAGACCCAACGGGCAAGCTATTCCTTAAGGAAGGGAAAAGGATGGGAGCGTGAAAAGAGGGAATTACATCATTATCAGAAATTATCAAGTTTGACACTGGTGATTCACATGTTCATAAAGCATCCCCAGAGCTTGTCTCTCAGCTGCTTCAGACTTTTAGTTAATGTGTTGTGCAAATCATGATCCAAAGAAGACACCCAGCATTTTCTATTTTCTACCTTTTCTATTTTCTAGAACCAGATTTTTAGGGGACAAAGGGAAGGGATCCAGGACTTACAAGAGATTTAATGTAAAATATAAACTAAGGTGATTAAAACAAAATGGATCCTGTCTAGTAACACTTAGGGGTACACTTGGACCGAAATGTGCTGATTCATGTGAAGGCTGGCTGGAGGCTAGCAGGTAAAAATCTGGGGGAAAGAGGCCTAGAATTCATTCCTGATCCCAAGCTGGGAAATATGCCAACTGCATTGTGTTACTGTGGGGGGAAATACCCCACCGTGATTCTAGAATCCAGTAAAAAGAAAATTGTATCCAAGGGAAGGAGAAACAGTCATCTTGTTACGCTTAGACAATCCGGAAAGAGAGACACGAGGGAAAACACAGAATGTGTGATGGAAAAGAGGTCCCAGAAGAGAAGGTTAAAGAATCAGGACTATTTAACCTAAAGAGGAAAGATCCAGCGGTGAAATACCATTGTTTTCAAACATATGACAGTTTTTTGGCAGGAGGATGCTGATCATATGTTTCCTGAGTATGTGGAGGCCAGGACGAAAAAAATGCAGATGAAAATCAGAACAGTAAATAGATCCTCTGATGGTTTTCTGTTTTCTGCAGACCAAGGCAAAGCTCTCGGATCTCAGTGCACCCAGGGTCCCATCTCGTGTCACCTCTGCCACTCACTGCAAACCCACGCCGAGCACGGCCTCCGCCCCTGCGTTGCATGTCTTCCACACATTTTCACTAGTAGCCAGCAACCGTGAATCTCCTCTGGGGGGTACCCACTCCTGTGTCTGGCTCCGCCACAATACCGGGAGCTCTCAGCACAGCGCTGGATCAGAGTTTGAATCCCACGAGGTGTTGTTAAATCAGTGAAGAATTTAAGGAAGTAATCCTTAATGCCATGAACAAAGACAAGGAGGGAGATGTCTAATAAGGAATTTTAAAGTGAAATGCTGGCTGTTGTGTTCCAGAAATTCCTCTTCATCCCCTGAACAGAGTCTTCAGTAAACTCAACAGTGCTCACTAATACTTTGTGAAATGAATTTTTGTCTTTGGGGACATATTTCAGTGCATAATCCTGCTTCAAGGTGGATAGGGAGTGAACACCCGTAGATATTCAGCCTCCAGGTAACACTGGAAAGCCCATTATGCCTTCTCTGAGAAAATCCTGCTGTTTATATGTAGATTCTAATCCCTCAACAGGAATTTTCTTGATCTCCTGTTCTCTCTGATCCAGAAAAGGGTTCAGCAGAAAATTAGGTTCTACTTAGTATAGCTCTTTTCCTGCAGTAGGTTTACAATAAATTCTTGAGATCTTATGGTAATTAAACAACATGCCTATTCCGGGGTAGTAGCAACTCAGTTACAGGAGGCCCTCTGTATCTTTGGGTTCCACATCCCTAGATTCAACCAACTGCAGATGGAAAATATTTTTTAAAAAATTCCAGAAAGTTCCAAAAAGCAAAACTTGAATTTGCCATGTGCTGGCACCTATTTACAAAGCATTTACATTGCATTAGGTATTGTAAATAATCCAGGGATGATTTAAAGTCTATGGGAGGAAGCGCATAGGGAGGATGCAAATACTACACCTTTTAATATAAGGGTCTTGAGCATCTGTGGATTTTGGTATCCCCAGGGTCCTGGGACCAATCTCCTGAGGATACCAAGGGATAACTGTATTCTGTTACATTGACCATCCATGTGTTGGCCTACACACCTGTCTGGATTTTTTATTTAGAACATATTGTCCTGGGAGCCACATAGCTTCCTGGGAGGGTGAGGATGGAGAGACTCCGACAGCTATTCAGCATCTCCACTTGGACTTCATTCACAAAGACCTACAGAGTAGACAGTGCTAAGCTAGCCCCTCTGCCGCCATCGAACTCTTTCAGTAAACTCCATTTTCCTGAAACCACACTGCATTCTGTGAGGTTGGAAGGGATCACAAGTAATTACCTAGTTCATGCTTCTTTGTCTGGGCAGAACGGAGCTCAGCCTTGGTAAAGAGCTGGGCTGTTCTTTCTCTATAAAATCCCCACGTGCTCCTTTTACATCTTACCTTTTTATTTGTTTCCAAACCACGTTCCTCTCTAAAGCAAGCCTTCGCTGTGTTTACTTAAAGATACATTAGAACGCCGTGGTTTCCCATGGTGTCTCTTACCCATTTGCCAAAATTATGCAAATTAAGAATAACCCCAATCTGGCTGGGGTTGCTTGGGATTAAGAAGTAATTGGATTGTAATATGCTAATCAGTATGCTAATATTTCTCCCAGAAGATAAAGAGACCCAAAAATGCTAATGTGAGACCCTTTCCAGGAAAGAGGATTTTGAGCTGGGAGGTCAGCGGTGGGGGGAGGAGGAGGCAGGGGAGCCCAATGGGCCAGGGAAACTGTTTGAGGATTTTTGTTTATTTGCTTCTTTTTAAAAATTTTTTTATTTTTTAATTGAAGTATAGTTAATTTCCAATGTTATGTTAGTTTGAAGTGTACAGCAAAGTGATTCAGTTATACACACATATATATATGCTGGATGATTAGGTGCTTTGGAGAGGGGCAAGAGCAGGGCTGGGACCTCGCTTTGGAAAACTTAAGAAAGAAATAAGGGGGTGACCATGCAAAGTGCCTGAACTGTGACCCTCTGTTTGGGAGCTGCCTCGGGCCCTGTTCCATCCACCCTCGTGCGCAATCCTTCCAACACGTGATTCCGCCAGCGGGAAGCTCTGAACTTCTGTTAAAAGCTACACATTGTTCTTTCCTGATCACCCATGTCTTTTTCTCAGACACCTCTGAAGCCCTTTCATGTCTGCTCAGAGATGTGAAGAGCTGCTTTAGCTCCTTTTCTCGCCCTCCCTCCACCCGGAAGTCATACGTCATTACTGTCAGTGGATGGTCCCCACATACACCACAGAGGTCAAAGACTCCAGCCAGTGAGTTTCAAATGCCATCAGCAAAAACCGCCGCCCATTAGAAAATAATGTAAACCTGGACCAAAGGAAGTCATCTTCAAGGCATACCCTGCTGATGCCCTGGCTTCCGGTTCCCAAGGCCCTGGTCTCATTTGTTCTGAGGCAAAGTACATTAAGGCTGGTGCTGTTTAGTTGCACTAATGTAATGAAAAGGTGGCAGAAATGTTGGAAAACCTCTGAAGTCCCGTTAATTGGATTGAGACTAGAACCCTGCTTTCTACTCTGGAAATTGGGTCTAAAGCCAGTAAAGTAAAATCACCCCAAAATGCAGATAATGTGCCGTGTGGTTACTGTGGGTGTCAATGATCCATGCTCAGTGTCCTTCCCAGGGGCAAGGTTTCCAGACGCCTTTCAACAAAGGGAATGGGCTGCTCCCTGGTTGTAGGAAAAGAGGGTGTTTGTTGCTCACACATCTTTTTAATCAGTTATAGACACAGATGCTTCCCCAATTTTTTTCTGACATAAAATTACTCCTCTAAACAAAGGTGCTCAGCATATAAATTCAGGAGACAGATTTCCTTACCCAGGAGTGTTTTCTTCCTGCTTTCTGTATTGTTGGTTCAATGTGAATTACCCCGAAAAAGACCACCTCCAAAGCCCTGAAAGTTCTCCTTAAATCATTTCACCCTGACAGGTTCTCTTAGTTTCAGACAAACACAATACCCAGTGAGGTGCTATAGGTGGGCAAAACGCTGCAGGCGTTAAACAAGGCTCGTGTTAGTGCGTGTCCATCCTGTTCATACCAGGGCTTTGCATGACTCCATGCTTCTCTCCATCAACAGCCAGCCATCTGTCCTCAGGAAGTCCATTGCCCTTCCCTGGCCTCAACTTGCCTGTCTGTAAAAGGATGGCTGAGCTAAGTGTGTTCCCAGGTCCCCTCTGGTCTAAGCTCCCAGGTTGAAGACATGTACCCAGTAGGACTACTGAGAAGTAACAGAAAGGCCTCCCCTTTCCTGCCTGACAACCCTGCTGGGTGCTCTTGGCTTCAGAATTTGGTGTTTCTATCTCCTCTCTTTTCTGACTGGTAAAACCCCACTCTTGCTTCAAGGCTTAGCCAGTCCCAGGCAGCTGTTGAGGGAAAGCGACTTTCCTCGTTCTCACCAGCCCTTTCCCTGTCAGGAGGGGAGCTCAGAGGGACGATGCACAGGCAGAAAGCGGAAACACCGAGATGTTGGTGTACAGAAATTCCGAAAGGCTTGAGGGACTGCTTGAGAGCTAAGGGCAGTCTGGAAGCTGGGAGTAAATGGCGGGTGTTCTTTTCAGCTTCTGGGTTAAATGGTTAATGCTCTCTGGTTGGTCGTTACCCTGAGCTCTGAAGTTATAGCCTTGGTCTCTCGATGATCCATCTCTGCCTGACTGAACAGGTGCAGGCAAGGGGGTCTGGTGCTCTCTGAGGGCCCTTGACTTTGGACACCCCAAGTATTCCTGTGGATTTCTCCACCCGGGACTGGCCAGTGGCGTGTGTCCATCCCACCTGGCTCTGCCAGCCTCACGATGGGTGGTTTAGGACCACAGGAAACAGGGATATTTGCAACTCAAGATGAACCTATTTCAGTGGATCCTAGGTCTAGAGAAAAAGGCTTTAACTATTCAAGAGAGGGAGATGCTGGATTCCCCCCACCCACACCGTGGCTCTTTCCCCCTTTCCTTTAACCACTTTGGCCTGATGTCCTAAAGGGACCAGATGTGGGTTCCTGGGAGGGGTCTCTCTCTCTGCCTGTCTCTGTCTCTGCTTCTGTCTTTCTCTCTCTCTTACACCCTGCATGGACACACCCCTCCACTCCTCTCCCCACACAATCCAGTCTCACGCATAATATTTTTTTCAGTTGCTCTTTAAAATGTACTCAGCTACTGAAAATAAACTCCTACAATTTGCTGCAAGTTTTCAGACTTCTTTAGCTTCCAAGCAGACACGAGAGCCTTCTGGAACCTGCATGCGGCTGCCCTGCTTGTGCTTAGAGCCTCACATTCTCCATCCCCCCCGCAGAGGTGAACAGTCGGCGGCGTGTGGAATATTTAGGTCTTTCCTTTCCTTTCCTTTCCTTTTTACTCAATGCTGCCCCGCAGTGTGTCGTCTCATTGGGCTTAGTGTCTCTCCAGAAAGTGGACAAGATCAAGGAGAAAGGGAGCATGTAAAGTCAAGGCCTTCCTGCCCCAGCTCTTACAAAAATGCTTCAGTGCTGGAGGATTTTGAAAGTAATAACACAAATATGATATTGTGGGCTCATTTCTAGATTTCATTAACTTGTGTAAGAGTGTTTCATGGTAGTCCAGAAAAAGAGCATCTGTTCATACCTTCAATTTCCTAATGAATGGAGTGTTGTGAATAAAGAAAGTCCAGAGGAAACCTCTTGATGAAAAACGCTTCTTCCCTTTATGTATGGCACTGATGCTCTGTGCGGGGTTGAGCACATAGAAGTAGCTCACTAAATACATTCCGCTCTTTTGGGAATAGCTTCTCACCAAAAGTATATTTTATCTCATCACTTATATGTGGAATCTAAAATATGACACAAATAAACTTATTTACGAAACAGAAACTGACTCCCAGACACAGAAAACAAACTTTTGTTTACCAAAGGGGAAAGGGTTTGTCCATCCCAAATGCACAAGATGTCAAGAATTCCCATTCCAGGGTTTGGAATCGCCTGGACAGCTAAAGTAAAATGAAAACTCATTTCCTATTTACCATTTTGATTTCTTCTGAGACCGAAACATATCCATTTTCTTGCTTTCTGAAGGTTTCCTCTCCTCTGTTTATTTAAGGGACTGCCCTGTTGCCTTTTCAGTACGAGATGAGGCACAGCCCTTGCAGATTTCTAAAGACAAGCGGCCTCACTGTGCAGACCACTGTGCTCGTTGTAGGGCATCTAAGGGAAAGGACTTGTGCAGCCCAGTACGAACTGGGGTGAAGGACCAAATTAGCACAAACATCACTCCACCCTGTAATTACCAGCCTTTCCTTGAATATTTTCTGGGGTCAGAGTCACTAATGGCTGGAGCAGACTCCAGGACTCCCTAAATATCAGTAATACCAGCTCACTCAATGGTGTGGGCCTGGGGAGAGGGGTGGAGGGTTGTTAGAAGTCACATAACCTTCAAAAAAGAAATGCTTTGACAATTATGGATACAGGGGTGGGCAATAAAATCTGCCTCCCTCTTCTCTTTTGGAGCAAATATTTGCTAGTTTAGATAACTTGCAAGTATTTTCCCAAGGCCTGGTTTGTGTCAAGCAGGACAGAAACACCCCTGGAAATGGCTCTCCCCCTAACCCATTCCCATTGCTGGTGCCACAGGCTCCCATTAAGTTCAATGGGCTTCTCTCTACATCCTTTCTTTTGTGCCAACATATTGGAATGACAGTATTTCCACTCTTGTGCTTGGAGAGTAGTTCTACCAACTAGATTACAATAATAAGCACGGTCACCCAATCCCTCTCTTTAGAGGGAAAATTCCTCAAAGTCCTCTGGGAAATGTAGGGGTTTTTCCATGATTGGAATGAATTCATGGTCATCTAAAGACATAGGACATAAGACGTGTGAGGGGTTTATGCATCAGGCGACAACCTTGACTTGTCCTGGGAAGAAACTCATACAACGCATTCGTTCTACCATCCAACAGACATGAACTGGGAGTTGACTTCTCCCACAGTCTGTGCTTGGTACTTGGTAGAATTACAAAGTAGAGATGTCTCAGCCCAGGTGGGACCACTGAGGCTGGAGACCTCACATTCCAGGGGGTAGGTAGGGGGAGAGGGGAGGGGCTGGGGTTAGAGGAAGAGGCCAAGAAACGAGCTTGGGACGCATTTGAAGAAAACAGTTCCCTTACGTCGATATAGCTGGTATTGTGCCCACACATTTAGGTCCAGAAATAGATGGCACCTTAGCATAACAGGGGAGACCTGGTTTAACTGCAGTTCCTTTAAAAAAAATACCTCGAGTCTTCCTTTGGCCAAAAGCTTAATGGGATACAGTAGAGTGATGTGGTACCTTTGAAAAGCTAATATAATTGTAGGCTCTATTCAATAGAAATACAGTGTCCAGATCATAAGTAATAGCAACAATGTATGCAGGTCAGATGACAATTGAAAAGCATGTTCCATTCAAGGGGCTGCAATTTAAGATGAATCATAAGGTGCAATAATGTAACTAGAGAAGAAAGGTATAGATGCTAGGCTCTGGAAATGCCAAATATAAACTTGTGGGGAGGCTCTGAGTATTTTGCTTGGAAGGGAGAAAACCAAGAAATAATAACTGTCTCCAAATATTGGAGGAGTTGTGGTGAGGAAGAAGGAATGGATGGATTTTATTTTCGTAAAAGACAGAATTAGAGCAAAGAGTGAATAAATGTCAAGGGAAGGGCTGAGGAAGTAAATAAGGAAGGAAGTGGCCTGGAGGAGAGTTTAACTCAGTATAGGAAATCAACTTTCTAAAAAAAGCTTTCTCCCAAACCCAAGGGCTGGGTGTGGGAAATGACACTCTCCAGAGATAGAGAGCTCTTTGCTGTCCACCAGAGCATAAGCAGGATGGACATTTGTCAGGACTTTGAGGAGAGAGTTCGAGGATCTGGCAAGATGTTTGCTGTCTAAGATCTTGTTCATCTCCAAGATGCCAGGTTTCCATGATGGGCCAGACCTGAAGTGGTCCTGCTAAGAGCCACCGGAAGCCTAACCACGTGGAGCCCAAGTCCATACGCTTATCGATCAAAGTACTTTTAAGCAGATGGACCACTCTAGACTCTTTAGTTAAAGCCCCAGCCTTTTTCTCAGGGATAGTTCTAGAGAAGGGACCTTTCCCTAAATTAACAACGAGGTCACGATTAACATTGGCAAGGTCTTCACGAGATGCCTGCTCCTTCCGAGACAAATATGAATGAGAAGCGTTGCTAGGTTACCAGTGACAGCTCCCATGTACGATTCTAGGTGCAGTTGGGGAGAAATGGTGCTGAGCTATGCAAAGGACACAGAGCGAACCATCAAAGAGAAGAAGGAAATATGGACTCCATCCAAACAGAGTGTTTCCCCCAGGTGCTGCCTATGAGAACAGGCTGTCGTTCTTGTGCTAATCCAGAGCAAAGATTTAGGAAATAGAGACACGCACAGAATGGTCATTCAAACTGGTTTATCAGATTTTTAAATAATAAAATGATTCATTTCAGTAAAAATTTAATACATGGGAGTATAACATTTTCAAAACAATGATTCATTTGCTTGTTATACCAAGAGCTCTTTGAGGATCGGGACAATCTCCTCTTTATTTTGGTACCCCTGGAGTTTAGCACAGCGTGTGGCCCAGAGTAAAAGTTGCTATAAATGTTTAGTGTACTATACAGAAATGTGTTTTTTGGGTGGTAGATAGGTTGAAGTATCTGAAAAAGACCACAATGATTTCTAGTTTCCCTGGTCTTCTGTTGCTCTAGCAAAACCTTCCTCTGCTCTAGGTGGAAAATTAGGCTCTGAAGCACTTGATTCCGGCACCTTCCATGGCAACCTCAGTTTACTTGTTCACTAATGCACTCATCAAATGGTTATTGAACCCCTACTTTGTGTGAGGCACTGTGCTGGGGCTGAGGTACAGATAAACAAGGCCAGGAAGACCCCTGCTTCCAGAAACTTCCCTCCCATGTCTGCGGCTGGGAGAGTCATGGCAGTGGGAGTGAGTTCCTCGTGTCAGTTCAACAGAAGAAAAGTTTCTTTTTCAAATGACTAGTTGAGATACATCAATGTAGTAAATGGAAACAACCTTTTAAAAAAAATCTTATTGGAGAAGAGTTGATTTACAATGTTAGTTTCAGGTGTACAGCAAAGTGAATCGGTTATACATATACATACATCCACTCTTTTTTTTAGACTCTTTTCCCATACAGGCCATTACAGAGTATTGAGTAGAGTTCCCTGTGCTATACAGTAGGTCCTTATTAGTTATCTATTTTATATATAGGAGTGTGTATATGTCAATCCCAGTCTACCAATTTATCCTTCCCCCTGCTTACCCACCGGGTAACCATACGTTTGTTTTCTACATCCGTGACTCTACTTCTGTTTTGTAAATAAGTTCATTTGTACCCTTTTTTTAGATTCCACATATAAGCGATATCATATGATATTTGTCTTTCTCTGTCTGACTTACATCATTCAGTCTGACAGTCTCTAGGTCCATCCATGTTGCTGCAAATGGCATTACGTTGTTCTTTTTTATGGCTGAGTAATACTCCATTGTATATATGTGCCACATCTTCTTTATCCATTCCTCTGTTGATGGACACTTAGGTTGCTTCCATGTCCTGGCTATTGTAAATAGAGCTGCAGTGAACATTTTGGTACATGACTCTTTTTGAATTATGGTTTTCTCAGGGTATATGCCCAGTAGTGGGATTGCTGGGTCATATGGTAGTTCTAGTTTTAGTTTTTTGAGGAACCTCCATACTGTTCTCCATAGTGGCTGTATCAATTTACATTCCCACCAACAGTGCAAGAGGATTCCCTTTTCTCCACACCCTCTCCAGCATTTATTGTTTGTAGATTTTTTGATGATGCCCATTCTGACTGGGAAACAACTTTTAAAAGAACTTTGTCCAAGAATCTCTGTGATTTGTTTTCCCTTTGATCCAAAAATATGTTACCAAGTACAGCTGACCCTTGAACAATGTTGGGGGGTGGTAACCCATGTATAATTTACGGTTGGCCCTCCATATCCACAGCTCCTCCTGCATCTGAAGATTCAACCAACCATGGACCATGTAATGCTGTAGTATTGACTATGGAAAACAATCCACATATCAGTGGATCCTTGCAGTGCAAACTGTGTTGTTCAAGGGTCAGCTGTATAAACATAAAAAACACCCTGCCCAGGAAAGCTGAGTAATCCTGACAGGATTCAATCCAAGTTTTAACCATTTTTTATGTCAAAAAGTAAAAATGATTACAATCAAATACTATTCACGATTGACTTGACGAAATACATTGCTATGAAGAGACATTGTTCTAACTCTCAGACATTCAGAAGCAGAAGCATTCTCTCTGGACCCGCCACCTGGTTGCTCATCAGTGGTTTCAAACAGATCAGCAAATAAGGAGAGATTTGAAAGGATCACTGCAGCGACACTGTCAAAAATCTGAAAGTAAATTGGGTCATCTTTTTTTAAAAAATAAATTTATTTATTTATTTATTTATTTATTTATTTTTGGCTGCGTTGGGTCTTCGTTGCTGCGTGGGGGCTTTCTCTAGTTGTGGCAAGCGGGGGCTACTCTTTGTTGCACTGCATGGGCTTCTCATTGTGGTGGCTTTTCTTTGTTGCAGAACATGGGCTCTGGGCGTGTGGGCTTCAGTAGTTGTGGCACAAGGGCTCAGTAGTTGTGGTGCACGGGCTTAGTTGCTCCACAGCATGTGGGATCTTCCCGGACCCGGGCTCGAACCCGTGTCCCCTGCATTGGCAGGTGGATTCTTAACCACTGCGCCACCCAGGAAGTCCAGGGTCATCTTCTTAAAGGGTTCGATTCTTCGCTCATATCCTCAGACAAGAATGGCAAAAAGATGATTAGAGAAACAGAAAGGGAAGAGTTGAGAAGAGAAAGCATGAAGAAGAGAAAATCCAGCAGAACTTGAAGGTCAATTAAAATAAGAACAGGCTGGAAGAAAGGGCACCTTGGATAAGAAAGGAGCGGAGGAAGTGAGAAATAAAGAAAAAGAGGCTCTAAAATTTTTCAGAATCACTAGACTCTGGCTCGAACTTGATGGAAAACAGGCATTTCTTTACTGTTGATCTGCGGGGGTCCCTGCTGTCGGGCTGCAGGGACCCCTGATTTTGGAGGCCAGTGATGGACTGAATGTCACCAGTAGGATGCTGCCCAGCACATAGCAGGCATCGACGCTGGGGTAGCCTGAGTGCAAAGGAGACCTAAATACAGAAGCAGATGGCCAAGATGCACTTAGTGTCTTTAACGTATTCAGTCCCTCTGAGATTCATCCCTGGGAAACATTTTGTTTCCTCTTTCTGGATGGGTAAAGCAAGGCATTTTAATATTACCTAATTATTCCCCCCCCCCACATTGTGTATTTTTATATAAAGGCAGCGTGAGGAATGAACTGGGCAAGGTTTAGCCCAAGTGCTGCTGAGGCAGGAGGGACCCACACCCCCTCCCTCTGTATAGGGGCTGGAGGAGTCCACAGAGAGGAGAGGCATCAGAGCCTCCTGCCTGCCTTACGTAAATATTGAAAAGACTGATATGATCATGTTGGCAAACCGTTCTGCGCTCCTGAGAGGGAGAGAGTTACAAGGCTGTGATTTTATTATGCATAACACGGCATGTGCTTACTGCTGGTGAACTCAGATGCAAACTGCCTACGGGTTGTAATTTCACTCTGCTTCCTGCTCCTTCTGCGTTAGGGACCAGCAGCTTAGGTTTCTATACTGGAAAAATCAGTTTCTTCATCACCAGCAACTCTAATACATCAGAGGAGAATGATGGAGGAGAGAACGTTCGATAACAGCGGTTCTGTTGCCCCAGTGAGATTTGCCCAAATGGGACGGTTCAGCCCCTTGAGCAGGAAATCAGACCGACAACAGACCTGGTCTCCACTGAGTCGGGATCCTCTCTAAGCAAGACACCACTGAGCAAAAAAATCAATAGCAAGAAAAACGAGATCAAACCATGCTCGGGTTTCAACACCGTGGGGAAATAACTGGGAGAAGGAGACTTTATTAAGACTGTTCCTCCAACCCTACCCATTCCTTTGAGGCATCTCTGCTTTAAACACTCCAGTCCATTTTGGGGAGTGGAGGATATTGTAGGGCAGATTGATCTTGCACTGAATAGCCATTTAGTTACGTATTAGATGTGTAACATGAGATGGATTTTCTTGGCGAAGTGCGTCAAAGGGTAACCCCTCCAACTCACACCCTCCAGACAGGTCCAAGACTGACTGGGCTGCTTCCAAGATTGAAAAGAAACTAGACTATTACCCACAGTGGAATAGGGACCCACCAGAAGAAAAGAAGAACAGTCACAAGTGACTTGGAGAAATGATGCAAGATGGGCATTGTTTGCTATGTATTGTACTTAAATCAACCACAAACCAATGACTGCAACTACTCAGTGCTATGCAAGGAAAAAAAAATGTTTTCTGGTCTTTCTCCTCTGTCTCACCCTTAATAAGCCTCGGACAGCTGTGAGCCCCTACCTTGTGCTCTAACACTTTACTGCAAAGCTTTAAATGGGATCAGAGATGCACCATATTCAAGGCAACGCAATTCAGCAAGTCCTTATTTTTACTTATTTAAAATGAGTGGCTGTTATAAGCCCAATGCTTTCCTGAGCACTGTGGGGTTAGAAAAGAAAAATACTCTTTGCCCCTGCACTGTACTGGAACTTACAGACTCGCCGACATGCATGAAGGTATTAGAGACTCTATCACAAAGTAATAGTAACCCAGTGCTGATTCATGGGACATCGAATAAGCGCTGTTTCTCCAATCTTGAAAGATGGCCCTGAGACTGACAAGCCTTCCTTGGTGCCCTCCCCTGACCCTTATCACAGTCCCAGGAATCCCACTGGGCCCAGTGCCCACACAGTCGAAGGGATGGTCTCACCTCTGTTCTTAACACCTGGACTTGAGGTAGGGAGTGTGTACACAGCCTGCATTTCAGTGGAGCCTGAAGGAGAGTAAAAGAAGCTCGTTTGGTAGCAGCGAAAGCCCCAAATCGGTTAAAATGCTATCATTTATTTTACGTAAAAAAAAAGAAAAAGTCATTTTTTACATAAAGAGGCAGAAGCCCTTATATCTTCGTGCCTGTTCTACCAGCTGTCCAGGTCCTCACCTGCCAAGAAACCGCAGTAGCACTCAGCACCCACCTCCAGCAAAGCTGCACGATGGGGGCGTGTGAGGAAGGCTGAGACGAACTGACCATTAAACACTCACACAGGACTGAGTAAAACAAGCACCAAGAACCACCGGGCAGTTAGTTAGGAAGGGATACCATACCCTGCCTCGCACTCACTACTCAGACCCTTTTATTGGTGCTCTTCTGAGTACTACCCAACCTCTAGGAACTTGACCCGCCACCTGCCAGGTCCTGGAACCTGCTCCAGGTTACAGAGCAGGGCCATTCAGTCCTATGAAAACAAGGCCTCCGAGCCCACATAGGCACAAAAGTCGAGTCATGAAAACACGGCGCTGAGAAGGTGAGAAAGACACGGTGCCGACAAAGATCTGGCAGTTCTTAGTGGACCACACACATCAGGGGAGTCAGCTCAGCCTGCACCACGATTTTAAGAGGAGTTAATGAGCTCCCGGTGAGCTGCCTCTAAGGGCTTCTGTGGCCCGGAGGAACATTCTGTTATGCATCCCCGGACTCTGACCTTCTCACCTCACAAATGCATGTCCCTGGTCTCAAGGGGCGGGTGATGGGAAGTGGTGGACAGACTGGACGAGGAAGCATCTCTGGTTATTGAAGGTGGCAAGAGGGACCCGACGGCTCGCAGCTAAAGCACGCAGTTGGATCATGGGTTCCCCTGGGGCTTCTTCTCACGTCGCCCCCTGAGCTCTGCCCCCAGCTCTTGCCCTAACTGCGGTCCAGGAGGATAAAAGCTCCTCCCTTCAATGCCCGCCCCCTTCCCCTCCCCCAGCCTGCAGGCCCCACCCAGCAGCCATCACGAGTGGTAAGGAATCACTGAGGCCCTCCCGGGGGACCTCTGGTAGGGCTTTCTAGCAAACAGGCCACTTCGGACGAAAGCAACCCAAACAGCTGAGCAGTTAAAAGTGATAGCAGTCACCAGCGACGTGTGGTCCCTGTAGGCAATGGCAGGTCGATAAATATTCAGCAGCCACGCTGCACGTTCTCAGTGCAGCCCCGATCTCTAATAGTGGATGCTTGCTTGTATAGAAACGGGTCCTTCTCCCACTCGGCACCCAGCTACCTTGAGCTAAGACGGCTCCACGAAAGACAAGTTCAAGGCAGCGCTGAGCCCAGGAGCCTGGAGAGCAAGGGCCAGAGCTGGCGTCCTGCGGAGTCACCCGGGGCCTTTGAAAACCCCAGACCAGTTAAACCAGAACCTCTGGGGGGTGGAACTGGGGAATTAGGATTAAAAACCTTGTTTAAACTTTTATTTGGAAATAATTGCAAACTCTGAAAAGTTGCAAGACTAAGACATACTACAAAGAATACCCACATGTCTTTTATGCTTGTGAACATTTTAGCCTTTCGGCTTTGTCATTTCTCTGTCTCTCTTTACACACACACACACACACACACACACACACACACACACACTATTAAAAAAAATTTCCTGAACCATTTGAAAGTCAGCTACATCACATCCCTTTGTCCCTAAACACCTCAGTGCATCCTTCCTACAAATAGGGCCATTCTTCCACACAACCACAGTACAGGTTCAACAGCAATAAATAGAACATTGACACAATACTTTTAGAATCAGTCTGTTTTTTACTGTCAGGTGAGTTCAGTGTGTAGCCAAGTGAGAATCCCTGGGGTCACTACCACTCACCCCAGGATCTTGGTTCCTCGTAAAGGAAGCAGAGAAGAGGCTGATGGCCCGGATCTCCCAGTCCCTCGGATTTATTTACTTTTTATTTTTTGAAGGGTATTTATTTAATTAACAGTGGAAGACTACCAAGTAAATGTTCCTCATTAGTTAACTGGTTAAATAATTTATTTCTTTTTCTTTTTCTATTCTCATATCCTTATTTTTTCACTCAGATTTATTAACAGAGCAAACTGGCCGCTGCACTATTGGGACCCAGTGGACACCTGGGTCTGGGGGTTGCTCTGGAAAGCTCCGACTCCCCCACCTTTTGTGTGTGTGTGTGTGGTACGTGGGCCTCTCCCTGTGGTGGCCTCTCCCATTGCGGAGCACAGGCTCCAGACGTGCAGGCCCAGCGGCCATGGCTCACGGGCCCAGCCGCTCCGCGGCACGTGGGATCTTCCTGGACCAGGGCACGAACCTGTGTCCCCTGCATCAGCAGGCGGACTCTCAACCACTGCACCACCAGGGAAGCCCCCCGAC
This sequence comes from Mesoplodon mirus, assembly GCF_964341445.2. Classification (NCBI taxonomy): domain Eukaryota; kingdom Metazoa; phylum Chordata; class Mammalia; order Artiodactyla; family Ziphiidae; genus Mesoplodon; species Mesoplodon mirus. Next base: position 6,983,303 of record NC_138993.1, read on the forward strand.
TCCCCTTTTTTCTTCCATCTCACCCCTTACTCCATTTCCCCCTGAGGGACTTCTCTTGTGATCCGGCTTGTTTCATAACCAACTGGTGATTTATTAACAATCTAATATGGCACAATGGCTTCTCGAGAAATTACCCTGAGCTTCCAGACTGCTTCAGGACTTTTAAAACTAAAATGATCTCTCTCCTTTCTGGTAATTCAGGCTCACAGCCTTTGAAGAGGAGTGTGGTGGCTGATTTTCTGTGTCAACTTGACTGGGCCCTGGGGTGCCCGGATACTTGGTTAAACATTATTCAGGGTGTGTTCTTGAGGGAGTTTCTGGATGAGGTTAACATTTGAATCGGCAGCTGAGTAAAGCAGGGTCATCCACCCAGTTCTGGCCTGAGTAGAACCAAAGGCTGAGCAAGGGAGGACTCACTCTCTCTGCCTGACCGTCCTCCAGCTGGGACACCGGTCTCCTCCTGCCTTCAGACTTCAACTTGGACTGAAACTACACATGGGCTCTCCTGGGCCTCCAGCTTGCAGACTGCAGACCTTGGGACTTAGCCTTGGCCACCACATCAGCCAATTCCTTAAAATAAATCAGATACATCTGTTTCTCTGGAGAACCCAGACTAATACAAGGAGTGAGCTGGATTTTTCCAGAAGGGAAAGGAATGGGACAGAGAAAGTTGAAGAGTTAATTTTCAAACTGGAAGGAGTTAGTTGGGTACTCAGAGATGGGGAAAGAGGATGGTGGGCTGCAGGTTCTCCAGGGACCTGACCCCTCAAGGTGTCCCCTCTACGGTGGCACGTCCTTAGGTGGGTGGGTTGTAAAAGGTCCAGGTGAGGCTCCCCTAGGGCTGAGCCTGGTCCAGGGTGGGTGGAGCTGCCAGGCAGACAGTCAGCCCTTGAAGGACCACTCTGACCTGGCTGGGGGCCAGCAACTGCAGCTACTGTGCCAGGCAGGCAATGCAGGACCAGCTCCACGGGCAGCTCCACGGGTGCCATCCAAGAGATGTGGCAGAACGAAACACCCTTAAAACCCCAGGAATCTTTTTCTTTCTTTTTTTTTTTTTTGCGGTACGCGGGCCTCTCACTGTTGTGGCCTCTCCCGTTGCAGAGCACAGGCTCCGGACGCGCAGGCTCAGCGGCCATGGCTCATGGGCCCAGCCGCTCCGCGGCATGTGGGATCTTCCTGGACCAGGGCATGAACCCGTGTCCCCTGCATCGGCAGGCGGACTCTCAACCACTGCGCCACCAGGGAAGCCCAACCCCAGGAGTCTTATATGGCCTTGGGAAGGGAAGGAGGCCAGAGAATGACTGATCCTGGGTTTCCAGCCATGTTAGTCGGAGGATACCCTGCTTTCCGTAAGTGTCACAAGGCAGTTGACACCTGGAACATGCATATAAGGCCAAACTCCATCTCCTTTTCCCAGTATTTGCCTAGGACACATATTTCCCATGTAGAAAATTCTCTCTTCCTCACAACATCCCTTTAGATATCAGGACATCATCAGGAGGGTTTCATAGACTGTTCCCTGGGGGAGGTGGGAGGGAGGCTCTGGATCCTCTGAAGTTGATTGTATTCGAACATGCGCATTTTTCTGGGGAGGGAACCCGTACAATCACACACTGCTGTAGTAGAGTGAAAAGGTCCTTTAGGGCAAATTGCCTTCTTCTAGTCCTCCTTCCCTGAATTGGTCATGCATTCATTATTTTTATTTACTTAATTTTTTGGCCACACGGCGCGGTCTATGGGATCTTAGTTTCCCGACCAGGGATCGAACCCGTGCCCCCTGCAGTGGGAGCGCAGAGTCTTAACCGCTGGACCGCCAGGGAAGTCCTTCATTCAGTATTTTTAGAAGCCCTCCCGTTCCTCAAGTCCTGTAGCTCCAAGTAGAATAGTCTGCACAGAGCGGCTCTTACGTCTGGTCTTTGCTCTTGTCCTTTGACCTTGGGCTCTGGCTTGGCCTTACCATGTCCTCCTGCCATGTAGCCTGGTGACCAGAGCTTTACCTTGGTTCCCTCAGCCTCATTTCCTGGTTCTCCAAGGGTCTCCCTCCTGCTCTCCCTGGAGGGTGAAGGGCTGTATCACCAGCTGTCAAGACCCTTGGATGCCAACTGTCTTCCTGCCTGTCCACTCCCGTACCCAGCTGCCTGGCTTCCCGAGCTGTGATCCATCGTGTTTGGGGCACCATCTTGCTTTCCCCTGCAGACTCTCTGTGTGCCACCTTCCTCTCTGGAACTTCCCACACCACCTGCCACAGCTTCCCTGGACATGCTCTCTGCCTGCCACCTGCCACCGGGGCTCCCTCCAGAGCATCTGCTCCCACAGCTCTGCACTTTCATTGCCAGAACATGCCTCACATGTTAGTGTTTAGTTGTCTGCTTTATGCGCTAGATTAAATTCCATGAGGGGAAGAGCCGTGTCCTGCTCATTGCTATATGCTCAGTACCTATTAGCACATAGTCCCAAGTCCATAATTGGTACCTGGGACGTATTTGAGGAATGAATGAATGAATGTCCAGTATCTAGGTCCTGCCTGGCTGTCCTTAGCAAGATCGATCTCATCACCAAATAAATAGCATCATTTGCACAGGCCTGGACACAAAGCATGTTGGGACCACAGCAAAGTCAGCAGCTGGGGAGCCCAGTGTTCTGTTGCCAAAAAGTCAAGGAGCATGCTGATTTCTCAGGCAGGCATGGTGGGCCAGGCTTTTAGCAGGAGCACTGCAGGGGGCTTTCAAAAAGTTCTCTTCTTGAAATCAAGAAGAGTAACATCATGGGCTTCCCTGGTGGCACAGTGGTTGAGAGTCCACCTGCCGATGCAGGGGACACGGGTTCGTGCCCCAGTCCGGGAAGATCCCACATGCCGCAGAGCGGCTGGGCCCGTGAGCCATGGCCGCTGAGCCTGCGTGTCTGGAGCCTGTGCTCCGCAATAGGAGAGGCCACAACAGTGAGAGGCCTGCGTACTGCAAAAAAAAAATCAAGAAGAGTAACATCACTCCAGTGAAGGCGTGTCCCACCACCTGAGTGGGCCTCAGGGACCTTCACTGAAATGCAGATTTTAGAGTCCTGCCGAAGACCCCTTGAATCAATGTTTGGGCCCGTGGTCCAAGGCTGTGCTTTTAAACAAGCTTTATGAAGATTGCACTTGGAAAAACTCAGAGCTGTAGAATGGAAGCAGGACCCCACATTCTCCAGCATTCTGGCATGAGCAAAGTTGGAAAACCAGACCCCCGCCAAGCTAAGTGGGATTTGAGGTTGTTTGTAGAAAGCATGGTTAAAATTTTGGAAGCAGGCAGACTGTGTTTTTGTTTTTGTTTTGTTTTTTTTAGTTGTATGTGTAGTTGATTTTACTGAATGCTTTTATTAATTTTCTCCTTGATTCTTTTTTACTTTAAAAATTAATAGACTTAATTTTTTAGAGCAGTATTAGATTTACAGAACAATTGAGCAAATAATATAGAGTTCCCAAATACTCTCCTTCTCCGTACACAGTTTCCCCTTATTTTTTTAACATCTTGCATTAGTGTGGTTTGCTAATTATAACCAATAGTTACAATTAATGAACCAATATTAATACATTATTATTAACTAAACTCTATAGTTTATGTTAAGGTTCACTCTTGGTGTTGTACATTCCATAGGTTTTGACAAATGCATATCAGGTATTCACAATTATAGTATCATACGCAATTGTTTCACTGCCCTAAAAATCCCCTGTGCTCCACCTATTGGCTCCTATTCCCTCCCCCAAAGTCTCTGGCAACCACTAATCTTTTTACTGTCTCTACAGTTTTGCCTTTTCCAGAATGTCATGTAGTTGGAATCCTACAGTATATAACCTTTCACATTGGCTTCTTTCAGTGAGCAATGTGCATGTAAGTTTCCTCCTTGTCTTTTTGTGTTGATAGCTCTTTTCTTTTTATTGCTGAATAATATCCCATTGTATGTATGTAGCAGTTGTTTATCCATTCACTTATTTGAGGACATCTTGGTTGTTTCCAGTTTTTGGTAATTATGAATAAAGCTGCTATAGACATTCTTGTGCAAATTTTTGTATGGACGTGCTTTCAACTATAGTGGGTAAATACCAAGGAGAGTGATTGCTGGATTGTGTGCTAAGACTGTTTCACTTTGTAAGAAAGTGGCTGGACCATTTTGTATTCCCACCAGCAAAGTATGAGAGTTCCTGTTGTTCCATACCCTCATCAGCACTTGGTATTGTCATGTTTTTAGATTTTAGCCATTTTAATGTGTGTGGTGGTATCTCATTATTTAATTTGCAATTCCCTAATGACATGTGATGTTGAGCCTCTTTGCATATGCTTATTTGTCATCTGTATATCTTCTTTGGTGAGGTGTCTATTTAGATCTTTTGCCCATTTTTCATTTGTTTTAAGAGTTCATTGTATATTTTAGATAAAAGTCCTTTATCAGATATGTGATTTACAAATGTTTTCTCCCAGACTGTGACTTGTCTTTTCATTCTCTGAGCTGAGTCTTTTGTAGAGCAGAAGTTTCAAATTTTAATAAAGTCCAACTTACCAATTTTTTCTTTCATGTATTGTGCTTTTCATATAGCTAAAAACTAAAACTCACTGTGCTTTTAATTCATCACCAAACTTAAGGTTATCTAGATTGCCTCCTAGGTCTTCTAGAAGTTTCATAGTTTTGCATTTTAAATTCAGATCTATGATCCATTTTGAGTTAAACTTCATGAAAGATACAAGGTCTATGTTTAGACTCCTTCTTACCATAGATTTTGGCAAACTCAGCATATGATTTTTTTCTTTCTTTATTAAGTCCAGAACTTTCACCTTTTCACTTCACGCTTCTCTTTGGCATATCCACATTGCCAACATCACTCCTCTTGAGCTTTGGGGCCATTAAGCAAAATAAGGGTTACCTGAACACTAGTACTGTGATATTGTGGCGGTTGATCTGATAACCACCATTGCTGCTAAATGCTGGACAAAATGTGCAGGACAAAAGGATCTTGGGTGGGATGGTGCAGGACAGTTTGAGATTTCATCACACTACTCAGAAAGGCATGCAATTTAAAACATATGAATTGTTTATTTCTGGAATTTTCCATTTAATATTTTTGGACTGCAGTTGGCCCTGGGTAACTGAAACCGTGGAAAGTGAAACCCCAGATAAGGGAGAACTAGCGTAGGTAAGATTTTTTTTCTCCCTCTGGCTTTTTTCAAGAAGTTCTTTCTGACTTTGATTTTCTGCGGTTTGACTATGATATACCTAGGTGTGGTTTTTAGGTATTTACTCTGCCTGGTGTACTCTGAGATTCATGGATCTTTGGTTCGGTGCCTATCTTCACTTTGGAAAATTCTCAGCCATTATTATTTCAGACTGGGTTTTAAATCCTGCCTCTGCCATTACTAGAGAAGTGATCCTAGGTGAGCTATTTAACCTTTCTGAGCCCTAGTTTCCTTAACTCTGTAACGGGAGTAACAACTATGTGTTACAGGATACGGTGGGGCGGAAATGAGGTCCAGCTTCGCACAGTGTCTGGCATAGAGTGGAGGGGGGCTGGTGGTTAGTGAGTGCCATGGAATAAAGGGAACTGTCGCTGAGCAGGCAGGGTGAAGGACCTTGAACATCAGGCCCACAAGACAAAGTCCCTGGTTGGTACTGAAGCCACTCATATGCTTCTTAGACTGATTAGGAATTCACTGAAGGGGAGGTGGGGGGCCCAGAGAGCCCCAGAATTGACAGAACTTCCTGGAATCTAGGCATCTTGGAATTGCCCCAGTCAGTTGCCAGGCCCACTAGTAAACCCCAGATATTGATATTTTCTCTAGCTTTAATTATGGGCTTGGGTATCCAGGACAGTCTCACAAAATAAAAGTTTTATGAGGGCAGAAGTCAGGCTACCCCAGCCCAGGCTCAGAGCTGGCTTCATGAGGACTATAGCTCTGCATCCAGCAATGGTCTAGTAAGGTCTAGCCTGGAGGTCCTGAGGGACCCTGCCTGAAGCTTCCACCCTGGCATACCTCAACTCCCACCCCTAGACTGTAAAATCCCTGAGGCTGAAGGCTGCTACTCCAAGGGTCCTTGCAAGCCTTCCTCTGTAAGGACAATAACTGAATATTCTTGCATGGGAAGAAGAGGGATTCAATTCAAATGGAGGCAAAGAAAAAGATGAAACACAAATGTAAAGATGTTTTAAATGTTCAGCATAAGAGCCAAGGTAACCTACCTTTGATTTACCTGCCTTAAAAACATGCACTCTGGGGCTTCCCTGTTGGCGCAGTGGTTGAGAGTCCGCCTACCAATGCAGGGGACATGGGTTCGTGCCCCGGTCTGGGAAGATCCCACATGCCACGGAGCGGCTGGGCTCGTGAGCCATGGCCGCTGAGCCTGCGCATCTGGAGCCTGTGCTCCGCAATGGGAGAGGACACAACAGTGAGAGGCCCGTGTACCGAAAAAAAAAAAAACAAAAAAACATGCACTCTGAAAAACACTCAAATAGGTTTCTGGCCAAGATGGAATAATGGAGACCAGATTTATTTTACGACCTGAAATAATGAAAACCATATGACACAGGCATGCCACTCTGTTTACCCAAGAGAAATGAAATCATGTGTCCACACACATTCTGGAGCATGGATGCTTATATTAGCTTTATTAGTAAAAGCCAAAGAATGGAAGCCACCCAAATGTCCATCAAGAGATGAATGGAAAAACAAATTATGGTGCTTCCATACAGTGGAATACTATTCAGCAATAAAAAGGAATGAACTATTGACCCATGCAGCAACATGGATGAATTTTAACATATTTATGTGGAGTGAAAGAAACTAGACAAAAGTAGAGTTCATACTGAATTATTTCTTTCATATAAAATACTTGAAAATCGAAACTAATCAATAGTGACAGAAAGCAGAACAGTGGTTGCCTGGGGAGTCGTGGGCAAGATGGGAGTGGGGAATGAGAAGGTGGGATTACAAGAGGGTCAGGGGAAACTTTAGGGGGTCATGAGTATGTTTATTATCTTGATTATGGTGGTGGTCTCATAGGTATATCCATATGTCAAAACTTACCCCATTGCACACTTTAAATATGTGCAGTTTATTTATTTATTTATTTATTTATTTTATGGCTGTGTTGGGTCTTCGTTTCTGTGCGAGGGCTTTCTCTAGTTGTGGCAAGTGGGGGGCCACTCCTCATCGTGGTGCGCGGGCCTCTCACTATCGCGGCCTCTCTTGTTGCGGAGCACAGGCTCCAGACGCGCAGGCTCAGTAATTGTGGCTCACAAGGCCAGCTGCTCCATGGCATGTGGGATCTTCCCAGACGAGGGCTCGAACCCGTGTGTCCTGCATTGGCATGCGGACTCTCAACCACTGCGCCACCAGGGAAGCCCTGTGCAGTTTATTAAGGTCAACAGAGCTGTTAAAAAAATCTTTTCTTGTTCCAACATTATCTTTTGCTGCTTTCCCTCTTGAAAAAAATGTTCAATTTGCTAAATAATCAAAGAAATGAAAATTAAAACTAACATAACCATCTCCAGTGTATGGAAAAACTTTATAAACATAAAACATGGACTCAGAGAAATAGACTCTCCTATGCCCTTGTAAAGGAAAACGACCTCATTTATTCACTGCTTACTGAATACTTCACTTCTGGTCACATAATGTGGCAGTTTTCCCATGTCAAGCAATTCTGTGACATCATCTGAGTGTCCTACAGTTTAACTCGATTCCGGTGCTATCTACCTGTAGATGCCACAGATGAAGGGCTCGGTCCCACAAGACTGGCTACCCTTCCCCAATTCAAACATCAATCTCAAATCCAGGTTGTTCCCTAGGATTCTGACCAATTGGCTATAAATCAGACATTCTCATGACCCCCTCCTCAGGTTGATTAATTTGTTAGAACGGCTCACAGATCTCATGAAACAGTTTACTTACTGGATTTCTGATTTATTGTAAAAGGATATATCACAGGAACAGTCAGATGGAAGAGATGCACAGGGCAAGGTATGTGGGAAGAGGCATGGAGCTCCCACGCCCTGTCTGGATGGATCAACCTCCCAGCACCTCTGTGTATTCAGCACCCTGGAAGTTCTCCAAACACTACAGTCCTGTTCAAGGCTTTTTAAGGAGGCTCCATGACTTAGGCAAGATTGATTAAATCATTGGCCATTGGCCAACTGAACCTCCAGCCCCTCTCCTGTCTCCCAGTGTTGAGGGGTGAGGCTGAATGTTTCATGAAGTCACAAGGTTGGCTCTGCTGGCAACCGGCCCATTCTTTGGCCTTTCCAATAGCCGCCTCTTTAACATAAACTCAGGTGTGCTTGAAATTTGTTATGAATAACAAAAGGTACCCACTTCACCTTTATTCCTCTGGAGCTATTTCAGGAACTGGAAGCAAAATTAAATATTATACGAAAGATGCCCCTATAGCTCTTTGATAGGAAATGACAAGGGTTTTAGGTGTTATGTGCCAACAACTGAGGACAAAGACCAAAATATGTAGGTCTTATTATTGCACAATATCACAGCCCTCATACATTTTTGGTGGGAGTGGTAATAGGCTCCACATTGCTGAGGGCAATTTACCAATATATGCTAAAAGCTGTAAAATGTGCCTAACATTTTAAAATGTGCCAGCCGATTTTAGGGATTAGCTCCGAGGTTACCTCTTGTCTTAGGAAGTGAGAAAGACACAGTTTCAAGGATATAAATTACAGTCCTGTTTATATTTGCAAAATATTTGCAAATAATTTATATATCAAACAATGTGAGATTGACTAAGTAACAATATAGTCACACAGAAATAGGTGCTACAATAGCCAGGTCATGGAAGCAACCTAAAAGCCCATAGACAGATGAATGGATAAAGAAGATGTGGTACATATATACAACGGAATATTACTCAGCCATAAACAGGAACAAAATTGGGTCATTTGTAGAAACGTGGATGGACCTAGAGACTGTCACACAGAGTGAAGTAAGTCAGAAAGAGAAAAACAAATATTGTATATTAACACATAAATGTGGAATCTAGAAACATGGTACAGATTAACAAGATTGCAAGGCAGAAATAGAGACACAGATGTAGAGAACAAACATATGAACACCAAGGGGGGGTGCAGGGGCGGTGCGGGGGGGATGAACTGGGAGATTGGGATTGACATATATACACTAATGTGTATAAAATAGATAACTAATAAGAACCTGCTGTATAAAAAAAATCAAAAAAAAAAAAAAAGGTGCTCCAGAAACAGACATAGAAACAGTTGGGGGTGCAAGATGTTGACTTGGGTCACTGTCTGTGAGACAGAACGGGAAGAAGCAGGATTGGCCAAGAAAACAGCCAAGCGAAGGCTGGGCTGACCCAAGGGGGCTCAGGCTGAAATGGCCAGGCTCTCAGAACTGCCACATACTCAGTCAGTGGATGCAAGTAAGTTGGCAGGCTGGGTGGTCCTCGGCAGCTGAGGCCACCCTGCAGGAGCTGGGAACGGGAGGGGGTCTGCTGGCTGCACTCAGCTGTACAGCACGTCCTTCTTCCAGGAGCATCTGGACGGCGTGTCCCTCCTTGTCCACCAGCATCCTCAAAGCCTCCGCTCCCCTGCCCCTCTCATCCCTTGTGCTTGCTGTTCTCCTTCTGTTGTCTCCACTGACTTCCAGAGTCCGTTTCTTTGTGAAATGTTTATTGTCCAGTTATTTGTAGAACTCTCCGGAGGAACAAAATGCTATCGAAATTTAATTAATGGGAGAGACAGTAAGTAAATAAAATGAGATTCTGGAGAGAATTCAGTGCACGGGATTGATAACGACATTCATTGTGGCTTAATTTGATGGCTGGGCAGAAGAGCGGGAAGCGTTCCCTCCTCTCCCAGCATCCACAGGACGAGCCTCTGCAGACCAACAGCAGAGTTTTCCTCTCTGGGTTGCAAGTCAACGAATGGGCTCCCTGCGCTGTCATCCTCCATCTGGATGCAGCCAGGACCAAGGGATGAACGTGTTTGTGTGTATGTGTATGTGTGGTGGCGGGAGTGTGTATTACCAGGACAAGGACACAGGACAGCCTCTCTCTGCTCTCCATCTGGGGGGAGGTAGACTAGGACCCTGGGACCAGCCAGTAGACAGAGCATAGAGCCCATAAGGGTAGGAAGAACAGTGGTATCAACAGTAACATCAGCATTCTGGGTCAGCAAGCAAAGGCTAGAACTGCTACAGAGGAGAACTGATCATTATGGAAGGAGACGTGGGCAGGTGGCTATTTCTGTCTGAATCTCCATTAGAATCTTATTATCAGGCAATGAGTCAAACGCAGAGCTGTGGTTTGATTGCTAAAAAATAATAAAATAAAATAAAAGTAAAATAAAATAAGATAAATGATCAATAACAACCTTTTCAAAATCCAGAAATTCTGCCCTTGGCAAATAGTAGCAAGGATGTTGGTCAATAGGATATTTTATTTTGCTGGTAGATTATTAAAGCATTTGGGAAGCAATCTGGCCTTCTCCTGTAGTGTTGAACATTTGCCTTCCCTATATTTCAAGCCATCCACCCCAAGAATATACCCCCAAGAAACTCTTGCACATGTGCCCAGGAAATACTGTGGTATGATATTCATAACACGGTTAGTAGAAGCAAAAAACTATGAACAGGGACTTCCCTGGTGGCGCAGTGGTTGGGAGTCTGCCTGCCGGTGCGGGGGACGTGGGTTCGGGCCCTGGTCTGGGAGGATCCCACATGCTGCAGAGCGGCTAGGCCTGTGCACCACAGCTACTGAAGCCCGCATGCCTAGAGCCCGTGCTCCGCAACAAGAGAAGCCACTGCAATGAGAAGCCTGCGCACTGCAACGAAGAGTGTCCCCCGCTCGCTGCAACTAGAGAAAGCCTGCACGCAGCAACGAAGACCCAACGCAGCCAATAAATAAAAAATAAATAAATAAATAAATAAATAAAACAAAGAACCCAAAGGCCCATAAACTAATGAATAGATAAATAAAATATGGAATATTTTTTGGCAATAAAGTGAAGCCCCCTGATACTTGCTACAAATGTGGATGAACCTTGAAAAGGTTTTGCCAAATGAACGAAGCCAGTCACAAATTATATGACTCCATTTACATGAAATGTTCAGAACAGGCCAATGTATAGAGACAGAAAGTAGGTTAGTGGTTGCCAGGGACTCTAGAGGGATTGGAGAAACCAGTGAGTAGTGATGCTGTGAAGCAGCAGCAATGCCAGTGGTCTCTGTCCGCCCAGGACGTCCTCTCCTCGCTGGTCTTCATTGCCCGAGAAGGTACGCAAACAGCCTGCATTTCTCACCCACAAGGGGGAGGCATCTTGGAAGAAGCTTCGGGGAGCTTTTGAGTCCTCCTGAACCACAGTTTGGGGCTTTGTCAAACAAAGCACTCAGACCAGATTAGAACGTCTATCGGGGAAGGGTAGTGGGGAGCTGGGTTGAGTTAAGTAGTCTTTCCAGGCACTTGTCTTCCATCAATTCTCCTTGGATAAGTTCAGTGTTCACACCGGTTCTCAACCCACGCACCTCTTAATCTACTTTAATTTCTGTTTTGGAAGGAGGGCAGGAGGAATTTTTGTACAATGCTTCAAAAAATAGGCATTAATAGACCCTGAGGGCACAGTCCCTGCGGTGGCCACTTAGCACTTTCACGCTGTGTCCTGAAAGCAGTCCACACTCTCTAAGAGCAAAGGAGGCTCTGTGGACAGAGACACCGAGTCCTCAAAGACACCGGGACATCAGGATCACAGTCTCGGAAGGAAAGACCATGACCCTGAGTCCGAACCATATGCCACTGAGTGTCTGGACCAATCTGTTTCCAATATGAAATAGTACTTATGAGCGAAATAAAGGACCCGTTCCTTATCCTCCAGAAACCTGTATTGCAGCTGGTGAAATGACACCTTTAGATGAGGTTCGCTTCCATATCACCACTCAGGATCTTTCAGGGACCCCACCCTCCACCCTGAAAGCAGATACTCCAGCTTCAGAGTTCAGGAAACGTTCTCATGAAGCGCAAGGCAGTGTTTTCTTCCTCGATACCATCCTGCACTGTTTTCACTATTGTTTCTGTCTTTGGCACCTGAGTTTCAGAAGACGCCGTTCAGGCAGAGCTCGGGGTAGGTCTTCGTGGTTTAGAAAAGATTCATTCAAATAGATGTGCAATTCTTAGCATCGTGATGCCCCCTGTGAAGCAGCAGCAATGCCGGTGGTCTTGTTATTTGGGCTTTTGTCACGAGCAGACACAGGCATGGATGAAGGCCTGGGAGCTCCTCCCGCTGGTCTGGAATTTGGAGTGTGAACAGAGTTGGAGCAGCGCTCTGAAGGCCAAGTCCTGCCCACCAGAGCCAGATGGGGTTTGGACTGGCTCACATATGGGAAAACATTGAAATGAAGAGGATTTGACCTTAGGGAGACAGATGCTGCTCCCCTTGCCTAATGAGTCATTTTGGAAGAGAATCTAGCATCTTCAGTCCTGGAAGAGTTTCCAGGTTGAGGGAACTCTCCATGCCGCCCCTAGGCATGCACAGGCACTGCCCAGAACCCACAACTGCAGCAGCGCAGGACCAGCAGTCTACCTGGCTGAATTCAAGGAGGCAAATGTGCTCTTAAGCCATAAATTTGTACCCAGGCACAGGTCTCCATGGCAACCTTTCACACTAAAAGAAGGACATTTGTAAATATGCATTTTGCAAGCCTTCTTTTTTGACTTGAAATATCAGCCTTTTGAGAACAATTTGCTTTGCCAGCTGTGTCCTGCTGTAGGAAGAGTGAGGCATGGGGCCTCCTCGCCTGCCCCTCTCTGTTTCCTTCCTTGACTTCTGGGCTCACTGAAATCAAGCGGCAAATGCACACTGTGCTTCCCTTCTGGGCCCAGTGCCCTGCGAGGAGCTGGGGACACAGAAGGAGGGAGGTCACACCGTGCCCAGGGTCCCCTGGCACATTGCATCCCCACCACCTGGTCACAGACCCTCAGGGGACTTGAGCTCTGGGTGTCTGAGCCTTGGAGCAAACTGTCTTGGCTGTTTCCCTATAGGAGCTTCACCGGGGTGTGTATGAGACTCACCTGTGGAGCTTTAAAATTTGCAGCAGGCTGATCCGGCACACTAGTCCTTTGGTATTTACCCAAAGGAGTTAAAAACTTATGTCCACACAAATACCTGCACATGTACATTTGTAGCCGCTTTATTAATAATTGCCAAAACTTGGAAGCAACCCAGAAGTCCTTCAGTAGGGGAATGGATAAATAAACTGTGGTACGTTCGGACACTGGGATATTATTCAGTAATAAAAAGAAATGAGCTATCAAACCATAGAAAGACATGGAAGAAACTTAAATGCATGTTGTTAAGTGAAAGAAGCCAGTCTGAAAAGGCTACATCCTGTATGGTTCCAACTGTATGATATTCAGGAAAACGCAAAACTAGAGAGATAATAAAAAGATCAGTGGTTGCCAGGCCTTTTGGGGGGCTGGGGATGGAGGTGGAAAGGGATGAATAGGTAGGGCACAGACGGTTTTTAGGGCACTGACAATACTTTGTACGATACCATAATGGTAGATACATGTCATTATTATACATTTCTCCAAATCCACAGAGTATATAATACCAAGAGGGAACCCAAGTGTAAACTGTGGACTATGGCTGATGATGATGTATCAGTGCAGGTTCATCCGCTGTAACACATGTGCCCCTCTGGTGGCGGATGCTCACAATTCGGGGGGCTGTGCACGTGTGGGGACAGAGGATATATGGGACATCTCTGTAATTTCCTCTCAATTTTGCTGTGAACCTAAAACTACCCTAAAACATAGTCTTAAACAAAATAAAGGACCACATAGTACATGCTCAATAAATAAATAAAGGAAGGACAGACGGACGCAGTGAGAGACAAAAAAGGCATTTCCTCTTGATCTCTCAGTGAGTAACCTGTTGGTATTTAATTTCCGATGCTACGGCCAACTGGTTCTTTGAGTCTCTAATTGATTTGGTCAAAGTCACTTGACTTCACTCTGTCATTAACAATGAATAAAGAACTTAAAAGCAAGCAAACACACACACACACAAAACAAAAAGTGCAGCTGCCCTTGTCCTATTCCCAGGACTTCCTAGACCCGAGGTATGTTTAAAAGTTCTTGGGGTGACTGTGACATTCACCCCTACGCAAAATCAATCAACTAGGTGTTTCCTAGAAGACAGGCTTAGCCCCTCCAACAAAGACCTAAAGTCACAGAGGCTCAAAGAGATGGAATTTCATCTTTCTCTCATTTAACAGTCCAAAGGCAGGCAGGCAGGCAACCCAGGGCAGGGGGATGACTACTCCTCAGGCGGCCCTGCAATGCAGGCTCGACTTCGTTGCTGCTCCAGCACCTAGAGAGAGGCTCTTGCCCGCGTGGATGAAGCTGGAGCCCCTCTTACGTGCCCACTCTCCAGCCTTTGGGGCGGGGAAAGGAAGAGAGGTGGCTGGGACCTGAAAGAGGCACAGGTCACGCTCACACAGAAACAAATCCCGCCCTTCCCGCAAGCAAGGTGAGGAAACGCAGTCTTTGGCTAGGGTCCATGAGCCAGCCCTGCCGGAGGTTAGGAAGGGGAGAATGGACACAGGGACACACCTCCACGTGCTGTTAGAGGATGGCTCAGACTTTGCTGCATATTCGAACCATGTGGAGAACTTTGACAAATGTTGACGCCCAGGCCACACCCCAGGACAGCTACATCACAATCACTGGGGGTTGGACCCAGGTGTCAGTACTTGTAAAATCATTTCCACAAATAACATTTTTGAGACCTGGAGCCGACAGAGAAACATCATTCCTAGGAGAGCATAAGGAAGTTTCTGGAAAGCTGCACAGACCATTGGGTTCTGGAGGGTGTAGCTGTCCTGAGTGGTCTGCAGATGCAGGAATGTCAGGCTTTGCACTGCTCAGTCGGGCCGGGACACAGCTCCACCTCCGGCCATGCCTCTCAGACTGGGTCTCTGTGAGTGGCGATGAGTCCACAGCCCACAACGGGGAACCTCATTCAGACGAGTCACCTGCTGGTGGTCTAAGGCGACCAGCAAATTCTGCACACATCGTGGAAGAGGTCATACTGATGGTAACCCCCCGGACAACACAGTCTGTGGGATAAACCTGCCTAGAGCTATTGAAGTGTGATGTGCGAGGGAGCCCCAACCCACAGCCCAGCTCCCACCACGGGCTTTACCTCCCTGGGCCTATTTCCTTAACAACAAAATGTGGATGATGATAATACTAAGCCAATATTTAAACGGCACTTACTGTATGCTGATCGCTTTTCTAGATGCTTAATATATATTAGTGAATTTAATCTTCTCCGCGATCTTATAAGATAGACACTATTGTCATCCCTATTGTATAGACAAAGAAACTGAGCCATGGAGAGGTTACGTTGTTTTTGTTTGTTTGTTTGTTTGTTTTTATGGTACGCGGGCCCCTCACTGTTGTGGCTTCTCCCACTGCAGAGCACAGGGTCCGGACGCGCAGGCTCAGCGGCCATGGCTCACGGGGCCAGCTGCTCCGCGGCATGTGGGATCCTCCCAGACCAGGGCACGAACCCGTGTCCCCTGCATTGGCAGGCGGACTCTCAACCACTGCGCCACCAGGGAAGCCCTACGTTGGTTTTTTTTTTTTTTTTTAGTTTAATAATACATTTATTTAAAGCAGTTATTTTCACAGAAAAACCATTACTATCTGGTATGGTGTGCTGTAAAAGAGAAACGTCATTGTTCCCATCAGCGGCTACTTATATGACTCCCCATAAGCAGGTGCCAGAGTCCACCTGGTGTTCAAATCCAAATTATAAGCACAGTGCTGAGAACTCTCAAGACTCCTGCAAACCTCGACCTTCATAAAAGGGATGGAGCAGCAGAGAGAGTGCCCAGGCGTGGCACAGACGGTGATGAAGATTCTCTACTGTGAAGCATCTCTGGTACTTTCCAGACCTTTGCTGTTTTCAGAATCTTTTTTTTTTTATGTTTATAAATATCTGTAGCCATATTCTTCATTGTAAATGTGAGTTATCAAATGTATCCATCAGGGTATGTGGATACCCTGCAGATGAGTGGCCAAGGCAGGCTTTGAACCCTGGTGACCTGGCTTCAATGTCCACGCTCCCAGGTCCACGGATCCACTGTCCGGTGCAGCTTAGTTCAAGGCCTTGTTGTGGGGATTAAATGGCGTGATGACTGCTTGGTAAAGCACGGGTGAGGCCCCTAGTCAATGTCCATTATAGAGGTTATTATTAGTAAAGTCAAAAGTTGATCCTTAGCTGTCACAGTGAGCATGTCTACTGTCCCAGGATCTAGCAGAGTGTCTAGGACCTGGTGGGCACTCAGTAAAAATGAATACAATGTGGAGTTCTTTTCAGAGTCCCTCTTTCCCTCTGTCTCTGACTTTTTCCATCTTTCTCTGTCTCTCTCTCTCCTTTGGTGTCCTTTGTGTCTGGAGCCAAAGATGTTTCCTTTGTGCTTATGGTCTGGAGAGGCAGCGTCAGGGCCCAGGGACGCTCTGATGACCACAGCCTGTGCTCCAGGGAAAATCTCCTCTCCCTTCGGCCACGCCAACCACTTCTGGGCACTGCCTTTGGATACAGTCATTTCTTTGTTGCTTCTGTCTGAAACTTCACAAAATTACTCCCTTCGACTCACCCAAAATACTATTTCTTGTCCTGAAATAGCATCTTAACAGACACACCGGCATTTTTATCCCCCTGGACTGTAAATTCCCCAAAAGCCACAGCATCATGAGAGTGAGGGCATTCTTAGATCTGGTGGAGGCCGGGCCCCTGGAGCCAGAGGCAGAGAACGAGTCTCAGTTCACACCGAGGTGACTCAGGATCAAAGCCAAGCTCAGGTCAGGGGAGAGGCTCAGCTAAAGGGAAGTCCTGTCCTCGCAGCTGTGGGGTCTTTCTCCTTGACGTGCTCACCTCGCATCCCATCTGAGGTAGTCAAGTCCTTTCCCGGCCTCAGAGAAAAGCATGGCTCCTCCTCTGAAGAGGTGGTCAGGGAAAAGGAAGGAGGTGAAATCGGTTTTCAATTAAGATGCTCGGGGAGGGTGAACCCCACATCAGGGCCTGGATCTGGGGTTTCCAACATCTTTTCTACGAGCCCACAGTGAGTGATGTGGAGAGAGGCTCTCACCCACCCCAAAGCACCAAGGCTCAAGCCGCCACCTCCTGCAGCTATTTTTATTTTTGGAGCTTTTCTGAGCCTGACATGTCACTCAGGGGCAGTCAGAGCCCTGCGACGCAGCTGTGTGCCCCGTGCTGCCTCAGCGCTCGCGGGCAAAGCCAGGGGAGCTGGGGTGGGTCCGGGACCCGGGGACAGCTGTGACCCGAGGCCTCCGGATGCTGTGGGCTCAGAGAGAAGCCTCTTCAGCCTGTGTGAAGTGTTGTCTCCTACACTTTAGTTCACCGTCTCCCCTCCCAAAGCCATTGCCCTGTGGGTTCAGAAGAATGAGGTCAGATAGAACGCAGGTGAGAAAATTAGGGATCCGAGGGGTTATGTCCAAACCAAAGTCAAATCCGAGCCTTCCGACCCACCAACAGGGCTCAGTACGGTCCCACGTGGACAGATCTGGCACCGTCCTGTCGCGCCCCTGGATGCGGTCGAGGCTGACCATGGGCCCAGCAAAGGCTCTGGGAAAGTTTTGATGCATCGGGAACCAAGTTTAGTTGAAATTCACAGGATGGAACGTCTCCATAGGGCCTTTTGTTATTTCTCTAAAATGGACAGTTGCTATGTCTCAATAGACACACAATACATACTTGGCTTCAACAGGAAAAGAATTGCTTAAACTAGAACATAAAAGCATAAGAAATGATGTTCTGTCGGAGGCAGAGAGAGGCCCCTGTGTCGTGGGGATGGGTTCTCGTGTGCACTGGGTGATTCGGTGAGCTCTTCTCCAAGGCGGGGAGAAATCTGCACTGTTCCAGAAAGTGCCGGGCCATTGTGCAGGCTCCTAAGAAATCCGAATTACACTGAAATATAGTTAATATCCCAGCGTCCTCTGCCCCTCTTTCTTCCTGTTTTGATCAGAGGGTTTCAGACCCATCCCTGTTTGTGGAAGAATCTTTCTAGTTATTTCTCTGTCTCACCCATGCCCCCAAATGATTCCATCAGTTTAACGAACGGAAAAAAACAAACCAGTAATGATACACAGACCCCCTCACTACAACAGTCCCCCTGGAAAAAAAAAGTTTATTTGGATTTTTATTTTAAACCATTTATCCAGTGGTTGCTTTACTGCACATTAGAATCACCTGGGAATTTAAAATAATCTCTGCACCCTGGGCACTGGACTCAAACATCAGAATTGGTTTTTTTTTTAACTCTTCAGATGATCCCAAAGTGCCACTGAGTTGAGGACCAGTGATCCGAACCAGTACGGCTCAAGTTCGTGGTTCTAACGAGCTCCCAGGAGACGCCAGTGCTGCTTGAACAGATGCGGCCAAGGTGTATTTCTTGCTCCCTGATGCCAAGTGACTTGTGGAGAAATAGAAAATGTTGAAGGCAGCTTAGGCAAAATGGACATGGGGAAGCGAGAAAGCTCCTTTGATCGTAGGATATCCCCCAGGTTGTTAAGAAATGACTTCTAGGCTTCCTACATAGACGGGGTTGACAGCTCCAGTTTAGGGGAGGACCTGGACTTCCATAACCTAGAATGTTCCAGACCAAAAGGACCTGGTAGGTCATGGGGTCCAGTGATCCCCAATCCTGGTTGATTATCAGAATCACTCAGGAACTTTCTAAAAATTTATATAGTCCTGGGCTCCACCCGAGTAGCTACTCATTCAGCATATTTTATTTTATTTTTAAAACTTATTTATCTTTTAATATTTATTTATTTATTATTTGTTTTATTTATTTTGGCTGCATCGAGCCTTAGTTGCGGCATGTGGGACCTATTTCCCCAACCAGGGATCGAACCCCGGCCCCCTGCACTGGGCGCGCAGAGTCTTACCCACTGGACCACCAGGGAAGTCCCTCATTCAGCTTATTTAAAAATAGCCGATTTGAGTTCAGACAGATTTGGGAACCACTGGTCTAGTCCACCCCCAGCCTCACCTCCTGCCTCTCACACGTACATATTTTATGGAAGAGGAACCCCGGGCATGGGATTCTCTGTGACAAATTGGCATTTTTCTGCTATGAGAACTGACCGAGCCAGAAGGAAAAAAAAAAAAAAAGGCCTGAGTGAGCAATAGGGAGATCTCCTCCCAGGTCACAGCGTTTGGGGAGCCAGATTCTGGCTAATAAATTCAGGCGATGTGTCTGCCTTTGCTTTCTCGGGCTGACAGGCTAATTTTATGAGAGAGTAAAGACAATGGCCAGGTACACGGATAGCTACTAAATAAGGAGGCTTGGCCCAGCTGGAAGGGAAGATTTTGTGCTTGCCCAGAACGCATGCCCACACGCAGGAGAGGGCGGTGATGGCCCCCCCTGGGCTGCCCACCCCTCCAGTGGAGCTGGGCGTGGGCCCTGGTCATGGCTTTCTCTCCTCCTGCGATTCTCCAGGCATCCTTGTGTCCTTTCAAAGACAGAGGGTGAAGGTTTTTAAATCCTCACGACAAATCCCAGCCACAATCCAACCTATGAGTAGAAATACTTCTGCTGCTCCCCTGGGACTTCCGGCAGCCCCACCAGCCCCCAGTCTTGTTAGGATGCTCCCATTCTACCTGCCTGTATCCATCCAGCTCTGCTCAGAATGAACGTACGAGGGACACGGGCTACTTCCTGGTCTATCTGACGCTCCACACCCAGACCTGGGGCCTCAGTGTCCCCAACCCTGCCCAAGATCCACTGAAAACACCACCTGAGTAGCCCTTAGAGATATGGCCATAATTATTCATGTGATTTTGTAAAACCACTAGACTCTTCCCTCTTTGAATGTTTGATTTTTTTGTTAAATTAGGCATAAATATTCAATTTGAAGTCTTAAACCATATTTAATCATTCATCCATATGTTTATTTCTTGAACACATATTATGCATCAGTAAACACCATATTTGTGTATTTTAACGCCACACTCCTGTTGGGTAGGTATGATGGCTGCGTTTTGCACAGAAAGAATCTGAAGTTCGGAGATTATGAGCTATTCATTCAAGATCACACAGCTCGAAAGCCATTTAACTGAGGTTTGAACCCAGATCTCTCTGGCTCCAAAACACCTTCTCCTTCCCCCAAATTTGCCTCCGAAATGACAGTCCCTCTCCTTTCAGAGACAGAGGAAGGCTGCTAATTGTAATTTAAAAAAAATTTTATTTTACTTTATTTTTATACAGCAGGTTCCTATTATCTATTTTATACATATTAGTATATATATGTCAACCCCAATCTCCCAATTCATTAAAAACTTCATTAATTTTTTAATGAAAGATTTTTTTACGGCAAAGACAGGAGAAAGCCAAAAGACATACACCAACAGAAAGTGGTTTCAGCACATAACAACTTACTATTCATAACTGGCTAGCAGACCCATAAATCGGTAAGCTAAAATTTATACATCTGAATTTCTCTGAGACGCTTCCTGTGACTCTCCCGTCTAAAGAGGGCACAAGGTCGAGCACTTCATAGACCCCGAATTTCTCCTCTTCTGCATATACCTGCATCCCTTGTGCTGTGACAAGGGCTCGTTCTGCACAGGCTGCGCGGCTCAGCACCAATTCTGGGAAGGATAGAGGAGCAGGATGACGAGAGGGATCTGCATTGCATCCCTTTTGGAAGGGCTCATACCTCCAGGCTGTGGCCTATTTCTTTAAAATAAGCTTCGTATTTGGCAAGCGTTGTAGATTTCCGGAGAAGCTGCAAAGAGAGTACGGAGTTCTCACTCTGTTCCCCCTCATGTTAGCATCTGCATTACCATGGCTAATTATAATGTCCGGTAATTTTTAAAGTGATTATGTTCTCTCTCCCTGTGGAGTATGGATAAGCAAGTGCTGGTCATGCAGCCCCAAGGAGTCTTGGGAGTCACGGCCCCAGTGACCTCGATCCCCTGGGTCTGAAGTCTCAGGGCGGGGTGGGGAGGGGTGAATAATCGGATGGCTTTGCAGGGGTTCCTTGGGAGGATTAAGTGAGGTCATAACAGTGAAAGTCCCCAGCATGGTGCCTGGCACACTTGTTGAATATGAACCTTGTACTGTGCCTTGAAGCAGCCGTTTCCATCAGGCTGTGTGGTTCCCTGTTTTGACCGTGTCATTCCCCAGCACCGCTGAGCCATAGCCTAACTTGTGTTTACTTAATATACTCTGAATATTTGTCTCCTCCCTGCTTCTGTCCCTCGTCCTTTCCCCATAAATCCTGTTTGACAAATTCAGGCCAAGGGCAGTTATCCTCAACGGAGAGATTGCTTCCTCTTCCAGGATTGCATATTTCAGAGCCGTTGGCCGGGCCAGGTGGTCCCAGCCAAGCTGATGGGCAGCCCTGCTGCCTAGCTCATGCCTGTTGACTTCTCAAGCAGTGGTGGAAGAACACGGAAACTGTAGAGATTACCAAGGGGGTACAGAGTTGAAAACATTTCCGCATCGGCCATGTTACTGGCGGCGAGAGGAAGGTGGGGACAGAGAGGGGTTGACCTTGGGGGGAGAGAAGGGGACAAAACAGACATAATTAGAAAATGTGGGTTCTAGGCATTTTCCACCCCTTCCTGATTTATTTTATGTCCCCTGAGCTGGATGCCAAGCTGGCACACGTTTTCAGAAATGAATGGGATGCTTGAAGGCTTCAGAATGAAAGTGACAGTCTTCACGTGCGTACTTGCTGACGGAGGCTGCCTGCGTCTGCTGTCTGAACAAGGAGCCTCCTCTGTGCACATCTTACCTCACCCACGACGTCTTGGAAGCCAGCAGATGCCCGGAGGGAACCCGCTTGGGGCTGTGCCTGTATAATGAGCCTTCTCTTTAAGGCGTTCTTTCTTGTTCATCCCAGTCCATTAAGAAGATTCCATTCAACATGAGTAGTTGCTAAAGCCTGTTAAAAACAACTGTCCATATTCCTTAATTAGCACAAGAGAATTGAAATCTTAAAAATGTACATGTGTTATTTTTTTCTTTTCTCTCTCCTCTTTATTTATTTTTTTTATTTTTTAGCGAACAGGGTTGTCCTTTGATGTGCGTCTCTCCTTGCATGCCCAGTTTTTTAACTGAGCATGCAAGGAGAGCCCACTCCCTGCGTTTTGGGTCTTTGGCAGGAGGACCATGCGGGTAGAGGGAGTCTGGGCTGTCTGCTCCTCAGCCAGGCAGAGCAGACGGCCAGGAGAAGCAGGAGAGAGATCTTTCTGAAGTGGGAGAAACAAGACAGAGAACTGTCAAACTCCCACTGGCAGCTGCTGTTCAAGTCGGATGCGGAAGGGATCACACACAGCCAGCTTCGGAAGCGATCAGGGAGCCAGAGATTACACACCAGGATTCTGAAGGGAATTATGGCTATCTTGAAAATGATCATGTATAGAAGGTTCTAGAAATCTAGGTCTTTTTTTTTTCTGCATTGAACATAGCTTGAAAGAAGTCATTGTTTATCGTGACCAAGATGTTTCTATCTGCTACCTGTTGAAATCAGGGTAGACCTACACTCCAAAGTGAGATACAGAAAATATAGATGTTTCTTGGCACACAGAAACATCAGTATGTGGGGAAGGGCTTTGAGTTTTACCTGTAAGTTGCAAAACAGTGATTTTGCTGCCTGCATCTCCATTCCTTCTGGGCAGATGCAAACTTTTGCAGACGGGATCTCCTGTCTTCATTATTTTCTTTTCTTCCTCTTTTATCTTGCATCTTCTCTCCTTTTGCCCTTTCTCCTCTGAAAGGTCCAGAGTTCTGAAGAGGAGGGTGAGAAAGGAGGGAATGGTCAAGGGTCAAGTTTCAAAGGAAGGACACAGAAGGCAAAAGAGAGTAAGAACAGCTTTGGCCCAGGGGTTAAGAAAGCTGAACTTGAGTCTGAGGTCTGACCCCAAACAATAATGACAACAGCAATAATAATTTATAATAATAATAGCGCTTTACTGCATATCAAGCACTTACTACTGCCAGGCATTATCTGGACTTTGAATTTAACCTGCCGTTTGAGTGAGTGAGGTGGGCGCACTCCTGGTGCCCGCGTTGCAGATGAGCAGACAGTTCTAGATCTCTAAGTGGCCGCCTACGGTCACGCAGACCTCAGAGGCTGAGCTGGAATTTGTGATCCCGATACTGTGTCGCCTCCCTGGTGCACGGGGGCAATTAATGTCCATCCCCTCCGTCTCTGCACAACGAGACGGTCTTAACAGATGCTTTAAAAGCTCCTTCCAGGCCTTCCTTCAATCAATGCCAGTGCTACCTTCTTCTTCCACTAGCCATCTTCTCAAGACTTAATACGAGAATGTGGCAGCCTTGGCTACTTGAGGCCATTGGAGGCAAAGGGGGAGGTGAGCGTTTAACACCCAGCGTTTCCTTGTCACACCGCTTCCTGGGCCCTTTGAGAGGAGCCTTCACATTTCAAGCAAAATATTCCTGTTCAGCAGGTCCCAAGCAGAAGACCTTGCTGAGGATCCCTGCAGGTGAGCAGTGCAGCTTAACAGAGTGTCGGAGCAACACCAAGGTGCCTGGAGAATAAAGCAACCATGGGTGAACCTTGAAGACATTATGATAAGGGAAATAAACCAGACACAAAAGGGCACATGCTGCATGATTCCACTCATAGGAGGTACCTAGAGAAGCTGAATTCACAGAGACAGAGTGCAGAATGGTGGTTACCAGGGGCTACGGGAGGGGGACGGGGGTGGTGGTTAGTGTTTAACGGATGCAGAGTTTCGGTTTGAGAAGATGAAAATGTTCTGGAGATGAAGAGTGGTGACGCTTGTGCACTATGAATGTGCTTAATACCACTGAACTCTCTGCTCAAAGACGGTAAAATGGTAAATTTTGTGCTGTGTCTATTTTATTTTTATTTATTTTATTTTTTTTGTGGTACGCGGGCCTCTCACTGTTGTGGCCCCTCCCGTTGCGGAGCACAGGCTCTGGACGCACAGGCTCAGTGGCCATGGCTCACGGGCCCAGCCACTCCATGGCATGTGGGATCTTCCCGGACCGGGGCAGGAACTCGTGTCCCCTGCATCGGCAGAGGGACTCTCAACCACTGCGCCACCAGGGAAGCCCTGCTGTGTCTATTTTCAAAAAGCATCTTAGTGTTTGTTTATGACTGTATAATATGCATTTGTTGAAAATTAAATACAGAGAAGTATAAAAATCAGATTAAAATTACGCAATTTTCACCAACTAGATTTAAGTATAATTATGACTTCTATCCAATCTTTTCCCTTTGCAGCTATCTGATTATAAACAGAAACTCAAATATTTGAGTTCATACTGTATAAACATTATTTATTCATTCCTTTTCACTTAACATTATATTGTGAGCATTTTCTAAACAATTAAAATTTATTTGTAAGCATGATTTTATAATGGCTGCATCCTAGTTCAGGCATGCTGTAATTTATGTAACCCTCCCTCTGTTTTCGGACTTTAAGGTTTTTTTGATTTTTTACTTTGTAAATAGCATTAAAGCAATCGTCCTAGGACACTCATCTTTGCCTGCCTCTGATCATTTCCTTAGGACACGTTCCTAGAAATAGAGTTACTGGGTCAAAGGACAGGTTATATATTTGAAAAATTGTTTCACTATTTCTGTGTGTGTGTGTGCGTGTGCGTGAACTAGTTTCAGAAGCCCTTTCCCTGTCCTTTGTTTGTCTGGGGACTGTTTGAAGCCCTTGGAATCTCATCCTCTTTTAGATGATGCTGGCTGAGTGGTCCTCACATTCCTGATCCCTGAAAACCGCCTTTAGGGAAGATGTGTTTGAATTCTGATCAGACTTTAAACCAAACCTACAGATCTGAGCAAAGGAGTCCTGTTGGGCAAAACTGAAAGAGACAGGGTCTGAGGTTTTGTTGGTGCAAACATGGCTCGTTTCTCACAGGAAGGTTTGAGATTAGGCTCAGCTGCCCAGCTCTGTCCTGGCTGCTCACTCATATATTCAGTGCACTTCCTGCTCTGAAGGAGAAGGAAAGTGAAAACTTGCTGGAGCTCCTTGGCTGCTGGTCCACAAGGGGTTAAAGGTAGCCTGGACCACATCGACCTCTGGGCTCCCCTGCATTCTGTCACTTACTCCCAAGGGACACACACAGACCCACCCTAGAAGGGGAAACAGCAAATCTCTGATCCCCAGGCGATTTTTGGTTTCAAAAGTCCTTCTTGCATCTTTTCATCAGGGTCTGCTGACTCTTTTCTCACTGTTTCCCGACTTCTCTGTAACTCCCTTCCACTCTTCAGAGCTCAGCTCAGATGCGATTTTCATGTAGAAGCTTCTGCGACCCTTTTAAACTAGATCGGCACCCTAACTCACTTTTTTCATAGAGCTTTTCACAATTTGTAATTATCCTGATTTGGGTAATCATTTGGTTGATGTATCATTGAATGTTTTCATTCAACAAATATTTTTTAACTGCCTCTGTGTGCCAGGAACTGTACTATTTGCTGAGATTACAGGGATGAGCAAAATAGATTTAGTTCCTTTTCTTGGGGAGCTTACAGTCCAGTGGGAAATACACAAATAACAATCTGAGTGCAGTTTCCAATAAGGGCTATAAAGGGAATGAAGCTGGTGCAGTGACAAAGCTTGGTGGAGGGACCCCATCAGTGGTATGATCCTGAAGCCCATCCTGAAGACAGAAGACTAGGAAGAACCGAGAGTGGGAAGAGTCAGGAGGAAAGAGGGAAGCAGCAAAGTGTGCCCCGGAGCTGGTCACAGGTAGGACGGCGGTGGCCCTGACAGTGTTTCCCGGAGTGCAGTTTGTTGAGAAGTGAATGGATGGTGAGGAGTTAGGAAGTATGTGCCTAGGAAGAGCAGTTTGGGCTGTACAGGGGGATCAAAAAATCAGGTGGATGGAGAGAGATAAGAAGCGCCAAGGGAGGAATTGAAGTTGGTTTTCCAGATTTTCTTTCCTTTTTTTTTTTTCAAAGGGGAGGTAGTAGAAGGTGTTGATAAGCTGTGGGATGACTCAGGGGGAGAGAGGGAGAGATGGTGCTCAGAGAGGCAATAAATGGAGAACTAAGTCCTTGAGGAGATAAGATGGGATGGAACCCAGAACAGAGATAAATAGATAGGGCGTTTATAGGAGGAGAGTCACCTCATCAATTTTTAACACTTTATTATGGAAAATTTCAAACATATAAAAGTAGAGAGAACAGTCTAATGAAACGCCATATACCCATCACCCCAGCTTCAACACATAGCCAATCTCATGTCATCTGTATCCCACTCAATTTATCACCCCTTTCCCAGGTTATTTTGAAACAAATCCAAGACACTCTAACTTTTCATCTATAGAGACCTTAGTAGTATCCCTAAAAATAAGGACTTAAAAAAATTACAACAAAACTATTATCACACTTAAAAATTAGTGATTTCTTAACGTCACCAAGTACCCAGGGTTCAGATTTCCCTGACTGTCTGTTATATGTTTTTTATTTTTTACACATGACTTGTTCAAATCAAACCCAAACAAGGTGCACACGTTGAATTCAGTTGATATGCGGTATGCAGGCCTCTCACTGTTGTGGCCTCTCCCGTTGCGGAGCACAGGCTCCGGACGTGCAGGCTCAGTGGCCATGGCTCACGGGCCCAGCCGCTCCGTGGCATGTGGTATCCTCCCAGACTGGGGCACGAACCCCGTGTGCCCTCCATCGGCAGGCAGACTCTCAACCACTGCGCCACCAGGGAAGCCCTGATGGTAATTCTTAAAGAGAGAGAGAGAGACTTTCTCTTGTCAAGTACTTGTTTTTTCTGTTATACTAGAACTAGTATCTAATTACTAGTTTGGGTATATTGAATGATTTCCTAGTATCCTCCAAAGGTGACCAGTGGGGTTTTGTAAATTTAATATTATTATAAACTATAGATTTTAAAATAATTGGTGGGTGTGTCTCAATCCACTGCAGTTATTAGTCTTTTTGACGATCAAATCTCCCTATTTTGGCCAGAGATTGTCCCTTCCAGATGATTCTGAGTCCTTTGGAAGAATCTTCAATAGTTTGATGGCTTTCTTGCTTTTTGGTACAATAAGATGTTGGAGGTTCATCTTTCTACAGACCTGTAAGCTGCTGTTTCTCCCAGGGCCTCTGATGCTTTTTAGTGGGAAATGATATTTAGAGACCACAATCTGGGTGCTAGGGATACTCATTGCTACCAAGCTGATTACTGTTTCTAGAACTTTTCAGTGGATAGAGCTAGAAAAAAATTTTTGTGAAAAATCATGAGTTTATAATATTTATGTCTTTTACACGGCAAATTATAGTTCTTAGTCATTAACTGTATTCTAATTTTCATTTCTCCTATTCATTTTACTAGTTTTAAAGGGAGACAAGAGGAAGAGGGCAGGTAAAAGTGTGAGTATCTTTGTAGATTTGATATTAACTAGATGTTTGCCCCTCCAGACTCTACCGCCATGAGGGCAGGATGATGGCTCTTTGTTTCCCATTTGTATTTCCAATGCTGAGCTGTCTTGACATTGAGAAGGCACTCGCCAGTGTACGACGAAAAGGATGAATGAATGAATGAATGAAAGGGTGAGTAAAATACAAAAACTGCCCCTTTTGCCCGTCTTATGACTGCACTGGGGTATATTCAACCTCTTACCTTCATTCCGACCTTCACCTCTCTCCACGCTCAGACCTATACTTAGGGGAGCCGTTTGGAAGTTGAAATTAAACTGTGAGTTGAAAAAAAAAGAAGAAGAAGTCACAGAAAGGGCTTGTCTACTGCCACATCTGGAAGGTTAATGAGCTGTGCCTGTCAGTAAGGGGTAGGGGTAGGGCACAGCAAGAAAACGTTAGCACTTGTTGACAGCTGCTGGGAAGACTGGCTTGGCTGGTGGGCATTAGCGCAGGAATGATGATTTGCTAGTTTAAGGGAGAGAACAGCCTCCACGTAAGTCCCTCCCTCTCCATTCCGCCCCTTTCAGAGACTCAGCTGACGGCAACTTCAGGCTCATTGACTGGAGTCCCCCGGTCAAGGCCACAGTTCCCTAGAGCACTCCTGGCTCCAGCCAGCCCGTGCTCACCTGGCTCAGAGAAACAGTCCCGCCCCACTGCGCAGGACCATCTCCCTACTTGGGCATGGACTCCATGGAGAGGCTCTTTGACCTACAACCCTCTCCACGTTGTTGGACTCTCACTTCTCCAGGCAGGACCCCTGAGGGAAGGAACTCTGTCTTTCCTTTCTGGATACTAGGCTCCTAGCACCGTGTCTGGCATATTTTATTTATTTGCATTCATTCATTCATTCATTCATTTATTCCGCTACCTCATTTCAAAAAGGATTCAAGGCACTGTCAGCTACTGCTAAACGAATAAATGCAGGTGCACCAGAAAGAACAAACGAATGGGTGATTCCCAGACATTTCCATCACACTCTGAACTCCTCCTCAGGATAAGCTCCAGTATTACAAAAGGGGGTGGCATGCAGAGCACAGGGAGCTCTTCTGTCGCCGGAACGAGGCATTCCCCAGCTTATAATACAAACCAGCACTGCAGTGGCTCTTTGGACCTCTACTGATGACTCACAGCCTGCCGTAAACCAAACCTCCCGTGGCTCTTTCACATGAACCACATCTCTGCCTTGCATTTGTGCGGTCAACTTTTTTTTTAACCTGCTGAATATTATTCTTTTAGATAGAAAATAGGTAGATAGATAGATAGATAGATAGATAGATTTAGCGATAAACTGTCAATTCAGAATATTAAATTGGTTTGAATCTAGTTTGGGTCTTCCAATGTATTGGCCATTCCTCCTAGTTCTGTGTCATCTGAAAGTTGGTAAGAATGTCTTCACTTACTCTAAGTTGTGGGTAAAGCCTTATGATCAGCCACATCTCACCTTTAGGATTTCCTGCTTCTGAATTCTTTCAGACACGTTGCACTAATCTTCTGTCACTTACATTGAGTTTCTCTTTCTCCATTTGTCACGTTCTTCCTAAAAGATATCATGAGAACTTTGCAAAATACCCCCTGAAATTCAGCTATACTTTCTCTATGCCAATCCCTGGAGCTATCAAAATGATTTTGGATCATTGAACCATGGGGTTGGAAACATATGTTAGATGTCGTACAGCTCAGTACTTCACTGATGGGGAAACAGAAGGCGAGAGTACCTGCATAAGTACTCACGCTGAGCACTCACACAAGTACCTGCACTAGTACTCATACTGAGTATCAGTACTCACAGGAGTACTCCTTCATTCAGGTCAGGGAAGTGCTCAGTGACAATGTCTTGACTTGAAGCCTGGGCTCCTGACTCCACATGCAAGTGACTTTACAAAATGTCCTGCCACTTCAAGAGAGACCATGCAGACTCCTAGTGACTGCCCCTTGCTTTTGCTCACAATCTGTTAAATAAAACTCCTCCATAATGTTAGGAGGCTTTGTGTGATACCAAGAGAATTGAAGCCAAGGGAACATCCAGGGCTTTAATAAACTATCTGGATCAGACATGCTGTGTTCCAGAATATAAAAACAACCTATGGGATCCTGAAAACATGGGAGGCAGTGTTTGGGAAAGTCTGAGAACAGTTTCTGGAGAGGATTGGAATTGAGTGGACTTTGAAGAATAGGAAAGATTTTGATAGAAAGAAAGTGCCTTAACATTGGGGACACTGGAGCCACAGCAGCTGGGAATGCACGTTCGGGACAATTACAAGAAACAAAGGGATGGTATCAGCTCACCTAACTGGAGAGGACAGGGGTCCACCAGGACAGCCAGATCCACAGGTTCTAAAGACATGATGTGGATATTTCCTTCCATCTCTCAGCTCTGCTTCGTGTGCTAACTCCTTTCTCAGGGAGGCTGCCCCGGCAGTTGGTGACAGCGGCTATCACAATCCTAGTGGGGAAAGGGTGTCCTTTTGCCAATAATCCCAGAAATGCCCCAAGGAGGGCTCTCATTGTCTCCCCTGAACAAGGTTGCCAGATTTAGCCAGTAAAACTACAGATGCCCCATTACCTTTGAATTTTAGGTAAATAATGAATGATTTCTTAGTGTAAGTATATTCCATGTAATATTTGGGATATATACAAGAAATTATTTATTTTCCAAAAACCCAAATTTAAATTTGAATCAAATTAAATAACATCCTCTATTTTATCTGGCACCAATCCACATGGCCAGGCAGGTGAGGAGCTTAGCTGGTCCACCCTGGGTCGTGTGCCTCTACCAGGGATCCCAGGAGTGAGGTCACCCTGAGGCAGGAGATAGATGGGCCCCAGGGTAAGCAGCTTGAGTTCATTCCCTGTGGACAGAAACTCCAAAATATCAATAGTAGGACAATCAAGAGAGGAGGCTGGACCCTGCCCAGATAAGAGGTAAAAGACCACATATTCCTCATTCTCGAAATCAAGGAGACCTCCCCGACTACACGTGCACAGAAAGGGTCCTTGGAGGTCAAAAAGGGAGGGGGCGCCACCCCATAGTAAGTGATGTCAACTCTCCATAGGCCTCTTCGCTAGAATCCATCTTGGATAAGAGACATGGGAGGACCCTGACATGGGACGTACACATGGGAGGACCCTGAGATATACCAAATACAGGCTCAGAACCAGGCAAAGCAAGATGATTGGCCAAAGGAAGCCCAGAAGAAATGCCCCATAAAAGTGATTCAAACTATCACGAGGGTGCAACTCTCTTTGAGTCCACCCGTATGTCTATCCACACATACTCTTTTCCCTCCTAATAAACACTTTGTTTCACTACTTTCCACCTCTACGTGGAAATTCATTTCTACGCAGCTGATGGGCCAGGGCCTTGTCGCTGGCCGCTGGTCCCTGGTGGTCTAGTGGCTAGGTTTCAGCACTCTCACTGCTGCTGCCCGACCTCAGTTTCTGGCCTGGAACCAAAATCCTGCTTCAAGCCGCTGTAGGCCGAGGCCATCGGAGATCAACCCCATCCTCATCCCGTGGACCGGGAGTGGGGAGTGGTCAGCAGTCAGATGCTTTCCCACAGAGGCTCTGCTTGTGGGGCAGACAAAACAGCAGATGCTCATCATAGTCACCTCCATGGGCAGTAACAAGACGAAGACAAAAGAGCAAATGGGACTCAAGCAAAGGAGTCTTGCTTCTCTGTTATCCCACAATTGCTGGGACCTCACCACCTGGTTCTTCGGGGTCCCATGACGTATGCCCACTAGTCTGTAAGCTCCTAGAGAAAAGGCTTATGCGTCTGTTGTGCATCACTGCAATCCTGTTGCTAGGCACATAGTAGACTCTCAATTAAAGATTATTGAATGCCAGATGAATGAAGCATTACAAGTCCTTTATACTTCCTTGGGCAAATTTAATTTTTCACACTAGATGCAATTCTTCAAAAGAGACCTTCAAAATGTTTTCACATGAGCAAGGACGAATGCTTTGATAACAATAGCCATGCTAACATGCTGTCCTTCCATGGGACCGTATACCTCTGGCTCTCTCTCCATGTTCTCTGAAAAGCTCATAAATTTCACGTGATAGCATCTCTGCAAGATAGATGAATATTTTTCCATTTTACATATAAGGGAGCTGAATCACCAGAGGCTGGGTCATTCCATCAAGACCACAAATAGGGTGGATAGAATCTGACAGAGTTTGGGATCCCCATTTTGGGCTGTTTCTCCATCTTCCTGAGAACTCTGTTTTCGGAATCATAATATTTTCTCTCCGTACTGTAGCATTTCAGCTTGGAGAAAGCAGGCCAATTCCTGTGGAAAGTTAAAGTGTCTCTACAGTTTTGTTTCTGGCAAAATGCATAGTGGGTGTTCTTTCACAGGTGGATTTAGAACATGAAGCAAGGGGAGCTGGAGGAGAAGTCGGCAGACCTGGGGTTCAGTCCTGGCCCTACCAATCATCCCAGGTCCCCTCCTGAGACAGACTGGGGACAGAGGCTGCTCTGCCTGGTGACCGCTGAGAGCTTGCATGTGCCAGGCACTTTGCAAAGTCCCTCCCTGGAGCAAGGGTGGCCCCATCTCAGGGACAGTTTTCATACCACAGTCATCACAGTTTCCAATAATTTTCTGACAAATGGAAATAAAATGTCTTGAGGAAAAGGCTTCTTGTTCTAATTTGCCCAAAAGTTTCATATGTGCCCCCAAAGTCTTTCTCGTCCTGTTATAATCCCCGTCTTCCAGAGGAAGAAGCTTTGGCTCAGTTTTTACCCAAAGTAAAATACAGTAGCTGACAGGGACTTCCCTGGTGGTCCAGTGGTTAAGAATCCCCCTTCCAATGCAGGGGATGCGGGTTTGATCCCTGGTCAGGGAACTAAGATCCCACATGCTGCGGGGCAACTAAGCCCCTGCGCCACAACTAGAGAGCCCGCATGCTGCAACTACAGAGCCCACGCGCTCTGGAGCCCTCGTGCCACAACTAGAGAGAAGCCCATGCGCCGCAACGAAAGATCCCACGTGCTGCAACTAAGACCCGACGCAGCCAAAAATAAATAAATAAATAAATATTTAAAAAAGATATATACAGTAACTGACAGAGCTGGGATTTAAAGCCAGAGTGGCTGACTCCAAAGCACTGTGCTGTTTCTGCTACACCAGCCCCGCCTCTCACAGGGGTGGTGGGGCAGGAATGAGATGGTGGGTGTTAACAAGGGGCGTGACCCCAGAGCACCATAAAACACAGGAATCACTGTTCAGATTCGCCTTTGAGCAGGACGCTTCATGTTACCGCTGGGCTTTTCCTGGCAGGGGACCAGCCATCGTGCTATGTGGCCTTTTGAAGAGCATCCCACATTCTACCAGGACAGGAGCGCCCAGAGACTGGAGCCACATCTGAATCAGACGATGCTGATGGGAGAGAGCAGTCATGGCCACGGCTCACAGTGGGTCCGGGTACCACGTCTCCCACCATCGTGTGCACAGGCACCTCTCGTGCACACGCCCCCCTCTATGGGGACAACAAAGGGCTTAGGTGAAAGTTACATTGGCTTTCAGCTCCCAGCCCCACACTCGGCTTTGCTTGCCCTGTTCCTCGTGGCCTGTCCTTCGTGGCCTCTCCTCCGTGGCTGGTCTTGTTCCTGCTCCTCTCTCCTGGCCGCCCACCCCCTAGCGCTCCTACCACAGATGTGCTCTGTCTGCCACAGGGGCCTCCCAGCCTGTCCCCTATATGATTCTGGCTTTTCAGATGAAGCTCAGAAGCTCCACGGGCCTTTGGCATTTCTTTTATGTGCGAGGACTTCAAGAATGTAAGGAATATTCACTTACGTTACCCCCAAGTGACTCAGAGACAGCGTGGAGGAAGATGCCAGCTTCCACCACGCGGCTGCACTGGGCGGCCCAAAGGGGGTTTAGATGGTGTAAGGCCTCCCTCCCCTAGAAAGTTCCATCTGGTGCGCCCCAGAACTAGCCCCAGAAATATAAAATCTGAGCAGAAACCAGATGCTTGCTGTGCACACCCAGAACCCCTTCCTTGCTGCCTCTGTAGGCGGTGCCCTATGCCCTCCAAGTTACGATTCCTGGGGCTGCCACCGTCATGCAGGCAGCTGCCAAAGCCCCTCCCCCAAGGATGCTTCAGCTGCCCGGATTGAAGGCCAGGCGCAGCTTTACCCGTTTTCTGTACTAGTCCAAGGCGAGTTTCCCCAAGCCCCACTCCTGAAAGCCATAGATAGGACATCTAAGCCTAGAAACTAAAATGATTGCCCTCCCCTGGTCCTGGTCAACAGAATCAGGCTGACCATGGCTTGGAAGTGAAGACCAGAACAAGGGGCAGGGCTGAGGGCAGGCCTGAGCATTGCCCACAGTTTGAGAGGGGGCCCTGCACCTGGCCGTGAGCGGACAAAACCGCTGACCAGCCTCTCAGCCATGAACGTCCAGCAGCGGCCAGGCCCCGCACACCGTGGGTACGTGGTGAGCAGCTGTGGACTTGAATGCATGAAATGTGGACTATGCATGTGGACTCCAGATGCATGAAACGCAGGCTATTGTCAAAGAAAAGGAAGAAAATCTACCTCATCTAAGATGTCCTGCTTATACAACAAAAAAGGGGACCTATTTTGACTTTTAAGGGTTATTTTCAGGAGCCAGCAAAGTGGAGAACTTCAGGGGTGCGCAGCCCTGGCTTCACTCTGGGTCCGACCAGTCACTCGTCTCCTTTGTAACTCAGAGGAACTGGAGCCCGCAGTCCCTAAGCAAACCCAGCCCTGCCGTGCTGTGACACTGATTCTAAAATCGTTTAGGAAATACGTGCACACATATGTACATAAGTACGTACATATTTTTTTTCTTCGTAAAGTAGACTAATTAGTACTTTTCAAACTCTTAGAGAAAGTACAAAAAATAAATGTTTTAAGTGACCAAAGGGCTTTTGTGTTAGCACATTGTGGGGAGGCCCTGTGGCCTGGTGGAAAGAGTTGTGAGCAAGAACCCAGCGAGCTGGATTCTAGCACCGTCTCTTAGACCAAGCAGTTCTGAGTGATTGCACAGGTGACCTAACATCGCTGAGTCTCATATTCCTCATCTACAAAAATTTTAAATGTGGATTACGAGAGCTCTGAGCTTAGTCCCTAGTGGTTTTATCCACACGTAGGATCTGCTACAACCTTCTCCGCAGCCCTTTCTCCAAGATGAGTGAGGGGTGACCCACCGGTCGAGCACCTGAGCCATGCAGGTGCCAAGGTCTGCAGGCGGGGACGACCAGGACCTAAGGGTGGTGCAGAATTGGAGGTCCCTACCCACCTCTAGGAGCATTTCTTTTGATTTTATTAATTGTACTTTATTTAACTCATGTAAGAGCCAATTCCTGCCTCAAAGTCAAGTCACAAAAAAAGAAAACAGTGCTAGATGGGGTGAAAGACGGGAGAAGCCCAGCATCCCTTGGGGCCCCCGGTGCCTCCTGCCCAGTGTCATGGAGGTTGTTTCCAGGACAAGCCCCCGAGAGTCTGCTTTCTTGGATGGAGCTGAAATTCTTTTTAAAACGCCCCACTCCAATGAGGTAGATGATGCCGCTGAGCATAAAACATACAAAAGTGTGCGAACTAGAAAGAGGGGAATTGAACAGAAAGTTTTGGAATTCTTAAGTAAAATGTAGAGGAGGATAAACAGGACCAGAAAGAGGGGAGAAGCAAGGGAGCAGAGAATCCAGAAAGCGACAGGAGGCGGCGGGGAGGGACCCTCTGAGAATCAGAAGCAGCTGGAGGCAGGCTGAGCCTCGAACAGTCAGCCCAGCATCCTCTGCCTGCCTCCAGGGAAAGGCCCTGAGCCAGCGGACTGTCTTGAAATCGTAAAAGCAGGTGACAGGAGAAGGAGGTGGGAATCTTGTGCTCACTCCCCAGGCACCGCTGCAGAGGGAATCCAGGGCAGGGGGAGATGTCTAGAGCAGGGGCTTCAGAGGGAACGCCAGCCTTTCCCACATCACTCACTCTCCGGGTACCACCCAGGGGAAACAGCTCCCTTGTCATCAGCTCTGATGTGTATTAGTATTTTTTTTTTAAAGACTTTAAAATACTATTTTTACCCAGAGCACTTTTTTTTCTTCCAAAGGAACAAAAGGATCGCAACCCACATGCTCCTCAAACTGGCAGCCCTGAGAAAAGGCAGGGCTGGGATTTGCATATGGAGGGAGCTCCTACCCCCGCTTTCCCACCCCCCCCATTCCCACAGAAATGAAACCAAAAGGAATGCCATGGGCTTGCTATTGTCACCCATCCTGAAATACATGAGCAAAAATAGTACGAAAAGATGAATGATGGGGCTTCACAGCTAATGTGATCATCTGTAGTAGTTTTGGCCATTAATAGTGTCATGGTTCTAAGAATGGAAGGGGGTCTATCTCCCTCTCTCTCTCTCTCTCTGTCTCTCTCTCTCTCTCTGTCTCTCTCTCTCTCTCACACACACACACACACACACACACACACACAGACACAGCCTGGTAGCCTGGGTTTTTTCCACCACAAAGGAGTTATGTTCTGCTCTTTCGGATTTCAGATTTCCAACGTCGCTTAAAATTTCAGCTAATTAAGTATTATTGGGTCACGTGGTAGTTTAGGAAAGGCTGAAACTTCCACTCACTGTTTTTCTTGTCTTTCTTTACTTCAAAATAACTAGCACTTAGGGATCTTGTCCAGAAACATCCACATGGGGTTCTCCTCTTTGTTTTCCCATGTGACTAGGTCAGAGTTTGATAGTGAAGGACTTACCTCTGATGTGTGTGTGTGGGAGAGACATGTTTACATATACATATGAGGATTTTTTTTAAAGAAAAAACTCTGGTGAAAGCCACACAAAAGCCCCCGGTCTATCTTAGCTTTCTGAATTTCTCTTAAAGTGGAAAATATGAAGAGTTATTACTCATACACTCATTTAGAAATGGAAGACAAAGGGAAAGCAGATGATTCCTTCCAACACCAGAGACAAAGAACAAACAAAGGCTAGAGTGACTTTTCTCAGGCCTTTGAACTTTGGGTGAAGGACCTGGTGTCCCCGTGTGGGAGCTGCACGGGGCGTCCCCCAGAGCCACTCAGCCTCGCTGCCCTCCCACCCGGAGCCCATATTCATCTGGGAGATCTTGGATGGTATCTGCCTGGGACCTTGCACACGACCAATGGGGCATCTTGGCTCTGTGTGGGGTGGGTGTTCCTTGGGTACCTGCTTCCTGGCACGCTGGGAGTTCCTCCCAAAGGTCACAGGAACCCCGGGGTAGTCCCCTGCTGAAGGTCATGCTCGTCGTCACCACTTTCCTCCTGGCATCATCCCTGATGCTCTGGAAATGGTCTCGCCCATCAGAGGCCAAGGGGCCAGGTGGACAGGGCCTGGCTTAGCTCCTGAGACTTCCTGGGCCCCAAATCCACACACTTAAGGCACAGAGAAACAAGAGAGGCACTGAAAATTCATGACCAAAAAAAGTACAGATATGACTTAAGGAACACCCATTATTGGATATTTGCTGCAGAGGAAACAATAAATCAAAGTAATGATCCTTAGAGCAGGCACCTGATAACATTTTTTGTAAAGATAAGCCAGTCTATCTTAAAGAAGGATATTAAACAGATCCGTCAACCCCAGGCAAGCTAGGTTTGCTAAATAAACTGACAATTAATAGATAGCCCGGGAGATAAACACCATTCAGGGAAGAGTCGCTAAAAGGCTGGTCTTTTAAAGGGGGGTGTTTACTTTAGGAAAGAGAAAATGAAGTTAAAAGATCAAGTACCAGATAGAAAATGCTCCTTCCAGGCCCCAGCCCCAAGTGTCTGGTTCTGAACTGATGTTCTGTCCTTTAGAGCTGAAATCTTACCTTGTGAATCGCTTTACCAGAAAAATCACCTCTCTTTAAAGGTCTGGTTTTTAAAAGGTTAAGCCCCTCTTCAGTGTTTTTCTTTTAAACGCAATAAGGTCTTTTTTTTTTGAAGTTGAGATAACTTTCCAAAACACATAATAGACATCTGGAAAGATGGTATATTACTATAAAATAACATGATTTAAAGCAGTCTCCTAGGAACACACCCGAGCCCGTGCATCTGAAGACTTGTTTATTGTTATTTGTTCACAGCCAAAGACAGAAGGTCAACCTGAGGTCCAACTCAGGTTCATCAGCACATTTATTAACTGTGGTTGCGGTTTGTAAATCTATTCCAGATGTTAACTGTTTACGTGGGAGCTTCTTTGTGATGATTTCTGAGCGGGAATTGCTGTTTCACAGCCATGTGCTGATTTCTACAAGTGTCTCTTTTTCCAGTTTGCTGGCGAGCGGGGACCGGGCAGGTGGAGTGCATCCTGGCGCGGCAGGGCCATCGCCCCATCTCTCCACTGGCCCAACCTCCTTGTCGCCACAGCACGGCCTCCCGTTCCTTTCCTAGGAGTGCATTTTTTCTTTTTTTTTTTTTTTAACATCTTTATTGGAGTATATTGCTTTACAGTGGTGTGTTAGTTTCTGCTGTATAACAGAGTGAATCAGTTATACATATACATATGTTCCCATATCCCCTCCCTCTTGCATCTCCCTCCCACCCTCCCTATCCCACCCCTCCAGGTGGTCACAAAGCACCGAGCTGATCTCCCTGTGCTATGCGGCTGCTTCCCACTAGCTATCTACCTTACGTTTGGTAGCGTATCTATGTCCATGCCTCTCTCTCACTTTGTCACAGCTTACTAGGAGTGCTCTTGACATGAAATGACTCCTCGTCACCGCAGCGCAGCTAAAACGGTCTCCATGCCAACTCGGGCTCCGCGGGCCCCTGGGAGGGGCTCGAGAACGCTGCGGAAGGCTGCTGTGCCGCATCTTTAGCCGCCTGGGCCTTCCGCATCCCTCTTCCCCGGCAGTCAAGTGAGAGCTGCTCTCCTCCGCCCCGCTGGCATCTTTCTTTCTGGCAGGATTAGACGCAGGAGTGGGTCAGGGAAGGGAGCCTCTCCCCTTCGCAGCTTCAGTCTCTTCCCAAGTCCCTGCGTCCTTTGCTTTCTCCAGGGCCTGTACACACACCGCGCACGCCTGAGTCTGGGACCCGGAAGGGGTTCCCTGTTCCCTCCACTTCTGCACCAAGTAGAGCCAAGGCGCGGCTTCCTGTGGTGTCACAGACAAGCCGTGTTCTGTTGTCACTCCCTATTCTGGCCTTTGCTCTCTGCCTTTGGGGTTTTTTTGTTTTGTTTTGTTTTGTTTGCGGTACGCGGGCCTCTCACTGTCGTGGCCTCTCCCGTTGCAGAGCACAGGCTCTGGACGCACAGGCTCAGCAGCCATGGCTCACGGGTCCAGCCGCTCCGCGGCACGTGGGATCTTCCCAGACCGGAGCACGAACCCGTATCCCCTGCATCGGCAGGCGGACTCTCACCACTGCGCCACCAGGGAAGCCCCGCGATCCTCGAGCCCGGCAGCTACACTCTGTGCCTGACTGCCACCCAGAGCCCGTGCCCTCCGCCCTCCGGCCTTGTTGCTCACCTAATCCCCTGCCTGAGAGCACAGGACTGCCTCCCTGTGGGCACCTTTGCAAATTGTCCCAGGATGTCCCTGCCTGACATCCAGGTCTTGAATTAGGCTTGGGGCCCTTGCCCCTGGGCTCTTCCCTTAGAGGGGAATCTTCTTCTTCATTCCGGAATTCCCAAGGTTAAATATTGGTCAGAACTACCCAGAGGATGTGATGTCTCCTGCCACCTCTGTCTCTGGTACCAGCTGTTTCTCTGAAGCTGGATGGGTTCCCCTGACTCAGCCCCACAGGTGGGCTGCCTCCTTGCTCCCTGCCTGCCCAGTGGTGTGAGAAGTCACAGGGCTGGACCCATGGCCACCCCCGGCCTTCAGGGAGGACATCACACATAAGGACACATCCGTGCAGCCTGGGACTGGGCAGTAACGGCCCAGCCATCTGACCATTTGGGAGACTGGGCTCCTGGCTCATCCCCTGGAGATGAGCCCCCCCCCCCAGTTTCTGCAGTAGTGATGCACCGAGATGTCCCCAGATCCGCCGACAAGGGGCTGCAGACGTGGGCACCACGGCAGCGCAGACCACTGGCCAAGCTTCTCCAAATGTGCTTCCTCTTGCAGTGTCAGCATTCAGATTTGGTCCTTGGGGTGTCCTGATGCCACTGAACCTTTTCGTACCCTCTCCTCACTCTAAGGTGTTCTTTCTATTGTGAGAGAGAGAATATAGCAGTGTTCTGAATAATAGTGGGACAGTCACTGTTGTCCATGGCAACAAAGCTCCATTAGAATGCGCTGTTTGGTAAATAGAGTGAGTCTGAATCCTGTGGATGTGGGCTTATCGTACCTGGGGCGGGGCTGGCCGGGCGTGGGGGTGGGGGTGGTATGGCCTCTGGTGGAATCTCTGCTAGATCTCTTCTGCCAGTGGACCTGAATCTCTACGTGAGATCTTGGCCTACATTATAGAGAAAGAACCCGGAATAGATGCCCGGAGAGCATTTGCCATCATGAAGGAAGGAAGGGAACTGGCTAAGGGCCAAGTTCAGGCTTACGTGCATCCTCTGTGTCATCATTTCGTCCTCCCAACAGCCCTGCATGGTGGATAAGCTTAGCCCATCTCACAGATGAGGAGCCCAAGCCTTAGAGAGAATCCAGCCACGGGCCCAAGGGCTTGAGCACCGGCTGCGCACTTTGCAGCTCTGTGGCCCGGGACAGCCCCGTGGGTGGGGTAGCAGCTTCAGCTGCTAATCCCAGTGGGCATCAGAACCCGGCCCATCTGACTCCAATGGCGGTGACACCCCACTGCGTCCTGAGCCGAGATGCTTTCAGGACCACGGCCTCTTCTGTCCTTCCCTCTCCTGCAGGCGCCAATGCTCCTGCAGGAGAGGGAAGGACAGAGGGTTTTCCCTCCGGAGGGTTTTCCGAAGGCACCTGGCTTCAAGTCCAGCTAGTCTCAGGGGTGAGAAGATATTTGGGTTCAGCGTGTTGCTTGCTGACACTGCAACTTATAGCAGGACGTGGCAGTGGGGAGTATCTACGAACAAGCGTTTCATAAAAATAGAATTTGGGGCTTCCCTGGTGGCGCAGTGGTTGAGAGTCCGCCTGCCGATGCAGGGGACATGGGTTTGTGCCCCGGTCCGGGAAGATCCCACATGCCACGGAGCGGCTGGGCCCATGAGCCATGGCCGCTGAGCCTGCGCGTCCGGAGCCTGTGCTCCGCAACGGGGAGAGGCCACAACAGTGAGAGGCCTGCGTACCAAAAAAAAAAAAAAAAAAAAAAAATAGAATTTGATTATAAACAG
The DNA here is from genome assembly GCF_964341445.2 of Mesoplodon mirus. Lineage (NCBI taxonomy): Eukaryota > Metazoa > Chordata > Mammalia > Artiodactyla > Ziphiidae > Mesoplodon > Mesoplodon mirus. The sequence continues at coordinate 7,024,006 of NC_138993.1, forward strand.
AGACTTCTAACCCCAGGTGTGACCAAGAGGAGGTTTAAAGATGGGAAAGTGGACACGGCCATAGACTCTGTGAACCTGGGAGAACATGACAGGCTGCTGGGGACAGCCCCAGGGTCACGAGGGAGAACGTCCCCATAGGGCCTGGCCACCTCGGTTCAGGACCAAAGCAATCAGGTCGGAGATGGCAGGACCCAGAGCAGGAGAAACGCGTTGGTTTCATTCTACCCGCAGGGTCCAACTTTGCCTGTTTTCAGGCAGAGTGACTACGCGCAGATTTCACACCGGCGGGGACGGGAAGGGGCCAGTGGGGCGGAGAGAGCAGCAGAGGCAGCCGCCGAGCTCCCGCGGGGGTCTCTCAGCGCCGGGAGACCAGTGCAGGCTCACAGGAGGGGTGTGGGACCCACAACGGGCTTCACCGCATATTTGGAACCGTCTCCCAGTTCCTTCCACGCTGAGGGTCACGGGAAGGGGGCTTGTGCAGCCGCAAAGAGCACGTGGGCTTTGACAGGCACAGCCATGGCTTGAGCGGAGCTCACTCACGACCACCAGTGAGAGCTGAGCCTCGGTTTCCTCGAGTGCAACGGGGCGGGGGGCGGGGGCAGTGGACGTGTTCATCAGGGTCTTGGCGGGAACCAGGTGGCACCCCGCGAGTGGGATGGGGGAGGGTGGGGGAGCACCCAGCTCTGGGCCTGGCAAGCAAGGGAGGCCAAGGTCAGCTGCGTTGGAACTTGGTGAGAGACAGAGGTGGGAGAGGACACCCTGCCCCCCGCCCCCCCCAGCCTGCGGGGAGGGGACCGGGGTGTCTGCTCCCTCTTCCCGCCCTCCCGGCTCCTATCTGTACCTCCCAGGGGCCAAACCCGGTCAGAGCCAGAGCACGAGGGGCCTGAGTGGTGCAGCCCTTTGGGAGCAGCCCCCAGGACATGGGGGAGGGGGGAGGGAAGGGGGGAGGATGGAGCCTCGGGTCCAGCGCAGACGAAGCAGGACTTTGAACTGTAACTCATGGAGTGTCCCACACTCTGTGCCACGCCTGAAGCTGCAGACGTGAGGGCTCACAGGCACCGTGGTCGTGACCTGGTTGGGGAGCCAGTTAGTTGTTCAAAAAAGTGGAAATCATCACATAATTGCAAACGATAAGAGGTCATGTGAAAAAAAAGTATAAGCAATAAGGAGAGTCCCATAGTAGCCCCAGACCAAGGGAATCAGGAAAAGATGCATCCAGAAGCCACTCTCAGGACGAGGTTAGAAGGAGATGGGGAGGTCATTTCAGGAGAAAGGACGGAGGGTGAATTGGGGAGGAGACGGTCCCGAGCACAGGCTCTGAGACGGGGGTGGGGCTGTGCATGCCTGACTTTGCAGCCGGTGAGGAATATGGTCTATAACATGAGCCCTGGGGGGCCGCTGGGTGAGAGAGTGAGTCGTGCATGTTTGTAAAGAATCAAGCTGGCTACAGAGACAGAACTAACTGGAAGGTCCAGAGTGGATGTTGGGGGACCAGTCAAGAGGCTGCTGCAGGGACCCAAGCAAGGGTGAAAGCAGCTTGGCTTGAAGCCGTGGCGATCGCGCCTTCATCCTGCCATCCATCCAGTTAGGACTGTCTGTGCTTCGGGCACTGTCAAGGCCTGTGGATGGAGCGATGAACAAGACGATGAGGCTTCCGTCCTCATGAAGCTTAGATTCTAGTGGGGAAAGATGTGACAACGGCTGGGAAAAACGAGAAGATGCAATCAGGACATACTTAGGGGATGCAGCCAATGGATCTCAGGTACTGGGTCAGGGAACGGGAAGTGTGGAGGAACACCTCTGACTTACACCCCTGGGGGGACAGCTGGGCCATTCCCGACCTAAGGGACTGAGGTGGAGAAGCGGACTTTGGGGAACGAATTCTGTTCTGGACGTGCTGGGCTGGAGCTGACTTTGCTGCATACTGCATTGCAGAGCAGCCGAAGTACCTGAATGATGGAGGGTCTTGGAGGGCACCCACCACACAGAGTCTGGTATTAGGTGCTCAGTGAGGGTTAGCAGCTCTTACCCTGTCTGTGAAAAGCTCCAGTAAGAAACGTCCTTTGGAGGATCAGTCAGTGGAGGTGTCTGAAACAGTTGGACTCAATGGCTTCTGTTCTGCTGGGGTGGACCCACGAAACCACCCTCAGAGCAGCATCCGACATGCTGGAGGACTTGGCCCTGCGGGGGAAGTGAATTATATGCCCCTGGCCCTGGCAATTGGCAGCTAGGTCGGTTCAGAGACAGATCTGAATTCCATAGAGTCTTTGAAACTCTCAGATGTCTTAGGATCCCCCCAGAACGATCTCAGTGGGAGAAGTCCCAGGGGTTGGTTCATCTTGGAGTTTTTCCTGGTGGGCAGTTGGAAGGAGTTCCAGGTGGCTTCAGGTCAGTCTGTGCAGCTCCAGAGCCTGGAATGGCTGGAATCCTTGGCAATTTCCTGGGTCTGTTCTAAAATCAGGGACATCTCAGGGGAGTTTGGGGCCCTACAAAACACACAGGGTGAGTCACTGCCCAGCCAACTGCGCTAAAACAAAGTCTGCTTAAGATAAAAATCAAAGAGAGCCTTGGAGTGAGAAAAATAGGGAGAGGGCCTCAGAGGAGAGCAACACGCAGCCTAGGGGCCTCTCCGGAAGTGAGCAAGGCTGGACCCATTGATTGCCTTGTGCCTTGTTTTGGGTAAGGACTGTTATGGCCTTTTTCTTTTTTTTTTCCCTTGCAGCATCTGATGGAATCAGCTTCTCCTCACAGGCTACCAATCCCAGCTTCTGGGTTAAAATAGGACAGGCCTCTAGACCCTGTGAAGCCTGGTTTATCACATCTCCAGTTGTAGCGAGCCCTGGGGATTCCTTGCGAAGGAGTGGCTTGGGCTGGTGTATCTGTGCTTTGTTCAACACCGAGCTCGTCGCGTTCTCCAAGGCTCATTTGTCAGCACTTATTGAGCATCTGCTATGTGCCAGAAAATGTGCTCAATGGTGAGGCTACCACAGGATGAACCCGCAGGTGCAGGAGGGGGAGAGGTAGGTGCAGAGGAAGGGTGGAGAAGAGAAGGGAGGGAGCATTTTAACCATTGTGTTTGCTGGTCTATTGATTCAACCCTCAAAAAGGAAAGAGGACAAACCCCTGAGGCAATAATAGCCCAGAGCAATATCAGTATTGATGTCAGTTTTATTTTTAGTTTTATATATATATATATTTTTGCGGTATGCGGGCCTCTCACTGTCGTGGCCTCTCCCATTGCGGAGCACAGGCTCTGGACACGCAGGCTCAGCGGCCATGGCTCACGGGCCTAGCCGCTCAGCGGCATGTGGGATCTTCCCGGACCGGGGCACGAACCCATGTCCCCTGCATCGGCAGGTGGACTCAACCACTGCGCCACCAGGGAAGCCCCCAGTTTTATTTTTAAATGTGCATAAATAGAATCAAGGATGCTTGCTTCTGGAAGTTTCTAGGTGAGCCATCAGAGATGATAGCATCTAGGGCATGGTTGATACCCAGCAAGCCTTAGATGAGAGTGAGTGCTGAAAACATTTTTCTGCCTTTAGCACAGGCAAGCTGACAACTGGGGTACATTGACTGTAGCTAGAATTCTTTTTTTCCTCTCCTTTCTTTTATAGTGATTTTTAAAATTTGACTTCAGAATTGGACAGAAAAAGCATCACAACCAATGTTGTGTATTTGAAAAAGATGGCAAATCACTCGACAGAGAGATGTATAATTCAGGCCACTACTGAATTATATGCCTAGAAGCCAACAAAGTAAGTACTTTGTTGCTAAGGGGATTAATTAGGTAATATTTATAAAGGCCTTTAATGATGAAAAACGCTCTATAAATGTAAAGTATTATTAATATCACCAGTAGTTCTACTGCTTTTATATTAGGTAGGAAGACTTATTCTTTAGTCTGGTTATGGATTCTTATGGTGAAAATGAAAAGGAGAAAAGAGAACAGCAAGAACTTCCAAAAGACTGCGACCCACTGGTTTTTGTTTATTTTAAAGGAATTTCCATAACTGAAGAAGGCTTTCTTGACATCTCGTCCAAAACAGGAACGTGTGCTTACAATTCTTTTCATTTTATATGTTGGCATCACATCCCCCTGCCTCCTGAATCTCTCCTGCTTTCTTGGGCAAGTGGGTGGAGTTTTGGAAAACTGGGTCTTGCAGAAGGAGAGATGGCTGTCGTCTCCCACTCAGTGTCAGGCTGAGAGGCCGAACAAATGGTCCAGCCTGCTGGTGGGGGGGTCTTTCTGGTATGCGAGTGAGACCTTGGGGGCTGGCCAGTGGTGGTGATTTCCCTCACTGTGACATATAATGCATTGTGGGGTTTGGTGACAGCATAGCCAGGTGTGACCCAGGTAATTCCTAAGGGCTTTGGAACATGAATCATTTTTATTAACATAGTAGCTGAGGTGAGTGAACTAGAGGGGGGTGGCCTTCCCAGAGGCCTTCCTCTGGGAGCCTCTGGTTACATCTTGTGCCAGTTTAAATGCTAAAGCGTTGAGTCAAGGGGCCTAGGGACCTAAGGTGGCACCGATGGGGAGAAGGCAGATCCCTGGAAGGTTCTCAGGAAAGTGTATGTTCAGCAGTAGGTGCCGACCACCTGTAATTCTGGAGGATGCCCTAGAATAGAGGACAAAACAGGCTCAGCCAGGCCGGCGGTGACCGTTCACACTGGATCCCTTTGCCACGTGTCCAGACACTTCTTCCTTATCAAGCGCATGTGATGGGCCTCCCCAGGTGTTGTTCGCAAAGTTACACACTTTGTGAGGCTCAGAGGAAGTTAGGAGAAAGGCATGCATGTAAATAAGATGAGGAAGAAAGCACGGTGGGCAGGATGATGGAAAGCAGAGACATTCCAGAGGATGGGATGGGGTCCCGCGTGGAGCTAACCTCTCCAGTCTCCAAGTGAGGTCTCAGCTCATAATGGGCCTGTGCACATACTTCATAGACCAGGGACTGAGGATCTGTGTTTGCAGCTGGAAAACGAATGCACACGAGACATCACACGGCAGAGAGCTGGCAGTTTAACCCATGTTTTGTGAATTCGGCTGCACTTCTGAGTCCCGCTCTTCTGGGATTTCCATGGGCCCAATGGAAGGTGCTGTTTGGGGAAATGTGGTGGAGCCTCGGGCATCTTCACAAATAAAACCATTTTTCAAAATACCAGGATCGTTCCCCTAGTTCGACCGCTGCAGGGCAGCCATACCACCCGTGACATCCCTGCAAAAGGTAGAACCCTCCAGCCGTCTTTTGTTCTGGGCTTGGTGTTGAAGCTGCTGCAGTGACTGTTTCTTCCCCGTCATCCTCCAAGGCTCCCGCATTTCCTTAACAGCCAGAAAGGCCCACACGATGACGCCTGCAATCTCCTTGTCTTAGAATATTTAACCACCACTCCTGACATGCAGTGTCTGTGTCATTTTAACACCTGCCTCATGGCGGGAATACTAGAGTCAGGGAGAAGCCCAGGTACCAAGATGCTGAACCGAATGTCAGGAGGAGATGGGAAGGGACGGTCAGAGGCAAACACCTCCCAGAGAAAGGACAGTGGTGGCAAACCAATTGCTCCCTCCCCTGTTGATGGGACTCTGCCCCCCTGTCATGGGAAGGTGGTCCCTAGGGTACTGGGGTGGCAGAAACTGGGAGGAAATCACTAGATGGAGGCGTATAAGCCTCCTTCAGGATGCCCATTTTGGAGTTAGGCTGGAATCATCCATGCTCCAGTTCCCTGATTCCTATAGTGTTCCGTTGGATATCATAATACCAATAAAATTATCATGAATCCAGCAAGGCAGACAGACCTTTGTTTTCTTCTAAGATAACCCAGAACCCAAAAGGGACATGGCTGCTGAAAAAGGAGCCCCACCACCAGCAACGATGCCAATCTATCAATCTTCCATCACTTCTGCATCTCTTCCTCCTGTTTCCATGGGTGCATTTCTTTATGCATTTCATAAAGAAAACTGCCAGGAGTGACCATGTAGCAGTGGAAACAGATTTTGTGTTGTGCATGTGTGTACGTGTGTGTGCTTGTGTGCACTTGTGTGCGTGTGTGTGTGCACACATGCCTGTACCAAGGGCGGCAGGCACCAAGGGCAGCATGGAAGGCTGAGCAGCTGTGCACTGGTGTCCGCCCCCCTGCCCACGAGGCAGAGAACAGGCTGCGTCTGCCACTAGTAACCTGCTTGCTTCTGGGCCTCCGCCTTGACTGCTTTTTATTTCCACTGCCTTCATTGTCATTGTTTCATATTTTTCTGTCTAGGTTTGCTCTCCCAAGTGAGTTTATAAATTGCTCGAGAACAAAGACCGTGTCATATTTTGTGTGTGATTGTGAGACAGCTCCTCTGGACCTTTGTTCAGACTCTTCCGACCGCCAGGTGACTGCACCACAGCTGCCTGCCTTTTGGCTCCTGGAGTAATAAACGGACCTGTCTGCAGACCGTCACGGAGGGTCCAGACCCCAGCAGCCCGCCATCAGTAGGAGGGCAGTCTCTGGCAGTGATGCCCGGCAGGCGGGACACACAGAGCCCCCCACTCTGTGCTCTGGGCACAGGGGCTGGGACTTCAGCGTGAGCATGTTCAATCCTTTCACCCCACCCCAGCCCCCAGAGGACACACAGGGGCACTGTGTTGCCCCCTCTCATTGCCCCCAGCTCCATTCTCCCCTTTCCCTGCTGCTCCGTGCCTGGAGGCGATCTCCCTGAGGTCTGCAGCCTATGGGTGCCCTGGCCTCTGGCTACCAAGTGGGTTCAGCCCTGGGAGACCAAAGGGGGAGGGGAGAAGAGGTCAAGGCATTTGTCAAACGCACTCCCTTGCCCTCCCCCTCCCCCTGCCATTCTGTCCCGCCAGATGAGATTCTGACAGAGGCTGGATCCTCTTCCGGGTCCACCTCCTGCAGGGTGACCCTCTCAGCAGAATTCTCCTGTGGGCTCTCATACTTCCTCTCTTGCCCCTTCGGGCTGGGGCAGTAACGGCTTCTCCTGTTACTGCCCTAGGAGCCTGAGCATCCCTCACCGGTCCCCTCAAGCCCGCCCACCCTCAGTGGGTCTCCTCCTTAAACTTCCCTCCGATGAATGCTTTTAAAGTGCCCTCTTTTGGGGGCTTCCCTGGTGGTGCAGTGGTTGAGAGTCCGCCTGCCGATGCAGGGGACACGGGTTCGTGCCCCGGTCCGGGAAGATCCCACATGCCGCGGAGCGGCTGGGCCCGTGAGCCATGGCCGCTGAGCCTGCGCGTCCGGAGCCTGTGCTCCGCAAAGGGAGAGGCCACAGCAGTGAAAGGCCCGCGTACCACAAAAAAAAAAAATTAAAATAAATAAATAAATAAATAAATAAAGTGCCCTCTTTTGTCCTCACCCACCCTCCAACTTAACAATAAAGCCACAAACTGTGAGCACCCTGGGGGCGGGGCTCTGCCTGATTCCTTGTTGATCCCCAAGCTTAGCAGGTAGGTCACCAATGGATGTTTGTTAAATGAACACGGAATGGGTGATGCGCAGATGAATCATATGTATGAATGTCTGGTAACCACAGGGGAGTCAGTGGTGTCTTAAAGCAAAAGAACAGAATGCAGAGGGGACGAGAAGGGCCTTCAACAGGAAGGGCGGTGGAATTCTTGACTGTGATGGCTGCGGCATGTCACTCGGCCAAACCATGTGACGGTGTAACGCAGTCAGTTTGTAGCTGGAGCTCCCCGTTCCAGCCTCAGGAATGGCTGCGCAATTGTTGGAAACATCCTCGGGCTTCCTGGCACGTAGGGGCCACACGATGTTTCTCTGGAATGCTGACGATGGCCTTCAAATGCGCCTGGAGAGGGGATCACTTTCCTTGTGAAGCCGGAGCAGGCTAGAAAGAGGAAGAGGGACCGCAGCCGCAGAGCCACGAGGGCGGAGGAGGGGAGGAGGCTGTCCAAGTGGAAAGGCCCGCGGACATTTCTCTGGCCTCCACGAGAGCTGCTGAGCGTAGCCCGTCGGAGAGAGGGCGGATTTGGAGAAGGAATGAACCACGCTCATGATGGGAAACTTTTCCTAAGCCTGCTGCACATTCCCTGTGGAAGAGCAGAAATGCTTTCCAAGCAAGGATCCCTTTGGGTAACTCCTTTTGCATGACTGCCTAGGAAAGAATTGCACATGTAGAGGTAAGGAATGAACATGTCCTGTCATTGGAGGGTTTCCGGGCAGGTGGTGGGAGGGACACTATCCGACAGTCATCCCGGGAGGAGGTTCCAGGCTCTTACTCTACTACAGGAAGTGAACTCACTCATGGGATAACTTGGCCCGGATCCCCCCAGTGTCCCTCCAGGTGCCCGTAAAGCCACGCCCTCCCTCCGCTCCAACCAGACAGTGTTCCCATCGCTGGGGGGAGGTGCGGTACATGTTAAGACAGCTCCATGAACAGCAAAGACAATGAATGTTGATCACAGTGGACTAGGCTCTGTCAAGGGTCTGTTTTGTCTGGATGATTTAAAGCTCTTTCCTGGTCAGAGGGCATCCTCAGGTCCACCAAAGTCTCAGGGGATCTCAGACTCATGATAGTGGTGCGCGTGGCCATATTTATTACCCATTCACTTACCCTTTAGGGAACCCTTTTGTGGCCTCTGCGAGTCATGATATTTTCTCCTCTAGAAGAATCTCATCTCTATTGAGTTGGACATCTATGATGGGAACCAATTCTATTATAGGTATATTTAAGGAAGATGATTTCCTTATCTCTCTGAATAGCACGCATCATATGAAAGCTCTTTGTAACAGCATCTATCTCGTTCTTAACCTACTTATTAATCAATTGATCAATTTGCCAGGCACTATTCTAAATGTTCTGTGTGGTTTAACTCATTCAATCCTCTACAACCATGATTTGGGTATTACGATCACCTACATTTTTAGACTGAGACTCTCTGAGGCTCAGAGAAGTTAAGCCACTTGCCCCAGGTCACACAGCCAGGAAGTGTCAGTGATGGTTTTCATACTCAGGCACTCTAATTTCACAGCCAGTAAATAATCATCCACTATATTCCCCTGAGTTTTTGAAAACATCTTCTACATAATATGGTTTAACTGGGAATAGAGACTACCTGGGCACTGTCCCTGAACAATGTCTTTCTACACTACTTTGCTTTAGTATAATGTCTTTAGAAAAAGTGATCAAGTATGGGGTTAAAAGATGCAGCAGTCCATTCCAGCAGGGAATCCATTCCTATCAACGGGAAGGGTGTTCAATTCTCCCAGTAATCCTCCCTGAAGAATGTGGAGGATACCTTTGACTAGACTTTATAGGGTCTTTGCCTTGGGTTCCCATCATTGAATACCTCCTGAGCATTTTAAATTACAATTTGTTCTAAATATTTTGTCAAAGCTTTCAACCAGTTTCCAATACTTTTCTTTTGAGTATATATAATTTCCATACAGTTTAAACAAATGAAGAGAAACACAAACAAATTGTTAATGATTTATTTATATATTGCTCACAAGGGTTCTCTTTTGGTCAGTTTAATGATGAACTGTCTCCAATATTTATGAAAATCTTATGCTCAATCTTGGGGGTTTTCCTCTTGTATTATCTACAGAGATAGAAATCTTATATGGGCAATAAGAGTTATAAAGAATTTCCTTGCCATGGAGTGAGTTGTATATAACACATTGAGTTCAAAATATACCAAAGTGAAATAAATTGGATTAGAATTAATCTATTTAGAAACTTTATTTCATTTGAATTCAGATTCATGATGAAGTCAGAACATTGCTGGCTTGATCTATTATGGCTTCTAAGACCACACCATCCTGTGGTCTTTCATAAGCTCAATGCCATGGCTCAGGGCTCAGTAGGGGCTGTCTCCCCTACACCCCACCCCCACTGTCCCCTGCAGTCTGTGGCAAATGACATCGACAGTTCTTTCAATTCAGTTCAACCAGACTTTATGGAGCGTCAGGCTGTATGCTTGGTGGGTTTGAGGATGTTTTTGATGGTATATAGTGAGAGATGTGTCTTATAGAACTAGGAGTTACTAAACTCCAATATGTTACTAGATTTATTGATTGTCTATTAATAATTTATTGTTTACAAAGCAGTCCACATATATGTCATTGTCCCATCACACCTGTCTTTCCAGGTCTATTGCCCTAATCTTATTATATGGAAAGGAAATGGAAGCTGGAGAGGTCAAGGAACTTGCCCTGAGTTGTCGTACAAGTCCTAACATCAACAGCAAAGTCCACGGAGTCTCTGATGCTGCATCTGGCACAATAGATGCTTGGTAAGTATTTGTTGAAAAAAATCTATGAAGGAGTGAATTGGTGGGAGGTGGGCTGAGAGGATGATTTTTACTTGGTTTCCATGTCTATTGAAGGGAAGAGATAGCTGCCCGAGACGGGAAAAGGAATATCCCCTCTTCAATGCCAACCACCCCTAGGGTATTGCCCAGAATGAGTTCAGGCACCATGTATTCAATACGATGCAGGAAGCTGTCTGTGCAGACTGGTCAAGGAAGTGGAGTACAAGGTAGGTTAAAAAAAAAAAAAAGAAACCAAAAGAAATGAAATGGGCTCCAAAGGCCTTGCAAATAGGACTCAGTCGGTATTTAAAACCAATGACACAAAAACCATTGCTTGTGGAAATGATGGAGGACTCTTGTCTCCTGGCCAGGATGGCACAGACCACCCTCCCCATGTGGCCCCAGAAATGTAGTCTTCTTTCTGCCCAGCTGCAGGCAGCTTCAGCTGACCCTGGCTTTCTCAGGATACCTGCAACCTTGGTGAGGTCAACAGATATAAAGCTGGAAACCAGAGGCCAAGCCAAATCACACAGAAGCCTTTCACAGGCGATAGGTCTAAAAGTCAGACCTCTGTTTTCAGTCCTGTCACATGACCACTTATGAATGGAACCTCCTTGGAAAATGCCAGGGAATGCCTTGCTTCCACACTATCAAAGGACCAAAATGACCATATAGCATTTGGGATCTAGGTGAGAAGTTTCCCATGTTGGAACTCTCTTCCTGAGCTGGGTGACAAGGCAAGATCCCTTTAACCTCGTGGACAAAATGTAATATGCACCTAAAAGGTTTTCTTCTTTTTAATTTCACACCATCATCAGAGTTATTTCCTAAAATTCAGCTCATTCCCTCCTTTCAAAACCTCACCACGGGCTTCCCTGGTGGCACAGTGGTTGAGAGTCCGCCTGCCGATGCAGGGGACACGGGTTCGTGCCCCGGTCCGGGAGGATCCCACATGCCGCGGAGCGGCTGGGCCCGTGAGCCATGGCCGCTGAGCCTGTGCGTCCGGAGCCTGTGCTCTGCGACGGGAGAGGCCACAACAGTGAGAGGCCCGCGTACTGCAAATAAAAAAAACAAAACAAAAACCTCACCACTGTCCATGGGATGAAGACCAAACTCTTGGGTGTGGCCTTCAAGTGTGTCTGTTCCAGCTCTTCACTCTCCCAGTGCCATCTCCCTGCCACATCTCTCCTCGCTCTACTTTGCTTCCAGAAAGAGCCCAAACAAACCCACATGGCCACATGGCTGTGTCTCTGCTCATGCTGTTTCCTCAGCCTTGGGTCTTTTTCTTCTTTTCCAGTTACCAAACTCCCATTCATCTTTCAACAGTGACCCCAGGTGCCGCCTCTTCTGGGAGCGTCCATCCATTGCTGGCCCAGCATAAATGATTCCTTCTTCCTAACCCGCTCCAGCCTTCGCTGCAACCTCTGCCTTAGTACCTGTTTCGTTCGGCCTTAGGTTCCCATGAATAGCTCCGTCTCAGATTAGAGGTCAGTTCTTTAAGGTTTTCACCCTTTCCTGCTCCAAAACTTCCCCGGGCTTTGCAAATGGCGGCTGCCCAGTGCATGTTTGTTGAATGAACTTTGTTGAATTTTCACACACTCTGTCCAGAATGGAATAGGCAGTTCCCACGGGGGTAGGTCGCCAGGGATGTTTTCAGACTCACATGCTGGGGAAGGATGCTGAGAGGTTACCTCATCTGTCTCTGCCTTTAGGCGAGCTCAGCAAAGCCCACCAAGAAAGATGAGCCTCGTTCTTCTTGCTGAGGAAGGGGAGAGAGCCTGAGGTGAATCCTTAATATTCCTTGTCAGGAAATCCTCCTCACAATCCATCCTCAAGCCTGTAAGTTGGTCATTATTGTTACAACAGCATTTTAGCTGTTGGTTGTTATTATGGTGGGATTAACTGAGATTGCTGTGCATCCCCCCAGAGGCTCTTTAAAGCAACTGCTTTAAAAATTGAAAGCACCGTCAGTGAGTAGAGCTCATAAAATGTGCTTGGTGGGGACATCCTATTTAGCAGAATTTCATACCTCCAGCCCCCAGGACTGGTAAAAATGAAAGATTTACCCGTATTTCAGCATTGAAAAAAAACTAGCTGTGATTTTATCTTCCACATTGGTTTGGAATTACCCCGTCATTGCGAAAGGGGGGCGGGGAAGGAAGGCTGTACGGCCCCATTTTCTTTTACATCATTAGTGGAGCCATTTCTTGTAAAATGGCTTTTTTTCAGCACTAACTGCCAAGCGATGGATCTTTACTGAGATGTCTGAGTGTTAGTGGCTGGATTCATTTAGTGAATCTTTACACTATTAATTTAAATCATTGCCAAGCTAAATCCAATGAGTACTTGATGCAGGGGGTGTGGACCACCCAGTGGGGAAGTCAGAGAGTGGTCTGGCCCTGGGCTCTCAACAGGCAGGAAATATTCCCACCCCCATCTCCAGCCCACCCCCCACTACTCACCCCCTTTCCCTGAACCCCCAAGACCCTTCCTGCCAAACAAGCTCATTCTCTGCCCCTGGGGGATTCCAAATGGGCCTGTCAGGTAGAAAACACCTGACCACTAAGCCTAGCCCTAGCCCTGACCTTGTCTGACCCCATGAAACAGTTGTGATATTCATGGTGGATGCTGGTGACATAGTCTAGAGAGAACAGTGTGAAGAATGTTAGCTCTGGTATCAGAAAGTCCAGGGTTTGAATCGCTCTCAGTAAACTGATTAGCTTTGTGACCCTGGGTAAACTACTTACCCACTGAGCCTCCATTTCCTCATCTGTAAAATGGGGATAAAAATAATGACCTCGGGACTTCCCTGGTGGTGCAGTGGTTACGACTCAGGGCTTCCACTGCATGGGGCACAGGTTTGATCCCCATTTGGGGAACTAAGATTGTGCATGCCGTGCCGCATGGCCCAAAGAAAGAAAGAAAAGAAAAAAAAAAAAAAGGAATGAGCTGTTGATATATGCAACATGGATCTCAAAAGAATTAAAATAATAAAAATAATGACCTCATGGGAAGTCAATCCCACATGGGATTCCTGAGCTGACAGGATAAACCCTGTGAACAAAGCACTGAACAGGGTACTTGGGGTTCCATGGTACAGGTTTGCATGTGGACGCCACAGGCAATGCTGATTCAAAAGGGTGAGAGGTGATGGTTTCAGTTCCATGGGAGGTTGCCAGTGGGCTGTCTTTGGGGAACTGAAGACTCTCTGCACCTTGATTGCCACCGATATCCTCCACCTCAGGGCTTTGCAAATGCCCCTCCTCTTTGCTGACCCACTATTTCAAATGACAGTTGACTACCCCGCCTTTGCTTTATTTTTCTCCATCGAATATCTCCCCATCTGCTGCTCAGGACGTCCTTCTAAGTTCATATTCTAACGGTAGGATCCCTCTGGTTTTTAATTCCCTAACTTCAAAGAATATACACATCTCTCAAAGCAACATTTTCTTCAGCTGATGCTTATATAGGAAAAATGTATACTTCCATCCCACTGGCTCAGCGTGACGTCTTTAATAAAATGATGTGCAGTAGAATCTTGAATTAGAGTCCAGATACGGTTGGTAGAATGTTGGAGGCATGTGTAGGTGTTTTGAAAGGCTTTCTGGGTGACAGCAAAGGGCTGTGCATCTAGACGTTTCTCCACCCCTCCAGCCTCAAAATTCTTCACTTGGGGAATAACAGTTCATTTTAGGAAATTTGTGCTTTTTACTGGAAAAATAAAAATTTACTGTAAATATTATCTGTGTTTTTGTCTACAAATTGTTCATGACTGACATTTGCCTTATTTATTTGCCATGACTCACCTTAAAGGTAATGCTTGTGACATGGCATGCAAACCATGTGTGTCACTGCACACAGGTGACTGTCAGCACCCTTATTAATTGGTTAGGGACCAAGAAGTGATGATTTAAGCATTCATAATTATGTACTCTGTGGGTGTTAGCTGAGTTGGGTTATGCATTAGGAAACTGACTGGAGGTTTTGATAGATTTGTAACATCGTGATTTTCCCATTTAATATAAGCATCGAATTATATTATTTACCTCTTTTATTTTCTATCTGTCCTCACTAAAGCGTGAGCTCCACGTGAGCCAGACCTTCAGTCTGTTTGTTCCCTGTCATCTCCCAGCACGAAGTAGGAGTTCAGTATGTACTTGGGGGAAATCTGTCTCTGGTCTCCTTGGGCTACAGCAGGAGTTACCTCATAAGGACCTGCTCGCCTGGGTGCAGCCCTGCGCCCTGTTCTAGGCTCACTCCTCTCCCCCAGCAGAAGGCTGCAGTGTGGGGAGGGGGTTCCATCTCAGGGAAGATTGAAAAATCTGTGCAGCTCTGGATGGCTTGTGGCCGATGCCCACAGTCCATAGACTATACCCTATCCAAGTGGGGATGTCACGGCAGCACTAAAGCTCTAGATGTCTGACAACTAGAGGAAGAAGGCTGTGATGCCGAAAGCTCAGGTCCTCTGTACACTGGTGCTGATTCGAATCTCGGAGACAGAGTTGTGCGTGGAGTAGAACAGGATAGCTTTATTACTTTGCCAGGCAAAGGGGGACACAGTGGGCTCCTGCCTCGAAAAACGATGTGTCCCCATTTGGAGAGGATAGGGAGAAGTTTTATAGGAATGGTTCAAAGAGGGTGTGATCGGCTTGTGGACATTCTTCTGATAGGTTGGTGGTGAGGTAAGTAGGAGTCAAGCATCATCAACCTTCAGGTTCCAACTGGTCTGGGGTCTACATACCTGTGGGCAGCACACCATTGATAATCATAACTTCCCCCACCTGGAGGGTGTTTCAGTATCTGCAAAACAGCTCAAAGATATTGTTGTGTATATCCTTGATGGGGAACCAAGAC
The DNA here is from genome assembly GCF_964341445.2 of Mesoplodon mirus. Lineage (NCBI taxonomy): Eukaryota > Metazoa > Chordata > Mammalia > Artiodactyla > Ziphiidae > Mesoplodon > Mesoplodon mirus. The sequence goes on from NC_138993.1 coordinate 7,039,125, forward strand.
CTTGCCCCAAGGCTCCATTATGGTTTCTCTTGACTGTTTGTTTCTCCCTGGTCTTGCATCCCGTCCCTTCCCTGATTAGCAACTGCTTGAATCTGCCCTTTGGAACTCAGGGAAGGTCATAGATGCTGAATGAAGGCTATGTCCTGTAATCAAAGGAATGGGGGACACAGAAAGGCTTTGTGCCCAGGAGCCCCTCAGGGCCCTGCTCAGTATCAGCTGCTGCATTCACTGAGCACCAACGGAGGGAAGCAATGACAGGCACTTTATGTGTGTGCCATGGGGTAGACTGCTTCTGAAATGTCTCCCAGTGATCCTGCCTTCCGGTACCCAGACCCTGCATAACCTCTTCCTCTGGGGGGTATGCAGACCTGGTGTCTCACTTTTAACAAATAGAATACAGCGGAAGTGATGGGATGTCCTTTCCAAGATTAGGCTATGAGGAACCGTGACTTCCTTCTTTCTCCCTCTAACTCTGTTCCCTGACTTGCTCTGATGAAGCAAGCTTCTGAGTTGTGAGCTGCCCTGTGGACAGACCCACACGGCAAAGAACTGAGAGAGGCCCCCAGCCAGCAGGGCGTGAGGACCTGGGGCCTCAGTCTGACAACCCACAAGAAACCACAGCCTGCCAACAGCCACGTGAGCAAGCTCGGAAGTGATGCCTTCCACCGAGCCTTCAGATGATCTCAGCCTGGCTGACACCCGGATTGTCCTCTTATGAGACCCTGAGTGAGAGGACCCAGCTGAGCAGATCCACAGAAACTATGACATAACACGTTGTTGCTTTAAGTTAGTACGTTTTGGGGTAATTTGTTACGCAGCAGCAATCGATCACTAATACACATTATTTCATTTACTCTTCATTAGAGCTCATTTTACGGGTCTGGACGCAGAGGCTCAGAGAAATAAGGCAAATTGCCAAAGGTCACTACTATTGCCAGACCAAAAATCAAACCACAGATTGTCTGGGTCCAACCCTCTTGTACTTTCCCACAATCTGGTTCTTCCTCTGGAGGTCCACCACAGACCTATCAGGAGTCCGCTCTCTGGAGCATCTGTGCTTTCCCAACACTCATTTTCACAGATTTCTGATTGTCTGTCTCACTGCAATATGCAACATAAAACCACATGGACATCTTCAGAGAGGATCCTTCAAACACTGGATCCAGCTACTTCCCCTCAAACAGGCTGCAAAACTTCAGGGGATAAAATCTATTTTTACTTTCAGGAAGCCATCTGCCTCCCTTCCAGTTTAGAAATTTGACCAGAGCTGGAAAATAATAACGAGATATTTGAGGACAGTGCGCAGTTGGGCTAATTTCCCTCACACCCCTCTGTAATCTCTTATTTTGTCAAAGGGCCGGTACCAAGGGCAAAGGAGGATTGAAGGATTGGTGTATCAATTATTATCAATACCTGAAGTGTGGGCTAAGTGAATCGGATGTTAATCTGGGCTACACGCTCCTCAGAAAACATGCGGGGGGCCTGATTAGACAGAACGAAGTAGAAGAGACCCTCCCCGGCCTCCCTGGGCACCCTGCCTCCCCCACCCCTCGCACTTTTCAGGGTGCCTATTCCCCACGACATGGCTACAGAGCTGCCCTTCCAGGGATTGTACCCCATTCAGCATCCCCTCATCAGAGGGCAAGGCTGGCCAGCCTTTTCCCGAGCTCTTCAGGGATGACTTGGTGATGGAGTGGCTTCCATCTGTGCTAATCAGAGGCTGCATCCGCAGGCTGGTTCCTCATCCTAGAATAAAATGCTGAGCTGCATGGCTTTTATTGTTTCTTCAGGGAAAATCCACACTAACAAATGAAATGAACTAATGCAAACCTGACCAATATCAGTCATAATAGAGACTCAAAAAGGATTTCTTCCCATAATAGTCGAAGCGTGGACCAGAATCACCCAGAAAACACATCCGCTCTGCATTTTGTCTGGGGGGCTGCCTTTCCTGTTCGACTTTCACTTCTGCACATTCCTGCTGGTTGTAGAGAAGGAGAAATCCTCCTCCCTCTGACTCACTCTCAGGGTCATGAACTCTCTCTGGAAAGTTCCCCAGCAAAACACCGATTGGTTCGTTCAGAACAACAATACCTGGTTGGTTTTAGCTCTGGCTGAATAAATATGGTTAATCAATATCTAACCAGGAAGCAGGAGGTTATGTGAGGTAGAGATTAGGGCTGTACATAAATAAAAATGAAAATTAATCTAACAAGACTAATGTGCTGTTTTACTCAAGGACACATTTTTTATTCACTATCTTTATTGCAATATTTTATTGCACATGGTAATTAGGCAGAAATTCAATTTATAAAAGTGATGGGTGTACTAACAAATATGGAATCCACCTGTTTCGAGTGTTCTTATGTATTTGTAATCAAAAATGGTGGTCCCCATTATCTACTGTAATATACCCTCTCATAATTAAACAAAAGACAAAGGTAGAGATGAACACTCTGGACCTGGGTGCCATGTCCCCACTCTCTCTCCATGGCCCTGTCTGCTGGGCGCAGAGACCTTATTTCATCAAAAGAGCACATCTTCAGGTTTTGCACTGGGAAAGAGGTACTGCTCTGGTGGGAAGTGGTGAGGTCATGATCAGGGAACTTGGGGATGATGGAGAGGGAAGAGGGCAGTTTGGGCTGACCGGGAGCGTGGAGAAGGAGGCCAGGATGAGTGCAAATCGAAGAATGTTGAGCAGAGGAGCACAGGTGCAAGAGTCTTGGAGGCGGGACCCAGGCAGCGAAGAAAGGTCCAGCTGGAAGAACAAACACCGGGACGAGGGCAAGTCAGGACCTGACCCGGGGTGATCGGCAGAGGCCAGAGCAGAGACTGTCCCCAAGCAAGTCACGCAGGGGGTGGAGCATGAAGAAACAGCAGGAGTGAGTAGCTTAGAGAGGCGTCTCAGGTCCAGACATATCTGTTCCACTACAAAAAAATCCCAGCAACCAGCAGGCAGTGGCATTATCAGGAAGTAGGATGTGCAGTGATCCCAAGCTTGGGCTTTCCGTGAGCCAGACATTAGTTAACTAACTAGCTCAGTGACCTTAATTAACCTTAAACTGGTCAGCTCCCTTGCCCTCCATTTCCTCATCTGTAAAAGGAAGGTAATAACAGTAGCTAACTTACCGGTTTGTTGTGAGGATTAAAGAAGATAATGCATGAATGAATGTGCTTAGCACAGCTTTCAGGGTAGTTGGCGCTCAATAAATGGAAACAGTGTTTACTGTTACTGTTAACAATAAGCTTGAGTGTGACTTCCAACCCGGGTCCACCTTAAGGGATGAGAGGAAGCCCAGAGGAAGTCAGACATCTCTTGCCAGGTGCCAGGCGATGCCTTTAGGATGCTGTAGGCGGGAATCTTTTACAAGCAATCCTGAGACTTCCCACAAGGCGGAATTAAGTAATTCATCTGGCCACGTGTCCAACAGTCCTCACCCTGGTTATGATGCCTGCAGTTGCAGACTCTGAATCTCCAGCTCCTGCTCTGAGGTGAAGCTTCCAGAACCTCAAAATAGCTATAAAAAGGAATATTCTCTGCACTGTATAGAGGAGGAAACCGAGGCTAAAGAGGTTAAATAAATTGCCCAAAGCTCACAGTGAATGAAGTGATAGAGCTGAGGTGAAGATCAGTCCAGATTCGACTCCAGAGCTCTCGTCTGGTACCCAGCACCTCCCTGCCTCCCAGATGCATGGGACTGCGTCAGACAGGGACAGGGCTGGAGGTGGCCTGGATGGTGAGTGCCTAAAGGGAGAGGGAACAGAGAAGGAAGGCTCGAATGCCCAAGATAAAGTCTCCAGCTTTACCCACTGCTCAGACCTCCTGAATGCTCCAGCGGGGTGTGTCCTGGCAGAGAAAGTACCCCGACATGGTTTGTGCTGGGGGCAGCCAGACACTTGTACACCAGGCCAGGGTCCACACCCAGGCCAACAATTACACCCAGGGCCAACAAAATATCCCTAGCCAGGCCTCCTCCCACCTGGATAAACTGAGTCAGCAAGTTGGTACCACAAGGGCTGCAGAGATAGCATCTTGCATATCAAGGAGGTATTCCCGTGCCCAGGGATGATGGGCTTTCTAATTTTTAAAAGAGTATCAGACAAACAAGTAATCGTCTGATTTAGGGTTTGACAGCTTCATCAGATTTAGTCCTCCACATACAGGCCAAACATAGCATCTTACTCTTGTAAGCCCCCACAAGCACTACCTCTAATTAAGTATTGTTGGAAGCCCAACTGCCCATCTTTGCTGACTGCATGGGAACATCGCACCGGTCACTTTAAGAACAACCGATGTGGGCTTCCCTGGTGGCGCAGTGGTTGGGAGTCCGCCTGCCGATGCAGGGGACACGGGTTCGTGCCCCAGTCCGGGAGAATCCCACATGCCGCAGAGCGGCTGGGCCCGTGAGCCATGGCCGCTGAGCCTGCGCGTCCAGAGCCTGTGCTCCGCAATGGGAGAGGCCACAACAGTGAGAGGCCTGCGTACCGCAAAAAAGGAAAAAAAAAAAATGTATGTACCCTTTGACCCAGTGATTCTAGTTCTAGGAATTTACTCTATGGATACACTCTCATGCAGGGAAAACTACAGTTTTTTCTTTTTTAAATCACAGTATTTTTCATCTAGAGAAGACTAGTTAAATAAATAATGACCTATCCAGACAATGAAATAGTATCACATCGTTTAGGATTGGATTCTACTGCACGTAACAGAAATTGGACAACTCTGGATTTAACAATTAAGAAGTTTCTTTTCCCAGATAAGGAGAAGTCCAGAGGTTGGTGGCCCAGAGCAGATATGATGGACCCATCCCATCCCTTAGGTCAGGATGGCATGTAAGTCCAAGCTTCACGACTTGCCCCGGGGTCTCATATCCTTACTGGGCTCCTGTATGTATGTAATTAAATTTTTCTCTTGCTAATCCGTCTGATGTTAATTTGATTATTAAGCCAGACAAAGAACCAAGAAAGACAGAGGAAAAAATTTTCCTCCTCTACGGTATGTATACTTGGTATTTATAATGCTAGTCACATTTATGAGAAGTTGGTATATAAGAGCAGCTAACAGATTAGCCTTGTGATTCCAACTTGATATGTAATGGAGTGATTGATTCAAATTTAAGATTTTCAGCTGAAAAGTGTAAGAGAATAAAGCTAGTAAACAAGAATGAAATGCCTAAGAGAATTTGAGTCACCATACTTATAAGTTTAACTTATATTTATAAAAATCACCAAATTTTAGGGAAGGTTCTGTTATTCTACTTGAAGTACTAAGGAAACAAACCAAAGTATTTATACATGTTTAAGGAAATTTAATTAACTAAATTGTAAACAGCTTTTGAAAGTAATTGTTCAATTTTACTAATTTTTAAAACAGAATTATAAGAGTTATACTTTCAAAGCCCAAGGAAAGAGGTTTTTTTTTAAATTTGTAACTTAAATTAAATATTAGATGAAGTAACAAAATAACCATAAACTGCTTTTTTTTTTTTTTTTTTTTTGCCATTTCTCAGAGTTGCTTTCAAGGATCTAAGAAATTCTCGATGGCATCTTTGAGGCCTAACTAGCAGAAAAGCTTCTCAAATTCTCCTGTGACAACCTTGCTGGTGGCTGGGTTTCCACCAGGATGGCTTTCCCCGGCGCCTGTACAGAGCATCACAGGAGGCCCACCTGCACAGACACTGTCCTACCCCCTTACCCTGCTGTGCCCATTCTTTTCCATAGCACTAATCACCTTCAAACATACTTTATAATTTACTTTTTAAAAGTTATTTATTTGGAGATTTTGGGGGTGGGTGGTAAAATATAAAACTTACCATTTTAACCAGGTGTAAGGGTAAGATTCAGCAGTGTTCAGTACATTCACAACGTGATGGGACCACCAGGTTGCCTAAGCAAGGGTGAACCGGCTCAGGTTGGAAACGGAGCAGGTCAAAATTCCCGTGCTGATCAGGTTGCCTCTTTTTTTTTTTTTTTTTTTGCGGTACGCGGGCCTCTCACTGTTGTGGCCTCTCCCGTTGCGGAGCACAGGCTCCAGACGCGCAGGCTCAGCGGCCATGGCTCACGGGCCCAGCCGCTCCGCGGCATGTGGGATCCTCCTGGACCGGGGCACGAACCCGTGTCCCCTGCATCGGCAGGCGGACTCTCAACCACTGCGCCACCAGGGAAGCCCTAGGTTGCCTTTTTATTGTGCTTATTGTTTACTGTGACCTTCCCCTCAAGAACATAAGCACGTGGAGGGCGGGGGTCTGGTTTTGTTCACTGATGTCTTCAAGCACCTGGCCTAGCACGCTCACCACCCGAGTGGGATCTGGCCAGCTGCCCTGCACTCAGCTGCTGATGTGCTGGGGGAGGGAGCTGAGAGACGCAGGCTGCTGGTGTCTTCTGTAAACCACGGCTGACGGCAGTTCCCCTCGACTGTGATCTCGCGCTCTTGCTATTAGGCCACGACATCCTCATTTTTCTATCCTTCATACCCACTCGTCTACTATTAAAAATAGAAGTGCCCTTGAACAAGCTCCTGTTAACACCCCCCCTTGACTTACAGCATCAGGATTGAGTGTTCACCTCTTGTTAACCCTGAAACTGGTTACACCAAAGGAATGATTAAGGCAGCACTGCTCAAAGTGTGCTCTGCGGGTCTGTAGCTGTCTGCAAGCTGTTACCACCCCTTGACAAGAGATTGAGAGCAATCGGTAGAAACGTTTCTAGCAATCTGACAGAACATTTTTATGTTGTTGAATTAATAGTAAAAACGGGCACTTACATTTTGCACGTTTGGAGGGATTTGCTGTTTCATTTTTATACTGATTTTTCTAGTAATTCACATTTATTATATTTTCTGAAAGTACCAGTCTAGGATGGGTTGGACTTTTTTTTTTTTTTCCATACGCAGGCCTCTCACTGTTTGTTGTGGCCTCTCCCGTTGCAGAGCACAGGCTCCGGACGCACAGGCTCAGAGGCCATGGCTCACGGGCCCAGCCGTCCCGCGGCATGTGGGATCTTCCCGGACCGGGGCACGAACCCGCGTCCCCTGCATTGGCAGGCAGACTCTCAACCACTGCGCCACCAGGGAAGCCCTGGGTTGGACATTTTTAAATGAACTGAATGGCATGGGGAAGCTCAGAGATTCTCGCAAGGGCTGTGAATCAAGCTGGGAGGCTACCAGCCGGGAAGAAGGCTGGAAACATACCAGGCCCCTCCCGCCTTTGGACACCGGGCCCCAGCTTTAGTCACAGACACCCCCATCATATTAATTATCAATTAACATCACATCCTTACTTCCTTCCACCATCTACTTCCTGAGCGAGGCTAGTGGAGCAAGGCCACTGCTGAGAAACCAAGAGACAAATTCTTAAAAACTACTTGAATCAGTAGGAGAGTTTGGTAATGTGGTCAGACACAAAAAGAAAGTAGAACGAAGGCCCCCAAACCACTAATATTAGTAAGAGAGTTTTGGTATTAGTAAGGGAGTTATATATGTAATAGCTTTTCTCTTTACAGTAATAAGCACGTAAAATAGAAATATGGGGCTCCATTCATAATATTAACAAAATCTGTATAATGTCTTATTGAAGAGCCTAAAACAAGATCTGAATAAAGGAAAAGACGTACTATGTATTCAGATAGAAAGGCTAAACAACAAAAATAAAAAGTCTCCAAAAAATTATCACATATATTTAATGAAACTCAAATTTGAAATAACAAATGTATTAGTGTTTTATTTGAAGTAAGTAATCTTGACTTTATTCGGAAGAATAAATGCCTGAGAATAGCCCAGAAAAGTACTTAAAAATGGTAAGGAAGGTTGTTTTTCACCAGATATTAGAACATACTAGAAAATCAGAGTAGTCAAATTAGTATTGTAACAGCATATAGAAAAATGAGAGTTTAGTAGAACAGATGAAATAATCCTAAAATTATAGACTTTATAATTTATATAGATTTTATATATAGATTTTAGGATCTATAGAAATAGATCCTAAAAGATAAGGAATTTAATATAAGCAAAGGTGATATTTAATCCAACAGGAAATTTTGATAAATGATGCTATCACAGCTGATTAGTCATCCAAAAGAAAAGTGGGACTCCAATTTCAGACCAAAAACAAAAATAAACCCCACTTGAATCGATGGCTTAAATGTGAAAACGAAAGCAAAATGGTTTTAAAGGAAATCTAGGAGACTTAGTAAAATCCAGGAGAGAAGCCCCTCTCAGCCAAGTCATAAAACCCAGAAAAAAAGACAGAGAAAAAAAAGATAGACATATTTGACTCCATACAAAAAAAGAAATTTTCTTAAATGACAAAAAAAAAAAGAAAAATTATAAAGGAGGCCAGTAGAGGAAAAATTGATTTGTAAAAACATTTTCAATGCAAGTAACAAAGGACCAGTATCTATAACATATAAAAGACATTTACAAATGGACAAGGCAAACAAGCCAATGTAAAAGCAGGCAAAGGATGTATCACTGTAGTTGATAGAATACAACAGCTAACTTCCTTCTAGAATTCTGCATGCTAGGCACTGCTCTCCAAGCTTTGCATGTATTAATTCATTTAATTTTTATAACAGTCCTGTGAGATAGGTCTTGTTTCTATCTTTATTTTATATATGGGAAAACTGAGGCATAGAGAGTTTAAGTAACTTGCTTGAGGTCACACAGCTAGTGAGCAGCAGAGCTATGATTTTAACTCAAGCGTCTTGGATCTAGAATACCTGTTAAATTGCCAATTCAAATGACCCAAAACATGAAATAATGTTCAAATCTGATTGACGTCAGGGAAGTTCAAATTAAAGTTACAGTAAACAATGAGTTACCACTTGAAATCTACCAAACTGGAAAAAAAATGTATAAAAAACATTAATACCCATTGCTCTCAGAGATGCTGGGAAAAAGAGTACTCTCTTACATTACTGGTAGAAATGTGAATTGTAGCTGCCTTTTAAGAAAGCTGTTTGAAAAACAATCTGGCAGCATTTATTAAAATTTTTGAAAATCCACATTCATTTTTGAGCCAACAATCTCACTCCCTGGGAATCTAGCCCATAGAAGCCCATAAAAGAATCAATTTGAAGAATGTAGTTATAAAGTTATTTAATGCGTCACTGTTAGTACCGGGGAGGGAAACTTGGAAACAAATGAAGGCTCATCAATGGAGAGGGGTTGGACTCATTGTAGAACCTTCTCCCAGTACTTTGCTGGAATCAGCTCCCAACATGACGCACACACCTCTTCCCAGAGCCACTCTATCCCACCAGCATGTCACTCAGGTTAGAAATGAACCAGGGTGGGAATATTTAGGGCACGATATCAGCAAACACTGCCAATCAGGGTTCTCCCTGAGAGAGCTGGTTGTTAAACATTTACCAGCCCAAAAAACGGCCTCCACTGCATAAAATGATATATAGCCATTAAAAATCGTGCACCAAAACTGTTACATTGTAGGTATTTTCATGAGGTTTTAATTGGGTGGAAGAGGAGAAGTATGCATACAATCCAGTTTTGATACAAATAATGGAAAAAACCTTACAGAAATATATGTGTGTGTTAACAGTTTACGTGATTTTATCAACTTGGAGAAAAGTATGAGAGATATGTAGGGAAGAGGCAGTATCTTTAGGGGCAGTGGCGGAGGGGAAGATTTTTTAAAAAATGATTCCATACACAACTCACACACACATACGTTTGTAGGTGTGTGTTCATAAAGTAATTAAGGAACAAATATCAAGTAAGCTCATATCCACAGAACGGTAGGGGTGTCTACGATATACCATCAGATGAGAAAGCAAGTTGCAGAGCCATCCACTTGGTGTGATTCCACTTCAGTAAAAAGAAATAAACCCAAATCCCAATATAGGTATGTATTTGCCCGTTTGAGCAGCCTAAAAACTTGTAAGTGCATAGACTCTGGATAGCCCAGGAGAGTAGGATTGGAAGTTAGTAACGGAGAGGTTTTCTTCATCTATCTTTAAACTGTTTCACATGTTACAACCAACAGGTATTTAGTTGAAAAAAATCAAATCCAAAAAAGTTCCAGAAAAAAAAATCATCCTTTCTAATTGTCAGTCCTCTTTCACCCACTGTATCACCTTTGCACCTCCTAACTGTGTGAAAAGAACAAACACTGTTATCGCCATTTTACTGTTAAGGAAACAGAGCTCAGAGATGCAAACTGCCTTTCCCAGGACCACACCACTGTTCATGGTGCAAGCCGTCTCCCACCCAGGCCTCTGATCCACAGTACAGCGGTCTGAGCAGATACCCCCACGGATACAGGGGGAGAAAAGCAGTAGCAACACCAGAAAGGGATCAGTGGTGTCTTTCCAGGTCAGGACAACTATGCAGGCAAGAATGAAGCCTGCTATGAAATAAAACACCCCTGAATACGTAATTATCAACATTTACCATGTATGACTAAGAAGTTTGTCTAACCTTTCTTGAAGCAGTCAGCGTTTGCTAGCAATCTGATTGCATCATCTGGAGCCTTCGGTGCTAGTTTCACAGGGTCGCGTGAGGTCACGTGGCCCAAAGGATTTTCAGAAACATCACCTACTGAGGGAAGAGGGAGTGGTGATGAGTCCTTCCCCAGGATCAGGGAGCTGCTGTCCGAGGCCCTGGCTGCTGGCTCCACAACAAGGGGACCAAGTTGGAAACCTGGCCAGTTCTTAACCTGCTAGAAGCCTCCTCGGGGCACGGATCTGTGTACTGTTCCTTTGCCATATCAGCGTCTTTAAAAACACACCTGCGCTTATTTAAGAGATCTCCGAGTCCCTGAAAATTGATACGTGTGCACTGTGACGTGGCCAAATGAATCACAGTGGGAGCCCTGGGTGGCACCAGGCCGACTGGCACTGCCACACCTGTCTTATCTTCCTCAATGGCAGTGAGCCCATTCTTGTCTCTACGGGCAATGCTTGTCTTTTGAAAATGGAATGGGAATTATCTTCAGAGGTTCAGAAATGCTCTTTCCACGTCTCCATTGCTCGGAGGGTGTTTGACCAAGACCAGAGAGTTTTGGTGGATCTGGCTGTAATGTGTTGAGGACCTAAAGACAGATTCAGCTCTGCTACCAGCTGTGGGATTTCGAGCAAGTCAGAACCTCTTCCTGGGTCAGTGTCCTCATCTCTAATATAAGGATTGTAAAATCCTTACAATCCTCTCTTGTGGACCATTGTGAAATTGAACTAAGAAATGTATGAGAAGATGCTTTGCAGATCATAAAGCACTTTATTGCTTTGCCATGTCATAAGAAATGAGAGAGCTCCTCCATAGGGGCCCTATTCTCAGGTACATATTTTTAAAATATGTATCTATATATCTATACAGATCTCTATCTATCTATCTATCATCTATCCATCTTCAATTTGAAATCACTCATGGTTAATCCAAGTTCCCTGGGAAATCATTCTGTAATGTTGAATGAAATTCCCTCAAGAGATTCTGTTGATATAAGTGCAAGAACAAAAAAAAAGCAATGTTTGCCATCAACAAATAGGAATTTTTAAAAGATGCTTTTTTCTTGGCTTCAGTGATTTCTGCTTGGCGCTATACAAATGCCTTTATTTCAACAATGTGTTCTCCTTGTTTCTGAGAGGAGAGCTTTGGGAACAGGCTTAGTACAATGTGTTGCTTGAGACTTTTAAAATGCAAATAAGTCTTTCAATTCAAAGTTCAGAATATTCTTCTAAATTTAAACGAGATCTACTGTAAAATTTTGGAAAGCAATCTGGCAAAGATTGTTAAAATTAAAAATAATAATCTCTTTGGCTATGAATATGACAGAGCACGTCGTGACGCTAACATCCGTTGACTGCTTCCTACGTGCCAGGCACAAGGCTACGTGTTTGGTGAGGATGGTCGCATTTAGTCCTCACAACTCAGTGAGTAGGTGTGTTTTTATCCCCCATTTTGCCAACCAGGAAAGACTCCACTTTTCCCCAAACGTATGCATGGAAACGTCACTGCTAAAGTGGATATCGGTTGCATTTAGAACATCACCGAGCCCTGACAGATGGGCTAAGAGCACAGGAAGAGCCACCCTTTCTGTACGCCAGCCACTGTGCGAGACCCTGGTCACAGAGCATTTCCTTCCAGCTCCCGCCCCCCACAATTCCCAGAGAAGGAAACGAGGCTCAGAAAGGGCACAAACTCCTATTTGCTGAGATGGCTCTTGCCTGCCAGGCCTTATCCGAGGCACCTTCCAGCAGTTTTCCCAATTAAACACATAAGGAAAGGCAGAAAATACAGATAATAAACAAACATGGGGGAAATGATCAACATCTCTGGTGGTTCAACATTACGACTGGAAACATCAGTGAGGTATCAAGGACACCTATCACGTTAGCCAAAGTTAAACGCCCCTGGCAGGGACCTCACAGTGAAGCTAACTTATGTATATATCGCTGGTGGTGCTTTCATGACCAAACACTAACTGAAGAAGCAGATTACAAGTGCATGGGTGCTCTAAGGGGATCCACGTGCATGATGGGACCCGGCAAAATGAAAACAGCTGTTGTGTTAGAGGGAATGAAATTTTTAATCTCTTAAATTGTCTTTCCTATTTTCTAATATTCTTTTTACAAGAAATAAAGCTGGGAGGGAAAGAGATTTTATCTTCCCATTGCACCATTTTACAGCTGAGGGCTGCCTTCCTGACTTGAATAAATCAGGGATATAACCCATAAATGACGGGAAAGCCAAGATTCAGTCATTCTGAACTTCTGCCTCCACCTGAATTGTTGAAAGTGTACGTCAAAGAAGCAAATGTTATGATCATTATTCAACCGCTTCATTTTCTTGATGAGGAAATGGAGGCCCAGAGACTTGGATTTCCTGGTCAGGGTCATGTCGTTGCCTGTAAAGCTGAGGCTAGCGCCTGTTGTTTCATTTTATAAAAATTCTATAAGATGAAAATGCATATATTATTTATAAGAAAGCACCTTCAGGTGTTTTATGACCAGAATTTCTGACACCTCATGTGTGGTGCTTTTCCCAGCACCAGCAAATTCTCCAATTCTCTGGACACCAGCTGGGCGTCCAACGATCCGATTCTGACGCTAGCTCCATGGAGTTGGTATAGACCCCACTGGTTAAGGGTTCAGTCCCACAAGACTGTCCCCACTTCAGACACCCAGTCACAAGCCCCAGGTTGTCACCTGTACTTCTGACCCACTGGCCATAAGTCTGGAGTGCCCATGAGTGCCCCCTCAGCTTCAATAATGTGTTAGAACAGCTCACAGAACTCAGGAAAATGACTTATTTATTATTACTGGTATATTGTAAAGGATCTTATAAAGGATAAAAATGAACTGCCAGGTGAAGAGGTACATAGGATGAGGTCCTGAGCGTGGAGCTTTTGTTCCCGTGGAGTTTGGGGTGTGCACCCTCCCAACACATGGATGCATTCACCAACCTGGAAGCTCTCGGCATCCCATCGGGGGTTTGTGCAGATTTTGTTAGTGAAATAATTGACCACTGGTGATTGAACTCACCTTCCAGGCCCTCTTCACCCCCTGGAGGTTGGGGGTGGGTCTGAAGCTCCCAGTTCTCTAATCCTGCCTTGCTCTTTCTGGCCACAAGTCCCCAACTTGAGGTTATGAAGGAGTCCCCAGCCCCTAGTTATCTCATGCAAAAGACACTCATACAAAACCAAACATATATATATATATATACACATATATTTCTTACCGTATCACACCAAAAATTCATCACTGAAGAAAATGGGTAGGCCTCAGAATCCAAACACTGGAGTGAGCATGTCCCTAGGTTTCATTCTAGAACTTGTGGTCGGGTATGTTGGCCACTGGTCTTGAGGTCTGGGCTCGCTCTAGGGCAGTATTCTCACTGTGGGGTCGCCAGACCAGCTGCATCACGTCACCTGGGGACTTGTTAGAAATGCACACGCTCAGGACCTGTCCGCAATGTAGTGAATCATGAACTCAGAGGGGAACCCAGCAATCCGTCTTTCCTTGAGCTCTCCAGGAGCTTCTGATGCATGTGAAAGGCTGAGAACCAAGCTCAAAGGCAGTGCTTCTCCAAACTCCATGGGCATCAGGATCCCCTGAGGGTCCAGTTAAAATGCAGGTTCTGATTCTGTAGGCCTGGGGGGATGGGTCCAGAGAAAAAGCCTTGCTAACAGGCTCAGGATGTGTCAGTGCTGCTCCTTTGGGGACCACAGTCCGAGGAGCAAGATTCTACGACAGCTGCGTGCCCACAGGCAAGCTGTGAATGGGTTCCAGCTGCGCGGATACCGAACGTCCGCCCTCCATGTCCTCAAGACTCAGCGTGGTGCAGGGTTAGCAGCTCGGGCATCCACTGAAGCTTTGAGAAAGGCAGAATCTCAGCCCCTCCCCAGACCCACTCAATAAATCTGCATTTAAATAAGACCCTCAGATTTGTTTGTAATATGAACGTTTGGGAAGTGCTTCCTGGAAGCTGCTGGATGCCGAAGCTGCTGAGTCAGCCTCCTCCAGCCCAGGCAGGCTCAGACGCTACCCCAACGTGACTTACAAAGGTTCTCATCTTCCACTGTTGACAAAGGCTGGTGGCTCCGGTGTAAGAGGTGAAAACCTAGGGTTTCACCAGACACAAGAGCCAAAGTGGGGATGCGGGGGTGAAAGAATGGGGAACAGTCATCATGCAGAACTATTTTTAAATGTGAAAGCTTTGAGAAATGAGGACTCTGCCTGTCCCCACCAAAAAAAAAAAAAAAAATTGATCTTGATAGTTTTTTCCCAAGCAGCACAACTTCATCCCAGGGGGGTGGGTAACCACCGAGGTTACCTTTACCCACTCTAAACCTTCCCTCCCACCCCTGACCCTGCTCCTGACCCTTCCAGAAACAAAGGAAGCAAGAAAGAAATGCACGATGAAGAAAGGGTCCCATTTAGAAGCATTTTAGAGCAATTGTCTACAGTATTAGTTTCCTGTTGCTGCTGTAACACATTACCACACCCTTAGTGGCTTAAAACACCACAGATTTACTAACTTACAGTTCTGGAGGTCAGAAGTCAGGAACTAGTTTCACTGGACTGAAGTCAAGGGGTAGGAAGGCTCACGTGCCTTCTGCAAGCTCTAGGAGAAAATATATTCCCTTGCCTTTTCCAGTGTCTAGAGGCCACCTGCATTCCTTGACTTGTGGTCCCTCCTCCATCTTCAAAGCCAGACGCACAGCAGGTTTAAATCTTTCTCCTCTCTCCAACTTCTGCTTCCGTCACCACATCTGCTTCTCTGATTCTGACTCTGCCGTCTCCCTCTTTCCCTTGTAAGGACCCTGTGATGACTCTGGCCGACCCAGATAATTCAGGATCACCTCCATCCCAAGGTCTTTAACTTAATCACACCTGCAAAGTCCCTTTTGCCATGTAAGGTAATATATTCGCAGGTGTCAGGGATTAGGACATGAGCATCTTTGGGGAGAATTATTCTGCTCACCCCAGCTCCTTTTTAAAGTTCCTCTGTAGGGTCTCGGGTGAAGGATGCCACCTTGCCAGGGGCTCTGCTAGGCTCCAGTGGGCCCTGTCTTGGAACTGGGGATGGTAATGGATGTGTCACTGCCTCATTCAGAGCTGGGAACAGTGCAGGAGTTCAGTGTCAGACTTCCCACTGTCAGCAGGACTCAGCTTAAGTTATTTATAGTGTCAATGGCTTGCCTTTTGCATTAAGTAACCGTTTGCCTTAAATGAATTTTTAAAATAGGAGCCGCTCGGTGCCAAGCTGGAGAGTGTCTTCTGTTCGTGGGGCTCACAGGGAGAGCTGAAAGATGCTGAATGAGTGTATTTTTATTTATCAGGCCCAGCTGCCCACACGCCAACCACAGTTACATCTGAGATACACTTATCTCATGACGTCTCCGTTGAGGACCGGCTCTTCTTTCTTGCTCTAAATGACCAGATCCAGTGACGGGCGTGGTATAGGAGCTGGTCATCAAGGCCTTCTGCTGCTCAGAGGGCCGTGACCTTGAGCAGGAAGCCTGTGGATTCAGAGGCCCCTCAGCCCCTGGCCGTTGTGAATTTATGCTCACAGGTTTCCTTCTGGGAACCAGAAGTAATGATAGAGGTGCTCCCTGCAGCTGGGGCTAGGGGAACCCATATTCCTTCAGCCACCCTGAGCACCTGGGAACACAACAAGAAAAGGCCCAGCGCCCACCCCATGGGAGCTTCCTTAGAATGAGGATGAAAGAGTAATCATGCAGAGTGGCAGGTGTCACACTAACATTAAGTAAGGGGCATCATGGGGACAGAGGAGGAGTCCCCATCCAGCCTGGGACACAAGAGCAGGGTCTTGAAGAATGGGCACAGAGAGAAGCAGGATGCACGGAGAGCACTGGGCAGGTGTAACCTATTAGTACGTATGTTCCTGTTGTTGTTATTTATTATTATTAACTTACCGTTGCACTCACGCTACACACAAAGGCTGCTGTGATCGTAATAACACCCAACACTTAACCCGGCACTTACCGCATGCTGTGCGCCAAGGGTGTTCCATCTACTGGCTTCTGTAATGCTCACAACCACCTTCTGAAGCAGTGGCCACCATTATACTGGAAGGAAACTGAGGCACAGGGAGCTGAAAACAGGGATGACGCACCTGGAAGTGTTGCGCTTCCTCAGAGTCTGACTCCCAGAGCCCTGGCTCCGAGACTCACGATGCTCCGAGTTCTGGGTACCAGGTATCGCGGCAGACACAGGCGAGGTGGAGTGAGTAGCAGCATGGCACTGGATAAAGGGTTCTAGAATCTTCCAGTCGAGAGCTCTGTGTCTTGAAGAAGGTGAACAGGGCCCAGCCTCCATGTGCCGAGTGTGGAAGCTGTAAGAGGGGGAGGAGGAGGTGGGGACAGGTGGGGGGCAGGGTGAGGGGGTCCCCGAGTTCGCCTATCCCCGCTGCAGTTGGTGAGTGGCTCCTGGGCCCCCAGCAGAGACCACAGCCCACACATTGGCTCTCAAACCTTTGAACCTGGGAGGACACTGCCTTTCATGAGGCCACCCCTGTGTAGCAGAGCAGGTGCCTCGGCCACAGGGGAGGAGCGGGGACTCCCTAGGCTCTGTGGCTGACAACCCCATGACAGATGGCCCTGGAGTGGCCGATTCGAGGTGGTGGAACAGACCAGCGCCAGGGCCTGGGTCCAGGCAAACATCCGTGGCTGCTCACAGAACGAGTCCCAGAGACCCCACTCCTGCACACTCTCCCTCTGGCCCCTCTGTTACAGCCCCTCTTTCAGCCCCGCCAGGAATGGGCTCTTCAGGGTCTAATACAACTTAGCAACAACTCGGTTCTTCCGACAACCCACCTGAGGCCTCCAGCACTCCGTCTCAGCCCTGAAGCTTCTTCACTGGGAGGTGATGAGCCCTGCAAAGGCCCTTTGGGCAGGCTTCCCATCCACATATTCGGTTAACTCAACCTTGTCAGCAGGCGATGTGTGGAGATTCTCGCTCTGAAGACCTGGGTGCAGCCAGCCTGGAGAGGCATCAGGGAGAGCCTCAGGCCATTTTGAGGAATCTCCCATCAACACATTCTTCTCTTTAAACGCCCTATAAAAAAAAGAGCCTTGGATACCGGAGGGAGAATTGGGTGTCTTGGGCAAATTATTCCAAGTGCCCTGCCAAGTATTACTGGCTTTTATTGTATTCTCTTAGTTGTTTTTAGTTGTCCTGATTATACTTTAAGAATAGAGTTTGTTTGTTTGTTGTTTTTTGTTTTACTTTTGGGCTGTACCACGTGGCACGTGGGATGTTAGCTCCCCGCCCAGAGAGCGAACCCACACCCCCTGCAGCAGAAGCGTGGAGTCTTAACCGCTGGACCACCAGGGAAGTCCCCAGAGAATTTTGAGCTAGTCAGATTCCTCTGTTCTTAACTGTCACCAGCAACCACGGTGAAGGCTGGCAGGTTCAAATCCTGGTGTCACCACTTAGTGACCACATGGCCTGGGCAGTGTGCTCCATCTGTTAACTATGGATAAAAACGAGACCTGTCACCAGAGCCTGTCGTGAGGATAAAATGAGTAATTGCTCGTAAAACACTGGGAGCTGAGGCTGTGCGTAGTAGGTGCTATGTACATGTTTCTAATATTGTTATTATTATTGTTTATCTAACTTTCCTCCTTCTTCCTTGGTCCCTGCTTACCTTTCCCTCTCCAGGAAACCAGTCTAAAGTGTTTGACATATGACCTGCTTTCCTTGTAGACAGGCTTTTCAAAGTCAGAATTAATTCCAGGCCACAAGTCACAGCTAACAGCCCATGATGCTGTGGTAACAATTCCCACAAGGGCCGTGTGAATTATGACCAGCTACGGTGATCGCCATACTCTGGGCTAACAATGCAATTTACCCATAAAGTAAATTCCTGATAGGCAGATCATTTTTACTGACAGTGTATATGTCTGGATTCTTAGTGACAAGCAACAGAAATTGATCCTGGCTGAGAACCTCACAGAATGACCAGCAGGTGGTGAGAGCTGGGGAGGTGCTCCTTTAATCCACGCTCTCTTACGGGAACCTGGCCTGAAAAAGATTCTGTCATCTTCAGCAGCAGTCTTCTAAGGCTGCCCTGGGCATCAATATCCAGAAAGTGGGAAGAGAAAGTGGAAAAAGAGAGGGGGGGGGTCATGCAGGGGACGTCTCATTGGCCAGGCCTGGAAGTAGCTCCAAGCCATTGGCTAGAATTCAGTCACATGGTCTAACCACAAAGGAGGCTGGGAATATCTTCTGGCCATGTGCCTCAGAGAGAAAAGGAAACGGGTTAAGTGATTAGCTAGCAGTCTCTGCAACAGAAAGCAAGTATGTGGTCCTTTCAGTTACCAGCCCCTCCTCCAAACTCCCACTACATAGGCTGCTCCAGACACTGAGACCCCCCTGCGACAGGAGACTGTGATAAATTGCCCTGTTATTTCACTCTTTAAAACACCTTTCTTCTCTTAGGCAAGGGCAAGTCCCATTTGATACATAAGTCACATAGCTCTTCCTTTCGTTTTACAATCCGGCCCAAAGGGCAGACGCACAGCTGGGTTCTAACAGTGGCGTAGGGGTAGGCAAGCAACGTACCCCCTTCCCTACCTGCCTATCATGCTGTCTCAGAGCTGCCTCGAAGATCTTTCTTCTCAATCCTGACAAGCACCTTGTCACGGCCTGCTCAAAAGTTGTTGATAAGAGGGCTGGGGGCAGGGCTGGGGGGATAGCGAGTGAGCGTTTCATGGGGACAGAGTTCCATTTGGGGAAGATAAGAAAGCTCTGGAGATGGATGGTGGGGAGGGTGGCACAGCAGTGTGAATGTGCTTAATGCCACGTGCCCTTGAAAATGGTTAAAATGGTAAAATTGTGTATTTTACCACATTTTTTTTTTTTAACGGAAAGAGCTATTGATAAAAAACAACAGCTTGGGGCTTCCCTGGTGGCGCAGTGGTTGAGAGTCCGCCTGCCGATGCAGGGGACACGGGTTCATGCCCCGGTCCGGGAAGATCCCACATGCCGCGGAGCGGCTGGGCCTGTGAGCCATGGCCGCTGAGCGGGCGCGTCCGGAGCCTGTGCTCCGCAGCGGGAGAGGCCACAACAGTGAGAAGCCCTCGTACCACAAAAAAAACAAAAAAACAAAAAAACAAAACAAAAAAACAACAGCTTGGATGACCCTCAAAGGGCATTATGCCAAAAGAAAAAAGCCAAACACACAGGGCTAAACGCTGGATGGTTCCATTGATAAGAAGTTCTGGAAATGTCAAAACTACAGAGGAAAAAATCATCAGTCATTTGCAGGAGCCAGGGTTACGGGAAGGCTGCTCATTGCAGAGGGCCCTGGGGGAGCCTTTGGGGGTTCCATATGGTGATTAGGTACAACTGTCCACACCGGTCGAAACACACCATATGTACGCTTAAAATGGATTTTTATTTTATACTTCAATAAGCTGACAGAAGAACCTGTTACCTCAAAATTGTGGGCTTCCTCCCCCCGCTTCCCAGGGACTCCACACACCCAAGTTTCCCAAATTTAGAGAGAAAACAACAGGGATTCCCAAGAAGTGGCGGAGCCACTGGCGAGATGGGGACGGGGAGATGGGTGAGGACAGGTAACGGGACGTCGCAGGGCCTGTCCGGCCCTGGCTCTCCTGCGGCCTTGCTGGCCCTGCCCGGTGCAGGCTGGCGGGGCCTCCCTGCGGGAAGCCGTCGGGTCTCCTCGGGGCCGTACTCTGTGCTCGGCCCAGTGGCCCACTGCTTGTACCTGCGGGCACCTCGGGCAGGCTGCCTAAAACACCGCCCTTCCTATTCCACACTCTGCTGCTGGTGAGCCTGGAAAAGCAATGCAGGCTCAAGTGAACATTTCATGTCTCTTCACTCTACGTCCCTGCCGTTCTCTCAGCTCCGGCCCTTGTCCTGGTCGGGACCAGGCCCTGGGTAACGTGCTCCAGTGTGATACCTATCCGGAGGCGTCTGTGGGTGTGGCAAGCAGAGCATCAACGTGCAGTTAAAGGGTCTGCGCTGGGTTGGGCCCCCTGCACCCCAGCCCCTCCCTCGAGGTCCCAGCCCCCAGGCCCGGCTCACTGCTTACACTCCTCTCCTCTGCGGCCCCTTAGGGGTCCCTGTCCGACCAGAGGTCAGAAGGAACCTGGCTCACGAAAGTGAGTTCCTCAGTCACAAAGACAAATCACTGTTAAAGGCAGAGACCTCGTGGGGAGAAATGGCTCCCTTCCGATGGGCTCCATCCCCCTGCTGGCTGTGGATTCTGTAAACTGGGTGACCGACTGCAGGGGTTGGTTATGTCCCCAAAAGATACGTCCAGGTCCTAATCCCCACTACCTGTGAGTGTGCCTGTATTTGGAAACAGTGTCTTTGCCAATGTCAGGAAGCTAAGGCTCTCGAGATGAGATCATCTGGTGGCCTTATAAGAGGAAGGGGAGGGGGAATTGAGACTCCGAGGCACAGGGGAGGGGGAATTGAGACTCCGAGGCACAGGGGAGAAGCCCTGGAGGCCATGAGAAGATAGAGGCAGAGCCTGGAGTGAAGCGTCCATAAGCCAAGGAATGCACGGAGCCTCCAGAAGCTAGGAGAGAGGTGAAGAGCAGATTCCCTCAGAGCCTCCAGGAGGAATGGCCCTGCTGACACTTTGATTTTGGACTTCTGGCCTCCACAACTGTAAGAAAATTAATTTCTGTTGTCTTGTGTTAGTTTTTTAAGGCAGCCCTGAACTAACCCACCACCTCTCCTGGAGCTCAGGACCTGCCTTGGGGAAGCCCCAGACGGGGGTGGAGATCCACAGACATGTAGCAGCTCTGGGCCAGCCTCCAGCTATTCAGCCCCGGCCTCTCAATGACATTTTTTTTTTCTCAATGACATTTTGATGGCAGTCTGGAAGATGAATTTGATGGTCTTTGGGGTCCCTTCCAGTTCTCAGATATACGATGGCTTACCAATTTAACGGGCCAGCAGAGCAAAATAAAGTGGTGTTCAAACTTTTTTAAGCAGTGGAACCCTTTAGGTATCAAAGGGAATTGTATGCCAAACCTTAACCTATGAAGTGGAGCCATCTGCTTGCAGCATGATGGCAGGGCTGTCCTGGCAGACCCGGTGAGAGGCCTCAAGCCCCACCCCACCAGCCGCCAGCCTCTCCCTCCCCACAGTCGCCTCCAAATAGCCACTCCAGCCCTGAAGCACCTCCAAGGTCCTGGGAATTCCAGAACACAGCCTGAAGCCACAGGTGCTGGGGAACCTGCATCCACCCTGGAATCAGACACTGGGGCCTCAATGCCAGATCCACCAATGGCCACCAGGTGGCCTCAGACAAGTAGTTGCTTCTCTGAGCCTCAGTCTCCTCATCTGTAAAATGGGGATCCTAATTCCCACTTCCTCTGATATTTGGGGGGTTAAGTGACAAACATAGGTGCCTGCAGCAGCCCACAACAGACATAACATGACTTCCTGTCTCCCCTCTTTTCTCACTCTGCTGTTCCTGGCCCTCCCCTGTCTTACCTGGGCCTCGACCTGCAGCTTCATTCTGAGCCGCCCCACTCCACGCACACTTCTGATAAACTCACAGCCATGCCTTCGCACAGGCAGGTCCTTCAGTGTAGCCTGCTTCTCCCCTTACTTTCCCTTCACACACACACACACACACACACACACACACACATGCCCTCCAGGCCCACCTGACAAACCTCTGTTCATCTATCAAGACCACCCCAACTGGCTGGGCAGAGGTAGTCACCCCACATGTCCCCCTGCAGGGCTGCCCTGTCCACACATCCTGCTGCTCTGTAATTTTTCACATGACCCTCCTCTCACACTTTCTCCCCTTTTTGCTCCACTGAACTGTGCCCATTTCCAGAGCATGACTGCACGGCAGGCCCTGCGGGTTGGCTGTGGGCAGCCGTGCCCGTCCCTCCCTCACAGAGTCCCAGTTGTATGTGAATCTCACCTGGTCTGAGCCCCTCATGGAAATTCCCTTCCCTGTGCCGTTGTTGGTCCAGGGTGTCATGTGACCCAACCTGCCCAATGAGCTGTAAGGGGCGGTAAGCTTCTGATTTTGTCACCGGCAAACTGGGGCACTTCGGAAGGTTCCCACAACATCACTGAAGCCCCTCCCTTGCCTGTACAATAGGAGCCTGAGTTAGCTAGCCACTGGTAGCCTGTGAACTTGAAAACTGACTCCACCACTTGCTAATTATATAACTTTGGGCTAGTTCTATGTTTGACCTCCCAAAGTTCCCATTTTTCTTACCTGTAACATAGTAGGGCATGATAATAATACCGATTTTGTAAGCTTTACAAATAACACGTGTAAAGTACCCAACACACGGCGAGCCACACGATAGGCACACACATAGATATTCTCGTCATCACCACTTCTGGCTTTAGGAGTCTTAACCTCGTGATAGAATTGTGAGCTAGGCCAACACTATCACTTTTTAAACTGAATGATCACAGGAGGCCTTGCCCCGTGGGGCTGGTGAATAAATCAGGGATGAATCCGGCACAGGGCCAGGGCGGCAAGCCGCGGCCCCTGCAATGTCGCCCAGACCAACTTCCTCCCGAGTACGGGAATTTAAAAAAGACATCTGGTCAGAGTCATAATGAGAAGTGACTGAGGGTCTTCCATGAAAACAGCAGGCTTTCGCTGATCAGTAGCTGCCATTTATTTCAAAGAGAGGAAGAGAGAATTCCAAAAGGAGTCTGGGATTGGAAATGTGTCTGGAGTCCTCAGCCTGAGGGCCGAGTGGGCGTTGAATAGCAGCCCAACCTCAGAACGGGAAAGATCCTTCTTCCTTCCCCACCAACCAGCCCCACTGAGAAGTCCCCACCAGTAAAGTCTCTCTACGCCCAATGACTCCCCGCATTGGGAACACCTGGGCTCTGGTCAGCCAGCCCCCCTGGGACCAGCTTCCTCAAGATTTCCAGCGTCTTAATAGTAAACCATCCTTCTACTTTTCTGTTCTGGAAACCAAGGCCCTCTGACATGACATAGAACTTTTTTATCTTCTCACTCCTTCCTCCTAGACGGCTACTTTGCAACCAAACAAATGTTCACGTACTATCCTCAGACCCTAAATGAAGCCCCTGTGGGATTAAAAAAAAGTAGTCAGAAGCCCCAAAATCAGAGCCTTAGGAGCTCCTGATACTAAACTCATGGACACGCCAACCCGGCCACAGGTGGGCATACGCCCTCTCAACGTGGCCTATGTACTATCCAAGCACCTCCAAATGTGCATGAATATTTTTGGTTGTTTTTTGCATTCTGGTTCAATTCTGGTTTTTAGTTGGCCAGTGGTTTCAGTTCACTTATCTCCATATCTGTGCTCCAAAAAAGGAACAAGAGAGTTGTTTCAAAGGGAGCTTTCAAATCCAAGCTATGAAAACCCTGAATTTTTTCAAGGCTACTTTTTTTTTTTTTTTTTTGCGGTATGCGGACCTCTCACTGTTGTGGCCTCTCCCATTGCAGAGCACAGGCTCCGGACGCGCAGGCTCAGCAGCCATGGCTCGCAGGCCCAGCCGCTCCCCGGCATGTGGGATCTTCCCGGACCGGGGCACGAACCCGTGTCCCCTGCATTGGCAGGAGGACTCTCAACCACTGCACCACCAGGGAAGCCCTCAAGGCTACTTTTAAACAGATTTTCATTATGAGCATCCTTGCGTGCATGCACATACACTCCCCTGGCCAGTTGCTTTTCAGCAAAACTGTGGCAGAGACGATGCTCATTTGCATTCCTCTGTCTCTTGTAGCTCCACCCCCCATCCAGGTTGGTGTCATGTGACCAGTGCTAGCCAATGAAATGTGAGCAGAAGTCACTCCTTTCATTCCAGGCTGAGGTACTTAAGAACTGGTGTGACCCTCCAGTTCCTCTTTTCCAGCCCCAGTGGCCTCCATCTCCCTCATCTTCTGCAGATAGTGTAGCTGCAAGATGGAGAAGGGCTGTCTGACCCACCCTGTGAGTGAGAGTCAAGCCTGAGACCGAGGGATGTGGCTACTGTGTCAGCATCAGTAACTTGGACTAAGGTAGAATCAGTTTTCAGACTGACTTCACCTTCATTCAAAGTAGATCGTTCACTTTCAGTCCATTTCATGTTCTTAGAAGTAGGTCATTGGTGTAATTCATTATCCCACACTCATTTCTTGAGCTAGTATGGAGCCCTACCATGGGCCAGGCACTTGTGGGCCTGGGGCTAGGGAGCTGAGTAAATCCTTCTCCACATCTTCCCTAAAGGATTGTACAGTTTATTGAGGCAAGACAGACACACAGCCAACGAGCAGTCCTGAACACATCTGTCTAGATGGCGTGAGCAGAATAATTATCTTCAGGGAATTGTCTCAAAGCTGTCATAGCTGCTGACAGGAGATACAGGAATCAAAGCATATACTTTCTTTGATCAGACTTAATTGGACAGATGTTCCACTGAACGATATTCAGTTAGGCTATTGATTCTTTAATTCCTCATCTATTAAGCACATAGTGACTCAGACTCATTCCTTGTGTGAGAAAGATACCCCACCCCAGGAAACAGGTAAACATATGACAATCAAACAAACTCATGGCAAAGTGTTCCTTCTCTCAAATTATAAAAACTTAAAGCATGCCTGAAGGGCTCATTTTGTACCCACTAGGTTGTAAAAAAATTAAGTTTTTATATGAAACGTCTATATTAGTTTGCTCAAGCTGCTGTAACAAAGTACCACAAACTGGACGGCTTAAACAGTAGAAACTGATTATTGCACATTCTGGAGGCCAGAAGGCCAAGGTCAAGGTGTCAGCAGGGTTGGATGCTTCTACAGGTTGTGAGGGAGAATCTGTTGAGCCCACTCTCCCAGCTTCTGGAGACTGACTGAAGCCTTTGCTGTTCCTTGGATGCTTTACCTTGATCTCTGCCTTCATCTTCACATGACATTCTCCCTGTGTGTGTACCTATCTCTGTGTCCAAATTTCTCCTTTTTATAAGGACACCAGTCATATTGGATTAGGGGCCACCTTCTCCAATATGACCTCATCTTAAGTTGATCATCTACAGCAACCCTATTTCCAGATAAGGTCACATTCACAGGTCCTGGGGAGTTAGGACTTCGGCAGTATTTTATTTTATTATTTTATTTTATTTTATTTGTATTCAACCCATAACAATACCCAGCACAGGCAAGGCTGGGGTAAACTGGTCTGCTTATACTGTGATGTTTCTAGTAATAATAGTAACTATAAAAGATTAGGAATCTCTAAATTAAACCAGTGCCTGGAACACAGAAGGCCCTCAAGATATATGTCAAATATATAAACGATGGATCTGGGGGCCACATGTCATGCAGATAAGATTGCCAGTTTCACCCTTTTCTCGCTGTGTGACCTCAGGCAAGTGGCTTCCCCTCTCTGAGCCATAGCTCTCAACTATGAAGTTGGGATGGCCATGCTTGCGGCTTTGTAGGACTAACGTAAAGAGCTAATGAGGTCGTATCCGTCAAATGCTTAGCAGAGAGATATGCAAACAAGTGCTTAATAAACATTTGATATTATTGTTAAAAAATGTTAGGGAAGTAACGGGCATCAGTAACTATCAAGATGAATACCCTTTGGCCCACAGATCTCACGCTCAGGAATGTATCTTATACCTGCTGTGCGGGTCAAATCTGAGTGTTAGCTTTTCCAGGGCCATACAGAGATGAACGGAAAGGGTCAAAGCAATAGCTTACAAAAATTATCCTAGATCCAAGTCATTGTAATTATACTTAAATACACTCATATATTATAGTCACAAAGGTTCATTTTCTACAGCTGCTAGAACTTTGATGGGGAAGTCTGAAAAGATCTGTCTTCAGGAAATAATCCAACTGAAGCTGAAGCTGCTAGATACAAAGATGACTGTTGTGGCATAATTGCTATTCCCAAACTGGAAACAAAGAGACATTATTTATTCAGCTAACATTTACTGAGCACCTTCTATCTGCAGGGCTTTCTGCTAGGGGCTGGGGATGCAGTGGTAAAGAATCATTCTAGTCCCTATTTGCAAAGAGCCTACAGTCCCAACTGGTGAATGTTTTCATGAATTTTATTCTTAACATGTTGGCATAACAAGCAGGCATTTAGTGGTAATTAAGAAAGATGCAAATACCATTTGAAATTCACAAAGATTAACTTAGAATGGCATCTACGCTATACTAGAACTATTTGAAATAGGCATGCTTGTTGACTTTAGTCTATTTGGTTCACTTCTGTAGGCTCCATAAGAACTTGTTGAGCTGAATGAATGCATTGAGGACTGGCAGGTTATAGGCAAAATCAAAAAATCATTGTTGTACTTGGGCAATAGAATCATGAATATGTTTTCCAAAAATTTCCTTGATATAGTTGTTACAATAGTTTGTTGAAAAGTAAGTTAATAAATTAAAAAAGAGAGTCCTAGCTGCCTCTAGAACTCATATGTCAAGGGAATGGAAATCTTAGAGAAATTAAAAATAAAAGAACTTTGAGTCTGGGATGTCCCCAGGGCTGAGAGGCTGTGAACCTGGATCTTGGTCATGCTTCAATCCTCCCCAGGGCAGACAAGTACGAGGCTGTTGCGAAGGTCCGAAGGAGACGTGGTGAGGGTCTGAAGTAAGAAAGTGAGAGGGGTGGTGAGGAGGGTCCAACAGGAGAGGATTGCTCATCTTCTGTGCGAGATTCTCCACTCCAACTTCCCGAATGCTGCACGGCTCTGTTCCCCTTCCTCTCTGTGCTTTTCTAGAAGGAGTGAGACTTGTCATCCCACATTTGGATGACTTCTAGATACATTTAGAAAAGCTTATCTGGACAACGTTCTGGTATGGTCAACCAGTTGAGACTGGAAGACAAAATTTCTGCCTGTTTTGACAAAATACGTGCATGCAAATAAAACCCAAAATGAACTCTTAATATCCAATGGGCCTTGCAAGTCCCTTGACTGATGTGACTTGACAGCTCCCTCTCTCTCACTGCCCCCAACATACACACAAGTGATCCACCCCCAAACCTGATAGATTCTACCTAAAACCACATCTCAAGTCCTTCCACTCTCTCCACCCCACAGCCACCGAGTCCAAGGCCCCAGAAACTCTTGCCTGGATTCCTGCAACACCCCCTACTGGTCTCACGGCTTCTACCCTTGGCCTCCCTGGTCCATTCTGTGCACAGGAGCCAAAGAGATCTTTTTAAAAACACAACTCAGAGTATGTCACTCCTGCTTCAAGTGACCTTCAGTAGCACCCATTTCACTTAGGCTACGATATAGAATCCTTAACACGGACTGCAAGGCTCCCCACGTGCAGCTTCTGCCCACCTCTCCGGCCCTTCTCCTTGATGGACACTCACTCACTTCACTGACCACATTGCCCTCTTTCAAGCTCCCAAATGAGTCAAGCTCTTTCATGCCTCGGGGCCTTTGCACGTGCTGCTCTTCCCGCCTGGAATGTCCTTTCCACTCTCTGTCTAACGAACAGATATTCATTTTTCAGCTCTCAGCTTAAAGTCATCTCCTTCAAAGGGTCTTTTCTCACCTCTTCATATGGATTAGAAACCCCTGCTACTACTCAGTACTTAACTTTCATACAATTATCTAAACACATAAATTTCTTGTTTATCTGTGAGACTATTGGTTTAACATCTGTCTCTCCCATTAGCTTATAACTTCTACGAGGGCAAAGACCATGTCTGTTTTGCTTCTCATTGTATCCCCACCCAGTGCCTAGCGAGGTTCATGGTGAGCCCTCAACATAGGATTTACCGAACGAATGATTCAATGAACCAACCCAGACGTCAGTCCAATCACAAGAAATATTTCCTGGTTGTGTCCTTCATCTGTTGAATGCAAATTTATTCCACAGTTACACAATGAAGAGTAACAGAAACACATAATAATTCTTTTGCTAACATGGAGGATGTATTCCAAGGACATACTTCTTGGTCTGACAGTTTATTGCTAGAGATAGAAGTGCAGCAGGCAATGAGATTTGGCGCAGGGTGCCAGATAAAGAATTGTCTTGGAAACAACATTAAATACTTTATAAATTAGGCAATTTCAGGCTGTGAGGGATAAAGACATACTCAGTTTGTCTCAGTAAATGGAAGTCTATCAGTTAGACTCAATATTGCATGTGACAGAGGACCCATCTCAAACCGCCTTGAACAACAGAGAGGATTTATTGGCTTCATAATGGAAAAGTCTAGAGACAAGTCTGTCTTTCTTAGGGAGAGGCTTGATGCTGGGGCCTAATGATGTCACCAGGACCGTTTCTCTCTGCCTCTGCCCTGCTCTCCACCCAAGGTTTTGTCCTGAGGCTGCACAAGGTCACCTAGGTTATTTCATAAAAGCAAAAGGGTTGCAGCCGTCCAGACCTCATGTCCTCACACCCCCTGAGCTACAGAAGAGAACGCCTTTCTTCTAGAAGCTTCTATAGAACCTTCTATAGATCAGCAGAATCACATGACAAGCTGATTCCTGACGACAGCCCCTCAGCACCTCCCCGCACAAATGTAGTATAGCTGGTGGACAGCCTGAGAATCTGTAATTTTTGAATTTGTTTTTTACAGAAAACTATACAGGAGAAGCCAAAATTGCTCCATCATTCCACCATCCAGAAGACACAAAGTTTTCCAGTAAAAGTAACCAATGCACAGAGTAAGAAAATCAAACAGTACAGAATGGAGTGTTAAACCTTCTCTTCCCATCCCTTCCCTCAAAGGTGTTGCTGTCATCACTTTCTTGTATATTTTCCATCAAAAAAAGAATGTGTGCATTTACCAAACTACATAGTGTGTCATTTTTAAAACTTTATGGAAAACAGGTCCTACTATGTGAGCTCTTCTGCTTCTTACTTTTTTCACTACACAATGTAACTCAGAGTCTGTGCTATCTCAGCAAATGGAGTTCCTCTTCAACCTTTTAGAAAGATGTAAGAATGTAACCCTAGTTTATTTAACTGGTTCTCTACTGATGGACATTTAGGTTGTTTATTACATGAACAATGCTGCAGTAGACTTCCTTCCTTATCTGTCTTGACCTTCTCTGTGGGTGATGGCACAGAGCCAGCTCTGAGCGGTGGGACCACTGGGTCAAAAGTTATCTACATTTTAAAGATATTCACAAGATCCTACTGTATAGCACAGGAAACTATATTCAATATTCTATGATAAACCATAATGGAAAAGAATCTATATAATATATTCTTAATATATATATTAAGTCCCCTACACACAAGCCTTCATGTTGCGAACTTTCAAAGATGAGAATGCTTGTTCGCATGTCCAATCACATAAGGCATGAGTGAAATTGCAGCTTGCCCTCCGTCCCCTATTGCTGACGATCCTTCAGCTCTACCATCTCCCACCTCCTCTCTCCCCTCCAGTCAGTAACTCTTCTTGCCTGTTCACTCAATGCCAGCCCCTGGATGCCAGCTGTTGTACTGGACTACTGTACTTTTCAAGGTACTGTACTATAAGATTTAAAATGTTTTCTTTATTTTTTGTTTGTATTTTTATTTATTATTTGTGTGAAAAGTATTATAAAACTATTACAGGACAGTACTATATAGCCGATTGTGTTGGTTGGGCACCTAGGCTAACTTTGTTGGACTTACGAACAAATTGGACTTACGAATGCACTCTCAGAATGGAACTTGTTCATATGTAGGGGACTTACTGTATATAGCTGAATCAATTTGCTTTACAATAGAAATTAACACAATATTGGGACTTCCCTGGCCATCCAGTGGTTAAGACTCTGTGCTTCATGCAGGGGGCACGGGTTCCATCCCTGGTCGGGGAACTAAGATCCCGCATGCCGCGCAGCGCGGCCAGAAAAAAAAAAAAAAATTAACACAACATTGTAAATCAACCATACTTCAGTAAAATAAATTTTTAAAAAAATGTTGATGTACGTTGAGGCTCACTAATGAAGTCTCTATTACCATTTGAACTACACAATTGTTGCCCTTAACTACACGTGGGTGAATACGATGAGACTGGAGTGGGGGGTTCTGGGAATCTGTGTTGTTCAAAGCCCATTATGTGATTATGGAGCTCATCCAGCTCTGTGAGGACCACTGCCCCGCCAGGCTTCCCAGATGCCACCAAAGTTGCATTCGTTGTTGCTCCCTCTGAGCTGTTAAAAGCTGGTCCTTCCCCCATATTCTCACCAGCCTGGGCATTATGAAATTTTATGATTTTTTTTTTTTTTTTTTTTTTTTTTTTGCAGTACGCGGACCTCTCACTGTTGTGGCCTCTCCCGTTGCAGAACACAGGCTCCGGATGCGCAGGCCCAGCGGCCATGGCTCACGAGCCCAGCCGCTCCACGGCATGTGGGATCTTCCCGGACCGGGGCACGAACCCGTATCCCCTGCATCGGCAGGCAGATTCTCAACCATTGCGCCACCAGGGAAGCCCCAAAATTTATGATTTTTATCAATCAGATTCACGAAGAATGGTCATGCATCGCTCTGATTTGCATCTCCTTACTTCCGAGCAAGGCTGAATGACTCTTCCTATGTTCATTGGTCTTTGGTATTTCTTCTTGCTCTGCCAGTTCGGACCTCCTGCCCAGCAGTTAGTAGGGTGTTTGTATTATGTACAGGAGCCCTTTGCAAATTAAAGATAGTAGTGCTCATTCATCTGTGTTCCAAATAGTTTCTCCCTTGTTTATGATTTCTTCTGACTGATTCATGGGTCTGTTTGTTTGGTGTTTTAGCTATAAAGGTTTCATTTTGTTCTGTTCTAATGTGGTCAAAATTTAAAATCTTTTGCCTTTATGGTTTCTGGAGGAATTTATTTTTTAAACGCCTCCCCCTCCAGGTGATTTGCCAAGTTTGTGAGTTACTGCCTTACAGGATATAAATAAGGAACAGAATATAGCCGCTGCCCTTAGGGAGTTTACAACCGCTTGGGAGAGAGAAGTCGACACAGAAAAGAGCACGAGTGGTAAAGAGCGAGATCTGAGAACTTTCAACTGAGCCATATCTGACCTGCCTCCAAAGACCTGCTTGGTCTCGGTCCTCTCCTGGGGGCTCCCACCCGCAGACCCCGTTGTGGAGAATGGGAGACCCTGTAAGGTAGCCGAAGGCACAGAAAAGCCAGCCACACAGAGTGAAGGGGGAGGTGACAAGGGTGACAGTGCAGGGCAGTAGAAGCGAGGCCTGAGGGCTGACTCAACACAACAGGGTCTCAGAGTGCCTAGTGGGGGGCCGGCCCTGCCTTCCTCTGGATGTGAAGCGGGGAGCAGATTTCTTTCCTCCTTTGTCTTGTCTAACCTTCAACAATCAAGTAAACAAGTCAAAGCACTTGAGTCAGTTTCTGTTTCTTGCCACCCAAAGATCCTGACTCAAGTGGGGCTGTAGGAATTTGGAAAAAAGCTAGATCTCCACGGGCGGGGTGAAGAACATAAAGTTTTATGGGGAAAACACAGAGAGATTTCTAGCCGGGGTGTCTCTGGAGGGAAAGAGCTAGTTTTCACTCAACTCTGTAGCCCTCACAGCTTCTAGAACAGGGTCCGAGTTTAGATATATTATGAATGGTTGAGTCAATTAATGAATGAGTCAATTGATCAATCAACATGAAACGATTTGAGTTGGGCCTGCAAAGGCCGAGGGTGAGGACCGCTTCTTTCTCTTCCCAAGGAAAAGAACACCTGAGCCATAGCACCTGCTTGGTGGCGCTGGTCTGAACCACCAGGTGAGGTGGAGGTGAGAGCTCAGAGGTGAGAACCTGAAGATAACATTCACAGGGCAGGGAGAGTAGCCTATTTGACGACGAGGGATTCTATGAGGATATGCAAATGGAAGAGCACGTTGAGGGTCTGGAACGCCAGGCTGTGGGTCTCAATCCGTCCACACTATGGAGTCACTGACGATTCAGTTCAGGCGCAGACACGGCTCAAATCAGCGTTTCAGGAAGACTTGCCTGATGACGTACGTGGAACGGATTCCAAGTCAGGAAGAAATTGGAAAACATTCAGATAAGAGGGGCTTAGTATCTGGGCTACGGTTGGGACAGTGAAAATGGAAGAGTAGGGACGGATTCTAGAAACTTCACCAAGGGAGAACCGAGGGGACCCAGTGACTGATCTGTCCTGGAGGGGAGGAAGCAGGGGGAGGGGGGCGTGGACAGGCCCGGAGAACGCAGTTCACCTGCTCGCCCCACGACAGCTGGTCCTCCCTGCATTTTCCAGTCCCTGGAATCTGTCACTAGATTCTTCTTAACCTCAATCTAGTCTCACACTTTGTCTTCTTAGAACATCTAGAATGTCAAAGGGAAAAGCGTCAGGAAGACAAAGACAGAGACAATTGCCAGGCGGAAGCTACGCTCTGGGCCTGGGCCTGTGCTTGGGATCAGGGAGGGGACACGACCCGCTGGGCAGGAGGGCCCATACTAGGGGGCTGTATTTCCATAAGGGCGCCCAGGGAGGGTGGAGCCCCATCAGGAAAGGTCTCGAATACCAGGCTGCCTTGGGACTCTTTCCTGCAGGGAATAGGGGAGACCCTGGCGTGTTCCAGACAGGGGAACGAAATTGGCTGCCAGCTCTGGGTACCACAGATGGATGCACAGAGCCCAGAGGCAGAGGAGCTGTTGCACCAACAGGGCAGGAACTGGTCAGAACTGACACCAGGGCAGTGGCAGCAGGAAGGAGGGGGCACAGCGAGGGAAGGAGGGACCGGACCGCGGCCAGAACACGAGGATGAAGCGGACGGAGACCCGGAGCTGGCCCAGGGCCCCCTTCTCTCTTCTGTCACCTTCAAGCCTTTGGCATGGCAACCCCTGAGGTGCAGGAGCCCTGCCAGTCCGGCACTGGAGGGAGGAGGGTAAAGGGTGCTGCCGGCTGGTCCCTCTCCATCCTGAGTCCCAGCACAGCTCACGGGGCTGACACCACCGATGGCTTAAATCCCAGAGCCTGTTACCGAGGGGAGAACCTCAGCTGTTGCAAGGTTGGCATCGCTTCGTGGGCAGGTGGTCCCTGAAGAAGGACTCTACTGGGGCTTCATTACGTATACAGAGTCACCTGAACTGATGGTTCTTGCAGGAGCCTCGTAAAAAATATGCCCAAATTCTGACTTTCAGCCTTCCATACACCTGAGAGGTAACTTTTTAATTAATTAATTAATTAATTAATTAATTGGCTGTGCCGTGCGGCTCTTGGGATCTTACTCCCCTGACCACGGATTGAACCTGGGCCCTGCAAGTGAAAGTGCCGACTGGACCGCCAGGGAATTCCCGAAAGGTAACTCTTTAGAATTCCGTATTCTCAAGAAAATGGGGCTCCTCATTATGAAGAAAGGTCAACAGCTCTCCCAAGTTGAAATGCGTGGAGAAGAAAGGTTGATTTCACAGCACCAGCCTGTGCCCAGGGTCTCTGCTCCAGACTTTGGGTCACGCCCATCTGCATCAGAGTTGCTCAAGCCTATTTCCTTCTTTAATAAAAAATGGAGTAATATTTCGTACATCCCAAAGAATCAATATATTTACACAATTATAAATCCAATAATATTATATGATGAGGAAGCCTATTAATAAAAGCCACCATCCAGGAAGATTCTAGTCTTCCAGAGGTTGGGGAATGCCTTTAAATTCCAACTTCACAGCACCTGGTGGCCGTGTTCCCACCACGGCTCTAAGGATGTAATAAAAGCATGAAAATGAGTGTGCGGTACTTGAAACCAGGAAGGAAAATTATTGTACGCTGTTTTAATCATGGCAACTCATGCAGTTTTGGTGTAATTAGCCTTTTCTTCTTACTCATATTTTAATTTGGAAACAAATATGCAGATTTATGCTAATAGTATAGCTAAGCAAATTATCCATTGCATTTGAGGAAGTACTCCAGCAAATTATAAAATGGGATCATCTTTCTGACAAAGAGATCCAGAAACTGATTTAGGAACAGTGGACAAAACGCGCGGTGAACTTGGCCCTAGAGACGCAGCTCTTGGGAGAGCTTTCGTGAACATGTATTCAGAGGTTCAGAGAGAAACGAATGTCCCCCACCCCTCAGTTCCTTCTGAGACTTCTGGATTCAGAGCCTGGATCTGCCCAGGATCCAAGAGGGGCTTGTGTGCTAAAGCTTCCAAGGGTGTGGAATTATGGTGTGCTTCCTTACACAGTTATTTCCATAATCCCCTTGAAGCCATGATCCACGTGGTCAGTCTCAGACCAGCATTAGAGTCAAGAAACACCATCCATCAACCCCAGAGCAACTCAAAATAATCGACATTGTTTCTATGCATTTCCTAAAAAGAGTAACAGACACTCGGGCCACGGCAATACTTCTTAAAATCTCTTTCCCATTTCCATCCAGTTCCCTCGCATCTCTTTCCTCAGGTCTACCTGAAAAATCTCTCCCTGGCCATTGGCTGAGCAGGCAAAGCCGCCCTCTGACAATGGCAGACCCTTCTCGGTGGACAGGGTGGGGAAGGAGAGCCTCCCCAGGTGCAAAGTCCTCCTGACGGGCAGGAAGAGAAGCCTGGAGTACTCACGTCTCGCTCATGTCAGCCCATCGTCACTGTCTAATTTTGAATACGTTAGACCGTGAGCCTCTGCAGCAGGGGGACCATCACCTGCAGAGGGAAATCCAGCCACAGATGAACAGCTTGGTGAGACCTGTGTTGCCTTGGATGCAACAAGCAGGATGCTGGTGGGGGCTCCCTGGGCGCAGCTCCAGTGATGAAATCTTTCTGTTACCAGAGGCGTAAAGAATCATCAGATCAAGGGAACAACAAGGTTGGAAACACAAGCATCACCAGCAGGTACCATTTTAATAGATCTGGAGAATACACCCCTCCTTCCCTAGCTCGGGGTCTTAACCGAGCTTCCTTCAGCTGATGGATGCTTTCACCAGCCACGTCCCCTGCTGCCATCTCCTATCTGGTGCCCACCTCCCTCCCCATCATGCCCTGTGAAAACCATTGTCTACTGAGCCACGAAGGGAGGGCTCAGAAGGAACCCGTGAATCCACCTTTTAAATGCATGGGTTGGTCTTAAACCCAGGTCTTGTCTCTTACTATTACTCCCCCAAGCTGAATAGTTCTTACCCTCTGCCAGTGTTTCCTGGGCCCATTTTAAGAGCTGGGTGCCCAGAGGAAAGCTTCAAGGAGATAGTAAGGTAAAGGGGGCTATAAAAAGAGACTTCCTCCTTCATACCAGGGATCTGATCTTCCCCGCCTTGTTTTTCCCTCAAAGACAAACTGCTGTAGCCTAGCTTCCCACACTGATCTAATCAAAAGTCCAAACACAATTTCGGGACTGTCAAAACAAGCCCCGAAGACCTGATACAGACAATTAACAGAAGTCAAGGCAACCCACCCTCCTCCTCCTGACTCTCCTCCCTGTCTCATCCAGACGCCTTGCTCCAGGCCCTGCCATCGCCGCCAGCAGGTGGTTGTGCTGGGATCTCCTGACTTAAGCTGGAAGCTATAATTACCCGGTGTATAATTTGGCTGCTAAATGGATTGTTTACAAAGGTGCACGTGATGAAATCACAGGCGTGGCGGCGCATAGCGATGAGGCTGGCTGGGAGGGGCCGGCTCCACCTGCCACCACGGCTGTTGCAGACTCTGAGTGCCCAAGTCACCTGGGCCCGGGCCCCGTGACATATGGAAATACCTGGCCTTCCTCCCTCAGGTGTCATCAGGTAATGAACCCCAGTCGGAAGCAGACTCCCCTTGGCACAGGACAGGAGATGGAGTTCTGCCAAA
The DNA here is from genome assembly GCF_964341445.2 of Mesoplodon mirus. Taxonomy (NCBI): domain Eukaryota; kingdom Metazoa; phylum Chordata; class Mammalia; order Artiodactyla; family Ziphiidae; genus Mesoplodon; species Mesoplodon mirus. The sequence goes on from NC_138993.1 coordinate 7,075,270, forward strand.
CCACTGGCTCCCAGCTTGGAAGGAAAATGGGCCCAGCGGGAGACCCAGGGGTCCAATGGAAAGGTCCAGGTCACAGGGCTCATTCCGGGCAGGTCATGGAATTGGGGACTGTCCTATCAAAGTTGCAGGGAACCACAGGCCATCCACCTCTCTGCACAGTGGCTGAGATGTCAGAAAGCCTTTCTGAGATCAGAGAAATGACTTGTCAAATGGAAGATGACATCCCATAGGGACAAGGACAAAGCCAAGGCCCCATTTGGGAATCTGGAACGAGCTAGAGACCCAAAATATGAATAAGGGGTTAAACACAAAACGACCTGTGGGGTCTGATCATCTCTCAGGTCCAACATGCTCTTGTAATGAAATGCTATTTTATTTTATTATTTTTTTTTAATTATTTATTTATTTATTTATTTTTGTGGTACGCGGGCCTCTCACTGCTGTGGCCTCTCCCGTTGCGGAGCACAGGCTCCGGACGCGCAGGCTCAGCGGCCATGGCTCACGGGCCCAGCCGCTCCGTGGCATGTGGGATCTTCCCGGACCGGGGCACGAACCCGTGTCCCCTGCATCGGCATGCGGACTCTCAACCACTGCGCCACCAGGGAAGCCCTGAAATGCTATTTTAAAACAAAACAAAAGAAACAGAAAGGGCTTCCCTGGTGGCACAGTGGTTGAGAGTCCGCATGCCGATGCAGGGGACACGGGTTCGTGCCCCGGTCCGGGAAGATCCCACATGCCACGGAGCGGCTGGGCCCGTGAGCCATGGCCGCTGAGCCTGCGCGTCCGGAGCCTGTGCTCCGCATCGGGAGAGGCCACAGCAGTGAGAGGCCCGCGTACCACAAAAAAAAAAAAAGAAAGAAACAGAAACAGTCTCACAGACACAGAAAATAAACTTATGGTTACCAAAGGGGAAAGGGGGTCGGGGAGGAATAAATTAGGGTTTTGGGATTAGCAGATACAAACTCCTATATATAAAATAGATAAACAACAAGGTCCTACTGTATAGCACAGGGAACTATATTCAATATCTTATAATAAACCACAATGGAAAACAATATATATATATATAGAGAGAATATATATATATAAATATAAATATAAATATATATATATAAATATAACCGAATCCCTTTGTTGTACACCAGAAACTAACACAACATTGTAAATCAACTATACTTCAATAAAAAATAAATAAATAAAACAAAGTCCCAAGATAATCAATGGGTATTTACCTCAAAAGAATTTAAGAGTAAAAGAATTTAAGAATTTGAAAGAAATGATGTTTCTAGTGCTAAAAATGGAAATTTTGGAAAGGCATGGGAAAATTAGAGAGGGTCGGTGAAGAGGAAGTAACTAAAGGGATGGAAATCTGGACCAATGAAGAAAGGGTAAAGACTTCAACGGTATCCACTCCACACAGAAGCAGGTGAGGGGGGTTATACACTCATAGCACTAGGTGGTCTCGGAAATTCTGGGCACAGTGGTGAATTCCATCTAACACAGGTCGTTTTGGACCATGTCCCAGGAGAGTGAGCTCATAATGCACTGCAATAATAATAACATGAGTTTCATCTGCAAAGCGGTCCCGCTCTTCCCACCGGAAACCCGGAGACAGGCTGGTGGCCGGAAAACCAGGAACCAGGTCTTCTTTCTCTGCAACGGCGACACTTACAGAATATAGGGGCACCCACTTGACACCAGGCATGCTGGGAAGCCTGGGCGTCCTTGCTCAGCAACACGTCAGGCTCCAGCCTCACTGTCAAAGGGAGTCCCAGTGAAGGAAGTGCTTCCCAAGAGTCTGGAGGATAAAATCCACGGTAAATTCCAATCAATTTTAGGACCTAAAGAAGGGAGAGGACAACTTTACATTTTGGCAGGGGGACAAAATCTGACTGAGGGACTTCCCTGGTGGTCCAGTGGTTAAAACTCTGCACTTCCAGTACTAGGGGCGAGGGTTCGATCCCTGGTAGGGGAACTAAGATCCCACATGCCACACGGTGTGGCAAAAAAAAAAAAAAATTCTGACCCGAGGACCCTTCCATGTCCACCAAGCAGCCAGCGGAGGAGCCTGAGATTGCTCAGAAGCCCTCTCTGCTCAGGGACCTGCCTCTCCTCTTCCCAGGCTGAATGGTGTTTCCAGGTAGCAAGTAGGAGTGACAGCCGTCTAGTCCTATCATCTGTCTGTCTGTTTCGTGTGGCCTGTGTGCTGACTCTGAGCTTGGGGTCCAGAACCTCCCAGGCTGCTTTCTGATGAGGTGGACAGTTTGGGTCTAGTCTAGCCCCGAACAAGAGCTGGGGTCCCCCAGGGCCCCACCACTGCCAGCAGGGAAGGAGCGGAGGAATAAACACCCTGACTCTTCTCTCCTCCGGCCGACGGCCAAGCCCAGCCGGAAGAGAGAGGGCAGGAGAGCTGGGGGGACACAGCGCCTGGGGCGCTGAGCAGGGTGGAGAAGGTCGGAGAATGAATGGGGATTTGGGGGACAATCGGGGACCGGCCAGCACAGACGGTAAAACATGCAGCCGGGATTGAGAATGACTGCAGCATCCAGCTTTTCCCAGTGAAGAGGAGAACGCAGAGCATTTGATGGGGAAAAGTCAGCTCCAGCATGACTTCAGAGCCAGCAGCCTCCGGGCAGTCCGGGAGAGCATTTTCAGCAGATAAACCACCTAGTTTCCTGCCCTTGCCACTGCCCAACAGGGCCCGAGGAGACAGGGTTGCAATCTTGAGTCCCCCGCCTAGTCTCCCACAATAGCTGAGGAGGGTGCTATGTGAGCATCTCGGGAAATCACTTCTGCAGCTGCACAGCATTTACAGCTCCGCAGCGCAGGGCCCGGAGGGAGAGTGGGACAAAATAAGCTTCCTATTTCACAAACACATTCTCATCTCCTTCTGTAAGGATGCCCTCTCTTTTTCTTTTTTTCTCTTTTTTCTTTTTTTTTTTTTTTTGCAGTACGCGGGCCTCTCACTGTTGTGGCCTCTCCTGTTGCGGAGCACAGGCTCCGGACACGCAGGCTCAGCGGCCATGGCTCACGGGCCCAGCCGCTCTGCGGCACGTGGGATCTTCCCGGACCGGGGCACGAACCCGTGTCCCCTGCATCGGCAGGCGGACTCTCAACCACTGCACCACCAGGGAAGCCCGCCCTCTCTTTTTCTGACATTATGCTGTAAAAGGCAGTGGATTCAGTCCTCTGCGTTCAGGTGAGCCAGGATCTCCAGCAGAGACAGGAGTCTGTGCTCAGCTGCTCTGGGGGACGAGACAGGGTGCCCTGGGGGTGGGGAGCCGCCTGGGAACGAGATCTGGAAGATTTTGTACAATCCCAGTTAGAACAGCCGCTGAAGACGCCTCACATTTCTGACAGAGAAGCAACAGCTCCTGTTAATAATAACCATTTCCGCTTTGCTCAGTTATGATCCCTAGATTACAGGCATCTTGTTACCTCCCTCAAACAAACAAGCAAACAACTGACTTTATTCCATTAGAGTCAGAGCCTTCGGTTTGTTTTGGATTGAAGAAAGCCTCCTTCAAGAATGACTGAAAGCATTCTTCATTCAAACCCAATCCAGAGCCTGGGCTGGGGCTGCAGTCATTTTGTCTCCTCCTTGCCTCTGCCCGGGGCTCCATCTAGTGTCCTCTGGAGGGTACTACACTCTCCATCCAGCTTCTTAAAGATGCCTTTTCTCCTAATGAGCTGGCTTCATAGAAAATCATGAGACTTGAGAGGGGGAAAAAAAATTGGCCTCTCTGACAGACATTTTTCAAAAGTGGTTGAGCAATAAAGACTTCCCATTTATTGGATTTCACACATGATTTTGCTTGAGCCAAACCAAAGACTCATGACTCTTAAAAAACAATGCATAGGCAGAGTACAGAGTTTGGGCAATGTTCTCATGACTGTCTTGTTTTTAGGAACAATGTCTGTGTGGACACATAAAAAGCTGACTGATTTGCACATGGGACATGCACGGTTTTCAGGGTCAGGCCTCATACGGCTAAGACTGATCTGAGCCCCTGTTTTGGGCTGAATTGTGTCCCAACACCCAAATTCAAATAAGTCCTACCCCCAGTACCTCAGAATGGAACCACACTGGATGAGGCAGTTAAAAGGAGGTCTTTAAGGTGGGTCTTAATCCAACGTGACCAGTGTCCTTCCTTATAAGAAGAGGAAATGTACACACAGACCGTGCAGGCACAGGCGGAAAGCCAGGTGAGGACACAGTGAGAAGGTGGCCACCCACCAGCCAAGGGGAGAGGCCTCAGGGGAAACCAACCCCACCGGCACCTTGATCTTGGACTTCCAGCCTCCAGAGCTGTGAGACAATAAATTTCTCTTGTTTAAGGCCCCAAGTCTGCGGTGTTTTGTTATGGTGGCCTGAGCAAACGAATACAGCCCCTAAACGTTTTTCCCCCCGCAAGCTGGGCAAATGTTGGGATACCAGAGGAAACCTTGGTCACGTGAGTTATGAGTGACCAGTGCAAGTTTGTGACCCTGCATTTCATACCCAGTGAGTCCTGAACCTTGCAATATTGGGCAGTAGCTCTGGGAGCCCCCCTTTGCCCACTCCTCCCTTCTATGAGCAGGGGAGCTAATAAGGGTTAAAGCTATTCCAGAACTGCGTACCTGGATGGAGGTTTGAAGGAATCAAGACCCTCCCTCGGGGTGGGGGGCGGCAGTCAGGTGACAGATCTGCCTTTGACCACGACTAGGTGTGTAAGCTTTGGGAGTTCCTGCACCTCTCCCAACCCCGATTCTGTAAAATGAGGGTGATCAGGTTGCTAGGAAAAGTAAAGGTGCTCATTTAGTTTGAGGCTTAGCAGGCATCTGGCCTGTGCCTGCTCAGGACACTTCCGCCAGCCACACCTAAGCCAGGACGTGAACATCAGAATCCCCAGACTTCCCAAGGGGAAGGGGCGCAGAACCCCGCCCGAGCGGGGAGATGAGCTGTTTGCGCGGGTGTAGACATTAAACACCCATGCCCGTCCTCCCCTCCCCCCCAACACACACACTGCAGTGCCCAGTGGACTCCCGGATAAAAGGCAATTTCAGAAAATTGCTTCCAGTGACCTCTGATTTCAAGTGATCTCCTATAAGGATAGGGGCCTTTGGCCAGGAATTTAGAGACACGATTTTTTAAGGCACAGAAGCACGATGGCTGCAGCGGGTGCACGAGGCAAGGGCATCCGGAGCGAGGAGCGGACTCCGGGAACCGCAGCGCCGACTCAGCCGTTTCCAGGCGAGATCAATCTCCGTCCGGCGGGGCCATTTCCTCCGCCGGCGGCTCTGGGCCTGCGGCCGCGCGGCCCATTAATGACTCTGGGACCCGATCGCGTAGCGCACTGCCCGGCGCCGCGCCCTCGCCACCCGCCCCGAGCGCCACCCGCCCCGCCGCCTGGTCCGCGGCGGACGCCGCCGGGCCGGGCCAGCCCCCCTTATCCCCGCAGCCCGAGTCCCCGCGCAACGGGCGGTGCACACCGTGCGTCCCCGCGCGGCCGCGCCCTGCAGATGCGGATGCCCTGGGGTCCCCCCGACGGGACCCCCGGCTCCCCCTGGCGGACTCCAACTCCCTCGAGCCGTTTTAGAGGTTCAATTTCAGCCATCTGGGGGGTGGTTTTCCAGCTAACACACACACACACACACACACAAATAAAGTTGGGTGCATCAGCGATCTCGGTGTCAAGACTCACACAGGCTAAGGAGTCAAAGCACAGACATGCAATAAAAATGAAAAGTGGGTTAGGCCAGAAGAGTGCCGAGAATGCTCTGTAACTGAACGCTATGTACCAAACAGCCACAGAACACTCAGTGTTCCGTCTGGATTTATCTGCCCCGGGAAATAGAGGCGTGTTGGATTTCTCTCCTGGAACCACTGTATACTTGGCAAGGAATGAACTCCTTACAAATGCAACATTTTAAAAAAATATATATTGAATGTATAACACTGAGTGGGAAGGCTTCTGTCAGAAAGGGGAATGCATCCTGTGGGCTCAGTGAAGAAGAGTTAAAGCACCATAAACTTTAGGGGTTCCATTTGTTGGTTTGATGGAAACAGAAATGATGAATGTTTTTCCATGAACATCTGAAAAAGCTTGTAACTCTCAGTGGACACCCTAATCCAGCCTTGTGTTTTATTCCCTTAATAAAACATATAAATGTGGGAAATGTCTAGGAGTTTCAGCCATCTAAGGTGGGCAGTCAGCCCCCGTGACGTAGACCCTCTTCTGTCATTTGTTCTGTGCGTGGACAGCTGTGTGGTCAGTCATGCAGTGGGGCCTCACATAAGGCCCAGCAGCCGTGACACGCTGACACTTCTGAACGAAGCTGCTGGCGCTGGAAAGAGAAGAAAAAAAAGGAGGAAGGGGAGTGAAAGGGGAGAGAGAGAGATTCTTGTTTACTTTGCAAACTAAACTAGCAGCCATATGCCTTTTGGACCAAACTGACAAGGTGGGGATGTGTCCCTCTGGGCCGGGCATCCTCAACCCTAGGGAAACCAGAGAGGCAGAGAAGCTGAGAGGGATGAAGGTTCTCCTGGGCGGCCCAAGGCCCAGTCTGACTTCACAGACGTCTCTTGGCCAGCACTTGGCCACGTGGAGACCATCTTCGGCCACTGAGAAAAACCAACGTGATGGTCTCGGCCTGACCAAGATAGGACTGTACTTGCTGCCTGGAGGAGGCCTGCCTTTACTGTTTAGGAGAAACAGAAGAGCCCAGGGCACTGGAGGTTGAAATGGATCTAGGGAGAGGAGACTTTCAGAAGTGGGGGACAGGAGTGGGGGACAGGAGTGGTCTGAAATTTACATAATTTGGATAAAAAATGGTACATATTCAGCTTTAGCCTCTGTGTTAAGCCTTCAACTCAAGTCAGCATGTGTTTACAAATGCTTTTCATTTTTATTTTATTTATTTATTTATTTATTTTTTGCGGTACGCGGGCCTCTCACTGCTGCGGCCTCTCCCGTTACGGAGCACAGGCTCCAGACGCGCAGGCTCAGCGGCCGTGGCTCACGGGCCCAGCCGCCCCGCGGCATGTGGGATCTTCCCGGACCGGGGCACGAACCCGTGTCCCCTGCATCGGCAGGCGGACTCCCAACCACTGCGCCACCAGGGAAGCCCTACAAATGCTTTTTAACTGGAGAGGACAGGAATCATTGGAAAACAAAGAAGTAAGGAATGAAGGTAACTTGATGTCCACGTACTGGTGGAAGAATAACTTTTCCTGTCTAATCGAGACTGCTTAACACCAAAGATAGCCAGCATCACTCCATTATTGTGTAGCAAATACGTGACACCTGTTGTGGCCAAACATGCTCATGAGGAAAGTCCTGACATCGTTGTTTATCTGAAGATGTAATGGAACTCTGCATACTTTACATCTGTGATTCCCAGAAAGCATCCCCTTGGAACATATGAGAAATGCAGATTCTCAGGTCTCTCCCTAGACCTACTGAATCAGAAACTCTGAAGGTGGCCCCAGCAATCTGTATTCTAACAAGCCTTCCAGGCAATTCTGAGGCACCCTAAAGTTCGAGAGCCTCTGCTCTGTGTTATCTCTTCCTTGTGGTGTCAAGTATTTAACTTTGACTTAAAAGTCAGAGTAAATCCATGAGTGATGGGTTTAAAATAGGGTTTGGGGGCTTCCCTGGTGGTGCAGTGGTTGAGAGTCCGCCTGCCGATGCAGGGGACACGGGTTCGTGCCCCGGTCCGGGAAGATCCCACATGCCGCGGAGCGGCTGGGCCTGTGAGCCATGGCCGCTGAGCCTGCGTGTCTGGAGCCTGTGCTCCGCAACGAGAGAGGCCACAACAGTGAGAGGCCCGCATACCGCAATAAAATAAAATAAAATAAAATAAGGTTTGGAATATGGGAAATGAAGCTTGATAAATACGAAATCATCACTCCCAGCTCCTACTCAGTGCAAGACACTACATATATCAGCAGAGAGCCTATGAGAAGAGACAGATGAGATGAAAGAGGAGGGGAACAGGCTTCATGGAACCTGGAGGGAGGTCTCTAGTGATGTGCCAGGCCCACGAACATCTTGATCACTGACGGATAAAGCTGCTTACCAACTTTAAAATTTACAGATTTAATTAAGTTCGTAGAAATCCCAAGTGTTTCATTGATAGTTCTGAGAAGACAGCAACAAAACTGGGACGATGGCTTAAAGCTAATAGCATGTCATTTATCTGGGATAATGTATTGTAGTCAGGATCAAGCAGCCAACAGCACCGATGCAAATTAATTACGGTCTGTAGAGGCAATATACTCAGTGTAAAAGTCAATAGTGTGAGGTGACCACCAGAGGAAGTTTCTGGGGGTTTTTTTGGCTGCACCACACGGCTTGTGGGGTCTTAGTTCCCCAACCGGGGATTGAACCCGGGCCCTGGCAGTGAACGCTCAGAGTCCCAACTGCTAGACAACCAGGGAATTCCCAAGAAAGTCTTGTCTTTTAAGAGGAGTGTGGTAGACTGGAAAAATGCCCTCTGAAGATATCCACATCCTTATCTATGGAACCTGTGAATGCTACCTTATATGGGGAGAAGGGGCTTTGCAGGTGTGAGGGAGTTATGGGTCTTGAGATGTGGAGATGATCCGAAATTCTCCAGGTGGGCCCTAAATGCAATCAGATACATTCTTCTAAGAGGGAGGCAAAGGGAGAGTTGACTAAACACAAAAGGGACAGTGATGTGAAGACAGACAGGGATTTGAACATGCTGGCCTTGAAGACTGGAGCAATGCAGCCACAAACCAAGGAACGCCGGCAGCCACCAGGAGCTACAAGAGGCAAAAGATTCTCCCTTAGCGTGTCTGGACGGGGCACCATCCTGCCGACATCTTGATTTTGGCCCAGTGATACTGATTTTGGAATTCTGGCTTCCAGAACTGCGAGAGAATAAATTTCTGTTGTTTCAAGGCACCATGTTTGTGGTAGTTTGTTACAGCAGCCACAGGGACCGAGAAGAGAGTTCTGTTCCATCTTTCCCTTAGCAGGACTGTGTTTGGTTCTGAGCACCGCACTTGGGAGATGTATCTACCAAAAGTACCATTAAGGGCTTCCCTGGTGGCGCGGTGGTTGAGAGTCCGCCTGCCGATGCAGGGGACACGGGTTCGTGCCTCAGTCCGGGAAGATCCCACATGCCGCGGAGCGGCTGGGCCCGTGAGCCATGGCCGCTGAGCCTGCGTGTCCGGAGCCTGTGCTCCGCAACGGGAGAGGCCACAGCAGTGAGAGGCCCGCGTACCACAAAAAAAAAAAAAAAAAAAAAAAAAAAAAAAAAGTGGCATTAAGAGTTGTTCTGAACGGTCCCAAGAGGGAAAGTTAAGACCAACAGTTGTAAACTACAAGGGGACAAAGTTCAGCTTAACATAAGGAGGCGCCCTCTGGGCAAAGAGGGAATCAACAGCTTCAAAAGGTAGTGACTCCCCCATGACTGAAGGTATTCAAGCAGAGACTGAGCAGCATTTGTTAGGAATGTGAGTATCATAAAGGCAGCTCCAGCTCCAGAGTCAAGGTGAATTGGAGGGTAGATAAGTTCCCCTTGAACCGGGTGTGTGTGTGTGTGTGATTTTACAGCCCTCCTCTGCTCTCACTGGAGCGGAGACAGACAGGAAGAAGGCACAAACGGCTGTAAAAGTCTGAACGTGCAATGATTAAACCCAGGCACGGATGTGGCTTTGGAGATGGAAAGGAAGGAATGCATTTTGTAAAAGGTTTTGGAGGCTTAAGTAATCAGTCTTTGGCAGTAGCTTGAATTTGGAGAGAGAAGAGTATTTAGTAGGCGTCTACTAAGAGCACTGACCCAGGAGCCGTGGGCAAAATAAATAAAGGATGGACGCTTATCCCCAGGAGAGAGGAGAGCCTAGGGGAAATAATTAGGGAATCGGGTTCAGTAACGAAGTTGCTGTGATGTGGGTGATGGCGTAGAATGGAACGAATCAGAGAAGGCTAGAGCCATCCGAGTTTGGGGTTTGGTTTCTGAGGAAGTGGGTGTTGAAAGGGGGAGGAGGGGAGTGGGGCTGGGCTTGGAACTGCAGTACCAACAATGACAAAGATTGTGAAGATGCACAACACCATCCTTCAGTTGTTGTCACGTTCAATGTGAATGTGGTTGCAACGCCTCCAGAGAGGATCTTGGTGGCCTTGAAGTGGGAAAGCGCTTCTTAAACAAAACCTCCGTAGTGCAAAGCCTACAGCAAGCGCTGAATGGATTTGGATACATCAAAATCAAAGGATTTTAATCAGAGGAAGGACAAGGTCATCAGACAGATGACAGATTGGGAGAAGATACCTGCAATGTCACAACCGACTAGGGACCAGTATCTAGAATATGCAAGAACCCTGTGAATCCACAAAAGGGGTCGAAGTCCCCTCTCCTCAATGAACAAAGGATCAGAAGAGGCAAGTCACAGAAGAGGAAACCATTCCGAAGAACAGGCATGTGAAGAGATGCTCAAACTTACTAGTAGTTAGAAAAATACAAATTAAAGTAACAGTGGGGTATCACTTACACCCATTTGGCCAAAATTGGGAAGCTGGATATTGCCAGGTGGTGGCCAGGATGTGGGAACGCTGAAATTCCCGGGCTCTGCCGGAGGCTTGTAGAACAATGCAGCCATTCCCGAGAGCAGCGCTTAAGTCAAAGTCAATATACGGATCTGTAACCCAACACCACCACCCCACGCGTGTACCCTAGGAACATTCTCCTCTATGTCCTAAGGGCCAGGCGGGAAGATGCTTACTGCAGTTCTGTTTGTGGCTGAGGGGGGGGCGCGGTGCGTCCATCTATGGGCGGGGGGATGGGAACAAGTGGAGAAGACGCTCTCTAAAATACTCTGGCGGGGTCGGAAGGAACTGAGGAAATGAACAGAACTTTGAAAACAGTGTGTGTCCGGAAGTGAGAAATAAGGAGAGCTGCCAGATATTTGCGTACATTTCATAGTACCTGCATATGAAACAGCACGGGTTTGACGATCACATCAGGGTGGTTGCCTGGAGGGGAACGGGAAAGGAAGTGGGAAATGAAAACCAAAACGCATGCGTGCATGCCTGGATGCATGAAGGAGTGAGGTGGGGCTGTGCAGGAACCAGGGATAAAGTGCAGTATCACCCGAGGACCGTCATTACCCCAACCCTCCGCTTCTGAGATCAAAATGAGAACTCTTAGGCATTCTATCAATTACTAGTACAATTCTAGACCTGAATAGTAAACGGATGACTTCTGAGATGGGCTGTAAAGTTGAAGTCATGACACACACAAAATAGTTTTTAATGTAGACAGCAACCAAACCAGTAGAGCAAGGAATGTCGTTTAGACATGACATTGCATTTTTCCGCAAAACGTTGGCATGGTCTCTGTCAAAGGAGCAAAGAAAGGTGGCCAGGATAAGAAGTCCCGGGTATGTTGTTTGCAGTTAAGCAACTAAATCCAATAACGCTTGGTTAATAATTTAATTCTGTCTAGAGCTGTGATTCTTAAGAGTTTTCAGGTTTGTAGTTTTCGAGACTCTTATCAAAGTGTTGGCTCCTCTTCCCAGAAAAATACACACAGGCATTTACAAAATTATGTGTTCAAAATTGGGAGTGGGGTCAGTGTGAGGCCTTGGAGCCATGGGTCTCAGGCTAAGAACCAAGTTCAAGGACCAAGTTTGTAGCCAGTGACATTCACCATTGAGACTTGAATAGGAATCTCTAAGGGTGACACGTGTGGTTTTAAAAATGTCCCCAGGTTGTCTTGATATGTAGCCATAGCTAAAGTAGTAGATCAAACCTGCTGACCAACGGAATCACCCAACGACCTTTTGTAAAGAGATTTTCAGGCCTCATCACCAAAGGATTCTGCTATATTAGGGCCTAGGAGTCTGTGTGTTTCTACTTTTCCCCAAGTTGATACAAGGGTAGGACCTAAGCTGGGCCAATCACAGCCCTTCCTTGAGATGTTTCTAATTATAAGCAGTGTGGGAGATGCAATCTATAATCAACCTCAGAGACTTGCCTTTGCTGGGAACTCCTGGGGGAGCATGTATCCTTCACTTACTAGCTCTGTGATCTCGGGCAGCCCTACTTAACTTCTCTGCTTGGACGTGGTTAGTAGTGAATTTGAGAGAAAAGCAAAGTAACTCAGAGGGAAGAATTCAGCAAACTAAATGTTTGTTACAGAGCCTTGGCACCGAGGAGGAACTCAACACATGGTGTTACTACACTGTATCTTACTTTTACCATTATTTGATCATTATAAAATTATATAAAGTGATATAAATACAAGGCTCTGGGGAAAGATAAGCGCCCTTTTCAAATGTTTAAAGGGATAGTGATGAGAGAGGGATTAGACCCATTTAGAGAATCACCAGAAAGCAGACCACCTGGACCCAAAGGATGAGCGTTACAGGAGGCAGGGTTCACACAATATATCCAGCACAATATATCCGGCTCTCTCACGAGGTAAGGAGAGAAAAAGGTGGAAAGGCGCTCCCAGCCCTGTTAGTGTTTAAGCGGAGGTTGACTGAGGAATCTGTCCACATGACAATTTAGAAAAGTAGGAGTAGCCTTGGATGTCTCTTCTAGTTCATAACTTCAGACGTGTTAACCAGCTCTAGAATCCTGGGCTGCTGGGAGTTAACTCTCATTGGGCTTCGACACTGCCTTTTGAGTGTTTGCTCAAATCGCAATTTGAGTGTCACTGCTCCCAGACTCTCCCAACAGACAGAGCTGGCGAAGGTAGGTATAGATACAGATATAGACAGAGATGTAGATGTCAGTGTAGATGGATACATACACAGCTATATTTATCTCTATCTCTATCTATTGAAAAACGGGTCCAGACAAATACCTCTAATTCCAGTCTAACTAGGGATTCTCCTTTTCTCCCTCAGTGACAGTGACAAACTTCCTCCTCATCGCCCTTAATATATTCACTTATGTGGCCAATCCCCCTGTGCGTGGCCCACCTCCTGCCTCCACCATCACCCCCTCCTCCCCCCGCTAGGGCTCTGACCCCCCAACTTTGCCAGCACGCTGCCCCTCCCCCTCGAGGATTTACCTACTGGAGTTGTCTGCTCCGAAGCTAACAGAGACCTTAAAACTATAAATAGCTGCAAGAACATTCAACGTATTTTTACTTTACCTCCTATTTTAAAACCACAGTTCCTCCCACCTCTGTGCATAAGATGATGAGAAATCGGCCACCTCCGCTCGCACGCCTACAGATCGGCACAGAACCTACACACAGCAGGTAAGCCCAGGGCAGGTAACCCTGCATCGCCAACGCCGACGGCCTCGGAGCCCCAGCTTCATGTCCTTCTACCTCCTGGACGTCCCCGCACGGAAGCTTCATCAGCACCCGGACAGAACACGGCCGAGCAGACCTTCAGTCCCCGACCTGTCCTTCCACGACCTCGTCGGCTCGGGACCGGAACCCCCTCCACTCAGTTACTCTGCAAACCCAGAAGTTATTCTTGGTTCTCCTCTTTCCCCAGTACCCACCTCCACACCTAACACGGAGACCCTTCCTCCCGAACGCAGCCCAAATCCGTCCCTTTCCGTCCACTCCACACCCATCACCCTGACCTGTCGCCTCCACCAGCCCTTGAACTATCCCAGCGACTCCCCACTGGTCTCCTGGCGCCACGTCCTCCCTGGTGGGTGGTACTGCCATCCTACTGTCGCCGTCGCCACCCCTCCTGCCCCATCAGCTTCGGCCGGTGCGCCTGTCCGCGTGATGGGATGTGAGCAGGGCTGGGCTCCACCTCTGGCTGCTGGTGTCAGCTGCAGGCGACGGTCCCTGTGTCCCCGCACCGCCTGGTCCTGGTGAGAAGGCGCGGGGGCAGGGCAGTGGCCTCCGGAAACGTGAGCTGCAACTAAATGTTGCCATCGGAAGCGTAGGCAATTTGGCGGGGGCGTATCTTACCGCGGGAAAGCTTACTAATAAGTCCTGGGCAGTCTGTTCTGTGAGCAGTGGTAAGTCATCCTTCAAAAATAAATAAATAAATAAATAAATAAATATAGGACTTCCCTGGCGGTCCAGTGGTTAAGACTCCGTGCTTCCACTGCAGGGGGCGCGGGTTCAATCCCTGGGCAGGGAAGTTCCACATGCCGCGCGGTGGGGTGAAACACAAAAGAATCACTCCCAGTGACTTCACCCAGTCCCTGCACTGTCCAGTGGCGCCCCGAGTCCTGCAGGGGAAACGCCCAGCCCCTGAGGCTGCTCTGCAAAGGCCCCGAGCTCTGGGCCTCCTTCCCCACGTGGTTACAGTGACCTGCCCCCGGGGCCCCGCCGCTGGTCAGCTGTAATCGCAGGACTCCTGTCACTCATCTTCCCGAGCAGGAAACTCGCCTGCTTCTCCATTCACTGATGTGATGGTACCAGCCATGCCAGGCAGTGAGGAACACACACTCCATAAATATTCATTCCTTACTTCTCGTGCACTCTTCAGCAGTGCGTTAACTTGGTCCTGCAAAGAAACGCTTTTCTGCCTTCTGTAAATTAATGCCAGTAGCCGACAGCCTTGGAGGGTTATTTGGCTCCAAGCTGTGGATCGGGTGTGTGTTGCACGTCTAAGAGTGCTCTGTTGCCAGTTGCTTCTACCACCTCGGGTTCCAGCATCAGGCTGTAGTGTGCCCTGTACACACACAGCTTGGAAAAGCTCTGTGGGATAGGTGCAAGGTGTTGGCTGGACATGAGTCATTGTCATAGGTGTGGCAAGGATTAAGTCGGAGCCAAGCGAGGCTACAGACAGAACACTCAAAACAACTTTTGAAAGCACGCGGAAACACATCTTGCTCTCGAGCCTGTGGGCTGTGACGAACAGTGTTCCCAGAGCTCAAGAACTGTAAGGATATGATATATATATATATATATATATATATATATATATATTTTTTTTTTTTTTTTTTTTTTTTTTTTCGGCTGCACATGGCTTGTGAGATCTTAGTTCCCCGGTCAGGGATTGAACCCGAGCACTCGGCAGTGGAATCGTGGAGTCCTAACCGCTGGACCACCAGGGAGTTCCCAGGACCTGATACATATGTAAAAATTCTAATCTTACATTAAAAAAAAATTTTGGTAGCATCAAGGCTAGGAATGTAAATAACTTTGCTGAAATGTTTTATTGATTATTCTAAAAATTAATTACCTAAAGTTTTTTTTTTCAATTAAAAAGCTCAGGGAGAAAAACTGGATTCTTCTGTGATTCTTTTTTTTTTCCCCCCTAGGCTCTTACACATAATTATGGGACGTGTGAGCTGTGAGGAACTGTAGAAATCATTCACCTCAATCCCTTCCTGTTGTAGTGAGCGAACTGGGACCTGGAGACGTTATGATGTGGTCAAAGGCACTTGGTGAGTTAAAAAGAGCCAAATTTCTAGGTGTCTTTAATCAGAGCCTCTCAGGTTAGGACTTTAAGGACCAAATGAGTCGAACTCCCCTGCCAGAAAATGTGTGTCTCTTTTACAACCTGACCATCCTCTGTGCTTGAGTCTGTCTAGTCTGGCAGCCCTCAAGGGGGCCTGTCCATCTTTAAGGAGTTCTTAGTTAAACTCAGAACTTTAAAGTTAAAAAACGCTTGTTGTTGATCAGGGTGTGATCTCACGTGACTCCCACCTGTATTGACCTGCTGCTGGAACTCGAGAATTCAGAATCTAGAGTTTCTGAGTCCACTCTTGGCTCTGGACTGCATGCAAACTACACATGTAGTTTGCCTGTATATTGCCAGATGCCTGTACATTTCCCTGTGGATAATGACCACCAAAAATAATATCACAGCTTGGGCTTATCCCTAGTTTCTGCTCTGGATGAAATTTTTCTAAACCTGGGCAGAGGGTTCAGCCCTGGAGGAGACCCCTCTGCCCTGGGCATCAATGCCGCTTTCACGGGTGTCGTGGTCAGGCTCGCGGCTCTGACGGTGCTCCCTGGGGGGTCTCTTCCTGTGTGGCCACCAGCTAGGAATCCACCCAGCCCATAAATCACAGCCAGCAAAGTGCTACAAAACCTGCCCAGAGCTTCTGTGCTGCACTCAAGTCAAGAACACCTTGTCAAGGTCTTGAATCAGAACCTACCAGGTGCTAAAGGCTAGCTGGCCTTTTCTGGGCAGACAGTGGAGGAGCCAGAGTTTACACAGGGGTCCTAGCCAGCTGTCAGGTGGTGGAGAAGCAAAGTCAGGTGGAAGGGCACAGAATAACAGGGAGAAGGATAGTCGTCAAGTACACTGCATCTTAAAGAAGTCAGTAAGAGGTACCATTTGTTAATTACTGGATGTGAGCCTCTATGCTAAACATCTATGTATGTTATCTCATTAAATTGCAATTAACTTCACTACACATAGTGAGGAAGTGATTGTCATTCTATTTTGCAGAGAGGAAACGGAGGCATGGGGGAGGTGGGATTATTAATAAAAGTCCTTCTTTAATAAACAGCAGAGAGAGGATTCAAACCTAGATTCTCCAAATTGAGACTCTGAACCCCTACCTCATTTGCCTCTTTCCTATGCAGACCCTCCCTGAAGCCAAGGGAAGGTGCCCCCACCCCCCAGACACCTTGGCTTGGAAGCACCCAGATCTTCAGCGTCTGGCTGTCTCCCACCCCCAGCCTGAGTGTCAGATGTTGCTGCAGGATTCAGTTTTTTGAGCGAAACGCCAAGTCACATGGCAGACCTAACTCATTTCCTCCCTCAACGCTTTACCCTCCCCAGAAACCAAGTGGCCAGTCAGCGGTCAGAAAGGCCATTCTCTTCAGTGGAACGAGAGATCTGATAGAAGGCTCCAGTCGCATCCGGAGCCTCTAGGTACTTCAAGGGCTTCCAGTACGAAAGCTTCTGGAGGCCTCCTCCAAGCAAACCCCTGAAGCGCTAGCAATTATGGTGGGGCTGCCCCCAGCTGAAATCCGACAAACTTCCTGAACACGGATAACCAGAGACTGGGGCCCAAAGCGACCCCAGTCCATCCAGGGAAGCTGCAGCGGCCCCACCTGCCTGGGGGGCAAGACTCTGCATTCCGAAGCTGGCCGATGCTCAGGGCAAGCCTGTTCTTACCCTGCTAAGGATCCCCAGCCTCGCTCCTCCTGGCCAGCAGGGGCAGGCGGGGTCTGAAGGCTGCCTCACAGCACGCACGGCACACGGCACGCACAGCCTTCACAAGCTCCTTTACGAGTGCCACTCGCTATCTGACACACACTCCCCCTTCCCCGCTTTCACACTCCGCAACTGCCAAGGTCTTCCTTGATCTGAGCCTGAGCACACAACGCTCCCTCTACCTGGAACGAACTCCTGCTTATTCTTCAAGACACAGCTCAAAGGTCCCATCTTCTCCAGAACCTTCCCTGATCCCCAAGTGATGTTTCCTCTTATGTATCACATGGTCAATTATTTGAACATCTGTTATGCTAACGAATGTCCTGGACTCTTATTACGCATTTGTGTACGTCTTCTCTGTCAGACCCCAAACTTCTCATAGCCGTTGTCACGGTAACAACAGCACCAGCTCTCCCTGGTGTGGCGTGTCATCTGGTGGGACACTGCCATGATTATCAGTAACGAATCACCATATCTATTCAACAGGCGTCAGGTTCTCCCCAACGTCTCACTTTGCTTATACGAATGGTCCTTACTTCCTGTCCTGGAATCTTAAGTCCATATGGCTTGTTGGTGTGACTCCCCACCTGGTCCTGCAATTTGATCAGCCCTGCAGTTTTCACTTTTCTCCTTTCTAACCATTCCCCTTCTCCTCCAGGCTGTGGGTCCATATTCATGAAGTTGTTGTTTGGCTCTCGTGTCCTGTTTGATCTCTCTTCCAGTGTCTGATGACCGTTTCTGCATCTCTTAGACTTGTTATACACAAGTCAGCCATTTTTCATTGCCTAAAACTTTTAAACCTTGGATTAAATAAAATCCAGAAATGCATACAATTCTTCCAAAGAATCACTCACAGTTACTATATAGTGATATCAAAAGTTTCATCATCACCAGTGTGGTCACCGTTGCTTGAATGTTACCGGCTAGTGTGGTCACAGCACCTCACACCCAGTGGTCCTTGGGGACACGACCTAGAGTCATTGGTGCAGGCAGGTATTGAAATTGGTATCCAGTTCCGTAGAGAGATGAAGGCATGGCATGCAGAGGTGGTGATGACACTTACAGGGTCCTCGCCACGTGCTGCCAGCTCCACCTAAGAGCTTTATACGCTCAAGAGCTGCTGAGCCTGGTAATAACTTCTGAGGAAGCTGTCAGGACAAGAAAGTCAGAGGGGCTGTCTTTCCCCTCCCTTTACCCTAGAGCCCAACATGGCCTTTCTTCAATAGATCATCCCTATACATGTTAGGAGGATTAATGATTGGGTAAGAGTAAATGAACGGAGGGCAGCCTCATCCATGTCATCAAGACATGGCCACCTCAGGAACTAATGGAAACATCGCGTCCACTGGGATATAAGAAACCTTGATCGGAGCTCTGGAACTGTGCACGAGGAATAAAATAACTCAAGTAAGCCCTCAGGCCATGCCAAGGGCTCTGCCGCGTGGGCCCAAACCAAGCGCAGACTCTTACCAGAAGACTAAAGTTTAACCAAACATACCCACAAATAGGGACGCCCACGCCTTTCTGTCGAATACCAGTGATTAAGAAACACATTCACTTGTGTGTTAAAGAAGAAATATGCCCATCCCTCCCAGGGGATAATTATTTGGCTGTTACACTGAAATAAATGTTCAGTTCTAAAAATTCACAATCCTGGTGCTGAGTTTGAGTTTTGAGAGTTTAATGATTACTTTCTATTTCCTTTCCTATAACTATCAACCTTTTTCTTGTCTTCTGAGATGAAATTATATCCAACACACATTGTCAACTTTCAACGGGCATTCAGTGTCAACAGTTCGACCTGGCAGGAGGAACAGCACTAGGAAAGAAAATGAGTAAAAGAGGAAAAGGGTGAGGGAAAACCGCAGCTTTTAAACCTTTTAACAATTGCCTGCAATCTACCAGGCCTGCGTCTCCCTTTGGTGGGAGGAGTTGGGGGCGGGGGAGCAGGGAGGGGGCGGTCCTAGTTCTCTCAGCCCGTGTGTGGTATTACCAAATGTGACCAGCAGAGGGCGGCTTCTCCTTGTTTAAGGCAGAAAGCTGGGCACCTGGAGATTCTCTTCTCTCCGAAGGATGCAGGTTTAAAGGAGCTTGCATAAGCAGAGATCTTCCCACCACGAGCCTTTGCCTCTGTTGAAAGGGCAAGAAAGGGCGGGCGAAGAAACAAACATGTTGGCAAGGTCGTCAGCCCACACGCACACGTGTTCATTCATCATCCAGCTCTGGCTGAATAAGGGTTTGGAGGTGGGGCTGGGTGTGAGGACGGCGAAGCGAGACGAGACCCACACTGCCTGGAAGGCGTTCAGTCTTCGGGAAGGGGTCCGAGGTCCATGGACGAGCAAGGGGAGCCCAGAGGCCGGCCAGACAGCCCCGGGGAGGCGGGGGCATGCGTACCCACCCCTCCTTGGGTGAGTCATGTGGGGGCAAGACCCCTGTGGTCTCTCCTCCCAGGTCCCCAGAGCAGCCTCCCCTCCCATCCCTTCCCCTAGATTTCTGCTTCTCCCTGACCAACCCTCACCCCATGTCCTCTCTGCCATCAGAACCTTTAATATAACCTTTTTAATAGAGCAGTGGGTGGGGTTTCTTGGGTACCTTTCCCTCCTCTGCCCTCCTGTCCCGTAGCTTCCTTCCCACCCGGAGGTGTTGGCCATCCACTCCTGACACAGGTCGGCACCTCGTGCATGGCTGTCACCAGTCCAGGCCACAGCCCAGCCACGAGGGGAGCTCTCCCACTTGCAGAGTGGGGCATCTGAGTCCAGAAAATATCCCTGGACAACTGGAACTATTGTAACCTAAGAGGTCCACTAACTCCTCAGATCACCAGGCTGTAAGTGATGTGATTATACCCAGACTTTTTTTGGCCTCAGATCCTGGGCCCATCTCATCACATGATTCCATCTCTGGTGGGTTATTTATTCAATGTTTTAGGTTGACTTGTCCTCTTTTACATAAATAAAGGGAAAGTGGGAGAAAATAGGAAGTAGTACCAAGGTTATTAGGAAGCCAGAAATCTAAAACTAGCTTCTGTAAAGAGCAGCAGACTCAACTGTGGTTTCTCTTTATCTTGAAGAAGCCACAGCTAATGACCAACACAGGCCTGCTTCATCTAGGCGGTAACTAGCCACTGGACACCGGTGGCCTGGTAACCAGGATCACAGCCTCCTGAAGGACAGGGCGCCTGCCGGCAGCAGGGGGTCAGAGCAGGGTGCCTACAGCAGCATCCTGGGCTTCTCTGGGGACCTCAGCTTGCTCAGCATCAGCAGAGAGGGGTGGGACAAAGGTCAACCAGCGAGGATATTGTAAAGTAGTGATCACAAATACTTCAGTTGTCAGCCTAGGAAGCCAGTCACTGCCTCCCCCTCCCCCCTTCATATCTTATAAAAATGGGAAAAATTTTCGTGGCACCTCTAGGTGACATCGGTGCTGAGTGCTTTGCTTGTATCATGTTATTGAATAGTCACAACTCTGTAAGGTACCCCATCTTACAGCCAAGGAAACAAAGGCTTTAAGAGGTTAGTAACTTCCCAAGACTTGCATGGCTAGTAAGCTGCAGAAGCTGGATTTAAACCCAGGTTTAACCGTCTTTCCGCCGTGGTCTGAACTGCTATGCTCGGCTGCTTCAGCTATGAAACCGTGATTCGGTAAAAACAAGCGTGAACTCGGTCAAGCAGAAACAGCGTCCTAATCTGGAGGGCTCTCAAGCCTTGAAGCAGCTCCTGAAGGAAGACAACAGACCTTAAGACATTGTTTAGCTCCCTGGGATAAGACGGGCTGCACTGCACATGCCCTTGCAACGGAGTAACGCCCACCAACAAAGGTTTAATTGAGCACCTACTCTGTGCGGGCAAGAGCAGTGTACCAGACCGAGTCCTTACTCCGACGAACTCGTGCTCTAGGAGCGCAGCAGCTAGTGAGTTGGTGAGTGGATGTGCAAGATAAATCCAGGAAGTGAGAACTGCTGTGACAACAGGGTGATGTGACAGAGAACCTGGGGGGCAGCGGGGGGCAACCTGGGCGGGGGTGGGTGCAGCACAAGCTTTCCAGGGTTGTGATTTGCAGCTGAATCTGAATTCATTGTTCAGGGCATCACTCAGGAAGGATCAGCTGTTTACCTTCTGGGGCAGGTCCTTTCCGGCCAAGGGACCGGCAGAGACGTCCAGGTGGAAGCAGGCTTGAAACTGGCAGGGGGCAAAGTGATCCACTTAGTGTTTTTAGGAGGCCACTCTGGCTGCTGTCTGGAGAATGGGCCGCAGAGGCCGGAGAGGACCGGAGACCGTGGTCCAGTGCACATCAGTGGGCCAGGCCAGAGAGGACGGGGCCTGCCCTCAGAGGCCAGAGCATCGGAGGAGGCGCTACCCACCGCGCAAGCTCCCGCAGACGGGGGTTCCACTCCAGTCCCCGGGAGAGAATCGAGGACCACTTCCGGCCCCGCCGCCCACGGGGAGATTGACGAGCCCACCGGGAAGAAGGGGCGGTGGCCCTCACAGCTTCCTCCCTCGCCCTCCCCCCTTCCCAGCGGCCCCTTGGGAGCCGTCGGTCCTCAGAGAGGACACGTTCTGCTCGGCTCGCCTCCTCCAGGCTCTGCCCGAGCCGCGGGTGTGGGTGGGGTGGTGAGAACTGGGGAGAGAAGCTGGTCCAGGCCCTTCTCCAGCCCAGCCTCGGGCCCCTGGAGGGCTAGGGGGACTGTCATGGATAGGCCCCTGAACGCTCCCCAGAATCGGTGCATTTGGGAACGAGCTTGGAGGGAGAGCCATCCAGGGGACTTGCTGGTTGATTCTGGTGGCGCAGGATGAGGGATGGGGTCAGGGGGAGGGGTTTAAGGATGCCTCTGAGGGTTTTGGTCCAAACAAGATGATGACAAGACGACCATTTCCTGAGACAAGGAAACTTCAAGAGTTCTGTTTATTTAAGTTTGCACCAGTCCGTCCACCTCCAAGTGGCAAAGTCAAGTAGGCAGTGGGAGGAAACAGGGAGAGATTGCTGAGGACTAAGGCTGTCCCCTGCCACCCCCCACCCGACTCACCTTTCTACCCTCAGCCCTCGCTCCCCTGGGACAGCAATGAGATAATCCAAGGGTGTGGGCCAACCCCAGACTGCTTTCTCCTGGAAGCTTAATTAAAAAGTAATTTTTTAAAAAAGCCATGGGCTCAGTTATAGAAGAACTGCCCCGACAGGGGAGACGCTGAGCCCAGCAAAGGCTGGCTACGTTATAAGGCGTCTTTTTCCTGCTGCTTTGTGTGGGGCCCCTCCCTTAAGGAAGTAGTAATAAAGCCAGGTGACATGAAGAGTGAGCCTTTGCAATGAATCAGGCCCTGAGGCAAGCACTTCACATGTTTCATCCTTTCAACGACCCTGGGCGGTGGGTAAATACCCTTGTCCCCATTTTCAGATGGGGTAAGCGAGGTTTGGAGATTTTAGTGAGTGAGTAACCCAACATCTCACAGGTAATACTAATAATAATAATAAGGGACAGAGGTGATATTCAAACCCAAGCCGGCTGACCCTAGCATGGAGCACCCATGGGCCTCTGGAGCAGCCCGAGAAGACAGCCTAGGAAGAACCAGGCCTTTGCCTCAACGTCTGTTCCCAGCCTGTCCTTCTCAGCTGAGGCAACCCCACCACTGCCATCAGCACACAGAGAAGTCAGTTTTCCACATGCAGGTTCTCAGCTACCGCTCGCTGCTGGATCCCTTCTCTCCTGAACCAGGCTCTTCCTTTGTACGTCGCTGCTTTTCCCTGCTTCCTCCAGGCTGGACCTTCTTGGTCTCCTTTGCTCCCTGCTCTCACTCAAAGTGCTCCCCCACTCTTGACATCTTCCAAGGATCAGACCTGGCGTGTCTTCATCTCACTCTGCACACTCCTCCCCTGTGTTCTGTGTGCCCCTAAATCTGTGACAAGACACTGTGCCCAGACAATGTGGCCACACTGTCTCCCAGGCCAGGCGGCCCTGGCTGCTTCCCTCATTCAGCCCCGTCCAGGAGGTGTGGAGAAGCTGGGAAGGCAGTGAGTGGAAGACCAAGAGGGTGCCTGCAGGGCCCCGGGCGTTGCCACAGCCACGGTTTCCCTGACCCAGTCCTCCTGGAGCGCAAGCAGGAGATGACGTGAAGACCACGTGTGGGGAGGGGAAGCAGGGGATCCAAGCAGAATCCGTAATCTGGCTCTGTCTCGTACTAGCTGATGACCTGATTCAGGTCACAGGCTGTCTCTGAGCCTCAGCTTTCCCCATCTGTACAATGGGAACAACTATGTTTGTAGCCCTACTGGGAGATCAGTGATGGAGAATGTGAAGACAGTGCCGCGCCGATCTCAGGCCCTCAGAGAGTGAATTCTGGAACAAGGCATCTGGATTCTGCTTCCAGTAAGTTATTTAACGCATTTAAACCTGGTTTACTCAAATGTAGAAAGACAATAGCAACAGTACCTACCTCACAGGGCGGCTGTGAGGATTGAATAAAATGATGCATACAAACAGCTTAGCATTGAACCCGGCAATAAGATTTAGCTGTTATCACCATAATCATTTTTTTAAATTACTGAAAGGCCTAGAAGCAATGACATCTCAATAGCAATAAACACACTAGCACCCACGTTTTATCTTCTAAATACCATTCCTACTGAAAGAGGCCAGAGCTCCTTAGAGAAATAGCCAGGTCCAGGTTGGGAGCAAGAAAAGTCCCAGGTGAGCCTAGAACATTAATCAGGGCTTGGCTAAGGGGCATGTGTCAAAAGTACAACAGAAGGGGGCTTCCCTGGTGGCGCAGTGGTTAAGAGTCCGCCTGCCGATGCAAGGGACACGGGTTTGTGCCCCGGTCCGGGAGGATCCCACATGCCGCGGAGCGGCTGGGCCCGTGAGCCATGGCCACTGAGCCTGCGCGTCCGGAGCCTGTGCTCCGCAACGGGAGAGGCCACAACGGTGAGAGGCCCGGGTACCGCAAAAAAAAAAAAAAAAAAAAGTACAACAGGAGCCAACCTGAAGGAGCTCCCACTGACCAAATTTGGGACAATGGGGTCATCAAAATCAATAACGATGGCAATTGATTATAACACATTGAATTAAAAATTTATAATCCATAGTGACACCAAAAACAAATCGAAGGGATTGAATTTTGCAACCCATCAATGTAGTAAGTAACTCAGGCAAGGGTCACCAATGGATTAATGGATGCTAAGACCATCGATGAAGTTTGCTGGGGAACAGGATATTCCCATGATCTTAAAGTAACACCCCGCAAGCTTCTCATTAACTACAGAATGTAAAAGGTGCCTTTTCTGTGGAAAGATCTGGCTGTCATTACTTGTTATTAAAGTTAGCATTATCAGTAATGGGGTTAGGATTGTTGAAACAGCCTCCCAGGGTGTTTCTCTGGGAAGAGACAGAGAGATGGCAAATGTGGCAAAATGTCAGTTGGTGAATCCAGGTGAAGGATATATTCGTTGTACTATTCTTTCAAATTTTCTGTAGGTTTAACATCTTTCAAAAGAAAATGTGTGTGTGAGTATGTGATGGAAATGGAGGGGCCGGGGGGGAGCATTGGGATGGGGTGAGATTTGGGGCTGTGTTGGCCTTGAGTCTTCCTCAACTTTGTCCCAAGCACAAGGCTCAGCTCCGGCTGCTTGAAGCTTGATGCTTTAAGAGAGGCAAGAATTTCAACACAGGAGAGCTCAAGCACGGCATCTTAGTAGAAGGAGGGAATCTTTCCTAGCGGTCCATAGGGAGATGGGAGCAGAACGAGAGCTCTCTGGGCTCAAGGACCAGGAGGATATGAAAGGTGAGGCCTGGCAGATGTGTAGGAGCTGGTGCAGAAGACGTGGCATTCGTTCAGCCTTCTGATGTGACGGCCCTGGGGCTGGAGACGTTCGCATCATCCCAGCGAGAGTCAACACCCTCCCCTTCTCTTTCCTCTTTTTCTCATTGTGCCCATCACTCAACTCAGCTACCGCTGCTGGATCCTCCCTCTCCTGAACCAGGCTCTTCCGTTGTACATCTCTGCTTTTCCCTTCTTCCTCTAGGCTTCCCCTTCTCAGTCTCCTTTGCTCACTGCTCCTCAAACTGCTCCTCCAATCCGGACGTGTTCCAAGGATCAGACCTGGGGTGTCTTAGTCTCACTCTGCACACTCCGCCCTGTGTGTTCTGTCTGCCCCTAAATCTGTGTCCTTCTCCCCAGTCGGTGGCCCAGTATCCAGGCACGAGCTCTCCGCTCTCTGCTGGACACCTCCATGTGCACAGCCTCCAGTCACCTGAAACCGGACAGACCCCCAAATCAATGAGGCGTGTTGCCCATACCCCAAACCCACTCTTCTCCTCTGTATCTTTTCTGGGTTCATGGTGACTCTCTCTCCATTCTTCTGAAATCTAGGCAACCTCCTGACTTCACCACACCCATCCCCTGAATCCCATCAGCCACCCGGATCCTGCAGATTCGACCTTCTGAGTATATCTCGCATCCACCTGTTCCTTCCACGCTCACTGCCTTTGCGCAGATCTCACCAGTTTCCCTACGGATTAACTGACAGGACGTTCGATCGGTCGCCAGGTTTTCAGTCTTGCTCCCTCCGGAACAGCTCCCATGCTGCCCACACAGCAATCTGAGGTACAAACCTGACCCTGTCACTTTGCTGTGGAGCATGAAGCCCTACTATAATTAGCCTCGGGTTCTGGTATTTCCCTCGTTCTGGTCTTAGTGGACTATTCTCAGAACCCCAACGTGATGCTGTGATTTATAATAAGAAATATATATTTGGTCTCAGTCTCTCAGGTTGCCTTGTCCCCACTTTCCTGGCAGAGTTCTTCAACGCTGGGAATTTCCTAAGTGTTGAGAGAGATAAAGGTGGTTTTTGTTATGCTAATGAGGTGAGTTTTGGAAAGCCCCTAAGGGATGGGGGCTCCTCAGCAGAAGAACCAACCACAGGATTAGAGGGGTGGAAATTTCAGTCCCACCCCCAGACCTCCCTGGAGGAGAGAGGGGCTGGAGGTGGAATCCATCACCCACAGCCAATGACGTAGTCAATCCTGCCCACGTAATGAAGCCTCCATAAAAACCCAAAAGGAAGGCGTTTGTTTGCAGAGCTTCCAAGTTGGGGGGCGTATCCACGAGCTGCCGTGCTAGGCCCCAAACTCCACGGGGACCAAAGCTCCTTTGAGGGAAACCTCACCTGTGTATCTCTTCATCTGGCTGTTGACACTTATCCTTTGTAATAAACCAGCAGTCTAGTGAGTAAGCTGGTTTCCTGAGTTCTGCGAGCCCTTCTAGAAAATTAATCGAACCGCAGATGGGGGTCGGGAGAATCTCTGATT
Organism: Mesoplodon mirus; assembly: GCF_964341445.2. NCBI lineage: Eukaryota > Metazoa > Chordata > Mammalia > Artiodactyla > Ziphiidae > Mesoplodon > Mesoplodon mirus. Next base: position 7,101,618 of record NC_138993.1, read on the forward strand.
TACAGTCAGTTGGTCAGAAGCACAGGGCTAGTGAATGGCGTTTGAAGTGGAGGGTCTTGTAGGGCTGAGCCCTTGACTCATAGCATCTGATGCTCCCCGTGGGTAGAGAGTTTCAGAATCGGGTTGAATTGTGGGATACCCAGCTGGTATCGGAGAGCTGTCTGGTGCAGGGAAACCCTCTACGCTGGACCTGGTGTCGGGATTTCACCCAGACGCCCCTTGCTGGTTCCCACCTCTAGGCTCTACCCCGGTTTCCCTCCGTCTGCGGTGCTCACCCCTTGAAGGACGCCTGACGTCCTGCCAGACTCAGCACTGACCGCGGAATCCCTTTCAGGGCTCCCACAGCAACTCGGATGTGAGTCTAGCACCTCGGGTTGTGCACTGTGTTCTAAGAATTCACTTCTACACGTGTGTCCCGCTGGGCTCGCGAGAGGTAGGGCCAACGTCTTACTCCCCATATCTCCCCAATGCAGTCATTGCGCTTGACCTTGTCAGTATCTGACTGTTCCAAGAAATCAATCTGAGAAAACCTTGGAGTCATGAAACATTTAGAACTGGAAGGGGATCCACAGGACACCTAGTCAAACACCCTCATTTTCACCTGAAGAAGCTGAGGATCAGAGGTAGGTGGCTAGCGTATTGTTGCTAGAACTGAGATTTATGTTTCCCTTTAGTCCGTGTGAAATCAGGTGTGTAGATGAATAAAAGAACGTGCGTGTGGGTGTGAGGGGGACTCCAGGCGCCCGCATGCCGTACCCGGGAACGTCTCCCAGTTTTGGAGATCCTTGGAATTACAAAAGATATGCAGGTACACCGTGTTATCCTCATTAGCGTCCTGACGGCATTCAGGACTCTGACTCCTGGCCTGGCCTGATTTCTCTCACACCCTCCCTCCCAGCACGAGGCTGGCTCATGTGAGGGATGAATCTTCTGCCTTGGCTCCGAGGGCATCTCCAGGGCCCTTGTTCCTTTTATTACCATTTTATACTCACCAGGGTTGTTAAGTCATTTGGTATCCCAAGCAACCTGAAAACAGCTCCTGGACGTTTTAACCCCCAAAAAAAGACAGTTCCAAGGGGAAGGAAGAGCAATCCTCACCAGGTTTTACCGTCACACGCTTGGAAAAGCTACTGTATAACCTTTCAAGGGACTCCCCTCCGGGAGACTGGAAGGTCTTGGGCTTTGGGGGGTGGAAGCGAAGGACTGAGAAGAAGACCAGCTATGTAGGAACAGATCATTTGTTTCTAGCTATGAAAATAGATTTCTGGGGTGTGAAACCCCAGCTGAGTGTTTCTGCAGGGGAATCCACAAGTTTCTCCATCAGCCCAAATGCAGGTTCCTCTTGAAATCGCTCAGCCCGAGTCATGAGGTGTAGCCAGTGGTTTCCTGAAACGTCCAGAGAACCCCCCAACCCCCTTCCAGAGGGCATCATCCAGCCCACTGCCCCTCACACAGCCACGAAAGTGCTACCAAGCCAGCCTGCTTGCGAAGCTCGCTGCGCCTGCCCCTCCTCCATGCAGCAACCTCTCGTGCAGCCTCCTTTGAAACCTTGTCCTTGAATTCAGCTTCAGGATTCCTGTAAGTTCCCGGATAGAGCACATCAGGTGTGATGATTTTACAGGGCCTCCATTCATAAAACACTGGGGCCTGCGTCTCCATGAGTCGTTAAACCCTCCCGCTGGAGGACCGCGGGCCTCTGCTGCCCCGAGGTCTGTCCACTCGCAGTGGGGAAAGCAAAAGGATGTTTGTTCTGAGCCTCCAGGGCAAGCAGAGCCTTTGATAAACAGACACGTTCTTCCGGCCGGAGGGCGGCCTGGGAACTCTTTGCTGTGCTTTAACTGTGTCGTCGGCAGGGAGGCGCGGGGTGTCCACGCTGCACAGCGCGCTGCGGGGGAAAGAGCCTGGCGCGGTGCACCGTCCGCGGGTGGCGCCCAGAGGCACGGCTGCGAGTCCGCCTTGCGGAAGGTCCCCTGCAAGCTTTCTGGTGTAGCCCGCCCTCCCCAGGCCGTCCGCGAGCGGTGCGGGTGTTTCTCTCGCCAGATGTTTTGCAGAACCTGGCTCCTCTTCACTCTGTTACTTCTGGGGTCTCCAAGGCCATGTGACACGCTCACCATGAGCCCTGCGGGCGGCCTGGAGCCCACCCTGCCCCTTCTCCACCCCGCCCTGCTCCTGTGGTTTCTGATGCCCTGGTTACGCGGGGGCTGTGGTCCTGAGGCTACCACCGATTGTCAAGGGCACAGGACCCCGCTGGATCTTCGAAGGGCACTGACCCCTATTAGCAACGGAAGCTCGCACCCTGCTGATGCGTCAAAGCTTCACCACTTCCTGAGCCAAGACTGGAAGAGCTCTCCCCCACCCTCTTCCTTCTGGCTTGTTTTCTTATCTGGGCATCCACCTCCCCCCCCCCGCCACCATCCCCCCGCCACCCTGCCCCCCCAGAGCTCTGACTCAGCCCTAAGGTGTGTAAGGGTGGGGGAGAGTACAGGTGTGGCCAAGGGACCCTGTGGCAGCAGGTGCTCTTCCCCACTGAGATGTTGGTGAGGACTCCAGTTCTTTTCTTCCTTTAAAAGAACTCATTGCCTGGAAGGAAACTCAGACCCTCCTGGCAGGGCCATTCTCCTGATAGGGCTAGATCCTAGGCTGAATGCTGCTTAATCTTCAACTGAGACCCCGTGTTAGTAAACATTAGCCTCCACCATGAATAACTGAAAAAAACCCCAAACAATAGTAGCTTAAACAAGACAGATGTTTGTGTCTCTCTTTCATCCCCACAAAGCCTGGAGTTGGTTAGTCCCAGGCAGTTATAGGGACCCTGAGGGGCCTAGGCTACTCCCATCTTGCAGCTCTGCTATATGTGCTTTGGTCCCCAAGGGCTCCTTGGGTGTCGGCATCCCTGTTCCAGCAAACAGGGAAGAGAAAAGCCAGAAAGGGTACAGCCCCTCTTTTTAAGGGCGCTTCCTGGAAGCTGTAGCCACCACTTCTGCTGACATTCCATTGGCCAGAATGTGGTCACTTAGACATACTGACCTGAAAGGAAGGCTGGGAAATGTAGTCTTTATTCCCAGTAGACTCTGCTCAGCAAAAACTTGGAGTAAGTTCTAAAAGGAGGGGACAATGGATAGAAGTCTCTGCCACAGGGGACTTCCCTGGTGGTCCAATGGTTAAGACTCCACACTCCCAATGCAGGAGGCCTAGGTTCAACCCCTGGTGGGGGAACTATGATACCACATACTGCAACTAAGCCCACGCGTCGCAACTAGAGAAGCCCGTGAGCTGCAACGACGACCCAGCACAGCCAAAATTAATTAATTAATTAATTAATTAATTAAAAATTTAGAAGTCTCTGCCACAGACTCCACTCCTTGTTCATGTGAGTATTAATGCCCCAGAGAAAGTGTAAGACCTTAAATGGACACCCATTTGGGGAATCCTTAACTATCACGCTGGGCCCCTCACTTTCCTATGTTGATGAAGACCCTTGCCACATCCACACCCGCCACACACACACCAGGCAGCTTCTCCTAGTGCAGTCTGCAATCCACCTGCCTCAGAACCCCTGAGCTGCTTGTTAAAATTGCAGATTCCTGAGTCCTCCAGCCTCATTGGATTTGAATCTTGGGGTGAGCCCTTCGAATCTGCAATTTATATACACTTTTTAGGTCATTCTTACACACACTAAAATTCCATGTCCACAACTTAGTCCGTCTTGGAGAAATCAGAAAATGTCTGAGACCGCTAAACATAAGAATACCAGAACTAACACTAATACTTAGTGAGTTGGGGGAGAAGGCATTTAGGAGATTACAAGTTGTGACGTCTGGTGATGCCACTCGAAAATCATCTGACCCTGCCTCGAGGACTTGGTCCCGGATCTTCAAGGGCAGGCTTGCTATCTTCTGGTCACCAAATAAAAATCAGTAATCATTGGAGGTAAAAGAGCCTTCTCCCGTGCAGTGTAGGCAGGGGGGCGGCCTCAGTGGTGAGGCCATGGGAGAGAGGGGAGAGGTCTGACATCAGGTAAGCACGAGCCAGCCCCACGGGAGCCCAGAGCTGCTGGGACCCTCTGAGAAATGGAAAGTCCAAACACCAGGGCTGTCACAGGGCTGAGGTTTAGGAAGCAAAGACTTGACATCCGGGTGAGCTAGTCCCTGATGGGGACAGAGCTGTCATTTGCAGGGAGTGGGTGGGCATTTTTATGGTCACAGTGATGGGGGAGGGGATGTTACTGGCATTTAGAGACCAGTGATGCTAGACATTCTGAAATGTGAAGGACATTCCCACACCATGAAGAGTTTTCTCAAGTCCAGTGGGATATTAAGGTTTCTATAATAACTATCTAAGCTTAGAAATGAACTCCATTTGACATAATTTACCAAAAACTACATGTGATATCTTTTGAACTACTTAAATATATATTGAAATCTTCAGGCATGCAACTGTCAAGGTTTTTTTCGGAACTCTGTGAAGAGCTGTTCCCAGTTTCAGAAATATATGTCAACTGCCACAGCTCCATTCATAGTAACTGACTTGCCACTGGAACAATTCAGCCTGCTTCTGGTGTCAGATTCAGAGGGATTTACATATATGTGCAAACTTGTGAGTCCCTTCTTAGGTCTTGTAGAAGAGACATGACCGAGCATTTACAATTTTTTAAGTGTACTATTTTGTTATAAGTTACGTTCCCTCTAGTTTTTCTTTAGAGTAATATATGGATTTTTCCCCTTAATTCTATGAATTTAATTTCAGGAGGATAAAGGAAAGTTACGAAACATTTGTCATCAGAGGGGCTGCTGGGTGTGATGGGGAGACCTCTGCCAGATGCTGGCCTGGGCGTAGCCTCAGAGCAAATGAAGGCTGACCATGACCTCTGTGTGCTTCCTGAGCATCTCCACCGCTTCTCATTTACAAAGGCTCCTGCTGCCAACCAGCTGGCTGCTCTCAGTTGGCTGTGGGTCTGCAGCAAAGACCCAGCTCTCAAACCACCCCCCCCTTCAGTACAGACCACGTGGTTTCCCGTGTTGCCGGCACAGACTCCTCCAGGAGGGTTTGTGACAATTCAACACAGTCATTTTGTGACCAGGGACATTCCAACATCCTTGTTTTACTCTTGCTTTGACCCAAGAACATTTTAATATGGACAGAAATCAAGCTTTCAGCTATTTTTATTACCAAGTAACAAATGAAACAGACACTCTGTCTCCGCGCCTCGGCCTCACCTATGTCTCCCGCCATGCCAAGCCCCCCACCTCCTGGGAAATGGGGTGCTTAGGGCTCAGAGATGGGCTGAAGGTCAGGAAGGTCTGCTGTGCCAATTTCTTGGTAAGAAGAATCTGTTTTTACATTTTGCCATGGGTCTTTCTGGTATAGAACAGCCACCCAAAATGGCCTCATCAAAAGGACTTTCTCAAAATTCCCTGTTTCTCCCCAACACCAGAGGAAATAGGGCTAAGAAATGGGTCACACCAGTAAGGACCATCTTGGCTGACCCCAGATGAGCAGAAAGCACCCAGAAAGCTCAGCAGAGGTGACCTGATGGGCTCTTCCTACCCCGCCCGTCTCTGCCTCTTCCCTGCCTTTGGGCAGGGGTGACAGCCTAGGGGCCCTGGATGGGATCCTGTAGCCCTGGGGTTCTCAACCTGTTGGAATCAGCTAGATTGCTTTAGACAAGTACGGACACCTGGGTCCCACCCCAAAAGGTTCACCTTTCATTGGTCTGGGGTGCACCCTGGGTCCCGGTATTTCTCAACCCACCCCTGCCCGCGGTGATTTGAAACCTGTACCATCAGGAACCTGCACCTCAGCTGCCCTCAACAGCTCTCTCCAACATGCCTTTATTTTGGCATTTCCCATTTCTTCTAGCTCCAGGGAGAAGGCTTTGGTGATTAACTGCAAAGCAAAACTGTTCATTACTCCTTAATAAGATGAATGTGTGTCACCCGCGATATGTCATCCTGTCTCTGCCCTCATCCCACTCCTGACGAGTCTGTGTGCCAGCCCTTTCTTCTCTTCAAACTGATATTCTGATAAGTCCCTATATTTTGAAAGGCCTCCTGGTCACCAAAGGGCTTTTTTGCAGGGGAGGAGAGAGGATGCTGTTACGGGGAGAGCTAATAGCCAATACATCAAATTTAACCCAAGGAGATTTTGCAGAACTGGGAGCTTTGAGACACCTCTAGAGGTTCCCGGTCCCAGGCGGAGGGCTGGCACTGGAGTGGGTAAATTCTGGGAAGGGGCTAACTCAGCTCTTTTAACAAGTTGCCACTCATGAGTGGGCAGCTTATATGTCTTTTCTTTAGAGTCATGTGCGCCCACCCACCTATACATCAAAGTCACTTCCCCCTTGTTTTATGTTCAATGTCAATTAAAAATAATTACAGCACCTGTTATGGAGGGAATTATGTCCCCCCAAAATCGATATGCTCAAGTCTTAATCCCCAGTGCTTCTGAATGTGACCTTATTTGGGAATAGGATCGTTAGAAAAGTAATTTGTTAAGTTACAATATGGTCATAGGAGTAATCTGATATGACTTGTGTCCTTATAAGAAGGTGGCCTCGTGAAGACAGACACGCACATGAAAAATGTCACGTGGAGGTGGAGGGTTGGAGTGATGTGGCCTCAAGCCAAGGGACACCCAGGATTGCTGGCAACCCCAGAAGCTAAGAAAAAGGCACGGGACAGATTTACCCCTAGAGCCCTTGATCAAGCACTGCCCTGCCGACAGCTTGATCTTGGACTTCTGGTCTCCAGACCCATAAGAGAAAAAACTTCTGTCGTTTTGAGCTACCTGTCTCTTGGTACTTTGTTACAGCAGCTGCCGGAAACGAATACAAACCAAGTTATAACGCCCACTTTCTGCTGTTTGTTTAAAAGAGGCAGGAGATTGTGATGGTTGAGAGCATAGGCTTTTGTGTCAAGCGGACCTGGGTTCTGCTGCATCCTAGGACTACCTGTGTGACTTTTCTCATCTGGCAAATGAGGACACCAACACCCTAATGCATAGAGCTGTTTAGGAAACTTGAAACAGATGATGTCTAAGAAGTACCCAGGCCCAGCACTCAGAGAGGCCCTCCCAAAGCACAGGGGCAAGCGATGGACAGGGCCTTGAGCAGGGAGCCAGGCTGTCTGTCTGGATAATGGAGGGCAGAGGCCAGGCCAAGTCCCTGACCTCCTGGGATGCTGTCAGGGTGAGGGAGGGGACGTGCGGGAGCCCTTGGAGTGAGCTGCGGCCTTAGCGTCCTATCACCATCATTATTTTTCCAAATATTCATCACTGACTGTTTCAGACTTTCAACAAGACGGTTTTCAGTGCAATGCAGAGAGCTGTGTGCCGGGCCTTGGTTCACACCCCAGGCATCTGGCTGTCACGCAGCAACAGCAAACCCATTCACTTGGGTCTTACTGCTTAATTATTGCAAATTGGCACGGCTTTGGGTGCCTTGAGAGCCCGTGGACACGCATCATACGTTTTGGGCAGGAAGGCTCTCCTGGCACAGGGAAGTGCCTGTCACGCCTGCAGCGCTGCTCTGCTAAGTGGTGGATCCTCTCCAAACGCTCGGCCCCAAAGGCACAGGAAGCAAAAGCCCGCCACTCGGAGGCACCAGTGCCATGCTCACCCAGGACCGGCCTTTCAGCCGTGCCGTCCAGCATTTGTCACCAGTGGCAGTTTCCAGCCTGGCAGTGGAAAGAGGCGAGGGGCGGGGAGTCAGGCAGTCGGTCTGATGTTTCATGTATGAGCAGGACTCACACAGGATACGTAGAACCCAAAAGCCCCTCCCCGCCGGCCCGAGGGAAGAGCTATGTCCCTGCCCATCTTGGGTGGCCCTTGACTACGGGCACAGAGCAGAGGAGAGCTTGACCGGAACCTACGTCACTCACTCATTCATTCCTTCGCTCAATCAACCAATATTTACTGAGCATCTACTATGTGTCAGGGCTGTGCTCAGCCCTGGTGACACAGAAATGATGTAGAAAGGGGCCTTCCCGAAGCTCAGTGGGGGGAGGGCAGGACCTGGGTGTGGGCTCCGTGTGTTCCAGGAGGAGCCTTGGCTAGAGCACCCTCAGCAGGCTGGAGGGAGCTGGCCCAGTCACTAAGCCTGGTAATGACACTCATTTCCTCATTTCTGCCTCTGTGATGGGCTGGGCGCGGGCCTGGGAGCCTGAGTTTCACTGATGAATTTTACAAAGGTCTCAGCCCTCAGAGTTTACATTAAGGCCCCGGGAATGTGAAATCTGCAACCGGAATATTTCCTAATCCTTCTTGACCTGAGAATATTCCAGTGAAACTGGGCTCCTGGGAGATCCAGCCTCTGCCCCACCCACATCAGCCATGAGGCCGAGTGCTTGGTCTGCGCCCCGCCTAGGGACATGGAACCCTCTCCTTCCCTACGCTGCCGGCAGCGCTGTAGTGGAACGATGCTGGTGGGAGGGAAGCGGGGGGGGGGGCTGTTTTCTAAGGCCTGATGCCAGGAAAACTTGGCCCCAAGCATTTCCCAGAGAACTAGGAAGATATCCTGACTTCTCAAACTCCCAGCGTAGCGAAAGGGTAAACACAAAATACTCTCTCAAAGGGCTGGACACCGAAGCCAGAGCCCACGGGCCATCTCAGCACTTCCCGCTCGACAAGGCAGGCCTCTCGCAAAGGGGGATCCAGCTCCTGCCTGAGGCCGCAGCGAAGCCACCCGCTCCTGGGAAGACTGACGTGGGGGTGACCTACACAGTCCTCCTGGGAGGCCGGAAGAGGGTCTGGCGGTGGCCAGGCAGAGGCACAGGGAGAGGGGCCCAGCAAGGAGGCCGTGCCGGCCTGTCCGGGTTGGCACGTCCCGTCCTTGTGCGGAGGCAGGGACAGCGGGGACACGTTCTGAAGGAAGAGAGGACAAGGCCTTTCTCTTTAGAGGTTACTAGAGGGATATTCTTCCCCCAGGAACTGACACGGAAGCCGAAGGCAAGTGAAATTTCAGAAGGGATACAGGACCAAGAATCTAGCCCAGGGTATCTCAGCCGTGACGGATATTTGGGGCCAGGTACTTAATTCTCTGTCGTGTGTGTGGGGGGGTGTCCTGTCCACGGTGGAGTGTCTAGCAGTGTCCTTGGCCTCTGCCCGCTAGATGCAGTGGCATCCCCTATCCCCAGCTTTGGCGACCACAAATGTCTCCAGATACTGCCAGGTGTCCCCTGGGGACAACATCACTCCAGGCTGAGAGCCGCTGGTCTAGCTGTCGCCCTGGACCAAGCTTCCCCCGCGTCCGCCCAGCCAGCTCTTAGGCTCCGCCTCCTCTTTCCAAGGTGCCGGGACTTTGGTCCTGAAACTCCCGCATCCTCTCCGGCGCAGGCGGACTGGGGCGGGCGCTCGCTCTCCAGACTCCGCCCCCTCGTGCGCGGGAGCCCCATCCTCACCACGCCCGAATCCTTGCTCGCTGCAGCCCCGCACCACCCGCCCCTGCGTTCCCTGTCTCTCTTATTCTGCTCTCCGCTCTCGTTACTCCACGGCACTTACCACCTTCTAACATACTATTTCATTTAGTGTATCGTTTACTCTCTGTCCCTCCTCCTGCCCTCCCTCCACCACCCCCATAAAAGCTACTTCAGGGCCGGGATCTTTGCTTATTCCACAGATGTGTCCCAAGTGCCCGTAACAGTGTCAGGCCCATGGGAGATGCTGAACAAACATTGTTTCATGAAGAATCAGGACTCTACAAACATTATGAGCATCTGTGACCTCTGTCATCACTCTGCTGTTAGTTGCTTTCACTTTCCCAGCATGTTGCTTAGCAGTGCTTAGCAGGAAACCCTTCACAGGAGCAGGGCCTGGGGTGTGTCTTTGGGACGGCTGAGACTGCCTTTCTTCAGCTGGTGGGGTCAGGGGTGAGGAGAGAGAGTCCCAATGCGTGGGCAGCCCAGGGTCCGGGGGAGGCCACAGGTGAGTTCCCTGGCCTGCTATGAGGATGGCGGGCGTGCGGGCCTGAAGCCAGCACTGGGGAGGCCAGTGCTACACCGATGCTGCCAGGGCCCACCTGCCAGCATCCTGGGGCAGGATTTGTCCTCTAAGGCCTGGCAGTGTGCTGGGCACAAAGCAGGATCTCAATAAATGCTTTCCGGATTGAGCATTTACAAGGAAATATAATGTAGCGTTGTAGGTAAGAGCTTGGGCTTTGAGGCTAGGGGCTTTGAGTTCCAACCCTGGCATTGCCACCTCATGTCTGTCTGACCTCGGGCAAATCCCTTGCCCTGCCTGGGCCCTCACGCCTTCATCTGTTAGATGGAAATAAAAACAATACTCCTCATGAGCATCACTCTGTATAAGTGGGAGCTAGTACAGGATTCCTTCCGAAGAGAACAGCAGGAGGTACTGTGCTTATTATCTAACTCTACAGAGCAGATCATCCTAAACTTTGTGGCTTAAGACCAGCAATGATCCTTTCTTGACATCTCTCACGGTTTCTGTGTGTCAGGCGTTCAGGAGCGGCTTGGCTGTAGGTTCTGGCTCAGGCTATGTCGTGAGCCTGCGGTCAGATGTTAGCCAGGGCTGTGGTCTCATCTGAAGGCTCCACCAGGACTAGAGGCCCTGCTCCCAGGCGGCTCCCTCACGTGATGGCTTGTTGGCAAGAGGCTTCAGTTCTGCTTCACGTGGGCCTCTCCACCGGGCTACTTGAGTGTCCACAAGACATGCTGGTGGATTTCACCAGAGTGAGTGGTCCAGGAGAAGAAGGTGAAGTTCAGTGCCCCTTAGGTCTATAGCCTTGGAAGATGCATATCATCAGCCCTGTTGTGCTCTGTCTGCTGAGGTCTCCCAGACGAGCCCTGGCCCCGTGTGGGAAGAGACTACACAGGTGTGAGGACCAGGTGGTGAGGCCACTGGGGCCACCTTGGAGGCTGGCTCCCATGGATACACCTGATAGTCAATCTCAAAAGTGGGAGCGGCTCCATCCAGCCCCTGGCGACTGCATTGCATTTCCACCTTCGTCTGCTCATCTGCAAAATGACATACATTGCTGAGCACTGTCTGCCTGGTTGGTTTAAGCATCTGTTTCCAGGCGAGTCTGTGAGCTTTTTAAGAAAGGGGCCTGCAGCATCTTTGTATCCCTGTGCTCACAATGCCTCAGTAAATGCCAGAAGAAATGAATGTCATCTCACACCTTACTTTCGTACAGTTTGCACTTTATCCCTGAGTTCTAACCAGAGAAAGCCCAGGAACATTCAGAGCCTCAAAGGTCCAACACGGGGCTTCCCTGGTGGCGCAGTGGTTGAGAGTCCGCCTGCCGATGCAGGGGACACGGGTTTGTGCCCCGGTCCGGGAAGATCCCACGTACTGCGGAGCGGCTGGGCCCGTGAGCCATGGCCGCTGAGCCTGCGCATCCGGAGCCTGTGCTCCACAACGGGTGAGGCCACAACAGTGAGAAGCCAGCGTACCGCAAAAAAAAAACAAAACCAAACAAAGGTCCAACACGGTTCAACACAGGGCAGAGGTGTGGAGCTGAGCGGGCGTGGATGTGACCCTGCAGGGATCAGCCGGCACCCAGTAAGGGCCATTAAGACACAGCTGTGCCCAGGCCGGCCCTCAAGCCACCTCTGGACGCCTCCTGCCCTGATCACATCCATTGCCGAGCCTGGGTGGACAAGGATGAAGCAATTGTAAATCAGATCCTTCCTTCCTCAGTTTTGGGATTCAATCCAGGCATTAGGATTGGGGATGATCTTGCCTTTTCTGTATTTTTTCAGGTTTACCGCAATGAAATTGCATTTGTTTAATGATGAGAAAAAAAACAGGGAAGAATATAAACCTTACTCAGCTTGTGATTTTCACCACGACTGGTCCCAGTAGGACCTGGGATCTGGTTCTTCTGCAGGACAGGCTGAGGTCTGCCCGAGGGTCACTTCCCCTGAGTCCCCACTGTTTTCTGGAGGACTCAGTGAGTGATCTGTGAAATGGGCTGTTGAGTTTTACTTTTCATCTTGCAGATTGTCTGCAAGGATTAGTGGGGCACCCTGGACCCATGGTCGATGGAGGCCAGATGGCCAGTGACAGAGGATGGCCTCGTTGTCAGGAGAACTCTGACCACCTCCTCACGGTGAGTTGTGGCCTATATGGCCCGAACAGTTACACCATCCTCTAAGGGATGTGCCAGGAGAAACCTGACTGTGAGGCTCACATTCAATCATTATCACCATTATGATGGTAATTAGCAATGTCTGGTGGATTCTGGACTTCCTGCTTTGCTACAACGTAACAGCTGAGTTCCCAGTTCCGCGCTGGGAGAAGACAGACATTCCGGGGTCTCATGAGAGATCATCGTGACATGTATTAACAGCACTGACATCCTGAGATCCACCAGGCCTGACGTTAATAAGCATTTTTTCCCCGTTTCTTTTCCGCTCCGTCTCCAGAAACAGCTCCGCAGTGAAAATTGTCATGACAACCTGAGCGCGGGCACTTCGGCAGAGGGTCTGGGCGTCGGGATGAAAGAGCCTGATGACGGTGGCGGCCCGGCCGCGGGAAGCTCGGCAGCGCAAAATCAAAGTGAGTGTTGAATGTCACGCTCGGTTTCATGAATGGAAAGCTAGGTTAGGGGCTTCTCCATGCAGAGGCTCCAGGCCCCCAATGTGGTCTGGAGGATGCCCGGAGCCTGCATGGGGCTGGTCCTGCCCGCCGGCGCCCGCCCGCCCCGCCCTGGGGATCAGGGTCTCATTGTGTCTTCAGCCTGAGTAACCTTTGTGCAAACAGGGGAGTGGCACCCCTTTGATTCCTCCGACCCAGAGCCGTTGGGGAAAGCAGGTTGTTTATCACAGCAGAGCTGTAAGAGCTCTGTACAAAGCCTGGCGGGCTATTGGGGGCAGCGAGTTCTCCGCAGCCTGGAACACAGAGCAAGGCCCGAGTCTCCTCTCTCTGGCTGCGCAGGCAAACCTTAGTCCTGCCCGAAGTCCCTGGCCTGTCCCTGGCCTGTCCCTAAGATGGAGCTTCTCCTGCCCGAAGTCCCTGGCCTGTCCCTAAGATGGAGCTTCTCCTGCCCGAAGTCCCTGGCCTGTCCCGAAGATGGAGCTTCTCCTGCCCGAAGTCCCTGGCCTGTCCCTGGCGTGTCCCTAAGATGGAGCTTCTCCTGCCCGGAAGCAGACGGCTCCCCGGGTGCTTTCCCCAGTCCCTCTGACCAGAAGATCTGAGATCCTAGAAAACTGGCTTGTGCCATGGAAAGAACAGGCTTCGGTTGTCAGGACGACCTGGATGGAATCCTAGCTGTGCCACCCACCCTGTGTGACCTTGGAAGTTACAGAAACTTCTCCAAGATGCAGCCTCCTGACACTCCCGGTTCTCAAGCCCAAGGGGAGCTACACTAACCTCTCAGCAGACACCGCTCTAAATGCTGTACACACGTCAGCTCAGAGCTGCCCTACAATGTGTGACATCTGTTACCATACATTTCCATTTTATAGATGAGGAACCTGAGGCCCAGAGAGGTTAGGGTTCTTGCCCCAAATCACAGACCAGTGAGAGGCAGAACCCAGAATTAGACCCAGGCGGTCTGCCCCCAGGTCCATACACTTAGCCCCACGCTGGATTGTTCCAGACCCGACACCACCTCCTGCAAGACCCTCACCAGTCTCCGTTTTCACCACGCTCCACCGTCCCTACGTTCCACGCACCCAGGCCTTCGTGAAGCGGCTGGGCCCACGCTGACCTCAGGGCCTTTGTGCATGCTGACCCTCTGCCTGTGTCTTCATCCCACTCGCTACCTGGCTGCATCCTCCCCCTTTGCCCCTCTGCCTACACATCCCCTCCTCAAAGGGACACCCTGACCACCTAGTCCAGGGACAGCACAACTGTCTTGGAGAGAGGGGGTTTGTTCATTTCCCACGGTCTGTGAGACCCATGAGGACGCGCCCGGGTCCACTCCCTTCACCGTGGTCCGTGCTGGCACAGGGAGCTCGATGTCCATCTCTACTCAGGGTGGGGTACCTGTCAGAGGTGCCTGGGAGGGGACTTCAAGGCTGAAGTGAGAACTAGAAGAGGTCATACTGGAGGGCTAGCTGTCCAGCCGGCGACGGCCTCGGGTGTGGGCACGGCAAAGGCGAGGCTGAGAGTAAGGCGGCCCACCCCGCCTGGAGCGGTGGCAGCTTGCCTCGAACCCACCACCTTCTCCCCACAAAGGGTTGGGGACGTTCCGGATCAGAGCTTGTAGGCGGTGTGCCATGGGGCCAACCAGTGCAGAGGAAGGGAACCGCCTAGACTTCCATCCGGGCCCCCTGTTGAAATGGACGTGTAACTAGATGGTCCTTATCCACCAAGGGGCCTCATTGTCACCCACTCCTGGCTGCTGGGGAGGACCATCCATTCTGTCCTCTGGGCTCAGGGTCACCACACCGTCCAGTTCATAATCTCACCTTTACAGGACCCGGCGCAGTACAGGGGCGACACACCAGCCTGGCCGTCGGGAAACCAGGTTTGTGGTCTGCCGTTACCTTCCTGATCTTGGGCACGTCATTTACCCTCTCTGGGCATGAAAATCTTCGTCTTTCAAGTAAGAGGCTTAGATTAGGAAGGCAGTCTTTCAACATTTTTTTAAACAGTTGGATACTTTTTTTAATTAAAAAAATTGAACAAATCTTTTAAAAACTGAAATCTTTATGGAACTTCAATACCAAGAGCAGATAATGGTAAAACGCCGCTGCTGTAATAGGGATGGGCGGGCGCACCTATTCACTGCCCCCCAAACTCCCTCACCCCATGGCTCCAAAGAACTGCCAGGGCCCCAAGGAGCGCAGTTTGAAACCTCCTGATGCAGGTGCTCACCAGGGACGTCCCTGCAGTGTCCCCCGTGCTCCCTGGAGGCAAGAGGCCTGAGATAGGGCTGGCCCCCAGAGCTGCCAGGAGATGTCCCTGGGCCCTAAGGGCGTGGTGGCAGCACTGTCATTTTCCACGCAGCCGGGAGGCCACGGAATTCCTCCCACTCTGGGGCAGCTGTCACCAGGCATTAACGGTTGGGTTGTCTAAGAGTGAACGCTGGGGAGTCCCAACCAGAGGTGTGATGCGTTGCCTCGGCAGGTACGTGTGCCTGTTCTGATGCAGTAAGGGTGCTGTCAGCCCATACACGGGGCCTGATGAATGTCGGCTTTGGCAAGTCCTAACCCAGGCACTGATGCTAAATCACAGACAACATCCACTGAGCCCATCACCCCACAAACATCCACATCCGTGAATGAGAACGCCTCAGGGCTGTGACTAATTAATGCTGATCAAAAACAATTAAATATTAAATGTCAAAAAAAAAAAAAAGAACACCTCAGGGGAAGGGTACCACTTTGTGGTTCGCAGCCCAAGCTGTGCAGGCAGCTAGATTTAGGTCAAATCCCCCAGCTCGTTTTCTCATCTGTAAAATGGGAAAAATAATATCGACATCCTAGGGTTGTTGTTGGAGTAAAGGAGAAAGCGTGCGTACAGCTCACAGCGTGCTCAGACACCACTGTTATGAACGTCACGGGGGCCTGTTTCCAAACAGCTGCCAGGAGGCATCACACACAAAGAGAACACACAACTACAGAAAACCCTGGACAGCACCCCAGCCATTTCTTAACCTGGATCTTAGAGCTATCTGTCTGCCTGTTTTGAATGCTAGATATGCTGCATATAAAATTATAGAGATAATCTGAGGGGTTTTTTAGAATTAATTAATTAACTTATTTTTGCTGCGCGCGGGCTTTCTCTAGTTGCAGCGAGTGGGGGCTACTCTTCGTTGCGGTGCGTGGGCTTCTCGTTGCGGTGGCTTCTCTTGTTGTGGAGCACGGGCTCTAGGCGCGTGGGCTTCAGTAGTTGTGGCTCACGGGCTCTAGAATGTAGGCTCAGTAGTTGTGGCGCGCAGGCTTAGTTGCTCCGTGGCATGTGGGATCTTCCGGAACCAGGGTTCAAATCCGTGTCCCATGCATTGGCAGGCAGATTCTCAACCACTGCGCCACCAGGGAAGTCCTAATCTGAGGTTTTAAATGATGTTATCTGCCTGCCTCCAGAGAAGATTTACTTTTATTTTGAGTAGGCACTTGGGCAGATTATCTTAACCCATCCTACATGAGCTGATTCAAAGCTGGTTTCAGTCTGTGAAGGCTGGTCCATTCGTGATTCACCCTTATGCTTGGGGGTGACCCCTCTGTTGCCCCACTCAAAAGCCTGGAGTGTTTACTAAGCCCCTTCCTCCTTGGCAGGACCCAAGCTCAAATGTTTGTTCCTCTAGCCTCATGGGACTGAAAGTTCTACTCAGTTTCTCAGCCCCTCAGCTGGCACTTAAAAATTAGCAAATGCCTCGTGGGGTAGGGGAACGGAAGGCTCCCCTCTCTGTAACTCCCTCTTCTCCTTGATTTTGGCCCCTCAAGTCCTGGCTGCCTTGGGAGCTCTCCGATAGCTTCAACAGAGTCTGTAAAAATAGTTCATCTGGTTTTTCTAGTTGTTCTCAAGGTGGGAGTTGATATGGTTATTAGGTAGTTCACCATACTGGAAGTGAAAGTCTCTATTTGAGTTAATGCTCATTTAGGTTTTTTGGGTTTTTTGAATTGTTCTGTTTTCCATGCTTTGTTAATTTAAAGGTCTCACCAGGATGGTTGTGGGAAGTGAGAATCCATCTCTTTCATTCCGGTCTAGGATCAAATTCCTCAGGAGGCAGAAAGGTAGGATATGAGGAGGGTGTCTGGTCATGGATTCAGATGGCACCTTGTCATAACCCAAAGTCAAAGAAGGCATGTTGACTGCAGGTTTCCTCAGCAGCTGAATTGTGGAGGCATTTTTCCTCAGCAAGTCCACACACTAGTTTGATTAATGCTAACTTTTCCTCCAAATAATACAGCTTAGAAACAAGGTAAGAGAGCCATCTCCTGGTAAGAAATATGGTGATGTTGAGACTTACAGAGATTCTCAAACTGTGTGGGACCCTGAGGGTCCTGGGAAGAGGGGGTTTGGGAAGGTGTTCAGAGTGAGTGCATTCCTGCCTCTGTCTTCACATCACCTTCAACCAGTGCAGCTCCCACTTTGTCCATTTTATGCACTGGATTTCTGATCCAGGTTTCCACCATGTGGAATCTGAGAAATTGTTCCATCAAACAAGTTTGAAACAGTTTCATCTTATCGATAATCTGAGTTCTCCAGACATAAGTGACTTTCCTAGGGCCGTACAAACGATTCCTGGTAACACCAGGACAAAACCCAGCTGTTCTGACCCCAGTTCAAGCACTTTCCACCACCCCACACTCTGTCACTTGGAGATTCAGTTTCCCCAAGGTTCTTTGCTTTAGAAAAATGTTTCTCTTTAAGAGCACTGTTCCTTGCTGTTTGTAGAGCTTTGTGGGCTCTTCTCATGAGCCCCCCCTGGAGGACACGGAGTGGACAAGGCTGCTGTCTTTCCACTGATGGGACCAGAGGCAGCAAAGCCCCCTGGGAGCACAGTAGTGCTTTGCGGCAGATGCCCTGGGAGACCGCGCCATCCTAGCTCTCGTGACTCACCATGTGAGCCTGACAAGTCAGGCCGCCTCGCTGGTCCCAGTTTTCCCCTCCATAAAATTAGAAAACCAGGAAGCTGAAGATCTTTGCACTTTGTTGTAGGGGGTCCTTCAGAGACTCCCCCAAGAAGGCCTGAGGCACCCTGCCGTGGGCACGTGATTCCTCCTTCTCTTGGGAAGCCAAGGATGTCAACAAACCCAGATTATTGGTCCGTTCCAAGAGATGAGCTACATCTCTGCCTCAAGGGAGGAGGATATATAACCTCAGAGTTCTGGGCTAACCTGTATCCGCCCCCCCCGCAAATTCCTGTATTGAAGCCCTAACCCCCAGTACCTCAGAAAGTGACTGTATTTGGAGGAAGGGCCTTTAAAGGGGTTAATTAAGGTAATACAATCACTAGTTTGGGTCCCAATCCAATATGACTGGTGCCCTTATAAGAAGCCAAGGAGAGAGGCCTCAGGAAAACCCAAATCTGCCGACACCTTGATCTTGGACTTCCAGCCTCCAGAACTGTGAGCAAATAAATTCCTGTTGTTCAAGCCCCCCAGTCTGTGGTACCTCGTACGGCAGCCCTAGCAATCTAAAACAATCAGCAAATTCCCTGCTCAATGACTGACCGCCCCCCACCCCCACTTTGGGAATCATCCCTGTTTGCTCTTTTTTTTTTTTTTTTTTGGCAGTACGCGGGCCTCTCACTGTCGTGGCCTCTCCCGTTGCGGAGCACAGGCTCCGGACGCGCAGGCTCAGCGGCCATGGCTCACGGGCCCAGCCGCTCCGCGGCATGTGGGATCCTCCCGGACCGGGGCACGAACCCGTGTCCCCTGCATCAGCAAGCGGACTCTCAACCACTGCGCCACCAGGGAAGCCCGAGAAAGACTCTTAAACAGAACTCACTCCCTCTCCATTCTGATTAAGCAACAGAGTCTGTCCTTATGTGCATTGGTGGTCTTTACATCATAGCCCAAGGTAAGGGCTGCTGAGAGTCTAACATCCCATAATTAGTCCCCCACTGTCATCGGGACTAAAAGCAGACAAAACCCAACATGCCTCGATAGGACCCACAAGAGACGACTGCTTGCATGACATGATCTGGGAAAGCCCCACAGGCTGGCCCACTCTCAAATATCTCTTCCAGTCTGTGTCAGGCACAGTCCCCATGAGACCCATATCAGAATGGACACAGGTCACCAGAGAGGGAAGCTGGCCCATGATCAGTAATCACCACCTTCATACTGCCAGCCCGCCTTAATGAGAAGAGAGCTCTATGGGGGAATAGGACACAGACACTCTTTGATAGAAGTAGGAGAGTCAGGGAAAGATGCTAGAAACGGGGTATCACCTGGGATCATCACCTGGAATCACCAGGTCTCAGTGAGATGCTAGGGGAAGCCCCAGTGTCCCCCGAGTCAGACAGCCCGGCTTCCAATCCAGCACCTCCACTCACCTATAGCTCTGTGATATTGAGAAGATTACGTAACTTCTCTAAGTAACAGCATCTAGAAAATGCAGATATTTTCTACTCCGTGGTGTTGGAGGCCTAAAGGAGCTCCCATGGGGAAGACTGAACAGTGCCTGGCTCGCTAACTATGCCTTCCTCTCCTCTGTGGGCAGGACTGTGGCGGCTTCCTCTTCCTCGTGGCCCTTTGGCCTCTTCCTCAGGGTACCCTCTCCCAAATCTCCCCCATCTTGCCTTTGCTTTTCCTCTAGTGACAGTTCAGGCAGCACTAAGGGTCAATTCACCTGCAGCAGCTCTGGGCTAAAGTTGCAAGTGGATGCCCCCTTACCTGCAGCCCTGAGGCGCGCACACCGGAAATACTAACAAAGGCCAAATATAATGACTTTTATGTCTTTTTTACTCCCCAAGGACTATCTACAAGGGCAACTCAGATGGCTATTAATTTTTTAATTGTGTTACAATCAGATCTACCTTTAGGCTTAATTGCAAGACTTGCATTTTTCACCTCTGAATCAATAGTGAGTTGTTAATTTTCTATTTCACCACGTGATGCTGTGCACAGTTATAATGTCAACAGTCTAGGAAGCCCCTGCTGTTCCCCAGCAGCATGCCGGGCACTAGGAAAACAGATTTGAGACTAATCCGTACCCTCTTGGCATTCACAGCCTAGGTGAGGAAATGGAAATTATGTATAAGAAGGATGAAAAGTGTATCAAAGAGAAAATGGTTAGGTGGTAAATGGGAAAGGCAGGTGGTGAGCCTGATAGGAGACTGACGTGCCCTTGGGACTTAGAACTGGAGGAAATCCGATTGCTGAGGCAACTATAAATCTACACAGGACAGGAGGTAGGGGAAGTTTCCTTAAAGGGAGAGGGTGGAAGGGAGCCTTGGCTGTAATCTTACAGAAGGTATTCAAAGCTGAGGAATAAATGTGTCAATCTGGAGAGATAGACATGGTAACCACAAAGGCAATGGTCCCCCCAAAGCAGGGGGCCTCCATCCCAGGGGGTACCAAAATGATCCACTGGGTAATGGGACAAAAACTAGAACTTCTCTGTACATCTTGTTTATCCTTTAAAATCTCTATATGTGGGTATGCTTTTTTAAAAAAAACATCTTTATTGGAGTATAATTGCTTTACAATGTTGTGTTAGTTTCTGCTTTATAACATAGTGAATCAGCTATACATATACATACATCCCCATATCTCCCTCTTGTGTCTCCCTGCCTCCCACCCTCCCTATCCCACCCCTCTAGGTGGTCACAAAGCACTGAGCTGATCTCCCTGTGCTATGTGGCTGCTTCCCACTACCTACCTATTTTACGTTTGGTAGTGTATATATGTCCATGCCACTCTCTCACTTTGTCCCAGCTTAGCCCTCTCCCTCCCTGTGTCCTCAAGTCCATTCTCTACGTCTGCATCTTTATTCCTGTTCTGCTCCTAGGTTCATCAGAACCATTTTTTTTTTAGATTCCATATATATGTGTTAGCATACGGTATTTGTTTTTCTCTTTCTGTCTTACTTCACTCTATATGACAGACTCTAGGTCCATCCACCTCACTACAAATAACTCAATTTCATTTCTTTTTATGGCTGAGTAATATTCCATTGTATATATGTGTCACATCTTCTTTATCCATTCATCTGTCGATGGACACTTAGGTTGCTCTCATGACCTGGCTATTGTAAATAGAGCTGCAATGAACATTGGGGTGCATGTGTCTTTTTGAATTATGGTTTTCTCAGGGTATATGCCCAGTAGTGGGATTGCTGGGTCGTATGGTAATTCTATTTTTAGTTTTTTAAGGAACCTCCATACTGTTCTCCATAGTGGCTGTCTCAATTTACATTCCCACCAACAGTGCAAGAGGGTTCCCTTTTCTCCACACCCTCTCCAGCATTTATTCTTTGTAGATTTTTTGATGATGGCCATTCTGACTGCTGTGAGGTGATACCTCACTGTAGTTTTGATTTGCATTTCTCTAATGATTAGTGATGTTGAGCATCCTTTCATGTGTTTGTTGGCAGTCTGAATATCTTCTTTGGAGAAATGTCTATTTAGGTCTTCTGCCCATTTTTGGATTGGGTTGTTTTTTTGATATTGAGCTGCTTGTAAATTTTGGAGATTAATCCTTTGTCAGCTGCTTCATTTGCAAATATTATCTCCCATTCTGAGGGTTGTCTTTTTGCCACGCCACATGGCTTGCAGGATCTTAGCTCCCCCAACCAGGAACTGAACCTGGGCCCATGGCAGTGAAAGTGCCATGTCCTAACCACTGGACAGCCAGAGAATTCCCCGGATATGCTTTTTTTTTTTTTGGCTGCACTGGGTCTTAGTTGTGGCATGTGGGATATTTTTACTTGTGGCATGCGGGATCTTTAGTTGTGGCATGCAGACTCTTAGTTGCGGCATGCATGTGGGATCTTAATTCCCTGACCAGGGATCGAACCCAGGCCCCCTGCATTGGGAGCGTGGAGTCTTAGCCACTGGATCACCAGGGAAGTCCCTACCTGGGTATGCTTTCTAATGTGCAAAATATACTAGTGCAGAAGAATATGATTTGTAAATAATTAAATAGGTTCTTTGGGATTTCACACTCAAAATGTGTCTTTGCTGTGGAGCAGAAAAATAATGATCAAAGTAATCTGGTGAGGGCTTCCCTGGTGGCGCAGTGGTTGAGAGTCCGCCTGCCAATGCAGGGGACACAGGTTCATGCCCCTGTCCGGGAAGATCCCACATGCTGCGGAGCGGCTGGGCCCGTGAGCCATGGCTGCTGAGCCTGCGTGTCCGGAGCCTGTGCCCTGCAACGGGAGAGGCCACAACAGTGAGAGGCCCGCATACTGCAAAAAAAAAAAAAAAAAAGTAATCTGGTGACCACTGTAAAATCATTGGGGCTGGATTCTGCCCCCCCCCCCATATTCATATGAAATCCTAACCCTCACTACCTCAGAATGTGACTGTATTTGGAGAGGGGGTCTTTCAAGTGGTAATTAAGTTAAAATGAGGTCACTAGGGGGGGTCCTAATCCAATATGACCAGTGTCCTTATAAGAAGAGGAAATTTAGACACAAACAGACAGAGGGGAGACCACATGAGGGAGAAGACGGCCGTCTGCAAGCCAAGGAGAGAGGCCTCAGAGGAAACCAACCCTCCTGACATCTTCATCTTGGACTTCCAGCCTCCAGAACTGTGAGAAAATGCATTTCTGTTGTTTAAGCCCCCCAGTCTGGCACTTTGTGAAGGTAGCTCTAGCAGACTAAGACAACGGCCCTCATTCTGACCCCTGCTGGAAGGAGATTGGAAATCTCTCCCATCTGAGTCGAATCCTTCCCTCTTTGTATAGAGTCCTGTGGGTTCTCCATCTCCTGGCCTCACTATTCTAAGTGTACCTCATGATGGAGTCCTTTGTAAGCAGCAAAGACATAGGAAATACCTCTCCTGCCTGGTCCCACACTACCGCCAGCCCAGCCTTCCGCTTGCCCACCCCCCTTTATACACCTGGCCGTGGAGACACTTATTCCAGCCCCACCAGGACTGAGGCCATTGCTGGGTCAGTGACTTGCCCAATTTCACTAAATAAGTTGTTGGCTAAGACTGGTGTCAAAATCCATCCCTAATTATTCAATCTATAACCTTGGCAAACGTGTTCCCAATGTGTGCCAAGTGACTTCAAAACATTTTTGACCAGCTTCCCCTCTCCTAGAATAAGTATCCATTAGTAGCCTGAAAAAAAAACCCCTAAGAGTTCATTAAAATTATTAGTTGCCAGTGTGAATGTCTTTCTTTCACCTGAGCCCTCTTGGCTGGAGTTAATTTGTCATGATACTGTAACCCAAATTTTATAATTAATTTGTCATGATACTGTAACCCAAATTTTATAATTACCTGGTTGTAGCACAGTCAAAAACTTTCAAGTGGTATAAAATGTCTGCTCTAACGCAGGGTTAGAGGTTTGGAAAATAAACCATTTAAAAGAAGTTCTAAGTCTAGCCATCCTACTTAAACCTGTTACTCTTAGTGTAATTGGTCACATGCATCTGTGCAGTTTTTTGGGGTTTTTTGTTTTTTAATTTATTTTTGGCTGCGTTGGGTCTTTGTTGCTGTGCGCGGGCTTTCTCTAGTTGCGGTGAGCGGGGGCTACTCTTCGTTGTGGTGCGCGGGTTTCTCATTGTGGTAGCTTCTCTTGTTGCAGAGCACAGGCTCTAGGTGCACGGGCTTCAGGAGTTGTGGCGCGCAGGCTCAGTAGTTGTGGTGCACGGGCTTAGTTGCTCGGCAGCATGTGGGATCTTCCCGGACCAGGGCTTGAACCCGTGTCCCCTGCATTGGCAGGTGGATTCTTAACCACTGCACCACCAGGGAAGCCCTGTGCAGTATTTTTCTAGTAGTTGACACACAATGTGTTAGAATATTTGGCAAAAAAAGAAGCATGAGATATTTTTATTCAGATTGTGATTCCTAAGCAAAAATGCACAAACGTAAAAAGAAATTCTTCCTGGGAGGTGATATTGATCTCATGAGGGGCAGTGGACACTGTTGTGAAGAAAACTCACTGGCTTTAAGCAAGGTATTTACGTTCTTTGGCCTCAATTGTCCCATCAATAAAGTGGGATTAAAACAGTTTCCTTGCCTGGGTGCTATAAACATTGTGTTTGGTACCTAGTTAAGCTCAGGAATAGTCAAGAAATAACTTTTGGGAAAAAAAAACCGTAAAGTTGCATGACATACAGGCATACATATTTCTATTTCATTAATATTCTGTGACAAAGTGAGATGCAGAAATCTAATGAAAGGATACAATAGGAGCTGATTTTTCATTGAGGGGGGAAAAGTGGTTTCTTTCTCCATCCCAGAACCAAGGGCTGGTCAGAGGAAAGAATGGGGACAATTTCAGCAGAAAATAACCAAATGTCGGAAGAAAATTTGCAAAAACAATTGATTTCCTTCCCAAGGACTGGAAGTGGCATAGGCAGTTGGGCAATAAAGGAGCTGCAGTCATTTTCTGTCCCATTTCTACAAATGGCAACAAAAACATGATGGCGGAGAACAACGCCAAGTGACAATCTTCATTTCATTCCTCGGGGATAGAAAACACATCCGTTTATTAAGTCTTTAAAAGCTATAACCACAGATTGCAGCAACAAGACGCTACAGAGAAAAGAGTGCTTGGGTTGAGCCAACCGTATGTGGCAACCAAATGAAAAGATGATTCCCGTATGGAGGCGCAGCGGGCCAGTCCCCGGGAAGAGCATGAACGGAGTTCTCATTTACAGCGGAGATGCTGACACACGGTGCGTTTTCCTCCGCAGACAGGCAAGCTCCCTGGAAAAGGAAGATTAACGCAAGCGGAGAATATGAACTCTCCCTAGCAAACCATGTCCATTTTCTGCCTGGGGAGACCCCTAAGAAGTGGACGGCCCTGACCCTGGATTAGGAGGATGTGAATGGGTTCTGCCCCAAGTACTGCCCCTGTTTCCCACCTCTGCCCAGCTTGACTTTGACAATGAAGCCTCACTTGCCCCATCATCCCTGGGCAAGAGCTTGTCCACCGTTTTACCAAAAACAGAGCCTTTCCCATTTAAATTGCAAAGGTTTGTTTATGTCAAGTTTAACATATTTTTGTAGAAATCTTTTCAAAATGAACGTCAGACCCCCCTGAACTGAACATTAGTGAGATGGCACGTGAGTAAGTACAGAGCGCGTGGCACAGAACACACACCAGGCAGTGCCCTATGCCTGTTGCTCTGTTTATTCCTTTTTATAATTCAAGGTCATCAATGTGACTATTGCTGATGGAGGGACGCCTCTGCAGAAGTGGACAAGGTGCAAGATGAAGTGGAGAGATATAGAGGACTATGCTTTTCGAGTATTTGTGTCTGTGGTTTCTCTCCCCTCCCCCCTTTCACCATTAGGCTATTCATGGTCATTTCTCAGTCCCCTTCTCTACACTGTTTCGCGTACACAGGCTCAGTACCTTCCCTGAACAACAGATTTGTTCATAAAACTCTCTACGAGCAAACTCCACGAGGGCACTGACTGGGTAACGCCACCAGACACGCCCTGACACGGCAGCTGTTCTGCTTCCCCAAACCTCTGTCTCCCACTCTTGCCCCTCTCAGCAAGGGAAATGCCACCCTTCCAGCTGTTGAAGCCTCCAGACACGGAGTCCTTCTTGACAAGCCTCCTTCCTCGCTCCCCACCCCCAGGCAATCAGCAAATCCTGTAGCCCCTCCTTTCAGAATAGAGGCAGAAGCTGATCACGCCTCACCTCATCCTCCGCTACCACCTTGGCCCAAGGCACCGCCTCCTCTCCCCCAGATTACTGGCCTTGCCTTCCTATTCTCAGCTCATAAGCAGAGGGCATCCTTTTAATCACGTCACTCCTCAAACTCCTTTTAGTGGCCTGCGAGGCCCACTCACCTGGATCCTCATGACCGCGCTGCCCTTGCATCCGTACCCTCTTCCTCCTGGCTCACTCAGCTTCACCCAGCGCCCTGGCCCCCTTGCTGTGCTTCACACAAGCCAGACACTTTGCTGCCTCGGGGCCTCTGCACTGGCCCTTTCTTCTGTCTACAGTGCTATTCACCTAGATGTGGACATGATTCTTCTCCCAGCTTCAGATCCCTGCTCAAACATTACTTTCTAGCAAGGCCCTCTCTCTTCCTCTCCTTATTCTGCTTGAACACTTGTCACTACCCAACAAAAAGTAGAGTTTGCTTGTATATCTTGTTTATTGCTTCCACCAACTAGAATGTGAGCTCCATGAGAACAGGGATTTTTTTTTTTCATATCTTGTTCACTACTATATCTCTAACTCCTAAAACAGTACCTGGCACACAGCTGGTCATCAATAAATATTTGCTGAGTGAAGACTGTTTTACTGTAGTCATTGAGCCTGCTCCTAGACGTATAGGGGTAGTGATTATGAGCAAGGATTTTAAAGTCAGGCTAATGAAGATTCAAAAACCTGCTCTAACCCCATTTTAGCTGTGTGACCTTAGGCAAGGTGTGAACTTCTCTAAATGTAGTTTTATCCTCCTTAAAACAGGCATGACGGTGTACAAAAAAGTACGTAAAGCACTGAGCACAGAACCTAGCAAACTTATCATTCAGTACATACGCCTTGTTATAAGTATTCTTCCCATGACCACCCCTCAGGGCAGGTGGCTATCATCTATCCCCTGTTGACCACAAAACCCCCAGCTCATCTCCTTGACTCCAGCGTTTCCCCACACCCCAGCATCTTCTACACACTAGGACCAGAGTCATCTTCCAGAACACAAATCTAATTGGTAATACAGAGATCCAAAGAATCTCTCTTACAAAAAAAACTGACAATAAATTGTCAAAGCCAACTTGGCCAGAAGTCACGAAGTTATCCAAAGGCTTGCAGTAATCTGGGAAGATTTCATTCAACCTAAATGGCTAAATCTTGGTAAGAACAGTGAGGCTTATGGTGTTTTAACTTGCCCTGTTCCAATCTACCCACCTCCAGCTCCATGGTTGCCTTGAAAACCAGTCCTAGTAAAACCAGTCGCCTGAGAGCCATCAGACAGATGGAAATGGAGTCGGAGCTCCTCTGAAGCTTCGTTCCTGGGGAACTGTCAGTACTTGACCTCTCTGGTAGCTCCCTGGAAGACTTCACTTGCAAAGTCATCCCTGTTTCACCTGACTTGGCATTCACTCCACCAAAATGCCTTTTCCCCGGGGGTGATGGTCAAAAAAACATTAAAGGCAACTGTTTAACTTTGTGGCTGGGAGCTCTGTGGCTGCCTGAGGGCAGTGAACAACGGGGACAAACAATTAGCCAAAGAGCTTCAGAGGAAAAGCTGAGGGATGAATCTCCAAAGGGGCTTTGAAAAGCTTCCACATATTCATGGTAATCTCGAAGGCCACGTGCGTGTGCAGGGCTATGAGCGTGCCTAGGGCTGTGCGTATGCTCACAAAAGACGTCAGAAGGCCCTACCTTCTCACCTATAGCTGTCCTTGATGCTCTGCACAAGCAAGAAGTGAAAGCTGAGGCACAGTTGTCAACTGCCCGGCTGAGTGTTGGAGATGAGCCCCACCAAGCACACAGAGCCCTTGGCAAAGACTGGGAGATTTATTGGTTCTAGAAATTTAAGGAAATATCTGTCCATTCATTAACTGACCACTGAGCTAACTGAGCACAGAGTACGATGACTAAACATGAAAAAGATTACAGACTTTACAGAATTAGTTCAGAAAAGCTATTAAAAAAAAACCAAGGGCTTCGCTGGCGGTGCAGTGGTTGAGAGTCCGCCTGCCGATGCAGGGGACACAGGTTCGTGCCCCAGTCCGGGAATATCCCACGTGCCGCGGAGCGGCTGGGCCCGTGAGCCATGGCCGCTGAGCCTACGTGTCCGGAGCCTGTGCTCCGCAACGGGAGAGGCCACAACAGTGAGAGGCCCGCGTACCGCAAAAACAAACAAACAATAACAACAACAAACACTGGAGAGAGCCAAAATAAATAAATAAATATTTTTTAAAGAAGAAAGAAAGGAGGAGATAATGCGACACGGGTGGGAGGGGAGGTTGCTGAGCACCGTGCAAATGCTCTGCATGTGCCAGCTCAGGTGGCCTTCACACCCACCTGCGAAGGCATTGTTCTCATCTTACAGATGGTTCAAAACCAGTCCCAGTGCAGTGAGGTAACTTGCTGTGGTCATACAGCCAGGAAGTGGCAGGGGAGGCGGGGCGTGGCCCCTGAGAATCTGCTGTGAGCATCCCTACTCTTCACCTTCAGGCAGATCTGCAGGGGGAACACCTGATGTGCCTTTAAAACACCCGCGAGCTGTCTGAAGTAGTCATTAGCTGAATACATGCTTTTTCAGCAAGGGATAATAATGATATCAATAATCAGGTTCAGCATGCATTGGGTGCTACATTGATAAGCGCTACCAGAGCGGAACTGGTCTCTATCCTTCTCACACGCACCGGGTAGTTGGACACAGTCCTCGAGCCTCACGGGATATTCGTTAAGTACTTATTGACTGAAGGTCCTGGGGCCACTTGGAAAGGCACTGGAGCGAAGTTATCAGAGTCCACGTGTTCTCAAGCATCATTTCAATAGGTTTCCATCTGGAGGCAGCATGACGCTGGCGTCACCCTCAGTTCTGTCACAGAACAGAGGCTGTCAGGCTACAGGCGTTTTTTTTTTGTTTTTTTTTTGTTTTTTTTTTTTTGCGGTACGCGGGCCTCTCACTATTGTGGTCTCTCCCTTTGCGGAGCACAGGCTCCGGACGTGCAGGCTCAGCGGCCATGACTCACGGGCCCAGCCGCTCCGCAGCATGTGAGATCCTCCCGGACCGGGGCACGAACCCATGTGCCCTGCATCGGCAGGCGGACTCTCAACCACTGCGCCACCAGGGAAGCCCTACAGGTGGTTTTTAATGGACATGTTTAACACCAAACCGGTAGGTGGGGTCCGAGTGGCCATTTTTAAAAATGGCTCAGCTCTGAACTGGTTAATTTTTGCTCATGTTCAATAACTTTTAAAAATTAGAATATGCTCAGGGTTAAAAGACTTTCTCAATATCCCTGCCTCACAACTAAGAAGGAGTGTAGTAGTAGAATCCACTGCGTGTCATAACCTCAAGGTGACATTCTGACCCGACTTTGGAATAAACAGACTTAAAACAGTATTTCACAAGAAGAAACAATTCTATTAATCCTAAATTTTAAGAGCTTTTAACTTTGCCTTTTTTCTCCTCTTGTAACTATTAATGTAGATGGAGCATGGAAATCATCTTGCGGGAAGAATAGCATCCTTTGTTGGCTAATGTTTTTTCCTTTTGTTCACTATTGTGAAATGGAATTCTTTAATAGATGATGCTTAATGTTCTGTGTTAACCTCTCTTAAGGCTCTGTCGAGCATGACAAATGTGTGGATGATTACTTTTCGGTTTTCATTGAGAAGATAAAACATTAATATATTAAGTTTGTATTTTAAGCAAGTTCTTCTACACGAGGCCTTTAATTGTTTAGCCTTGTCGTTGACACATAGGAGTTCAGTTGCCCAGTTTCCAGCCGATGCGGCCCTTTCCCTTCAAGGTTCTGGGCTTCTCCACCGCCTTCTCCATCTGGCTTTCCCAGGAGGTAGAGTTGGTGTCCAGAGCAGTTCCCTCGTGTGCTCACTTCTAACTGAGAACTACAGAGCAGTGGGGTGTCCCTCACAATTCGGGGGAGTAAGGGGTGCTGCTTTTGAATCGCACACTTCTCTCTAGCGTGAGCTCAATCCAACACACGAAGGATTGCAGATTCACTTCCTGTCTCATCAACTTGTCATGGAAAGTTTCGAGCTGCAAAACAGCCTGTCCTTTTACCTGCAAAGCTTGAAGCTCTTGGATCGAAGAAGGAAATAGCTTATTTGGGTTGAAAAAAGACAATTTGATTTTAGGATGGTTAAACACAGGGTTACTGAAACATTAAAACCAAACAACTTTTAGCCTAATAAGAGATTCAGGTGGTTCCGCTGGTAACTCATTAATGCCACCTAAAGCCAGGCCTCCTTCCTTTGGAGATGTACAGTATTGAGGGGCTTACTGGGTGAGGGGAGAGGAAGCCACCTTAGAGGTTCTCATGAGACAGGTCAGGAGAGCATATTGTGGAACAGGACTGTGAGCCGTGAGACAACAGCCACGTGGTCCAAAGTTATCTTATGCACAGATACACGTGTGCGCGTGAACAGACGCCCCCTCCCCTCCACACGCACACAGCCTACAAGCCTGTCGGTGTCTGCAAAAGTCACTTGCCTGCAAAGCCAACAGAACTCTCACTAACCACGTGGTCTGCCAGTACCCTGACAGATTAGGTTCGACCATAGTGATTTAAAACCTTATTATTACCGGGTTATTCAATTAGTGATCTTAGACAAAGTACCCAACCTTTCTGAGCCTCAGTTTCTTAATCTATGAAATTGATTAAATAATTCCTTTTAGGCAGGGTTGTTGGTGAGGATTAGCAATAACAGCTGAAACATCCAGCAGAGTAAGTGGAACATAGCCAGTGCCCAATACACAGTGCAAATTGCTATGACTTTTATTCTCTCTTTTTTTTTTTTTCGGTACGCGGGCCTCTCACTATTGTGGTCTCTCCCGTTGCGGAGCACAGGCTCCGGACGCGCAGGCTCAGCGGCCACGGCTCACGGGCCCAGCCGCTCCGCGGCACGTGGGATCCTCCTGGACCGGGGCACGAACCCGTGTCCCCTGCATCGGCAGGCGGACTCTCAACTGCCGTGCCACCAGGGAAGCCCCCCTTTTATTCTTATTTTTAATCAGGGGATGAAGATCAGGGATTTGAGGGAAATGAATGTCAATTGTCTTTTTAAAAGAAATGTTGCAGGGCTAAAGTAGTTTTTCTTTAAAACGTTGCCTACAGTGTCCTTACCAGATCTTTAAGATTGTGACCCTGTGTGTGTGTGTGTGTGAGATAAAACCTGCTTTAACAGCTATTTTTAAAATTAATTATTTAATTATTTTTGGCTGCATTGGGTCTTCGTTGCTGCGTGTGGGTTTTCTCTAGTTGCGGCGAGCGGGGGCTACTCTTCGTTGTAGTGCGCGGGCTTCTGATTGCGGTGGCTTCTCTTGTTGTGGAGCACAGGCTCTAGGCGCGTGGGCTCAGTAGTTGTGGCTCGCAGGCTCTAGAGTACAGGTTCAGTAGTTGTGGCGCACGGGCTTAGTTGCTCCGCAGCATGTGGGATCTTCCCAGACCAGGGATCGAACCTGTGTCCCCTGAATTGGCAGGCGATTCTTAACTGCTGCACCTCCAGGGAAGTCCCACAGCTATTTTTAAATCTTTTAAAATGTGTTGAAATTACATGTGTACAGGAAAGGATGGGACTTGTTTCTGGTTCTGCAGGTAAGAAGCTTGCGAGTTGCCCCTCTGTCCTAACAAGTAAAAGTTGAACAGACTGAAAACCAACCCTAGGATCCAATAACAGAGGGAGGGGACACAGGACAAACCTTGGCCCCCAAGATTTGGAGAGACATCCAGGCAAGTACAGGGAGGGGCAGCTGCCCAGAGCAGACTCAGTGGGAACCAGTGCCAGGAACCAGTGCCGGGAGGAAAACCTCGGCTGTGACGGACAAACCCCCAGAGGATCCGCACAGACAAGACTGAGAGCTAAAAACTCCAGGGAGACCCAGTCATAGGGGGCCCACAATCCTATGAGATTTACCTCCAGGAACTCGGCCAGGTTCCCACAGTAAATATCAGAGAAAAGCACCATCCCCTGCTCCCAGCAGCCGGAGGGGAAAAGGAACTGTGCTGAAATACCCCAGACATATTTCTCTTGGGACTGACACATACATACTACTATACATAAAATAGATAACTAATAAAGACCTACTGTATAGCACAGGGAACTCTACTCAATATTCTGCAATGGCCTATATGGGAAAAGAATCTAAGAAAGAATGAACATATGTATATGTATAACTGATTCACTGTGCTGTACACCTGAAACTAACACAACATTATAAGTTAACTCGACTCCAGTAAAAATAAAATAGAATAAAAGGAAATACACCGGAGCCCTCTATTCTTCTTAACAAGGCCTGCCATCAGGGGAAACTAGGTAACAAGACCTGCTGGGGTATGCTCAGAGCCAGACTGACTGGGGAAGGGACACAGTCACCTCCAGCCCACCCTAGCCATCCTGTCCCACCTAAAAGAGGAGAAAAAAACCCTGAGAAACACTTGTGAAGCTCACAGGCCAGAGGCACAGACTCACGAAAGCACTGTCACCTAATCATAGAATTAGAACACGTCCCCACCCTTCACACCTCAGGGCCACATCACCGAAGGCCTATTTACGGCAGTTCCTTTTATCCAGCACACCATGTCTAGCTATTAAGAAAAATTACAAGGTCTACCAAGAGGCAAAAATCACAGAGACAGAGTGAGCATCAGAACCAGACATGGAAAGCACATTGGAATGATCAGACCAGGAATTTAAAACAACTCTGATTAATATGCTAAGGACTCTAGTGGAGAAAGAAGCAGCACACAGGACAGATGGGCAATGAAAGCGGCGAGACTGAACTCCTAAGACGGAACCAGAAAGACAGGCTAGAGATCAAAAGCGCTGTAACAGAAATGAAGAATGCCTTTGATGGGCTTAGAGGCAGACCTTGTTTTATTGCACTTTGCTTTATTTTGAGTCACAGATACTGCGTTTGTTTTACCCGTTGAAGCAACCCTGCATAGAACAAATCTATCTGCACTATTTTCCCAACAGCATTTGCTCACTTTTATGTGTCTGTGTCACGTTTTGGTAAT
Organism: Mesoplodon mirus; assembly: GCF_964341445.2. Lineage (NCBI taxonomy): Eukaryota > Metazoa > Chordata > Mammalia > Artiodactyla > Ziphiidae > Mesoplodon > Mesoplodon mirus. Next base: position 7,133,842 of record NC_138993.1, read on the forward strand.
TCTCACAATATTTCAAGCTTTTTCATTATTATTATATTGGTTAGAGTGCTACGCGATCAGTGATCTTTGATGTTCCTATTGTAATTGTTTTGGAATGCTTCATACCACACCCACAGAAGATGGAGAACTTAATAAATGTGTGTTCTTTTTCCCCCCGCCCCTTTTTTTGGCTGCGCCACATGGCTTGTGGGATCTTAGTTCCCCAACCAGGGATTGAACCCACACCCTTGGCAGTGAAATCACGGAGTCCTAACCACTGGACCGCCAGGGAATTCCCAATAAATGTGTGTTCTGACTGCTCACCAGGGCCATTACCCTCTCTCCCTCCCTATTCCTTGAGACACAACAATATTGAAATTAGGCCAATTAATAACCCTACAATGGCCTTTAAGTGTTCAAGTGAAAGAAAGCATTGAACATCTCTCACTTTAAATTAAAAGCTAGAAATGATTAAGCTTAGTGAGGAAGGCATATTGAAAGACTAGATAGGCCGAAAGCTAGGCTTCTTGAGCCAGTTAGCCAAGTTGTGAATAAAAAGGAAAAGTTCTTAAAGGAAAATGAGCATTGGCTTCAATTTAAAGTCACCATCTACATTAGTCCTTAACCAGAGTGTCAGCCTGTCCTCTGAAGCCAGGCATTGACTTTTCCTCTCCAGCTATGAAAGTCCTAGAAGGCTGTTTAGACCACGTTGAAAACCTGGATGACAGCACGTCTGTTTACAACATGGTTTACTGAATATTTTAAACCCACAGTTGAGACCTACTGCACAGAAGAAGAAGAAAAAAGATTCCTTTCAAAATATTACTGCTCACTGGTGACTGTTGAGAAAAAAACCCACCCACCTGGAATTCTGTACCCTACAAAGTTATCCTTCAAAAGTGGAGGAGAAATAAAGACTTTTTCAGACAAACATGCAGGAAATTTGTTGTCAGTAGACCTGCAATATATGTCAAAAGAAGTTCTTTCAAGAGAATGAAAAAATATAGGTCAGAAACTCAGATCTATGTAAAGAAAGAAAGAATATCAAAGAAAGAACAAGTGGGGACTTCCCTGGTGGCACAGTGGTTAAGAATCCGCCTGCCAATGCAGGGGACACGGGTTCGAGCCGTGGTCCGAGAAGATCCCACATGCCACAGAGCGACTAAGCCCATGCAGCACAACTGCTGAGCCTGTGCTCTAGAGCCCGCAAGCCACAACTACTGAAGCCCCCGTGCCTAGAGCCCGTGCTCCGCAACAAGAGAAGCCACCGCAATGAGAAGCCCGCGCACTGCAATGAAGAGTAGCCCCCACTCGTCGCAACTAGAGAAAACCCACACGCAGCAACGAAGACCCAATGCAGCCAAAAATAAATAAATAAATAAATAAAAGAATAAGTGAAGGTAAAAAACCAAAAACTTTTATTTTTCTTATTCTCAATAATATTAGCAAAAACATATTGATTATGTATACTTATGTATTTGGTAACCTAGGTGAAATAGACCAATACCTTCAAAGACACAATCTGTCAAAAAAAATGGAAGATATGAATAGGCCTGTATCTATTAAAGAAATTGAATCAAGAATTAAAACCTTCCAACCCAGAGATCACCATGCCCAGATGGGTTCACTGGTGAATTCAACCGAACATTTAGAAAGAAATCATACCAATTTCCTACTATCTATTTCAGAGGATAGAAACAAAGGGAATACCTCTAGCTCATTCTATGAGGCCACTATTATCCTGATACCAAAATCATACAAAGACACTACAAAGAAAAAAATTAAAGATCAGTATCTTTCATGAATATAGAAGCAAAAATCCTCAACAAAATATTAGCAAATTGAATCCAAAAAAGTGTAAAAAGAATTATACACCATGACCTAGTGGGATTTATTCCAAGTATGCAAAGCTGGTTCAACATTCAAAAATCAATTAATATAACCCATCACAACAACAGACTGAAAAAGGAGCATGAGAATGTTCTGGAAGAGTTTAAGCCCAGCTCTCACCATTCCCCACCACCCTGTCTTGGGATTACTGAAGCCCACCTGTTCCCACAGAAATAGGCAGCAACAGCCCAGTTCTTGGTAGTATCACCTCCCCCCAACCCAGCTGAGCCGAGGTGCTGATGACCCCAGGACTGGAGCCTGGCAACCTGGGGGCCCTGAGGGTTTAAAGGTACAGCTCTGGGCAGTGCCATCAGTGAGGGGTGGCTGCAGTGTTTCTGTGGTTCCCGGGGCTTTACTCGGGAGCTTCCCTCTGCTCCCCTTAAACTCACGGCGGGAGACACATGAGGGCCTCCATCGTGGCTTCTTGGTAACACACGTTAGCAGAGAGGGAAGCGGACACGGTCAGGGAAACAGAGCTCCTAGGCCAAACCACACCTCTGCGGAGAACAACCACTAGAAGAAAGACATGAAGCCAACAGCATGCATCCCTGAAGCAGAAGTGTTGGGATAAATGGACCAAGGGGTAAGTTAACACAATAAATAAGCTCAAAGAGGTAAGAGAGCATAAAAGTCATGTGAACCGGGAAAAGAAGTTACCGAATAAGAAGCAAGTGCCTGATATACTCAAAGTGGGGCAGGAGGTCATTCCGAGATCCAGTGGAATTCTCAGCACAGCAGATGGAACTCCAGCTCCCTTGTCTACCCCCCAGCGAGAGTGAGAGAGGTTACGGGGCTACCATTAGCCGCAGCCTTCCTCAGATGTTAAGGGTGTCCTCTGCAGACCTTCATCTGTCCCTCACCACACACCAGCGAGCTGCAGCGCAGACGTGGAGAACAGCACACTGCACCACGTAGGGAGTTTATTTCTAAACCACGGGTCCGACTGGGTTATTCTCCAGCTTAAACACGTTTAGTGGCTTTCTGTCATCAGCAGAAGGAACTCAGAATGACATGTGAAGCTCTTTACATCCTGGCCCCAAACTACCTCCTGCCATTTCTCCTCTAAGCACCTTACGATCTAACAACACGGAAGTCTGCATCCCAGATGGCACAGCAAAGAGGTTCCTTCCAAGCACTGATTCTGCAGATCTGTGATCGCTGCCTGGAACCTCTGGCGGGGGAGGAGTGGGACAGGCGGCCGTGGTCCATCGGCGTGTCTGCCAGGGGCTCACGAGGTGGGGAAAGCTTGCCGTGCTGTGAAGCAATGAGCCTCTGCCAGAAGTCCTCACACATACCATGGTTTTTCATAGCTTCGTGCCTTAGAAAATGCTGCTGCGCTCGCCTAGAAGGTTCTATCCCACTCTATCCACCAATTAAACTCCTACACATCCTTCTAGGCCCCAGCCCCTCACCAGGAGCCTTAGCGCCTTCCTTTCCACGAGGCCGCAGCTATGATTACAGGCACACATCACACAGCGCTGGGGGGTTGTCTATGGATTCATCTCTCCAACCGTGAACGCCTGGAGGGCAGGGACCAGGTTTCACTCTCCTCTTCATCCCCTGTGGGATGTGCAGTGCCTGTCACATAGAGACCATTTAATAAATGCTCGAGTTATTAATTAAATATGAACGTCTAGCTAGCTAATTAATCATAATGGATAATTATACATTACTAGAGGATCTGTCCAGGATGATTCCTTGGAATTCCTGCCTTGAGGGAAAGTAAAATTAGTCTAGTCTGGCTGGTCCTAGAGGCAGCTCAGCATCATTTAATTACAGGTCTTGTTAGGCCTCCTCTGAGCACCTGCCTGTCCTCTAGACTGAGGCTCCCCGCTGAAGGGCCCCCCGGTTTCCACCGCAGAGGCTGCCGGCCTAGCAGTGCCAGCCAGTGTCAAGCAGGGAATGTGTCCGAGATTAAAGGTTTGGTTTTCAAATCTCCTAGACCCCCAAAGATGACCCTGTACTGTGGAGGGAGACTTCACGTTCTTTAACAGGCAAAAGACCCGGGGCTGTCTGACCAGCCAGAATGAATGATTTTCAATATCAAGCTGAGCTTCCTGGAGGGTCGGGGCTCCATCCAGAGTGAGCACAGGGGTCCTGGGCACCGTTGACTGTCTCGTCTCTCACTGCGCCCTCCCCCAGGCACATCCCCTGGGCTGCTTCGTCTCTGGGGGAGGTGTTTCCTCAACCTGGAATTCTCACCCCACTCCCGCCCCGCCCACCGTCTGCTGGTAAACACCTACTCACTGGTCTTTTAAAACTCAGGTCAGTAGGTTCATTTGTACCATTTTTTTAGATTCTGTACATAAGCGATGTCATATGATATCTGTCTTTCTCTGTCTCACTTACTTCAAGCAGTAGGTCAAATGAACCTACTTACAAAGCAGAAACAGACCCAGATGTAGAAGACAAACTTATGGGTACCAGGGACGGAAGGGAGGGAGGGATAGGTTGGCAGGTTGGGATTGACGTATACACACTAGTATGTATAAAATAGATAGATAAGATAGATAGGGCCTTCCCTGGTGGCACAGTGGTTGAGAGTCCACCTGCCGACGCAGGGGACACGGGTTCGTGCCCCGGTCCAGGAAGATCCCACATGCCGCAGAGCGGCTGGGCCCATGAGCCATGGCCGCTGAGCCTGCGCGTCCGGAGCCTGTGCTCCGCAACGGGAGAGGCCGCAACGGTGAGAGGCCCACGTACCACAAAAAAAAAAAAAAAAAAAAAAAAAAAAGAATAGATAGATAAGGACCTACTGGTAGAGCACAGGGAACTCTACTCAATACTCTGTAATGACCTGTATGGGAAAACAATCTAAAAAAGAGTGGATATATGTATATGTATAACTGATTCGCTTTGCTGTACAGCAGAAACTAACACAACATCGTAAATCAACTATACTCCAATAAAAGTTAATTTTTAAAAATAACTTAAAAAAAAAAAAGTCAGGTCAGGCATCACCTTGCTGAGGAAGCCTCTCTGATCCCCCAGCCCCCAGGCCCAGGCCCCAGTAAGCATGGACCCTCTTTCTTTCAGGCCCTTCTAGCCAAGCCCCTCCCACTCGATGGTGTTATTTGTGGGACTGAGTCTGCAGACATCCTTGCTGGGAGGCCAGGACAGTTAGGGACAAAGGGACTGGTTCTCCCACCATCGCAGGAAACAGTCCCAGGCCAAAGCCTGAGACAGCTACCCCAGCAGCAGGGCAGGCAGGCGGGGGCAGCTGGCACAGCCATGGTGGGCTGTGTGGTCCTGCTGGGCGTAGGCCATCAAAGGTGGGCAGGGCCGGGCTTTGGTGCAAGCAGAGAGGGCTGGCACCACTGCGGCTTCAGGCCTCCCCTGGGAATTTGTTTGCCCTCAATGTCGACATGCATCTTTGAAGCACTTCTTCTTTCCTGCCTCTGCTAGAGAAAGGAAACTAACTCGGAGCACAAGAATAGATTGCCAGGTAGGGATTCCCTGGCCGTCCAGTGATTAGGCCTCTGCGCTTTCACTGCTGAGGGCGTGGGTTCAATGGGGAACTAAGATCCCGCAAGCTGTGGGGCGTGGCCAAATAAAAAAAATATTGCCAAATCAATTAGGAATGCCAAATATATTGCATTCCTTCATTGCAAGGAATGCAAACCTCCTTGGCGGGCTGTAGAGGCCACCTGGGGTTTACGCGAGCTCAACCTGCCTCGCTGAGGGATGGGAGCCCCACGGGGTGACAACAGCCAGAGGCAGCAGAGAACACGCCCCCCGCCCCCCATCAGAAGAGCTTCGGAGCTAAGAGATCCTGAGTCAGTTGACCATAGGAGGATAAGAATTAGAGAAAATGGTACCAACTTTTTGTAGGCATTTCTTCCATGGTTGTTTTTCAAGAACTATCTGCTTCAGGAGTTAATACTAAGCTCAACTTTTTTAGGGGAGAGAACTCTTTCTGAAAATTACAGGCAGAAAAGCATCTGGAATTCCCTCCCCCTCCCCTAAACCTGGTTTTGATTTCAGCCTGCCCATCCAGGCTGGGCGGCCAGGCACCCTAAGCACGGTGCAAGAGCGGGCCTCCTAGAGTTACAGAAACAGTGTTTTACAGCTGGCTTAGCTTTTAAAGATTAACTTAGAAAAATAGTAAATGCATAGCACTTATTATGTGCTGGGCCCTGTTCTAAAGTCTTCACGTGAATTATTTATTTAATCTTCCCAACAACCTTCTCGGGTAGCTACCATTATGATCTCCGTTTAACAGATAAGGAACCTGGGGCTGAAAAGTGCCAGCGACTTGCCCCAGGTCTCCCAGCTAGAGGGAGAGACAGCTGGGGTGAACAGCCAGCCAGCGGCCGGCCTCCAGAGCGCCCGCTTTGAACCACCACACTGTCCCACCTTCAGCATGAAAGCCAGGGTGAGGTGTGCAGGACACAGAGGATGGTCACCCCATCACGGTGGGGTGACGGAAAGGCTAAATTGGATTTGGAGGTGACTCTTCCAGGGCGAGGATGGATGAGGGAAAGGAGTGAGAAGCCGGGGTGTCCGTGGGGCTCTGGTGAAAGAAGCGATCGCCTGGGATGACTAAGGGTAGCCAGGGGGCCGGTGTGGACGCGTCAGAGGGACAGTCACGGGTCAGAACTAGAGAGACGCAGAAGACAAGTGAAGCCAAGATGCATCCCTAAGTGGAGGATGAGAGCGGGCGCCACCGAGGGCCGAAACCACCACGGACAAGGAACCAGGAGGTGGGAACCCATGTGCAGAGGCAGTGATGGCCCAGCTGCAGCCTCCTGGTGTGTCCAAAGATCAGCCACCTGAAGGCCACGGGGTCGGGCTGGGCACGAGGAGGAGGTCTGGGTCAGGGGTGTCATATGGTAAGATGACCACAGGTGTTTGAAGTCTGACCACTGGCGCTGAAAACTGCACCCTAGAGAGACAAACCAGGATGGACTCCTTGGGAGTACGTGGTCAGGAAACACTTGGACTGGCCTCTGAATCCCACTGGGCGGGGAGGCCACGATTTCGGGCTTCTCCCTAAAAGGCCCCGGGGAAAATCTCCCTTGTGCGGCCACCGACTCACCTGCCGTGACCTCACTCACTGAGGGTGCTGATGACAGGGCAAACCTGCCACCAGGTCACGTTCTATAAATTTTGGGCACTAAGCAAGTATTAAGCTATAAAGCAGGAGCATGGAAATCATTAGCAATGTACCAGTGATCTCATAATGTCACTGTGGAGACTTCCCAAGGAAAATAATTTCCTTTCCAAACACCAAGTATCATAATGATACAACCAAGACGGGTTTCTATTTATTCCTGGCCAGTCTCTCTCAGATTTATGTTCCAATCCTGAGAGGGGGCCTCTCACTGCATTTCGGCGCATTACTTAATCGAATGGTATGCTGGTTGACCCCAGTGTATCTTAAGGTTGCGGTTATTTATGGATATGGTTTCGCCTGTGAGGTCACTGTGAGGCCTGATCTGCATATATCTGTCAGGAGAGCTGGGGTGCTATTTGCATAAGAAGTCCTAGATCTCTTGAGAGGGCCCACAAAGAGGACCGCTGCACTGCTGTTTAGGGACCAGCTACCCAAGGGAAGACTCTAGTCAAGCCCCAGAGGAGAGCACTTTGGGAAAGCGGGGTCCCCACCCCACCTCAAGTCTAAAGTGAGCCAGTGAACACGGGCTCTGCTACAGAGGGCATCTCAGTGGGTACCGTGCATCATGGCGCCACAAGAGGCTGCAATCTTCCCAGGCCCTTCCTGGAAAAGGGGGTGTCCTTATGAGCCACACTGCACTGCAGTGGACTTTCACTAAATTTTATGAAAACCATTTCTTAAGCACCTCCTGGGGCAGGTGGGGCGAGAGAGCAAGACCAGTAGGTGTGATTCCTGACCTCGAAGTCTCTTAACGGTCCTGTGAGGAAGAGAGACTTGTGCCGTGGAAGCCGGAGCATTGGTTTATCTTATTGCTTTATGCCTTCCTGGTGGCCTGAGCCTTCTGTCATATGTAATGCCCCTCTTTGTCTCTAGGAATTTTCTTTGCTGTGAAGTCTACTTTACCAAATAATATAGCCACTCCTACTTTTTATTATTATTATTATTTGCATGGTATATCTTTTTCTATTCTTTTACTTTCAGCCTACCCATGTTGTTGTATTTGGAGTTTCTTGTAAACAACATATGTTGGATTTTTTAATCCATTCAATGTCTGTCTTTTAATTGGTGTACTTAGACCATTCACATTTAAGGTAATTATTGATGTTTCAGGGCTTAAATCTGCCGCTTTATTATTTGTTTTCTGTTTGTTTCTTCTAACTCCACCATTTCTCTTTTCTTAGCTTCCTCTGGTTACCTGAGCATTTTTTAGGGTTCCGTCTTGATATATTTATAGCGTCTTTGGGTGTTTTGTTGGGCGTAGTTTTCTCAGTAGTTGCTGTAGACATTACAACATACATATATCATTTATCACAGTCTACTGGTATCAGCGGTTCTGGTGCCACCTTGAGTGAAGTATAGAAACCTTACTAGTCCTCTCACCTTCCCCATTTTTAAAAGTTCATTTTCTTAAGTATTTCCTCCTCCACATATATTGAATACTAGTCAAATGATGTTATAATTGCTTCAACCATCAAATATGTTTTAAGAAACTCATGAGAAGTAGGATAGTCTACTTACCCCTATTCTTACCCATTCTGAGGTTCTTGTTAAAGCTCCGAGCCTTCTTCTGTTATGTCCTTTATGTCTAGAGAACTTTCTAAAAGGATAGGTTTACTAGCAACAAAATCTCCTCGTTTTTTTTTGTCTGAGAATGTCTTTATTTCCCCTTCATCCTTGAAAGATATTTTCAATAGATACAGAATTTGTGGTTGACAGTTCTTTGCTTTCAATACTTGAAAAATGTTGTGCCACTTCCTTCTGGCCACCATGTTTTCAGATGAGAAATCTGTCATTTGATTATTGTCTCCATATAAGTAAAGCCTTGTTTCTCTCTGGCTGCTGTCAAGAATTTTCTTTTTTTGGTCTTTAGCTTTTAAAAGTTTATTACACATCTTGCCGTGGGTTTCACACCATTTGGGTTCATCCCATTTGGATTTCACTCAGCATCTTGAATCAACAGATTCTTGGCTCAACCACACGGGTAACCATCCCCGCAAAAGTAGGGCACCTACTCCCACTGCCCCTTGTCTCCCAGGATCAATGTGAGCTCAGCTTCCCTCCAGGCTCCCACCGACACCTGGCAGTGGGGAGGTGAAGGGCTGACTCATGCTGCTTTGCTACTGCAGGGGCGGGGCAGACGCTCAGCTCCTTCCCGGGTCCTGCTGACACAGAGAAGTGGAAGGGGTGAATCAGCCTGCCGTCTAGCCCCATTCTGCTTCCCACCTCATTCTGTCTCCGATACCAGAGACAGGAGTTTGGGGCTCAACTAGCTACTGGACTCCACCGCCACTACCCTGGCAGGGAAATTGGAGCTCTGCCTACTTCCGCTAAGCAGGGCACAGAAGATCAAGTACCCACTTGGTCCCTAGACATCACCCAGCCAGAGGATTAGAGCATCACTGCTTCTACCAAGTCAGAGATGGAAGATTAGCCCTCTGCTTAGCTGTACTGAGCAGGGTCATCAGAGCGCTGCCGCCCGCTTCCACAGGGCAGCGGGCTTGTGGCAGAAGACCAGCTCCCTGCCTGGCCCTGCTGAAACTCGGGGGTGGAGGTGTAGTCTTTCCACTGGTGTTTGGCTAGAGCAAGGCGAGTGTTGCCAAAAAGGGTTTCTGTTGTTAGGTCACCCCTTTCTCAGTCTTTGGGCTATGGGGAACAGGCTTTTCTTGAAGATATTTTTGGTCTGGGTGGGCCTGTGGGCAATTCCAGGTGGGACGTTTATGTAGAACCCTGTCTGGAATATACTGGAGGCAATAAAGAAACCCTGGGGACCCACCACTGTGATGTTCCTCAAGTCCTGAGGACCCTGGGAAATCTGCTTTCTTCTTTCTGCTTTTCAGAGCCTTCTTATGCTTTTCTGTTGTGTTATGTCCACAGTCTTTTAGTTGTGAGAGGGAGATGCTGGGAGGAATGCAGCTACTTCATCTTGGCTGGAACCGAAGTCTGACCGTATCTGGCATATTTAGGAGAGATCAGATATGTTCCGAGAGACCCATAGCTCCCCTTGGGGTTACAGGCAATCTCAGAGTTCCCTCCTGACCAAGTGGGGTGGAGAAGTAGCTGAAAGAGCCAGTGAGCTTGCCAAAAGGTTACCATGACACGATAGGAAGTTTTTATTGCTTTGAACATAATGCCTTTCCCACAAATTAACACTAAGTCATGATCCAGGAACCCTGCACACTGAGCCAGTTTCAAAACATAAACTACAAACTTTATAGAGCACAGCTCACTTTCCCATGTTGGTCGGATACATTTGGTTGTTATTAATTACTCAGTAGGTGACCCAAGGCACTTAAAACACCACAATGAACACCATAAGTGAGTCAACGTTTCTAGAACCTAAATTCTTACATTTCTTAACTGTGGCTTTTTCAGCCTTGATCTTCAAAGGTATTTTATGAAGCATAACATACACAAGCCACCATGGTTGCATCCAAGCACGACGGGAGCAGCACGTGCGGTTAACTGATACGGGCTTTACTGGGAACTTGGTGTGAAGAAACTGAGTCAATAAGATGCCCATTGAAAAGGAGGACTTTGATATGCTGCAAGAAACAGTGACTTTTGTCCTCAATTTCTGACATGTCGTTTAACATGACGTTTTTAAACATCTGTTTCTGAAGCAGAGAAGGAAATCTCTAAGCAGCCATAACTCTTTGGTTGTGTCCCATGGCAACTACAGGCTGTATTTTTTTTTAATCCAACCAGGAAATCTTTCTTCTTCCTTTTAAACTAGTTCAAAGCCGAGCATTTAACGGGCATTTATACGTAGGGAGAGTTTGAGAGGCCACTTTTACAAATGGTGTCATGAGATGAGTCATGGTAAAGGATGTGATTCTGCTTTTGGCAGGTTTATGAATGGGGCTGCTTTATTAGCAAGCTGGGGACGAGGGGGTGCCACCTGATATTCTGAGTCAGTCCCACAGAAAAGGAGGGCAAATTGCAAGTGTACTTGTCAGGTACCTCGCTTCTGGGCACCTCTTTGAAGCAAGAGTAACTGTTCTGGCCCTTTGTTTGACTGAATGGCTTTCAGAACTGTGTTTCCAATCTCTACGACAGAAGCTTATATGGCTTCAGTGGCCGTGGATTACACAGAGAGGGTGTGTGTGTGTGCATGTGTGTGTGTGCCTGCACAGTAGGGGGAGGTCAAGGTGGTTTTTTTTCCTCAGTGAAATATATGAGGTGCCATATGGTGGAACAACCTGAGAATACCAGGTGTGCCTGCATCGGAATCTAATGTGCTGTTACCATGGAGACCAGAGCTCCCTCGGCTATGCAGGACCTCTACTTCCCCCATCGGAGGCGCTTACTTGTCTAACAGAAACAGGGGCTCTGACATACAAAAGAAGTAAACCTTGCAGGTAAGCCTTTAGCAATTTCTAATTTGTTTTTCCTTGATTCTTTCTAAAGAGTTTTCTCCCTCTCTACTCATGGCTTATTTGAGCAAAGGCTTTGTTGAACTAGCAATAATAATAACGGCATTTATTAAGATGATGCTTTGTGTTATACATACTCTATCTACCCTCTGGAGGGAGTGTTTTATCTATATTTTTACAGAGGAGAAAACCAAGGCTTCAAGGAAATAGGATCTTTTCCCAAGTCATAAATCTCATAAACAGCTGTCCAAGTTGGAACTTGAACCCAGATCCATCTGACTTCAGCCTGTGCACTTAACTCCCTGCCAAAGGGCATTGAATTCATTACATCTGGAGTATGTCTTTTCAAAGGATCTCAAGCTTTTTAGTCCTATGAACTAAGAACTGAGAAGTAAAAGAAAAAGGATGTGAAGTTCCTGAAAGCTTTAGAATAGCCAAGTAATGACCTATTAACGGGACTAGCCACAACCACATTGAGAACAAATGGCTAAGATTTACTGAGCATCTGTATGTGTCACTCATTCTTTCAGAGAATACATATTGAGACCTACTTTATGCCAAGCATTGTTCTAAGTCCCGTGGATGCAATGGTGAGCAAAACTAACGAATCAGACAAAAATCCCTGCCTGTGGGGACTTCTTAGACTCCCCAGTTTGTGTCTGCATCAGACACTTGGCCATGGGAACTCAGAAGTGGTAAAACATGGTCCTTACCCTGGAGTTTATGATTAAGAAGCCAAGACAGACGCACAGATAACCTAACTGTACTGCACTGAGATAAGTACTAGACTCCAGAGGGGTATGAAGTTCTGGGAATGGTGGCTACTGGGTGGGCATAGGGGCTTCCAAGGTTCTTCTTGCTAGCTTTAGATGGCTAGAGCCCTCAAGAGATTCCAGACCCACTGACCTGCCTGGAGGTCCTCTGGGACCCTCAGGGCCAACTCTTGAGAAACAGGAACCCCTCAGGTGGCACATTCTCATGCAGGTCTTTGTCCTGTAGGGACTATCTTACCAGGTCTCCCTCACTTGTGTATCAGGCAATTGATAAGTATAGGATTTTACATCTGTTCCTAACTCACTGCATTTCTTTACATTTCATTTTGCTCATTCTAGCTCTTCCTTCCACCTGAGCTCTTTTTAAACATTATTTCAATAACCTTAAATATAATCTGTTCTTCCCAGCTTTGGGTCATCTAGAAATTTGATATCTTCACCTTCTATTAAAACACTTGGAGAACAGGGTCAAGGACAGGCCTAGAGAAAGGTATTAAAGCCTTCTTCCCAGGCCAGCAGAAATCCACCAGATAATACCCTTTGGTATAGTCATTTGACCAGCCAAGTACCCACATAACTATCACTGAGGTTACATCTCTCTACAGTGTCCATAAGGACGTCACTGGAGACGTTACCAAATGCCTTGGCAAAGTTCCTCCTTCCATCCCCACAGACACACACACACACACACACACACACACACACTTCTATCTTGGTAGATGGTTGAGGAGATTGCAGTTGCTATAAAATTCAAAATGTAAGATAAGAATACCGAATTATAGGGCCTCCCTGGTGGCGCAGTGGTTGAGAGTCCGCCTGCCGATGCAGGGGATACGGGTTCGTGCCCCGGTCTGGGAGGATCCCATATGCCGCGGAGCGGCTGGTCCCGTGAGCCATGGCCGCTGGGCCTGCGCGTCCGGAGCCTGTGCTCCGCAACGGGAGAGGCCACAACAGTGAGAGGCCCGCATACAGCAAAAAGAAAAAAAAAAAAAAAAAAAAAAAAAAAAAAGAATACCGAATTATCTGGCTCTAGCCATGACAGTAAACTCAGGCCTGTTGTTTACACGTGGGTTTTGCTGAAATGGTGCCAGACTGTCAAACACAAATGAAAAGTTACCAAACAATTGTCCCACTTTGTTTTATTAATTTTTGAGTAGACAAGCAGTATCGGAGCCACACATAAATGGAGTTCATTGTTAGCATTAAATAAAACAACAAAGTAAATCTAATATATTTTAATGAAATGCACGACCATGATTGTGCTGTATGGTAATTAAATAGAATTATAAGACATTAACAGCAATTGAAATAACTTTCTTACACAGTGGAAAATCCTGGGGGTGAGAACTCGGTGAAGGAAGATCCTTAAAAAAAAGGAAAAGATATGGGTAGGGGGAGGAAATTAGGTCCATCTAATAAGATCAGGGTTAGGGGTGGGTTTTGCCCTTATTTAAGCCAAGCAATTCCAAAGACTGTGGAGTTTCCAATCCCTGCCCCTGACTAAATTTACAAGCTGGGGATTTGGGCAGGGAGAATAGAGTCTAAGAATATTTGTTCAGCTCTTCTAAGAGAAAAGAAACTAAAGAGTTCTAAAAATCAAAAATCAACTAGAGCTGATTCTAGGAGTATTGTTAAGATGCTAAAAGGTGAAAGGCAGTGCCTTCCCTCTATTACAGCAACAAGAGGAAAGCGGGCCTTCCTGTTCAAGAACTTGGTGAGTCAGTTCAAATTATCTAGGAACCCATTAAAAATTCAGGCACCTAGATCACTCCGAAGCCTACTGATCAAGACCTCAAGGAAGGGGGTTTAGGCATGTGTATTTTTAAAAGTTCCCTAAGTGGTCCTGACAGTTACCCAAGTTGATTATCTAGAACCTTTATGCAGATAAATTCTGCACCTAAGGGTAATTAGAAATCACAGCCAAAGAGAGAAGAAAGATGGGGGAAAGCAAGCTGAAGAAGTAGAAAACCCCAAGGGCTACAAGGCCAATGTGTGTAAGAAAATTTAACCAGGTTGCCTTCCTAACGCCTACCACCACTCAGGGGAAAGGCACTCTGACGGAGACGGTCGAGGGGGAGCTCATTTTGATGCAGCATCGAGCAGGCCGTGTGGGATGTTAAAACATGAGGCTTGAGAAAAGCTAAGTGAGGGAACTGGGCACTTCATTTGTGGAGAGAAGATGTTTTAGGAGGCGAGAGGAAGTGATAAAACAGAAAGAGGGCTTTCCAAAATGTAGTCAGACTGATCTTGCCTCTCGTCTGCAGAAGCCAAAGCAATTTTCAGTTAACTCCTTCCTCCTCTTTTCCCTTTCACTGCCACAGGCTAAGGGTGGAAACCCTGTGTCCAGGGAGGGGCGCTCTCTCTAGCCTAGAGCACAGCCCATAGGAGCCACTTAACCTCAACGACGCTGGCAGCTCTACAAGAAATTCCGTACTTCTGTGACCTATTTCGTCTAACACACTCACAAATGCAAACAAATATTTAAATTATGCTGGTCACAGATCTAAGAGATTTTAGAATGTGAAGGGTGACTGTCAACGAAGCTTTGTGCATCGGTAGGTGCTTGCTTGTGAGCTGCCCCTCAGAGAAAGGGACTGCACTGTACACTGAAGGCTTACTGGGGCACATGGGCAGTCACCCCATTCGCTTTCCTTCTGAATCTTATGTGTGAGCCTCTCGTGCAATAGGCACTGTGTCTCCCTGGTAACCAGCCCCTCCCCAAAGTAGAGGCAGCTCCTATTTTGCCTCTTTCTGTTGTGTCCCAATCACAGTCCTCTACACGAGGCTCTTCCAGTAACTTCCATCTACTTTATCTCTTTTTCGTTGGTCCCTGACCTCAGAACTTGAAATCTCTGAAGATCAGAAGTGGGGTGCTAGGAAAGCCAGTGGCTAACTAAAGGTTATCCACATTTCCCACAGGCGGTGCTGGGTCTTGCTATTTTTTATCAGCTGAAGCCCACGAGGACATTAGAAGCCCATGGAATCCCCAGCGAACGGCTCTCGCACACTTTAACATCTCCAGTATTGACAGTCATCCACCTACTGTTCCCCCCCCAAAGGCTAAACATACTCCATACAGGTTTTATTTTAAATCAAATCAGCACAGGGTGCAGACTATAAAATAGAGATGCAATCTGCCTTGGCAGGAACTGTGACTTACTATTGTACTAAACAACTCCTGGTGTTCTGTTGATGCTACGTGGTAAATTTAAATAAGTTGCCTCTAATATGAATGTGGCTGGGAAAAAAATTGATAGAAAATTGCACCCGTTTTCGTCCCAAGACCGACCACTCAGGTTCTGTGTTATTTCTGTCTCCAGAAGGGGTATGATTTCAGCAATGGTAAAAGCATTTTCTTATCCGATTAGCAAAGCACTTCTTCCCTGAGATTTTCACAAGTTGATGTTATGAAGAGAGAACTGCTGTGAGGTCTTGCTGTGTGACCTTGGGTAAGTCACCTCCCTAGGCCTCGGTTCCTCCACTAGAAAAGTAAGAGCACGAGACCTCTAAATGTCCATCCAGCCCTACAGCTTTCTGGCCTTCTAATTCTAAAACTTCCAAAAATGAAAATTAAAAACAGAAAGCCAGTTGAACAGCCTGGTCAGCCAGGATGACAAAGTGGCTGTTAAGGGCAGTTACATGGGTGGGCACCACCCGTGCGGAGCGCATTCCTGTTCCCAATTACTCACCCCCTCCCCGGAGGAGGCTTGTGCATCTCTAGCGTCCGCCATGGGACGCCTCTTGGAGAGAATATTTCCCAGTCCCACTGACGAAAGGTTTGGCCATATGACTTGTTTTGACCACCGGAACGTAACAGACACGATGTATGCGACATCTCAAGAGGAGTTCGAAGAGTCTCTGAGGGCTTCTGAGACCTCCTGCTCTCCCTGCTGTGCCACGAGGACAGGGGCCACTGAAGGTTTTAGGGATCTCAAGAAGACACCGTGCAGGGAGCACAATCAGAGCGAAAGCAGAGCTGCAGATGACAGGAGAATAGGAAGCGTACCTTTGTTATTGCAGCCACTGAAATGTGGAGGTCATTTCACTCCCTCGGTCTCACCTAGAGGAAGCTGACTGACCCGCCGCTCCACGGGGCACATATGATAAACACCCAAAGAAGGACAAGGATGACCTGGCTAAGGTGTGCTCTTTGGATGAGCGCTCCTGGCAGCGGCCGCCTTGTAACTCGGCACCATGGACACCGGAAATACGCAACTCTCCGCATTTGCAGCACCGGCTGCCTCAGACAGGAATTTGGGGCTGGCAAGATGCCACCGTTAAGGTGAGGCCCTCGGTTCACTATGCATCTAACTGGCGCTCAATGGGGTAAAGAGGGGCCCTGGACTTATCAGCCAGGATTCCCACGTGTCTGCAGAAAACCTTGATCCTATCCCTGAAGCCAAGTCATGCCACCTTCGAAACCTCACAGCGGTTCTCAGTTCAGAGAGGTCATCTCCAGGGGCCAGTCTGTGCTTCTATTGTTTTGCGGTTGTTCATCTGAATGAAAACGCGGTATTTTAAGATTTCGCGTAGAACAAATGGCTTCTCACTCAGAATGAGGAACGCCAGATTCAACGATCTGCAAGGTCCCTTTCAGTTCTGAAACAGATCAGGCTTAAACCATTACCTAATCTGGACATCACTGTCCTCACCATTTGACAGGTGGATATCGTATCTATTAGCGGCACACATCAACTTTATGCAGCAAATCAGGGCAGAAAACAGATGAATTTTCCAAGTGAACTGACATCACAGTCTAGGTGAGATGAACATGGTTACAAGGCAAACCTGCGCCTACTTATCAGTCTTTGTTCAGAGTAATGTGTATTTTACTTTAAGAGAAAAAAAGAGAAAGAGAACTAATTCGATTTACATGTGAACACAGTCAAAATAAAGAACTCAAATCTGTTTTCATTCTTATACAGCCTGAGGGCAATAGCCAAAAGAAATTACTATTAAGTGTGAGTCGTGCAAAATAGATTGTGTGAATTTCAATTTGAAATGTGTGAAGTTAATATACAACTGCAAATTAAGAAGTGCCTTTTGATTTATAAAGTAGGCTTGATCCACACGTGGAAAAAATTCTATCCCATAGACAACTCCAAGATGGGCTCCCAGGCTGCATGCGGACCTGGAGAAATGGAGGGGAATTTCGTAGCACTGAGAAGACCCTGTGACTGCGGAGCAGTGCCGTCATCCACGGCAGTCACAACCACAGCACCCGAGGCGTGCTGCTGTGGGGCCTGTACGTGCAGGGACTGTGGCCGGGCCACTGCCCCTCCTGAGAAGACCGGCAAGGCAGTCTCGTGACAACTCCACAATCAGTGCTCAAGATAAGGGACCTTTAAGCTACGTACAAATGAACGGAAATGAAGTTTTGTGTTTACTAAGGCCAGGTCCACAGACCAACATCCAACTTTGCCATCATCACACAGTGAATGTTTCTTCGTGTCAGGGTTCTTCACAAGGGCTTGGCTTCCGGGGTCACAGTGAAGAAAGAGTCTTCTTGTAGGATTCTCACTGCCTGCTGGGGACGGAGCCCCTCCTGTGTGCGGAGTCCTGCGGGGGAGACGGCGATGACCCCCGCTCCCTGCCCACCCAGAGCTCCCCGTAGTGTGTAACAGAACCTGCTCTGGTAAAAGGCAGCTAATAACTGTAACACAAGTCAGCAGGAAGACAGTGACCGTCACCGCTACGGGACTAGTATCCCCGCTCTCGCCACGCAGTAAACTCCTATTCGTGATTCAGGACATCACCTCCTCTGTGCTTCTCCTCCACACCACGGCTCAGTCACATGCTCACAGTGGCTGATGCATCTAGGATTCGGTGATGGTTTGTTTCAGGGCTTTCTCTACCGGGACGAGTTCCTTAAGGCAATGGCTGTGCCTCAAATCTACTGGGCATTCAATAAGTTAAACTGACTTTATATAGGTCTAAATAATAGACCTGAATAAATCAATTCATATCTGTATGAGATTCAAATTAGAAAACCTGGAGAAATAAGTCCTGGCTAGACCTTTCCAGGCGCCCTTTGTGCACAATCCCCCATGGATTACACAGAAAACTTCCTTACCCAGAAAACCTTGGAAAACTCCCCTTTATGGAAACTGAAACCCTCTGACATCATGTAATGCTTTTTCTTTCTGTGAAAAGCAAATGGGACTAACAAACTGAAACTCTGGTCTGTGATTCTTAAGCAGAGTACACGAAGCTCTACCTGTGTGACCTTCTCTAGGGCATATGCATGTATCTGCAGTAAGGAAAGACAGTGAGACACAGTGTGGTTTGTAAATTCCATATTCAAAGTGCCTCTTTTTGAGAAATTATGCTTGCTTTTTTTGGTTCCTATTGTAAAGAGGGAGAAGTTTGAGCCTTGGTCTGCTAAATGAGGCAAGAGAGTTCGAGCTGAGCGTTACTACAGCTCGTGTTTTGGTTCACGAAAGGTACTAAAAGCAGTGAGGACAGGACCCTCTCTTCATCCTGCCTCTCTTACCTTTGCTGGAAAAATAGCCTAAGAGCTCTCACAAGCATCTGGCAAAACACTTCTGTGGACACGGGTCTACCATGCCCACTAGGGAAGCCACGCCAATATGGGGGTGATTGCAGAATCTCACCTTTGGTGAAAGGCTGAAAGCAGTGTGAGTACCGCCTAGACACAGCTCAGGCTGTGTGTGTCAGGGAATGAAAGGGTAGTGGGACACTTTGGTCTATTTCTGGTGTCCTAAAATTTCTGTTACATCACAATAAAAGTATCGGAGCAAACTCTAGCTCAGGGAAGACAGTGGTCCCTAATTGTGGCAGATCCAAAGCAGCCATTCCCCCCTTGAGTCCAAATGGCGCACTGCCAAGCAAACAGACCCCATGTGCTCTGAGCACAGGGTCAGGAGTCTTCCTCACCACTGCATCTACGTATCTGAGAGGGACTGACAAAGAGCCAGGCTAGGCATCCAGAACTGCTTTATTTGCAGGAACAAACAAAACCCATATTAAATAAAAAGAGCTAACCAGTGATGTGCTGTGAACTGGCTCCGCAAGGGGGCGTGTGGAGGAATCCTCACTTGTGCTGTTTGCTGATTTCTACGGTGTAAATACTCTCACTATAGCCAATTTCAAGCTATCAACAGGTTGAAAGACTTGCAGCATTTTAAAATATTCAACAATTGGCTCTGAGGGACATCCATGGTGGCGCAGTGGTTAAGAATCCACCTGCCAATGCAGGGGACACGGGTTCGAGCCCTGGTCCGGGAAGATCCCACATGCCGCGGAGCAACTAAGCCCGTGCGCCACAACTACTGAGCCTACGCTATAGAGCCCGCGCGCCACAACTACTGAAGCCCGCACGCCACAACTACTGAGCCTGCGCTCTAGAGCCCGCGCGCCACAACTACTGAAGCCCGAGCACCTAGAGCCCGTGCTCCTCAACAAGAGAAGCCACCGCAATGAGAAGCCCGCGCACCGCAGCAAAGAGTAGCCCCCGCTCGCCGCAACTAGAGAAAGCCCGCGCGCAGCAAGGAAGACCCAACGCAGCCAAAGAAAAAAAATAAAAAAACTTAAAAAAAAAATTGGCTCTGAGAAAGCCTGTGAGGAGCCAGCTCGAGCACACCAGCGCGGCTCACATTTACTACGGGTTTATTATGGGGCCAGAAACTGATAAGCACTTTATATTTCAAGTATCTCATTTCATCTTCCCAGCAGTCCTGTAAGGAAGGTCCACCATCATCATCTCCATCTGAAGGTGAGAAGACAGAGGCACAGAGAGGATAAGCAACTTGCCCCGTGTCACCCAGCTGGGGAGCGGCGGAGCTGGGGCTGGAATCCCGGTTCTGACTCCCGAGCTGAAGCTCTCCCAGCCCCACAGTGCTCTCCTGGGACAGATCCTTGTTCCCAAAACAACAGATTCTAGCCAAAGGGCCAGGACGGTGCGATGACCAGAGTGTGCACGGCCCAAGTAAGACCAGACATTGGCAGTTCAGGCCAACCTCCCTCACCCAGTCACGGAACACACGGAGATTCCTTCCCTTTGAAAACTCAACCTCCTCCTTTCTTGATTCTTCCTTCCAGTCTGACTCTCACCCCTTTGCACTTCCCTGTCAGGAACGAGAGCCTCTGTCCTGCTCTTGGTCCCCCAACAAGCCCACTCACATTCAGCTGACCAGCTCTATCCCTCCGTGAACAAGGACAGGTCGGCCAGCAGCGCCCTCCTTGGGAGCGACAGCTACCTGCACGTGCCCCCAACCAGGACAGGAACAAACGTTCCCAGTGCAGGAAGCAGCGAGCACACCGCCCAGGGCACGCTTTCCACACGTGGTGGAGGAACCGTGGCGGAAGCGGCCCAGGATCCCTGATAAATGAAGAGGAAGAAATGGACAGTGATATATTCATATCATATCCAGAAATCAGGAATTATTCCAAGTCTGAGGAGAAATGAAAACCCAGGACGGGAAGTAAACTTGTCCTAAGTCATTTAAGGACCATCACCTCCAGACTAAGCAGAATCAGGAAAACAATCAGTGGCACTGACTATGAACTGGAATTTATGGGCAGGTGAGGGTCAGGGTGGCGGGCGGAGGGGAGACTCCCAGGCCCTGACCTCGAGGATTTGTTTCCATTGATCTGTGATTTTGTTGCCGAAAGCAGTGAGTTTATGATTAGAAACTCTAATATGTGCAATTTAAACTTGAAACAATTTTCCCTATTTAAATCTCTTCCACATTGCAATTATTCAAAAAATAGTGATCAAATGAATGGAAGGAATATATTTATATAAAGAAAATAGTTGGAATTTTGTGTTTCTAGGCTATGTTATTCACAGTGCAAATTATGAAACACATATATGCCTGTGTAATACATTATGAAGCTAATTCACAAAGATAGATTTTAGAGATCTTGGGCAAACTCATCTTAAGAGGAACCCGTTTTGTGTTCCAGCTCTTACCACGTTCAGGTTACATTCTCCTCACCAGGGGAACTGTAGCCATTCACATTATAATGTGCACACGAGTGTTCTTTAGAATAAAATAAATGTAAACTAATGGTGAAAAAAAAAATAATAAAAATCTTCCAAATGAAGAGGTTCAGTGGGCTTTGAAACTATTCATACAAAATGCAACCTTCCAATCAATTTGCAAGAACTGACTGACACCAGGGAAGATGCAAATTTAACAGCCAAAGTTAAATGAAAAGTTCTGCATAATTAGTGGCTGTGATTAAAAAATGAAGCTCGTGATTTATAACCGCAGCCAATGATTTATTTCTTCCACTTGGATCGACACACTTTTGTGAGGTAACTTTTTCATCGACAAAAGTCATTAAAACTAAGCACTAAAGTTAACTAAATCGCTGTACCTAGTTAGCCTAGTCCAAGGTTGTTTTTTAAAAAGTGAACCATATTTAATCTCACGGTTCTCGATAAAAATATTATTCATGATTTTTGGAGGGCACTTTGTGCCAATAAAATTATTTTTCATGTTTTCATATTTACAGTCCTTAACTTTTCTAATTTTGTGCATATTTTTATAAATTACAAATATTCTGTAGATTATCAATAGAGTAAATATATTGTAATATAGTGTAAACTATCGTGTAAAACTCACAAACATCTTACTGATGGAGAGGCAGCGTCACAGGAGTTTGTACAGCACTGTCCCGGGTCACACGAAATGACCAGCACAATCCTGCCCTACAAGGCACACGCAATGAGGTCAAGAGCCACGACTGACTTTCAGGCCGAGGGCTTTCAGGAGGCAGAGGTCAAGGCAAGCACTGCCTGGATTTCTATAAATACTGCTCTTCAAAAACCACCTTAATATATTTGTAAGCATGTTTCCTTTGTAAAGTAAAATAATTATCATATAAAAGCAAAAGGTAAAAGTCTCCCTTCCTGCAAGAGGTTTTTCATTTTAGTTTGATAAAAGAAAAATTCAGGTGCTAAATTTCAAAAGGAATTCATCTATCATAAAAGATTTTTCTAAAATATTAAAAGTTCATTTACAGTACAAACTAATAAAATATATAAGAAACTGGTATACTTTGAAACGCACAGAAAAGATATTTTCATTGTTTAATAATCCCACACTAAAAAAAATCAGGCGGAAAATGAGTTTTTATTGAGAATAGGAACTAAAGAGGTTGTTTCTTATGAGAAGCAAATATGTATTTCATACCATTCCCTAATGAGAACCTAGGAAAATGGTGCTTTTCTTTTACCATGAATATTTCTGGATGCAGTTTCTAGCTGCCTTGAGCAAAGTCCATTCTTAGGTTGCTAGTTTCTGCAAATCTCTTCCAGAGCCGCTCTGCTGGATGACATTTTGCCCAATTAGTTGTCAGCATATTTCCTTTTACCTTCACTGCAATAACCTTACTTTTTCTAAGAAGATTTCACACCATCAACCCGTTCATTTAAAACTATACAAAAAGCTGTTCTCAAAGACCCACTGCTAGGCAACAGAAACCTGTGAACTAAATCTCAGGTGAAAAACAGTTCTCTTCGAAGAGAGATGAGAACAATTATGGTCATTTCCCAGGAAATTATTAATTTAATCCAGAATACATCATCATCTTGTTAGAATTTCTAAATAGAGGTCAAAACAAAAAAGACAACCTACAAGGACTTAAGCATTTTAATGAGTGTGTACATGTATACTGAATACGTACAAACATGTATACACATTCAGCACACGACAGATCCCTGATGAACAGCTAATTCGGTTTGCTGTGTTTGATCAACGCATGTCTGTCCCCTGTGCTACAACTCCGGGAGATGGCACGGAATGTCGGTGTGCTGGGTTTTCAAGAGAGCCCTGTTATTACCAGCTCTTTACAGAGAGACACAAACGAAGCCAGTTCTTACAGTAAAGGCAGAATAACTTGTACTAAATTCAGAACTAGCTTAGATTTTGAAACATGGGCTCTGCACATTGTAAACCAAACTAAAACATTTCACACACATTTATCTTTGAGGGAAAAAAGTTTGATTGGGGAAAAGGCTTTTAAAGGCTTACGGATTTCATGAGAAGGGTTTCCCAAGGCCTTAGAAACCAAGTTGTTCTTAAAAAGTAATTTCTACGAGTTAAGCACAAATGAATCATAAACTTATGGATTGAATTCACCTTGAAATACACAAGGGTTTAAAAATTAAAGGAAATATGCTTGGTAAAGTATGTTTGAGAAGTGTTATAAAATATATTTCAGAATGTTTGAAAAATAGCTGGAGGTATTTTACAAATCCCAAATGAAGCTTGATTCACCCATCTCTAATTACAACTCTAATTACTAACACTATAGTTTAGGATTTATGTTATGGAATACAGTAGTCATACCATGATTAGTTATTTGTTGAAAGAAGTTATTTAAGATGTGCTGATTGAAAGCATTTTGAACGTTCAGAGCTAAACTCAGCTCTGGGGTAGTTCTTCAAACACAGACACTGAAGCCAGGGCAAGTACACGGGGCTGCTCTCCTGGTAACTGATGGCGACCATACGTACAGCTGAGGACTTTGGAGCTGCCGCCCCCTCTATGCAGAACACGGTTGGGAATCTTATTAGTAAAAATAAACGACTGAGCTCTATATCACTTAAGTTGGTGATTTAAATATGATTCATGGAAACTCTTAGAATGATCAGTTCATTTCATAAAACCGGCCCTGAAAAAGAAATAGCTGTATATTTACACTCTGATATAACGTAGGGCAACAATATTCCCAAAGTCATGTTAATCCCACAACACAAGCCATTATTTTTTCCTATTATTATAAACATAAATACTGTAACAGAATATATCACTGTAGTCTGCCCAAAAGTCTCCTGGTAAAAAAAAGCATTACAGGAAAGGGATGGTAAAACGGTGATTAATAACCTCAGAAAAATGGGTGAATGTTAATATACTTATTTCAAGAATTGAGTACTTTTGCATTTAACGTTGTTGAAAGTAACCTTGGAATATGGCAAAGGACTAGGCTCTGGAACTAGATTGACTTAGGTTCCATTTTTTCTTCTACTTCTTAGGAGCCAAATGACTAGAGCAAATCACTCTATAAGCCTCAGTTTCTTTCTCTGCAACAAGGGAATAATAGTAAATACACCTTAGAACTAATGTGTGGATTTAATAAAGGAATAAAAGTACAGTATCTTGCATATAGTAAACATTATAAATGTTAGCGCCAGTCCTATGATGTTAATTTATCTGATACTTCTTATTCTTAACTATCATCAACTTAGGTGAACAGTCTGTATTGGCACCATGTCGCAGAGGCTTTAAGGTCCTTAATAAATGTTCCCCTGTCTGGCTTGCTTTCTTTATACCTTACCTGCAGCATTTGTTAAGATCAGAAATAGATATAAGTCCTATTTCCCAGTTCAGAATGTGATCTTGAACACAGATCTTAAAATCTCCCTGGGCACAGTTCCTTTACCTGTGACACGAGGGGACTGGACCAAGTCATTTGCTCCCAGGTTCGGGTCTGCTTGTCCAGGAGCATCTGACCGTGGTGATACCCAGGTAGGTAGGGAGGAAATCACAGTGCACCAGTCTCCTGAATCTGAGCCTGGGTTGATGCAATCAGCCAGGTGAGACTTGAGCCCACCCTGCCTTTCCACCCATCCATTTGCAAGGCAGCAGCTGCCGCTGGCCAGGCAACGCTTCTATCTTCCCTCGCGTTTCCATCTGAACTCCTGGCCCTGAGCAGGCCCCCCAGCACTCCAGTGTGCTCTGCCGTGAGCCATCTCAAGGCAGCACCGGCCGTACACCTGGAGAAAGTAGGAAGGACTGAAGGGAAGGCCCTAGCCACACATGTGTCCTGCTTTTGTCCTTAATTGATTTTGTACCTCATTCTTTTCCTTCATATCCTTTAAGAGATCAAAACCTCAAGGGTGACAGCAAGACAAAAAAGTGGAGCCACGGAATTAAATTTTGCTATAGGTGCCTTCCAGCTATAAATATTATACAACTGCATGACAAAGTAATGATGCATAAATATCTACTTCACACTTGGTCTACCTGGAACACTCTGGGAGCTAAAGATAAAGCTAGAAAGGGCACAGATGGCCTAGATAAATGACAGAAACACGAACGCTCAAAGAACAGATCTCCCTATCACTCCTCATCCCCAGATGGCTGTACTCCTAATTTACCCACAATTCTAACATGCCTAACAACTGTTTCTTTTCGTTAGGTTCACTGAAGACTGCAGGTCAGAAACTGGAAGAGAAATAAAGGTTGACAGCCTGATAACAGAAGAGTAAAAATGCTACAGAAGCAAACACCAAAACTCAAAGACCACTGAGTGACAGGCAGAAAAGCCTTGCTGTCCCTGCACTAGCTGCTGAGGGGAGCACAGCACATCACTCTGAATCACAAAGAAAAGGTTCCGTTCAAATTCTCTACAAAGTCAGAGAACAAGTGTGATACCTTTTAGAAAGGTTTCAATAAAAACCAATTAAAAATAGATAAGCATATGAAAAGATGTTCAACATCATGTCATTAGAGAACTGAAAATTAAAACAGCAATGAGAACCCACGACACACCTATCAGCGTGGCACAGTCAGAACCCCGACAACACCAAATGCCGGTGAGGACGTGGAGCAACGGGGACGCTCACTCGTCACCGGTGGGAAGGCAAACGGTGCAGCCACTCGGAAAGGCAGGCTGGCAGTTTCTCACAAGACTAAACATACTCTTACCATACATTCCACCAACAGTACGCTTAGGTATTTACTCAAATGAGTTGAAAGCTTATGTCCAAACAAAACCCTGCACAGGAATGTTTACAGCAGTTTTATTCCTAAATGCTAAAACCTGGAAGCAACCAGGATGCCCTTCAGTAGGTGATGGATAAACAAACTGGCACACCCATGTAATGGAGTATTATTCCATGCTGAAAAGAAATGAACTATCAAGCCACAAAAAGACAAGGAGGAACCTTAAATGCATATGGCTAAGTGAAAGAAGCCTGTCTTAAAAGGGTACATACTGCATGATTGCAGCTATATGACATTCTGGAAAAGGCAAACTGTGGAGATAGTAGGAAGATCAGTGGGTGCCAGGGGTTAAGAGGAGGGACAAAGATGAACAGGCAGAGCAGGGAGGATTTTAGGCCAGTGAAACAATTCTGTATGAGACTGTAGTGGTGGATATATGACATCATGCTTTTGTCAAAACCCAATGAACTGTAATATAAACTATGAACTTTAGTAATAATCAATACTGACCCAACTAAAACAAGCAAATCACACTAAAGCGAGATACTGATAAAAGGGGAAATGGTGGGGGTGGGGGAGGGGGAGAAGTATATGAGAACTCTCCTCATATACAGGTTAATTTTTCTGTAAACATAAAATTGCTCAAAAAATAAAGCCTGTGAACTAAAAAAAAATAGTTTTGGAGAATTCATAACATAAGACACAGTCATGTGGCGCAGATGTAGAGAATGGACTTGAGGACATGGGGAGGGGGAAGGGTAAGCTGGGACGAAGTGAGAGAGTGGCATGGACATATATACACTACCAAACGTAAGGTAGATAGCTAGTGGGAAGCAGCCACATAGCACAGGGAGATCAGCTCGGTGCTCTGTGACCACCTAGAGGGGTGGGATAGGGAGGGTGGGAGGGAGACGCAAGAGGGAGGAGATATGGGGATATATGTATATGTATAGCTGATTCACTTTGTTATACAGCAGAAGCTAACACACCGTTGTAAAGCAATTATACTCCAATAGAGATGTTAAAAAAAAAATGGAAACAGGAAAGAAAAAAAAAAAGACACAGTCATGTGGAAACTTCACCTTATGGAACATCCACTTTGCAATGATGCTACACAAATACGTGTATTTGTTACACCAGTTAGAATTCATTGAAACGCCATTCTTATCTTACCCGCATCAACCTTGAAATTATTAGCATAATGCACGGCAAACACAAAATGTCAGGTTCACCATATGTGATTTTATAAGAACTGAAACTCCGGAAAAAGTCATCCCTTACTAGTGAGGGATCTGTTACTCCCACTGGCGGCAATAAGTGGACCAGCGACTGTAGATCAAATATGAACCACAAAGAAAACACCGACAAGCCACACTCTAGAAGTTTATTACCAAACTACAACCTATGCACAGACACAGCGAAGCTCATGAAGCTAGTGATGTAGCCGCACAAAATGTAAGGAAAAGCACATTTAATAAATACAATTTGGAAACGTCTTTTTCTTTAAATTACGTTCAAAATACTGGGAGACAGACACTGCAACAAGAATCTTAACAGAACACTTACAGTACATAGTGATCTCGCTGGACACTGTGTCCGCACAATGTTCACCGAAGGCGACGCCTGCTGCCCTGCTGCCGTGTGGACAGACGTGTCACGTGTCCACCTCGCTGTGTTTCCATGAAGTACTTAGGTCCCGAGACTTCTACTGCTATCACATGAGTCTGTATTTATGAAGCTATGAGAAAACGGGAGGAGGTGTGCTGCGTTTGAAACCACTCCTTGACATGAGACACATCGAGTGATGAAGCTGTCCCAACAAAGAGGGGAAGACTCACCCAGACATTCCGTAGAGGCTTCACTTGGAATATATGGCTTTCCCAGAGGAAGAACAACAAACATTTTCAAGTGAAATTTCAGTGTTAAAAAAGGTGAGTGAGAGAGGAGAGAGAAGGAAGCGCTTAGACGAACACATAGGTATAGTAGATGACGAACTGAATTTCAATATGGTTTCAATTCATTCGCACCTAAAACTAAGCCTGTTTGACTGAGGTAGACTCTGGAAATAACACGTGCAAAGACTCAGGTTTTCCAAAGGGCAATATTTAGTCACTTCAGAGGTTGTAAAACAAAAGTGCATTTTATAATTTTGAACATAAAATCAAATGGGAGTCCTTTCATAGGAGGAAAACCTCCACATTAATTCCCTACCAAATTTCCATATGTACAGAAACCTACACACTGCTGGTGACAAAGCAGAATCTAGGTTATTTCTATACATATAAAATAAAATCAATCAACAAAGGAGAAAGGTAAAATAAAAAGAATAAATTTGATGATGTTACCTTAATATTTTTCCTGTTTTTATTAACAAGTCATCTGGAAACTGAGAAATATTCCTAAAGTTAAAGAGTTGTCCGGAGCCAAAAAACCTAATAAAAATTCAAAGAATGATTGTTAATTTGTGAATGTTTAAAAACATATGTGTTATCTTAGGGACTTTATTTTTAAATATTCATATAGTTTTCACAAGAGAAAACAATATTAAAAGTAAACGTCCTAAAAAATCAAATAAATAAGTACGAAAAGCCTAATTTAAAAGTATAAATAAGTAAACATAGTAATTATTACAGTTTTTAGCTTTTTCTGCAAAAAAAAAAAATAATTAGCGGAGATAAGAATAAAACATTTGGGGTTTAAATATTTGTATTCCCCTAACACGCCCTCCAACTATAATTCCTACCCTTTTCTATTGTGACAGATTCTTAGATTCACATAAATATTATGTACATCACAAATTAAGTGGTATGTAAAAACTACTACACAGTTAAAACCATTATGGAACAGAAGACACAAAACAAATGTTAAAAGAAGGATTACTATTGTTTCTTCATATGGTTAAAGTGGCCCCTTCTTGGAAAAGGCCAGCAATTATCCTTAACATTTATGCCTGTCACACAGGAAATACCCTGAGGTGACTTACCATTCACAAGAGAAAAGGAGGAGTGGGAATCTACTATTATGCCAGAAGATTCAATAATCAAGACAACACAGAAGGAGCCAAAGCCCACATGACAAGAAATACCTGCCTCATCCTTCACTTTACCTCAAGGTTATTAGGGTAAGGAAAGTGAAACAGAACTGCGTCAACTGGTCTATGATTCTCATCATGGATACGGCAGTGTATACAGAAACTTCCAAGGAGGGAATTCAAACAAACTCAAGCTGTTCAAAACCTACAGTATCAATACTCTCTGTTCAAAAGAGTCAGGCTACATGTAGCAAAGTGAAAGAGTGACACTTATATTGAAAATCTGGGCTGTATACACACATTTTTCCTGATGTAGATGTATGGTTTTTTACGGTAGATTCACCAGACACTTGCTTGCTCACTTTTTGAGTAATTAGTGATTTCAG
This sequence comes from Mesoplodon mirus, assembly GCF_964341445.2. Lineage (NCBI taxonomy): Eukaryota > Metazoa > Chordata > Mammalia > Artiodactyla > Ziphiidae > Mesoplodon > Mesoplodon mirus. The sequence continues at coordinate 7,163,090 of NC_138993.1, forward strand.
CCTACTTTTGGACAAATATCACATCACAAAAACTGCAGTCTCTGGAGCCCAAATGAAACCCCCAGTTAGGCGGCTAGACCACAACATGTTACCTCTTCCAAGCTGTCTTGGCATTTTGGGAGGTAGAGGTCCAAGCCCAAAGTGTGTTTGGTCATTCTGGAATGCCCACACTGCTGCTGACTGAAGATAAAGTCTGTGATGCCATCGTCTATTTTCTACGTGGATTACTAGGAGGTTTCAGCCTACATTAGAGAGCCATTTGTCTGGCACATTCCATTAATATTCATTTCCTTTTAAAAGTAAAGGAATTGTGCAAGCAAAATGTTTGCAATAAACATGCAACACGTTTACATGTTGACATAACTGCATGTGTATGTGTTTACAATAAACATGTAGCTTGGGAAATGACAAAAATTGTTCATGAAAATAGCCAAGATCTATAATAGTTCTGTTGTTCAAGCAAATGGATACCACTTCTAATTTTAAAGCAAATTTAAAGAGAGAAAAACTTTTATATGTCATCTTTCCAAAGCAACACGCAGGTTACTGTGCCTTCCATTTATAAACTGAAATCGTTTCATTAGTGGGAGCCAGAAGCTACACGGTGTAAGTACAGGAAGTATCCAGTCGGTACTGCACTGCCTGGTCCAACTCTGTGGCCACAGAGCGCCCACCCAAGGGACAGGTACACAGTAAGCAACCAACGTGAGCCTGCTAAAACGGAGGACTATCTGATCAGATGATCTGTGAGACAGAAGTGTAGAAAACTTAGTCTCGACATCACTGTGTTGAAGAATCCCAAACACTCAGGTTTTCAGATGAATTAAAGGAACCAAATCTTTCTAATTTGATAATACAACAGAAAAAATAAAATAAAACACACAAATGCTCTCATTCTGGGTAAGGCAACACAGTCTTGCAATAAAGACAATGTACATACCATGTGCAGGAAAGGTTGGACGGAATGCCCTAGGGATCTCCTCAGGATCCTTTAAGGGGTTAATACATACAAAGCATTCACCATCCACTGTCAGAGCAAAACGAGAAACAAGGGAAAGAAAAAAGCACACCGACTGACTTAACACAGTAAAGATAAGCTCCTAGGAGGCTTGAGTCTCCAAATACTGCTCAACTGATAGTTTTTAAAAAATCAAAATTACCATGTCATTATGCATGAAGAATTCAGAAAAAAATGGAAATGTAAGCCAAGACAAATAACACGAAATCTAGAAAAATGGTCTGACTAATCAACTAAACTAGGCAAACAAGTTTTGGCAATCAAAACACTAAGGTTTTAACGACTGCCCCTAGAACTTCGGGAAAAAAATAACTTACTCCGGATGGCAATAGTCTGCAAGATTATCTTAGTGGGATTATTTATTTCTTTATTTTAAAAGGTCATGAATAAAAGGAAAGTTCTCTCATTTCAACTTTTAAGATGAACTAAATCAATTAAAATAAAATCATGATAACATGATTTTAACTCTTATAAATCTATGCCTCAGAGGAAAGGGGGGTAATTTAAAACATTAGATAAATACTGTGGTATGTGGTTCTAAGTAGGGGGAAGAAATCTCTTAAGGAAGCTGCTAAGAGTTTAACTGTCAAAAAAACTGTATGTTATTTTTGGTTTTAAACTAGTAGTTGCTGTCCAAAATTGAAAATTCAGGATATCATCAAATACAATTTTTTTTTAAGTAATGAATTTATTTATTTATGGCTGTGTTGGGTCTTTGTTTCTGTGCGAGGGCTTTCTCTAGTTGTGGCAAGCGGGGGCCACTCTTCATCGCAGTGCGCGGGCCTCTCACTATCGCGGCCTCTCTCGTTGCGGAGCACAGGCTCCAGACGCGCAGGCTCAGTAATTGTGGCTCACGGGCCCGGTCGCTCCGTGGCATGTGGGATCCTCCCAGACCAGGGCTCGAACCCGTGTCCCCTGCATTGGCAGGCAGATTCTCAACCACTGCACACCAGGGAAGCCCAAAATACAAATTTTTTAAAGCTTGACTATTAAAGCAGAGGTTGCCCAATCAAAATAGGATAAATGTAATTTTTAAAAACTAACACTAGGCTACTCTACTTGTGACTAGATACAAGGCCTCTCCTTTTCTGGCCTCCTTCTACGGTCTAATTCCTGCTGAAAAGAATGGGCATGCCATATGTCTAACCTAATCTTAGCGTGTGTACAAGCACTCAACCTAGACAAGGAATGATCCTTAAATGTTCGTTGTTCATTATGCACGATGTTATTTTGTTAATAAACAAGCTGTCTCCAAAACCATAAAGATTTTGCTTTGTTTGTTTTGCATTAGCCACAAGAGAGTGGACTTGTGTAGAATACTGAAGCATTTATTTAGAATATGAAAGGCAAATGCAGCAAAAACCAATGTTTGAGCTAAGAAAAATCAAGGGTTTATCTATTGAACATATTGAAAGAAAAGTGAAAACAAACTCAGAAGTCTAGAATGAAAAAGAGCATCTTACACAAACATGATGTTCTTTCCACCCTTCCAATGTGAAATATTGCCAGCAAAAAAAATACTGAAGACCAGAGAAGCCACTTGGCAAAAGGATTCAAAAACCACAAAGCATGAGGCTATTCCCCCATAAAGCTCAATAAGTGATTAAATAGCTAGTAGAGGGAATGGTGAGGGAAGGGAAGGGAAAATTCAAACTATATAATAGACTCTAACAGTAGTAGGTGAATTCTAAAGGTTTAACTAGCAGATTCATTATTTAACCCAAAACCATAATTCTTAACAACAAATAATAGACCTGACACAAACGCAGTTTTGATGTTAAAAGCCAACAGATATAGGTCCCTCATGTTCAGAGCAAAGAATAGAAAAAACTAAAAAACAATGAACGCTAGTGAGAAACAGAGCTCCTTCTACATTTTCTGTAAACAAGTTTCTACGATAGCACACTGGTCGCTTTCTTCAGCCCCCGATACTCTGGTTAGGGTGTGCAACTATAATGCATGGATATGTGGATATCAGGCTCTCTATGTAAGCTTTTCTTACTTCTCAAGTATATGTATGTTCTTTTGTGTTTTAAATTTTTTCTTTAAGAGAAAATCTCTCCAATGTAAAGTTCCAAACCTGTTTTTTTGAAAAAATTGCTGGAATTTCTTCACATTTGATAAACAAAAATACCAGAAATGAAAGAGCTGACAGAAATTCAAGCAGATCCAAATTCAACCATCCACTTTTCATATTTCTCCAAGTCTGCAGCAGAGACAGACTTAGCAATTTTCTTAAGAGCCAATTCAAAGTCTCCTTTGGTAACAGGCATCTGAAGTTCCTCTTTAGAAAGTGCACGGATCTCTTCTGGACTTAGGCCATTGATTCGTCGTCTCATTGCCATTAAAGAGGCATCCCTAAAAATATACCAAAATCAGTGAATACTTAATAAGTTGCAAAGGTTTTAAACATATTCAATTGTGATAATGTTAAGGGAAAGCATTCAAAAGATCATTTTATATGTTTTTACCATGCTGCTCAGAATTTTCCACTTCAGAGACATCCTGAGGGCTCAGGAAAGGTTAAAACAGGATGCAAAGGACTTAAACATGAAAAGTACTGTAATGAATCCTAAAAGTCTAGGTTGGGCTCAGATGGTACTGAATTTTCTTTTCCCCACTTGCTCCTCAAAGACAGCCCAGAAGTCTAGGAAACTGAAGGAGAATTATGAAATACCGAATTGCATACTTGGAAATAAACATACAGCTAATGTTAAGATAACTCAAATCTTATACCAGTTTGTCTACAACCTAATTAGAGGAGGTAAAGCCAGGAACCTCTCTCTCTCTGGAGCATGAATATATCTAAATACAGTGGATGTGGAATTCCCTACATGGAATATTTGTGGGCAAGTGAAGAGAGGAAATCTGGCTTCTCTGGATCCTATTTTCAGCTCATTCTGATCACTTGTAAATAGTTACGCAGGTTAGGAAGAAGTGTTCAACTAGTGCTCACGAAAAAGCTATTAGGCAGCCAAACCAACCAAAACTTCAAATTTTTATACATTTTACTATAGTAATAGTAGAAGCTATTGTGAGCTTATCGAGTGCCACTAAACTTACACGTGTATAGGACAAATACTCGTAGAAAAAATGAGTAACACAGATGTTATGGTTTTAAGGAAAGGCTACGATGTCAATTTAAGTATTGTTAGGGAAGTTAAGTACTAAAAACAAATCCTCTTCACTGAGTGATGTGAATTGTCTAAAAGTTATGATGTCACTAAATTGAAAGTGAAATTTGTATTTATATATATATATATACACACACACAGATAAAATTGATCACCTTTGTTCATCTGCGTGTAGTAAAATAATGCCAACCAAAACAAAATGATATTATTTTATGTTGATGCAGCTAGTCTCCAATTTAGGGCTAAATTAACCTTAGGTTGTCAAAGCCATTTATTACCAAGTTAGGCAAAACAATTTCTTAAAAATCAAAGGCTCTAAAAGGTGAACTACAGTTGACCCTTGAACAACACGGGGGTTAGGGCTGCAGACCCTTGGCACAGTTGAAAATCCGGGAATAACTTATAGTCAGCCCTCTGAACGGGCGATTCCTCCTTATCCACAATTCCAGATTCAACCAACCACAGATCCTGTTTAGTGAAAAAAATCCACACAGTTCAAGCCTTCATCGTTCAAGGGTCAACTCCACATTGACTTTAAGACAAGTCCTCCTGATAAATCCATAACTAATGTCTAACATCACGGATCATTAAAAAAAAAATACCTGCAAACATTAGTTATATCAGCACCAGAATAGCCCTCAATCTTCTCTGCTATATCTTCCAGTTGAATATCAGGATCCAATTCAACCTCACGAAGATTGATTTTCAGAAGCTCAGTTCTTCCTTTTGCTGTTAGAAGATTTTTTTTGGTGGTTATTATTAGATGTTTTACTTTACAAATCATTTTGATAAGAAATCACCTATTTAACCTTCAGGAAAAGAAAGAGTCTAATGCAAAGAAAAGTCAACAACTGTGAGTCCACTAATATTACTAATTCACTGCATGACTAGTGGAATCATTTAACTTCCTGTGTGCCTTGGCTGTAATAACTAATAATTGAAACAAAACTCAGAGTTTTCCTAATAGATTGTGAAGATATTTGCTATGAGAACAAAGGATCTGAGATTCTTTATGAAAAATAAAAACATTAGTATTCAAGCACCAGAAATGCTTTTGTAAAAAAAATATTTAGCCTAGCTTTACGAAACTAGATTGCATGGAGTGTAACTCCTGTGAGTTACTTTGCTCACCTTTTAGTATAACATAGGAAAAGATTTCCAGAACTCTAATCAGTATTTTTTTAAAATCTAGTTTTCTTTTCCTAGCAATCAGCAATTGGCACAAAACGCTTATTAATATATTTTTTACTTGGAGAGCCGGCCCACAGACATTTGCTGTTCCAATATGATTGAAATGTGTATCGAGTAAGCTGAAACAAACAATTTTTTAATAACCAATCTTGCTTGCTGTTTCACCATCAGTTTTTGTGACAAATTTGCTTAATACAGCACACTAAGATAATGCAAAATTAGCTTGGATCCAGCTCTCTACGATTTCCTGATATACAAAATGAAATTTAATTTTCCCAATTTTTATCTTGAAAAATTTTAAATCTTCAGGTAAAAAAAAAATAGTGAACACTCATTAACCTTTTCTCTAGATTCACCAATTGTCAACATTTTGCCATTATCACTCCCTTGCCCTCTCCTCTCATCCCCACTCTGATTTATGAACTGAGAGCTAGCTATAGGCAACACAACACTTTACCTTGAATTCTTCAGCATGTATCTCCTAAGAACAAAGGCATCCATACAATCATCACACTTCACAGGAAATTTAACATTGGTACGTTAGTATCATCTAATACACAATCCAGATTAAAATGTCCGCATTTGTCCCAGGCCTTTATTACTTTCTTAAAAACCATTACACATCACATTAAAGTTATTGTCTCTCTTTAGTCTTCTTCAAACAGTTCCCCAGTGTTACTTTGTTTCGTCTTTCATGCCATTGATAATGCCCCCCCAAATGATCTTACAGAGTTAAGGCATTCCAGTGAAGACCCCAACAGGTCTGTTTGTGGAACCTGACAGGCAGATATGAAGATGTTAATGGAAGGAACCAAGGATAACCAAGACACTCTGGAAGAACAATAGCAAGGCAGGAGGAACTGCTCTACTACAAAGCAATAGGATTCAAATCTGTCTAACACTCTTGCATAGAGACAAGCAGATCTGTGACACAGAACGGAGAGCCTACGAGCAGAGCAGAGGATATACTATGGACACCTGATAGCAAAGAGCAAAATGGCAGACATAAACATAACCATATCAACAATCACATTATATGTCAATGGACAAAATCTTCCAATTCAAAAGCAAAGATAAACTGTACAAATAGCAAGACCCAATGATATGCTGTCTACAAGAACTGCACTGCAAATACAAACACGTACAAGGTGAAAATTAAAGGAAGGAAGCAGATATATCATGCAAACAGTAGCAAAACAAAGATGGTGAGGCTATATTAATATCAAAGTAAACATCAAGTCAAAGGATTTAATCAGAGGTGAAGAGACGTTTCATAAAGGTAGAAGAATCAAGAAGATATAATAATGATAACTGTTTATGTACCTAATGACAGAACTTCAAACTGCATGAAGCAAAAATTTACAGAATTAAAGTGAAAAATAAACAAATTCACAATCATACTTAAAGAGTTTTAACCACCCACTCTCAATAATTGATAGAAGGAACCAGAGCAAAAAATCATTAAGGATCTAGAAGATTTAAACAATACTATCACAACAACTTGATCTAACTGACATTTATGGAATATTGTCTCAACAAGTGCAGAATAAATATTCTATTCAACTGCAGCTGAAACATTCAGCAAGATACACTATATGCTGAATCATAAAATCTCAACAAAATTCAAAAATTGACATCTTACAGAGTAGTTCCTAATTATAGTGGAATTAAATTAGAAATCAACAACAAGACATCTAGAAAATCCTCAAATATTTGGATACTAAACCACATACTTCTTTTTTTTTTTTTCAGCCTTGCCTCACGGCTTGTGGGATCTTAGCTCCCCAACCAGGGATTGAACATGGGCCCTCAGCAGTGAGAGGACGGAGTCCTAACCACTGGACCGCCAGGGAATTCCCTAAACCACATACTTCTAAATAACTCAAGAGTCGAAGAAAATAAGAAAAAGGAGAATTTTTCAATATTTCTAATTGAATAGTAAAGAAAATATAACAAAATTTGTGGGATGAAGCCAAAGCAGTGCTTTAAGAGAAATACAACCTTAAATGTTTATATTAAAAAAAAAAAAAGAACAAAGGTTTCAAATCAACAGTCTAAGTTTCTAACTTCATAAAAAAAGAGAAAATTAAACTCAGGAGTATAAGGGAGAAATAAGAAGAGATAAAAATCAATGAAATACAAAACAGAACATTAACAAAGCAAGAAGTTGACTCTTTGAAAAGATTAATAACACTGATAAATGTCTAGCAAGAATGATCAAGAACAACAGGGATAAAACACAAATTACCTCTTCTAGGAATGAAAATTGAGCCATTATTATAGATCATACAGACGAAACAGAAAATAAGGTGTGTGGATTTGTACTGTGTCAACTTTAGTGAAGTTAGAATTTCACTTCTCAGAATTCTCTTCATTACACAGCTCTGGGTTAGTGGGGACCACATCAGTCATTATGGACGAGATGTGAAAGGCAGAACTGAAATCAACTCATAAAGTTAGTTCAGGGCCTGAAGAGCATTTGCAGCTGAGGCCCTATTGTCGCTTGTCTGCCGGCTCATCTTTTTTTTTTTTTTTTTTTTTTTTGCGGTACGCGGGCCTCTCACTGTTGTGGCCTCTCCCGTTGCGGAGCACAGGCTCCGGACGCGCAGGCTCAGCGGCCATGGCTCACGGGCCCAGCCGCTCCGTGGCATGTGGGATCTTCCCAGACCGGGGCACGAACCCGTGTCCCCTGCATCGGCAGGCGGACTCTCAACCACTGCGCCACCAGGGAAGCCCTGGCTCATCTTTTTAGTGAGGGGCAGCACCTGGGCCTCCAACTCTTTCCAGCTCCTGTCAGATTTCCTCCTTCAGCTTGACTCCTAAGCCAGGTGTACCTTTAGTACTGTTACAGAGAGTGCCAGCTTCTTCTAAAGGACACCCCAATCATCAAAGTTGTAACTCTTAGAGGCAATGAGCGCCCAGTGTGGGTTCCAGTCTATCCTCATGAGTTCCAGCTCATCCCCACAGGTTACAGTTTGTTCTGGTTTCCACCATTTCATCTTCTCTTCCTACTGCCCTCCCTACTGACTTCAGGCTCCAGAACCAGACATGAAATCAACAGCCTCACACAAACCATTTAGTCAGCTTCCATGTTTGTATTAGGTCAAATCCCAATACACCTGACAACCTAGAGGAAAGGGACAAATTTTTTGAAAAACACAAACTACCAAAGCCTACTCAATGAAAAATAGATAACCTGACAGGATAACCCTATATCTAATTTTTTTTTTAAATCAGTGGAACAGAACAGAGAATTCAGAAATAGACCCACATATATGCCGCAAAATAATTTTCAACAAAGGTGCCAAAGTAACTCAATGGAAAAATAAAACTCCTTTTAACAAGTGATGCTAGAACAACTCAATATATATATGAAAAAAATGAAACTCAACCCCCAGTTGACACATATACAAAAAATTAATTCAATATGGATCACAGATTTAACTCTAATTTCTAAAGGAAAATATAGGAGAAAACCTTTGACTCCTTGTGGTAAGCAAAGATTTCTTAAGATACAAAAAGCACTATCCATAAAAGAAAAACCTGACAAGAGGACTTAATCAAAATTAACACTTCTGCTTATCAAAAGACACCATAAAGAAAATTGAAAGGCAAACCACAAATTGAAAGAAAATACAGCATTTCACACTTACTAGAATGACTAAAATTAAAATACTGGCGATACCAAATGTTGGCAAAAATATGGAAGTATTGGAATTCTCATTCATTGATGGTGGGAGTATAAAATGGTACAACCACTTAGGAAAATGGTTTGTGCATTATAAAGTTAAAGACATACCTACCCTATGATACACCTATTCTCTTCTTATCTATATTACCCAAAAGAATTGAAAACATTCATCTATAAAAAGATCTATACAAAAATATTTATAGCTTCATTCATAATAGCCAAAAACTAGAAATAACTCAAATGTCCATCAAAAAGAGAATAAACAAATTGTCATGTAATCACACCACAAATAAACTACTGATACATGTAATCACATGGATGAATTTCAGAAACATTATGTTGTATGGAAGTAGCCAGATGCACAAGAGTACATATGTCATGATTCCATTTATATGAAGTTTGATAATAGGTAAAACTAATCTATGGTGATAAAAATCAGGAAGGTGAATGTCTGTTAGGGGTTTCAATCAACTGGTAGGGGCACAGAGAAACTTTCTGAGGCGAAAGAAATGTGCACATCTTGAGTAGGGTACTGATTAAACAAGAGTATTCATTTGTCAAAACTCATCAAACTATACACTTAAGATTTGTACATTTCACACTGTATGTAAATTTTATCTCAATATAAAAAGAAAAAACTCACTTATGAAAATGTCAACATTCATCAACAGAATGAAATATTTTTTCAAAGCAGCATACTTCAAAAAAGATCCCAAGAGAACTTTATTTTTAATCACTGAAGTTTTTTTCATTATAAAAATGTTTTAAAATTTTCACATTTTTATCAACGTACATTGTTTTTTGTAGTACAGGGACAAAAACTTGTATCACGTAAGGTTTTTTTTTTTTTTTTTTTTTTTTTTGCAGTATGCAGGCCTCTCACTGCTGTGGCCTCTCCCACTGCGAAGCACAGGCTCCAGACGCGCAGGCTCACGGGCCCAGCTGCTCCACAGCATGTGGGATTCTCCCGGACCAGGGCACGAACCCGCGACCCCTGCATTGGCAGGTGGACTCTCAACCACTGTGCCACCAGGGAAGCCCCACGTAAGTTTTAATGAAGACTCAAGTTTAAAAGTAAAACTTAGGGACTTCCCTTGGTGGCACAGTGGTTAAGAATCCACCTGCCAATGCAAGGGACATGGGGTTCGATCCCTGGTTGGGGAAGATCCCACATGCCATGGAGCAGCTAAGCCCATGCACCACACTACTGAGCCTGAGCTCTAGAGCCCATGAGCCACAGCTCCTGAGCTCGCATGCCACAACTACTGAGCCCACACGCCACAACTACTAAAGCCTGTGTGCTCTAGGGCCCACGTGCCACAACTACTGAGCCCGTGTGCTGCAACTACTGAAGCCCACGCAACTAGAGCCTGTGCTCTGCAACAAGAGAAGCCACCACAATAAGACCACACACCACAACGAAGAGTAGCCCCCACTTGCCGCAACTAGAGAAAGCCTGTGCACAGCAACAAAGACCTAATGCAGCCAAAAAAATAAATTAATTAAAAACAAATAAATAAAGTAAAACTTAGATGTCCTATCAACTTATTAACACAACCACTCCTCTGAATGTAAGAAACTTCAGCAGAGTACTGAGGCCTCTGTTTCCATAAATAACAAATGGGTTTTTTGATGCTATAAACTTCTTTAAGCAGAATGCCAAGGGAATAAAGACCTACAGAAATAGAAAAATGTAACAGAGAGTAAAAGAAAGATCAAAATATAGTAAAAGGAAGGCATCATACCTGTTGGGAGAGGTATATATATCCTTTTTTCTAATCTCCTTCGCAATGCTTCATCAATGTCCCATGGGAAATTAGTGGCAGCCAATACCATGACCATTTTGGAAGGATCGTCATTCTCTAAAGCTCCTCCAACTCCTATATACAGTAAGGGGGAAAGAAGAGTGTTTTTCTTACAGTCCTTTATTCTTTCATTCAACTAACATTTCTAAGCATCAGCCACAGGCTTGGTGGTAGGCTCAATGACGAACATGATGCAGTTCTTCTGACCTCTGGATGGTGTCAGAACCAGACAAATCAACAGATAACTATAGAACAAATACAACACAGTCACTCCTTTCTCTCATATTATACTTTAACAGAAATTAAGATGGTTAACTCATTGAGGGAAGGAACTCCTGGTACTACATTATTTTATGTATCTTATAGTGCCTGGCACTGTATGCAACACATGTTTTAAGTATTCAGTTAGTACCTATGGTTGGTGGATAACCACAGCTATTTTAAAACAATGCACTGTGGATATACATACATACATATACATATATATATATATATATATATATATATATATATATACACACACATATAAATAAATATATACTTTTTTTTGACACACTTTATGTTTTCTCATAATTTGCTTAAATAGCCTCTTATTCACCATACAACTACCAGTGATATATCTCTAAAAAGTAGCTCTGGGCCCATCACTCTCTTCCTCCAATGGCTCCCCAAAGCCTTTTCTTCTTTGTCTGAATAACTTCTACCAATATTTCAAAGCCCAAGTCAGCTATTCCCTTCTATGACTCCCTTAGTCCGGGTGGTACCCCTCGTACTGTGTTTTCACTACACCCAGAGTTTAGTTCTACTACAGAACTCATAATGTATTGTAATTGTCTGTGAAGTGCCTGCTTCTCAACTAGATCAGTGGTTCTCAAACATTTTGGTCCCAGAATCCTTTTTATACCCTTAAAGACTATTGACCTCCAAAGAGCCTTTGTGTGCATGTAGTATATCAACATTTATTATTAAAAACTAAAAATGAGACTTGTGAGAGAATGAAAGTGAAAAAGGTAAATAACATCTTGATATTACTATGAAAATAGTTTGGCCTTTGCACACCTTTTAAAAGAGCCTTAAAGACCCCTGGGACCCTGAGCCACATCTCTAAAGGCTTTGCTCTAAACAGTAAGCTCCTTGAACGCCACAACAGTCCTTTTCTCTTTAACCTCAGAACCTGAGATGGTGCAAGTAAGCAATAGATGCTTTCTGAGTGCATGAACAAATGTACAAATACGCGGATGAACAAATGATTACAAATACATTCAGGTTGCCTTCTAGTCCAGTCGCTGAGAATTTCCAAAGTATGAATCTAGACAAAGTTCAAAAAGGAACCAAAACAGTTTAGAGACAGTAATTAAATATCAATTACCATCCATCTGAATGAGTAGCTCAGACTTGACCCTGCGACTTGCCTCATGCTCATCAGAGGTTCCTCTTCGACTGCAGATAGAATCTATCTCATCAATGAAGATGGTGGTGGGGGCATAAAACCTAGCCTTTGTGAAAATAGTTTAAAGAAATCATTTAGTGACCTCCTGAAATAATCTGAAGTTTTTAAAAGACGTTTCCTCTGACTAAAACAATGGTGAAAAAGAGCAGAAATTTCTCACTGCTTTAATGCCATCACTTGCTTTTAGACAGAGGTTAAATTAATCAGTCATATCAGAAACAGGAAAATTTCTAAACATAAAAGATAAGTTATATGGTTGGTGAAGTCAGGTGACAGATACACGAGGATTCATGGTGCTATTCTTTCTACTTTTGTGTTTGAAAATTTCCATAATACAAAAAGTTTCTAAAGAAAATCATCAATCTATCCTCAAATATGCAGTCTTAAGTAGCTACTGCAAACTACTTTGAAAAAGGAACAAACTTTAACGATAGATCAATTTCTAACTGATTTTCAAAATATATGTTAAAATATACTTCTGCTCACCAGCTCATTAGAGATCCAGAAATATCAGTCAAACCACACACATTTCCAAAGTCTCTTCTACCCTCACTGGATGGGATGCCAAAGGGCTTTTACCTCAGAGAGGAAGGTACGCTGAAGACACATCAACCACTCCACAAAACCCACCGCCCCGCGTCTTATCAGTGTGTCAAGAACTGTGAAACTACAAGTACACTTGCTCTTTCTTAAAAAGATCCCTGGGTGAACGGATCTAGATTAAAGGGATACCACGTGCCTACAAACAGCGCCTTGAAGTGTGAATATAACATCACTCACCATTTCAAACAACAGGCGAACTAACTTCTCAGATTCCCCTCTGTATTTCGACGTCAGCGTGGAAGACGAGACGTTGAAGAATGTTGTGCCACACTCAGTGGCGACAGCTTTAGCCAGCATGGTCTTACCAGTGCCTGGGGGCCCGGCCATCAGCACACCCTGAAATTCGAAAGGACACATGAAATGATTTACCAGATTAAAGTGCTTTCTTATAAAATATCAGCAACTATTAATGTACACGAAACTCTTCCCATCAAAAGATAAGCTCAACTGTCACAGTAAAATCATGGTGCATTTGGCACGAATATCATTTCATAGACAGAAAAAACAAAAATGAAGAATGGTTTCACAAAATGTCTCAAATCACAGGTACTCAGAGACGGGCTAACACAGGGCCTAGACAACAAGGAATCTCCTGGTACATTTAGAAAGAACCCACCGATTTTACTGAACCTGGCGGAAGACAAATATGTATGGTCTTGAGCACCGCTTAAGAGTGACTGCTCTGTTTAAGCAATGAAAAAAAGGTGACATTTTCTACCACATGGAGCAGAATTATATATCCCTTGCCCTCCTAAGGTACAAAACCTATCTTCTACAACACACTTACAATATACACTTTTGATCAGAAATAAAGATCCATTCATCAGTTAATAAATAAGGCAGCTAAAATCTAGTGGTGATTCAAACATAATCAAATTAGCTAGCCTTTTATCAGTTTAACTGTGCTAGGCAGTTAAGAGTTTACATAAAATAGGGTTAGTAATGAAAAAGCCACTAAATATAACATAGACTAATATATAAATTTTAGTTACTTCTCACCTTTGAAACAAACAGAAAAATGTTCCATAAAAATAAATCAATGAGAAGTAAAAATTATCCAAGAACACCAATCCTCTAGTCTTGAAGACTAACGGATTTTTAAATACTTATTACTTTCTTCTAACACTTTTAATGAGTTCAGATATATAGTTAACACTACATTTCTTTTGCATAATAGTTTGTGATCTTAAGAGGAATTTGGAGCCATTTGTTAATTTAATTCAATAAGCTTTGGGGGATTTAAACTTTGAAAACTATGTGCATATCAAAATTTCATAAACTCTAAATTCAGAAACCATCCAAACGCTCTTCTAGCTATAGAATTTTGATGCCCAGGACAACCAGGGATCACTAGGATTTGAAACACTAGTTTTACAAGAAAAATTTTGCTTTGCAAGAAGCCTTTATACGTGAGATTGATATTTTGAAAACTGTAAAGACAACTAATGGTATTGGCACGGCTATGGAAAAGTTCCTATTTCTCTTTCCACTATCCCCTCTCAATGCCCTCTCAGTTCCCGTAATGTCATTAATGTGGTCACATCCAGCAGGAGATAATTTCCAGGGTTAGCATCTGTGCGCGCACACAGCTTATAGATACAGTACAGCGTTTATAAATTTCCCCTCCTCCTGACATTACCCTGTCAATTATCCCCTCTATTTCCTGTATCTCCTCCTCTGTGGGCTCTATTTATTTTAAAAATAAAATCCCTCTCTTGACCCTACAAATCCTCTGGCTACTATCTACCTCTTCCTTCCCCTTCCCAGCCAACCTTCTTAAAGAAATGGCTTATGTTTACTATTTGTGCTTCACAAGCTACAGTCTCACTTCTACCTCTACTCCTACACTAAAAATACCTAATTTACTAATCCAGTGGTCACTTTTCTTTCCTTTCCTGTTTTGAGTTTTACGTATTCTTTTTTTTTGGCTGCGCCACTGCGCAGTACGCTGGATCTTAGTTCCCTGACCAGGGATGGAACCCGCACCCACTGCTTGGAAGCACGGAGTCTTAACCACTGGATCTCCAGAGAAGTCCCAACCAATGGTCACTTTTCAACTCACAGCTTCCTTCCCTCTCTCTGACCTTTGATGGTGCCGATACCTGGTGTTCATTCCCTTCTCCCTGAAACCCCTTCTCCCTAGGTTGGTTCGATGACACGGTTCTTTCCTGATGCTTCTCCTACTCATGACCATCTTCAGTGGCTTTCAGGTCTCCTCTTCCCCCTGCCCTTTATATTCCCAAAGCAATTCTAAATCTTCTGCTCTTTTGAAAGCCCTTTATAAAACTCCTTGAACGATTTCATCCATACCCAAATTATCAACCACCACTTATATCTCACAATTTTAATTTAAACTTAAACTGTAGCCCGAGCTCCAGACCTCTATTTCCAATTACCCACTGAGTTTTCACCTCAATATATTTTGTTTCTATTTAAACCTGCTCCTCTCCTCAATTTCCAGTATCAGTTCACTGTACCCTATTTAATGAAGAATTTGGCTGGCCCTTTTCCCCTAGTTCCTGGGAGGCAGACTCTAAACCCTTGGAATTTCCCAAGTGATAGGAGTGTCTTTGTTGTTCATGTTGGGCCCTGAAATTTTAGGCTAATGAGGTGGCTCATGGTGGGTCCCTATATAGATTATGCTAATGAGATGACTCAGGATGGGGGCTGGCCTTGCCCAAAAAACCAACCATGTGATTAGCAGGTTGGGGCTTTGAGCCATGTGATATCAACCACACCTCTGGGGAGAGAAGGGAGACTGGAGATTGAGACGACATATGGGCAACAATTCAATCAATTATGACTATGCAATGAAACCCCAGTCAAAACTCTGGACACTGAAGCCTGAGTGAGCTTCCCTGTTGGCAGTACTGTATCTACTATCACACATCCATGCGCTAGGAGGGTAAAGCATCCTGCTTGCAAGGGAAAGGAACACAGAAGCTACACTTTCAGCATCCTCCCAGATCTCACCCTATGCATTTCTTCCTTGGGCTAGTTCTGATTTGCCTCCTCTTGCTATAACAAAAACTATAGTCGGAAGTACAATGCTTTCCTAAGTTCTGTGAGTCATTCTAGAGAATTATCAAACCTGAGGGTGCAGTGAGAACCCCCAAATTTACAGCCAGCTGTCAGAGTGAGGGTGACCTGGGGACCCCCACATTTGTGGTTGGCATCTGAAGTGAGGGCAGTCTTGTGGAAAACTAACCTCAACCTGTGAAGTTTGGCCCAATTTTGGGTAGTTGGTATCCGAGCAACTGCACACTCCTTCAATTCAAGCCTGGAATCTAAGAGTCATACAACTTGTTCCTCTTCCTACCCCTGTAAACCATCACGTCATAATGTTATCACTTACACCTTTTAAGTATCTCTCACAAATCCACTCATTCTTCATTGGCCAAATAACGAATGCCTTTGTTCAGGTCCTCATTGTTTGGCTAGACTATTGCAACAGCCTCCTGACCAGACTCCTCTCTGGTCAGACGGGTATCTATCTATGCCCGTCTCCAATCCAGCCTGCACACTGCTGCCAAGGCGATCTTCACACATTTGCAAATTACCCTCTTGCTAAAAGTTTACAGGGCTCGTCATGATACATAGGTTATACCTACCATTCCAGCTGTTTTAAAACTCCTTTAAATACCTATTTTATCAAGGCCTTATTATTTCTTTTAAACATTGTTTTTAAAGTTATAATAAAGGGGAAATTTATGATAATATGGTCCCCAAATTAGGTAAATCTATAACAAACAGTCTATAAAAGTTTTTAAGTTGTGAGAGGCAATCAAGATGCCATGGGTGTTCCAAGCCATTTATGTAAACACACAATTTCTCCTCCTCTCTACTTTTAGGCACATCAAACAAGGAAGAGGTATGCGAAGGTAAAAGACCTTCCCAGCTAATTCAGAAGGGCAAAGTAAGATCATGCTTTTATTTCACTCTACCAGTCAGAGTAAAGAAAGACTCTGCCTATGGCTAAGACCAAAAAAAGTTCCAGGCAGCAGCTGCTGGAAGGGTTTCTAATATGCTAAAATGAAACACTGAACTTAGGAGGAACCAGTCCTGGGCAAGCTAGAAAGATATAAACATTCTGATAACATCTGAGAATTACACCAAGCCTAGATGAAGTGATCAAACTAATTAATTACTGAGAAATACGCCGGCTTTTAAAAAGATAATTTATTTGATCAAACACTTATTCTATGACTATGCACTATTACTATTTAATTTGCTTGCTAACTTTTTTTTTTTTTTTTTTTTTTTGCGGGCCTCTCACTGCTGTGGCCTCTCCTGTTGCGGAGCACAGGCTCCGGACACGCAGGCTCAGAGGCCATGGCTCACGGACCTAGCGGCTCCGCGGCATGTGGGATCTTCCTGGACTGGGGCACGAACCCGTGTCCCCTGCATCGGCAGGCGGACTCTCAACCACTGCACCACCAGGGAAGCCCCTTGCTAACTTTTTATTTACAAAAACAGACATCTAGAAAATTCTTAAAACTCATCTCTAGCTCAGCGCCCCTGAGGGAAGTGACTTAAAGACTATAGTTCCAACACTCCAGGCCCCTCTCCTGCCAGGCAGAGGCAGCACATCGCAACTACAAATCCAAATCCAGGTATCTGAGGGATGCCCGACCTCCCCCAACCTTTACAAACTGTGTTAATAAATACACAAAGAAACTACAGTGCTGCCTTTCTTTACCATGCAAGCAGCAGTTTTATACCTATATTATTTCAATAAATTCTCACCTTCCATGGCCTTCTAATCCCTTTGAAAAAGTCAGGCATCCACATGGGAAGAACAACAGCTTCCCTTAGCAACTTCTTAGCTTCTTCCAGATCGGCTATGTCATCCCTTTGTAAGAAGAGCAAAGTTTCATGCTTATTCAGGGACACCTTTGATTTATGATCAATACTAATTCTTTTAATTTTTTTTAATTATGAAATTTTTCTTACATTAAGAACATTATTCTAATTTTTACTGTATAAAATGATCAGTGAAAACACATTGCAATTATAAATTAGGACATGTCATTCAACTAACAAACTTTGTCAGTTATGTCAACATCAAATTAGTATGAAAATGTCTTGGTTATATTCTGGAAGAAGAACTGTCCTACCAATTCTGCACACTCATATTATGGATGAAGTCATCATCAGGAGATGAATGGATAACAAGATAAGACTCACACCAAGCCAACCTACAATTTGTTTTCTCCACTACTGTAATTCAAGAACTTAACAGACTAACCAATGAATGCTAGGATTCCTAGAGACAATGTCTCTCTCAAGGGCTTCCACCAGATCCTTATCATATGCAGCACCATCAAATTTTGGAATTTCACCATCACTTGCACCGTCTGGCATATTTTTCCTTCCCTGGGGACAGGTACAAAAAAATGCTGATCAATAACAAGATAATTTTAATTAACATCATTAAGCTTTCAAAATATTGCAATGTAACCATTTTAAATGGCTTACTATTTTTTTAAATACTGTTTGCTAATTACCCAAATGTCATCCTCCCCTATTTAGTTCATTAGAAATAGATGAACTGGCCAACTTTATTAGACACTTCAAATTTACATTCTTGAGGGGACAGTTGCATGTAAGACTGAAATGATCTAGATGCCTCTAAATTTGTGGATGCATGGGATTTCTACCACCACTAAAAAATACTTGAGTATTAACACAAAAGAAGAAAAGAAATCAATTGAAAACCTACTGCATGGCAAGAAATCTCACATATATTATCTCATTTAATACAACTACCCTACAAGGTAGGTATTATAACCCTATTTTTACAGATAAGGAACTGGGACTCAGAAAGTTAAGTAACTTAAGTTCACAATTATTAAATGTCAGAGTACAGATTTTAACTCAGATCTTCCTGACTCCCCAGATCCATGCTTTTTCACAGTATCAGACCACCTCATGCCTGGCTGAGTCAGCTTAAAGCTTAAAAGCAGGTTATGGCGGAGAGGGATAAATTAGGAGGATGAGATTAGCAAACACACATTACTATATATAAAATAGGTAACCAGCAAGGACCTACTGTATAGCACTATACAGTACTATACTCAATATTTTGTAATAACCTATAAGGAAAAAGAATCTGAAATATATATATATATATATATATATATATATACATATATATATATATAATGTGTATAATGAATCACTGTGCTGTACACCTGAAACTAACACAACATTGTAAATCAACTATACTTCATTTGAAAAAACAAAAGACTAGGTTATGCATGGCAGAACTATACTCCTAAGCATCCAAGAAAGAGGCTGCAGATGAGGAAAGAGGTGGGACTCTGAACTGCATCTTACAAAGCCTTTTCCCTGTCACTGTAAGTACCCACTCAGGGTTGAGGGTTTCTTCCTAGTAAGGTCCTTGGACCACATCATAAAGTCACTGTCATGACAATGATAAAAGGACCTTTTAAAATAGTATCATTAGGACCATTAAAGCAATACACTTTACCCCAAATTCTTTATTTAATAATATAGTAGCTTTAAAAAAGAATTATATCCTATAGTTTCTATGGAGTTCTGCCAAGAGTTACTCGGCTCTGAAGAGCTTTAAATGAAACACGCTCAGCTAGCTGCCAGAGACAGTTCAACCACTGGAACTACTTCAGCAGACACAGCCAAGCACCTCCCCAGAGCTTCAGCTCCACAGTTACTGTTAATGTAAAAATGAAAGGAAATATGGTCCAAAAATGAGTCAGTTTCCTAAGCTTCAATCTGAAGACAGAGAACAGGAGGAACCTCTCCTACCACACTCCATCTGAGATAAACCATAAACTAGATCCTAAGTGCTGAGAGAGGCCTAAATGGCTCCCTTTGGGCAAACACTCTAGCTCTTTAAGCCACTAGGTAAATGACCAAACAGTACTCTGGTGACTTGACCCCAAAATGAATAATTTACTGTCCCTGAGTAGCATGGCAACGGTATTAAGCTAAGTTTTCAGAAAGATTCTTGTATTTCAGATGACAGAACCCAATACTGACACTTAAAAGGAATAAACTTCTGGCATGCCTACACAACAAAAATAACATCAACAAATTTAAAATAAGCACAGCCTAGAATCACATTTTATAATAATGGTAGGCCAAGGCTAGTCACATTCAAACAAATCACTGGGAACACTGTGTAATCATTTTAAAACTGTTCTAGAAATAAATCAAAAAAAGAATGCAACAGACACTGATATATCTGGGACTTAACAAGCTTTGATATGACACTGTAACTTTATTTTATTTATTTATTTTTGGCTGCGTTGGGTCTTCACTGCTGCGCATGGGTTTTCTCTAGTTGCGGCGAGCGGGGGCTACTCTTCATTGCAATGCACGGGCTTCTCATTGCAGTGGCTTCTCTTGCTGTGGAGCACGGGCTCTAGGCATGTGGGCTTCAGCAGTTGTGGCACACAGGCTCAGTAGCTGTGGCTAACGGGCTCAATAGTTGTGGCTCACGGGCTCGGTAGTTGTGGCACATGGGCTTAGTCGCTCCTTGGCATGTGGGATCTTCCTAGACCAGGGATCAAACCCGTGACCCCTGCATTGGCAGACAGATTCTTAACCACTGCATCACCAGGGAAGTCCTGACACTGTAATTTTAGACTTACCAAAAAATTAGTATTAAAAAATATAGGCAGACCGTCATTTAAATATGAATGTCCATGTGGTGGGGAAGGATTTGATAACACTACCAAGGGAAAGGAAAAGCTGCACACTTATCTGGAAGTAATAGGAATCATAGGATTTTAAGAACAATAAACATGTGACCATCTATGTCCAACACATTCAGTTCCAGATCAGTGAATGAAAATACATTATCTGCCCTCACTGAGCATCCAGTCTTGTGGTGGAAACAATTAAGTAAACAAACCCCAAACATACATAATTATAAACTGTTAAGTGCTATGAAAAAACTGAATGGTCACTATAGCTAAAAGGTATTGAGCAAAAAGAATAAGTTGGAGAGATGATCAGAGGCCAGCTCACTGGGCCCCTATAGGCCATGGGAAGGAATTTAGATTTTATTCTAAGTACATGGGGAAGTTTTTGAAATGTGCTAAGCAGGGGAATGACAGGATCTGATTTACATTTTAAAATGACCCTGCTAGCTGCGATATGGAAAAAGGATGGGCTGGAGGGAGAAGGAGAAGCAGAAAAACAAAGGCCTATTGCAGTAGTCAAGGTCAAGGCTCTCAATTCACAGAAGAGGATAGTGTATAAAGCTAGTCAACAACAACAACAAAAAAAGGTTCTGAAGAACCTAGGGGCAGGACAGGAATAAAGACAAAGACTTAAGGTGGACTTGAGGACATGGGGAGGGGGAAGGGTAAGCTGGGACGAAGTGAGAGAATGGCATGGACTTATATACACTACCAAATGTAAAATACATAGCTAGTGGGAAGCAGCCCCATAGCACAGGGAGATCAGCTCCGTGCTTTGTGACCACCTAGAGGGGTGGGATAGGGAGGGTCGGAGGGAGACCCAAGAGGGAGGAGATATGGGGATATATGTATATGTATAGCTGATTCAGTTTGTTACACAGCAGAAACTAACACACCATTGTAAAGCAATTATACGCTAATAAAGATGTTAAAAAAAAGAAGCTAGTCAAAGGACTTGCCCTTGCACCCGAAGTTTCTCAATGGTAGAAATGAGACCTGAATACAAATTAAGTAGTACAAAGAAGATTCTAGAACTTTTTCAAACCAAAATGGTGAGGTTACTAAACAACAAATTAAGGAAACTAAAAACAAATAATTTATTTGGTTATATTGGGAAATCAACAAAATGGGCGACAATTATCCTTCATAACAAATACTCAGATAAATTAAATAGGGATATCAAATATAAGTTAGTAGCTCTGGTTTCAGTTAACCAACTAGATTAACTACAACACCTAAAAGAAGTTTAGTTTTCAGGCAATAAAGCTAACCTCACCCAAGATATTATTACCTGTACAGTTTATAATAACAGCTGCAACATCACTGAAATGATCTTAGAAATCTTTGCTTAAATTTTCACATTAATTAATTAGCAAAAATTTGATTATTAGCATGAAGGCTGATATACTTTTTCTCATTAAAGCAAAGTATTAGCTTCTTTTTACGAGTGTCTAAACTACCCATATCAAAAAGTTTGTTTATGATCTTTCATTAGTATTCTATTTGAGGAAGATGAGGCTAAAATTAATGACCAACTCAATATTATAGAGTTAATTAATGACACAGATTGGCCTAAAATGCAAATAATAGATTTTATATTTCATTGTGTGGCATCTAAGACAAACATGCTCAGTTACTAGCTCTGGGTCTTACATTTTAAGAAAAATGTTGACAAATTATACTGAGAGTAGAGTGATAAAGGGCTCAAAACCCATGTCATATGGAGGAGGATCAGGGACCCTAGAGACATTTAAGCTGAAGAAGAAAATGTTAACGGAGCAACACAACCCACTGACCTCCTTACCTGTATGTACTCTCTATTACTCCAAAGGAAAGAACCAGGACCAGTACAAAGTGACAGAAGAGGTATATTTCAGATCGACAAAAGAAAGAATTTTCTAACAATGAGTCCATCCATCAAGGGAGTCATCTCTCTTGTAGGTAGTGAGCTACCCGATGTTAGAATCACTGGCTAATTAGTAATAAAAACCACCGGCCCCCAATCGCAGGGATGTCTGAGCTGAATTATAGCTGACCTTTGGTTCTTTGGGTAAAGCCACTGCCTCTCACTTGTCCACTTATTCATCTGTTTCCTGAGTTCAACAGCCCAAGGCAAGTGCAAAATTGCTTGGGAATCTCATTGTTTCTCTCTCTCTTTTTTTTTACGTGATCTTTATTCTGTATCATACCTGTGTTAGTTCCCCACTGTCATGTTACCTTTACAGCTAACACTCGTTTACAGCTTGCTATATGCCAGGCACTGTTCTAAGCACTTGACATAACAATCTTAAAGGTCCTATGAGTTAGGTACTCGTACAATTTCTACCTCATAGATGAGAAAACTGAGGCACCAAGAGCTTGAGTAAATTGTCCAAGGACACACAGCTAGATCCTAGGCAGTCTGGCTTCAGAACCAGTGCTTTCAACCCCTTTGTACACTATGGCATAAGGCTGCACACTTTGGGCTACTCCTACCCCAGTGTGAGAAGCAAACACAGGAAAAGTTAGACAAGATCTCTAAACTGATATTTTAGAGATAAGACTTTATTAATTACAAGGGAAAGTATGTTGATAAATGCAAAACGCTTACTAATTTCAGTGTCATGCCTTGCATTGGAGTGTTCATACAAAATACATTTAAGTTGAAATAATGAATCCATAGCATTCTGCTTACTTATCAATAAATGCATTCTTGCAGCAATATTTATGAATACTTACTCTGTACCAGGCACTATTCTAGGTACTGGGAAATAGCAGTGATCCAAGCAGACAAAAATCCTGCCCTCAGAGGCATACACTCACATTAGGGGACACAATACACAAACAAGTAAAACACAGTAAAACATTTAGGGACAGGACAGCAAGTAACTACTTTACTATAATCTAATGCAATAAAATTGAAAATAATAAAAATAAAAGCAAAAACCAACACTATTAATCAGCTGCCATGAGAGAAAAAATTTGTGGAGTGATTTAATATCCAAAGGACAGAACAGGATATTTCTTAAAAACAAGTCACTGATAATACAAATGGCCAATAAACATATGAAAGAACTTTTTTTTTTTTTTGCGGTACGCAGGCCTCTCACTGTTGTGGCCTCTCCCGTTGCGGAGCATAGGCTCCGGACGCGCAGGCTCAGAGGCCATGGCTCACGGGCCCAGCCGCTCCACGACATGTGGGATCTTCCCGGACCGGGGCACGAACCCGTGTCCCCTGCATTGGCAGGCGGACTCTCAACCACTGTGCCACCAGGGAAGCCCATGAAAGAACTTTTAACCTCAGAAGTTATCAGATAAGTACACCATACATGGTAGATATGCTGATAAAATCACAACGAGATTCACCCACAAGAGAGAGACAATATCAAGTGTTGGTGAGGATGTGGAGCAACTAGAACTTTCGTGCTCTGCAGGCAGACGTGGAAATTGGTATAATCATTTTGGAAAACTAGTTGGTGTTACCTACTAAAGTTTAACATATGCATATCCTATGGCCCATCAATTCCACTCCTAGGTATATGCTCACTAGAAAGGTATATATGCTCACATATATACCAAAGGATAAGTACAAAACTATCCAAGGTAGCATTATTAATAATAGTTTCAAACTGAAAGCAATCCAAAAATTCACTAATAGTAAAACAGATTCAACTGTGGTATAATACTGTATATTAACGAAAATAAACAAACTTCAGATATATGCAACAGGATGGCAAAATCTCACCAACATATGTTGAGCAAAAAAAGCCAGACAAAAAAAGAATACTTACTGTATGTAAAGTTTCAAAACAGGTGTAACTAATTTATGGTATTAGAAATCAGAATAGTGGTTATCTTTGGAAACAAAGTGGCAGAATAGTGGTTACTTTTGAGAAAGAAGTGTCAGGGATCAGAAGGGATCCTGAGTATGGCTTCTGAGGTGCTAAATATTCTATTCTTGACCCCTGAGTGACAGTTACATGGATTACTTGGTAGTTACAGAGGTTAAATGCAGTCAGACGAAGCAGACTCTTACTGGTCTGTAAGAGCCAATTATTAAATTTGCAGGAATTTTTCTATAAAAAACAGCCATTGATAAAAATTAAATTACACTAACAGAATAAATTATATTAAAAACAAAAGTGGTAATTACTCAAAACTCCTCACTTCTAGCTATTTAACTATTACCTATGCACTTAAGGTTACTTAAGTCTACTGTGTCTACACTATAGAATGGTAGGCTACTACCCATCTTATCTTGACTCTGAGTTCAGTGACCTCATGTTGGTAGCTTGAAATCCATCATAATGAAAGTATTTATACCAGAGAAACCAGCAAATGCTACAAAACGGGGCTTGATTTCTTGTTTTGCTAACTGTCTAGACTTAAAGTAATGGGGAAAATATTACATTTAAAAGTGTGTCATTTCTATAGTTGTTACAATGTAAATAGCACAAAAGATGAAGGAAATAATTTTCCAGTATTTGAAAACCATGATCTGATTCATCAAAGTTGCTCAAGTGATTGATCAATGAGTGAAGTTCCCACATATGTTTCTGTTGTTTCACTTTCATCTGACTCATTAATAAAAACAAAATATCAACCAATATCCTAACAGAACTACATTCCTAATCATCTGTCAACTACAACCACAGGTACCTACATTTGCAAGAGTTAAGCAAAAAGCAGCAAAGGCATTCAGTGAGGGTCCATTGGCTCTATAAAGTTTACACTAAAGAGTACTGTATATTTTATTATTTGTAAATTATATGCTGCACATCCTTTATATCAGTCAGGTTTATAATAAATTTGTGTGTGAATATGTACATGTTTATATACACATACACTTTTTTCCTTCAGAAAACTAGTTATTAAACATTTACCAGTACACTGCTGGTTAGATGATCATCATTCATCAAATATACCCTTATAATGTATACACTTTTCTTCAATAAAAAGATTTTTTTTAAGTCACTATTCACTTGTATAACCACCGATCAACAGTTCTCAAAAGAATAGTCCAGGGGCATCCCTGGTGGCGCAGTGGTTGTGAATCTGCCTGCCAATGCAGGGGACACGGGTTCGAGCCCTGGTCTGGGAAGATCCCACATGTCGCGGAGCAACTGGGCCCATGAGCCACAATTACTGAGCCTGCATGTCTGGAGCCCGTGCTCCTCAACAAGAGATGCCGCGATAGTGAGAGGCCCACGCACCGCGATGAAGAGTTGCCTCCACTTGCCACAACTAGAGAAAGCCCTCACACAGAAACGAAGACCCAACACAGCCATAAATAAATAAATAAATAAAATTAAAAGAATACTCCAACCCAGTTTACAATGTCTCTCCATATCAGACATCCCTACATTTAATCAGAGAAGGAAAATATTCAAAAAATGGCCATTTGTTATAATTCAATGAAATGAAGTCCTTTAAGTTTATAGCTTTAAATTAAGTCTCTGAAGATGATTTACCATACTTTAATCTGAATTCTATCTAAAAGCACATACAGCTTTAATCATGAGATCATAATGGAAGCACTGCTCATTTCACTAAGAGTTAATTAACCATAAAGCCATAGTCTTGTAAATACTTGAGAATCAGAATTTTAATTAAATTTATTTTTGGTTTATAATATCAAAACATCTATTCTGCTACCTAATATTTTACTTTTAGACTATCCTTCTTAAATTAAAAAATGCATTTGTTATTTCTATGTATATTTCTACACTGACTCTAGACTTAGATAGTAAAATAAAAATAACCATTTTTATCAGGTACATTCAAATAAGACTAAAAAATATGGCTGTAAAGGTTAATTTATTCATTTGATTCCCTCTCATCAATAACAATCAAGTTGAGGCCAGGAGTCACATATTAAAGTTTGCCTTCCTAGTACCTAGAAGTATGACTAACACAAAGTACGCACTTAATAAAGGTACATTAAGTAAATGGTGTAACGAACTGGCCTCATGATGACTCTGTACCTCAGGGGAAAAAACTGTAAGGCTTGAATAACAGATCTATACACAGTGACTGTTATTTATTGAAAAATAGCATTTTTAAGATTGGACCTAACTTGAAGCCTGTTAGCAGTTTTTTAAAAAAAAAGAAGAAAAAGATTTAATCACTCTCAGAAAGTGAACTGGTACTCTTAAAAGAAATAGATATTTGTGATACATTAAAATAAGACAGCAAGCATTTTCAATTAAGAGGCTGCATAGCATAATGGTTAAAAGCTCAGGTATTAGAGTTCAAATCCAAGTTCCACCACCTACTTGCAGTTGTAACTTCAGTGTCTCAATTTCTTCATACACAGTACAGGGAAAATAACACTGAGTTCACAGGAATTTGTAGGGAGGACTGGTACAGGTTAAGAATGTTCAAGGCAGAGTGAGACCTGTTGCTACTGCTCTTATTACTAGCTGCTTCCTCATACAGTTCACAAGACTAAACTAAGAATCCAAAGATACTGAGAGTCTTAAGCAAAACATGTAATTTCTCCTGTCCTCTCTTTTTTTAACATCTATAAAGTTAAGTGGCTAGAGCAGAAAAGCAGCTTTCAAACTTTTGACCATGACACAAAGTAATAAATTCATCTTAGATCATGAGCTAGTATATACAAATAAATAACTACATTTTTACATACTTATATAACAAATTCTTTTCTCAAAGTAATTCTGTCCTTATAATGGGCAATGCAGTCTGAATTTTCTAGTCTATTTCATTTTTTTTTAAAGCTGGTTGCAACACACAAAACTGATTTAAAAAAACCAACAACACTGAGTACCCTTCAGTACTTGATTTCAAATTAGCTTTCAATGGCAATGGATATCTGTCAGTTTCATCTAAACTGCCTCAAACCCTATCATCGCTTCCAGTGAGTTTAAGGACTCCAGTATTCTAATGAATATCTGAGTGCTTACAATGATCATAACTGAACCAAGCACACCTTTCAAATTCTAATGAAGTTTCTCTGAGGTTTTTTTTTTTAATTGTAATCCCTTTTGTTTCCAGAGTGACTCAGAAAGTCTCTTTTATCTTCAAACAACTGTTCTTTTTCTTTTATTAAAGGGCTTATTTTCCAGTGACATTCTGAGTACTTACATGTGAATGAAGAACAACTAAGATTTACAAAATTATTTGGAACTTTTTAAGTAAAAGACAATTTACAATATCCAGAGAAATTTATCTGACATTCAATAAATGCTGCCTGGTTGTTTTGTTCTTTGCTTAAGAATCACATTTTAAAATAAACATTTATTTAATTTTTCTGGAATTCTTTTCAAATCCAACCAGACTTTTAATCTAGTTTGGTAGGGATACTACATAATATGAAAAATACTAAAATAAAGAGGAAAAAGATCTGTGATTCACAAAGCTCCATTCCTTACTCTATGACTTTGGATAAGATACTTTAGCTGTATCTCAGTTTCTTCATTTGTCAAAATGGGGATAAAATGACTGCCTACTACTTGGGATTATTTCATAAATTATTGTATAATCACTCCAAATGGTACCTAGCAGGGAAGCATCCAATAAACCATGACCAATATTCTTCTCTTGTGTTATGTGAAGTTAAGATAAAGACTGAAAGTTCCTTACCTGGTTCTAAAAGTTTACTTAAAAGCTACTAGCAGAGTGATGGGTGGACGTCAGCCACTACTTTATTCTCTAAACTGCAAACCAAGGTTAACAGCACAAAAATGAAGAAGAGAGGAAGAAACAAAGATGATATATAAGATACAGATTTTTAAGTATCCATTATGCGGCTTTCGATAATGGGGAGAACCAGTTCAATTTCATCAGCAGGAAAATTTATTTATTTATTAGTACCCCTCACTAATCCCAAAAGGATCTGAAATGGAATCACTTACTGTTTTATGACATAATAGCTTGAACAAATTACAAACATAAAAAAATCTAATTCATTTTCAGTGTCCTAGTGAGGTAGAGAGAATATGTCTTTGGCTCTATCTCCTAAATAGAAATACTCAGAAAACATCAGTTTTATTCCATTATGGTCTAAAAAACCACAAGGTGTAGGAAGTTGGTCTGTGTAGAGTCCTTACCACTGACTGAAATCATATATAGTAAAAATATTCAAATATAGTATGTAATTTTTAAGGATAACCACTTGCTATTAGTTATAAGCTGTATTTTCACGATAAATATCATGGCATAAATGTGATGTCATATAGAACCCCTAGCTAGGAAAATAAAACTTCTTTGTGGCAATTCAATAACATCCTCATTCACTTATGACATCATAAAGGAAACAGGAAATGCTATCACTAAAAATTTATTTTTGTCTTTTCATTAAAATTAAGGCTAAGAGAAATGTCAGGTCATCCTGGCTCCTTACTCTGAAAAATTATTTTCAGCACATTTTCCTAAAGTCCATTTTAAGGACAGCACAGAATTTCTACCCAGTATTATGTTTATTCACCAATCAATTTCCCAGATAAAGTAAATGTACATACTGAACCCAAACCAAAGGAAATTTTCTCATTAAGAAAAATAATCTTGTTTTACTCTAAAATTTAAAGATAAATCAAAGTTTAAAAAATTTTTTATCAATAGTAAAGCATATGTATCATCTTATTCTGTGAACACCGTAGACACATCTACTTCCTTATAAATCTTTCCCCTACAATTATGTTTTCATTTTAATTCAGAATACTAGTTAAAATCTCTTTTAAGTTTTAAAACTTTATTTTGAATATTTCTATAAAAGCTCAGGACTTCCCTGGCAGTCCAGTGGTTAGGACTCTGCACTTCCACTGCAGGGGGCACAGGCTCGAACCCTGGTCGGGGAACTAAAACCTGGCCAAAAAAAAGCTCCATTTTAGAGGGCAGACAATAGAAGCAAGAAGAACTATAATACTGCAGCCTGTGGAACATAAAGCACATTCACAGAAAGACAGACAAGATGAAAAGGCAGAGGGCTATGTACCAGATGAAGGAACAAGATAAAACCCCAGAAAAACAACTAAATGAAGTGGAGATAGGCAACCTTCCAGAAAAAGAATACAGAAAAATGATAGTGAAGATGATCCAGGACCTTGGAAAAAGAATGGAGGCAAAGATCGAGAAAATGCAAGAAATGTTTAACAAAGACCTAGAAGAATTAAAGAACAAAAAAACAGAGATGAACAATACAATAACTGAAATGGAAACTACACTAGAAGGAATCAATAGCAGAATAACTGAGGCAGAAGAATGGATAAGTGACCTGGAAGACAGAATGGTGGAATTCACTGTTGCAGAACAGAATAAAGAAAAAAGAATGAAAAGAAATGAAGACAGCCTAAGAGACATCTGGGACAACATTAAATGCAACAACATTCACATTATAGGGGTCCCAGAAGGAGAAGAGAGAGAGAAAGGACCAGAGAAGATATTGAAGAGATTATAGTCAAAAACTTCCCTAACATGGGAAAGGAAAGAGCCACCCAAGTCCAGGAAGCACAGCGAGTCCCATACAGGATAAACCCAAGGAGAAACACGCCAAGACACATA
The DNA here is from genome assembly GCF_964341445.2 of Mesoplodon mirus. Classification (NCBI taxonomy): domain Eukaryota; kingdom Metazoa; phylum Chordata; class Mammalia; order Artiodactyla; family Ziphiidae; genus Mesoplodon; species Mesoplodon mirus. The sequence goes on from NC_138993.1 coordinate 7,193,171, forward strand.
GTAATCAAACTGGCAAAAATTAAAGACAAAGAAAAATTATTGAAAGCAGCAAGGGAAAAATGACAACATACAAGGGAACTCCCATAAGGTTAACAGCTGATTTCTCAGCAGAAACTCTACAAGCCAGAACGGAGTGGCATGATATACTTAAAGTGATGAAAGGGAAGAACCTACAACCAAGATTACTCTACCTGGCAAGAATCTCATTCAGATTCGATGGAGAAATCAAAAGCTTTACAGACAAGCAAAGGCTAAGAGAATTCAGCACCACCAAACCAGCTCTACAACAAATGCTAAAGGAACTTCTCTAAGTGGGAAACACAAGAGAAGAAAAGGATCCAAAAAACAAACCCAAAACAATTAAGAAAATGGTCATAGGAATATACATATCGATAATTACCGTAAATGTGAATGGATTAAATGCTCCAACCAAAAGACACAGGCTTGCTGAATGGATACAAAAACAAGGTCCATATATATGCTGTCTACAAGAGACCCACTTCAGACCTAGGGACACATACAGACTGAAAGTAAGGGGATGGAAAAAGATATTCCATGCAAACAGAAATCTAAAGAAAGCTGGAGTAGCAATACTCATATCAGATAAAACAGACTTTAAAATAATGTTACAAGAGACAAGGAAGGACACTACATAATGATCAAGGGATCATTCCAAGAAGAAGATATAACAATTATAAATATGTATGCACCCAACATAGGAGAACCTCAATACATAAGGCAACTGCTAACAGCTATTAAAGAGGAAATCAACAGTAACACAATAATAGTGGGGGACTTTAACATCTCACTTACACCAATGGACAGATCATCCAAAATGAAAATAAATAAGGAAACAGAAGCTTTAAATGACACAATAGACCAGATAGATTTAATTGATACTTATAGGACATTCCATCCAAAAACAGCAGATTATACTTCCTTCTCAAGTGCACATGGAACACTCTCCAGGACAGATCACATCCTGGGTCACAAATCAAGCCTCAGTAAATTTAAGAAAATTGAAATCACATAAAGCATCTTTGCTGACCACAACACTATGAGATTAGAAATGAATTACAGGGAAAAAAATATAAAAAACACATACACATGGAGGCTAAACAATACATTATTAAATAACCAACAGATCACTGAAGAAATCAAAGAGGAAATCAAAAAATACCTAGAGACAAATGACAATGAAAACACGATGATCCAAAACCTATGAGATGCAGCAAAAGCAGTTCTAAGAGGGAAGTTTACAGTCATACAAGCCTACCTCAAGAAACAAGAAAAATCTCAAACAATCTAAACTTACACCTAAAGGAACTAAGGAAAGAAGAACAAACAAAACCCAAAGTTAGCAGAAGGAAAGAAATCATAAAGATCAGAGCAGAAATAAATGAAATAGACACAAAGAAAACAAAAGCAAAGATCAATAAAATTAAAAGCTGGTTCTTTGAGAAGATAAACAAAATTGATAAACCATTAGCCAGACTCATCAAGAAAAAGAGGGAGAGGACTCAAATCAATAAAATTAGAAATGAAAAAGGAGAAGTTACAAACACTGCAGAAATACAAAGCATCCTAAGAGACTACTACAAGCAACTCTATGCCAATAAAATGGACAACCTGAAAGAAATGGACAAATTCTTAGAAAGGTATAACCTTCCAAGACAGAACCAGGAAAAAACAGAAAATATGAACAGACCAATCACAAGTAATGAAATTGAAACTGTGATTAAAAACCTTCCAACAGGGCTTCCCTGGTGGCGCAGTGGTTGAGAGTCCGCCTGCCGATGCAGGGGACACGGGTTCATGCTCCAGTCCAGGAAGATCCCACATGCTGCAGAGCGGCTGGGCCCATGAGCCATGGCCACTGAGCCTGTGCGTCTGGAGCCTGTGCTCCGCAATGGGAGAGGCCACAACAGTGAGAGGCCCGCATACCGCAAAAAAAAAAAAAAAAAAAAAAATCTTCCAACAAACAAAAGTCCAGGACCAGATGGCTTCACAGGTGAATTCTATCAAACATTTAAAGAAGAGCTAACACCTATCCTTCTCATACTCTTCCAAAAAATTTCAGAGGAAGGAACACTCCAAACTCATTCTATGAGGCCACCATCACCCTGATACCAAAACCAGACAAAGATACTACAAAAAAAGAAAATTACAGACCAATATCACTGATGAATATAGATGCACGAATCCTCAACAAAATACTAGCAAACAGAATCCAACAACAAATTAAAAGGATCATACACCACGATCAAGTGGGATTTATCCCAGGGATGCAAGGATTCTTCAATATACACAAATCAATCAATGTGATATACCATATTAACAAATTGAAGAATAAAAACCATATGATCACCTCAATAGATACAGAAAAAGCTTTTGACAAAATTCAACATCCATTCATGATAAAAACTCTCCAGAAAGTGGGTAAAGAAGGAAACTACTTCAACATAATAAAGGCCAAATATGACAAACCCACAGCCAACATCATTCTCAATGATGAAAAACTGAAAGCATTTCCTCCTAGATCAGGAACGAGACAAGGATGTCCACTCTCACCACTATTATGCAACATAGTTTTGGAAGTCCTAGCCACAGCAATCAGAGAAGAAAAAGAAATACACATTGGAAAAGAAGAAGTAAAACTGTCAATGTTTGCATATTACATGATACTATACATAGAGAATCCTAAAGATGCTACCAGAAAACTACTAGAGCTAATCAATGAATTTGGTAAAGTTGCAGGATACAAAATTAATGCACAGAAATCTCTGGCATTCCTATACACTAATGATGAAAAATCTGAAAGAGAAATTATGGAAACACTCCCATTTACCACTGCAACAAAAAGAATAAAATACCTAGGAATAAACCTACCTACGGACACAAAAGACCTGTATGCAGAAAACTGTAAGACACTGATGAAAGAAATTAAAGATGATACCAACAGATGGAGAGATATACCATGTTCTTGGATTGGAAAAATCAATATTGTGAAAATGACTATAGTACCCAAAGCAATCTACAGGTTCAGTGCAATCCCTATCAAATTACCAAGGGCATTTTTTATGGAACTAGAACAAATCATCTCAAAATTTGTATGGAGAAGCAAAAGACCCCGAATGGCCAAAGCAGTCTTGAGGGGAAAAAACGGAGCTGGAGGAATCAGACTCCCTGACTTCAGACTATATTACAAAGCTACAGTAATCAAGACAATATGGTACTGGCACAAAATCAGAAACACAGATCAATGGAACAAGATAGAAAGCCCAGAGATAAACCCACGCACCTATGGTCAACTAATCCATGACAAAGGAGGCAAAGATATACAATGGAGAAAAGACAGTCTCTTCAATATGTGGTGCTGGGAAAACTGGACAGCTACATGTAAAAGAATGAAATTAGAATGCTCCCTAGTGCCATACACAAAAATAAACTCAAAATGGATTAGCGACCTAAATGTACGATCAGACACTATAAAACTCTTAGAGGAAAACACAGGAAGAACACTCTTTGACAAAAATCACAGCAAGATCTTTTTTGATCCACCTCCTAGAGTAATGGAAATAAAAACAAAAATAAACAAATGGGACCTAATGAAACTTAAAAGCTTTTGCACAGCAAAGGAAACCATAAACAAGACGAAAAGACAACCCTCAGATTGGGAGAAAATATTTGCAAACGCATCAACGGACAAAGGATTAATCTCCAAAATATATAAACAGCTCATGTAGCTCAATATTAAAGAAACAAACAACCCAATCAAAAAATGGGCAGAAGACCTAAACAGACATGTCTCCAAAGAAGACATACAGATGGCCAAGAAGCACATGAAAAGCTGCTCAACATCACTAATTATTAGAGAAATGCAAATCAAAACTACAATGAGGTATCACCTCACACCAGTTAGAATGGGCATCATCAGAAAATCTACAAACAACAAATGCTGGAGAGGGTGTGGAGAAAAGGGAACCCTCTTGCACTGTTGGTGGGAATGTAAATTGATACAGCCACTATGGAGAACAGTATGGAGGCTCCTTAAAAAACTAAAAATAGAATTACCATATGATCAAGCAATCCCACTACTGGGCATATACCCAGAGAAAACCATAATTCAAAAAGAGTCATGCACCCCAATGTTCATTGTAGCACAATTTACAATAGCCAGGTCATGGAAGCAACCTAAATGCCCATCGACAGAGGAATGGATAAAGAAGATGTGGTACATATATACAATGGAATATTACTCAGCCATAAAAAGGAATGAAATTAGGTCATTTGTTGAGACATGGATGGACCTAGAGACTGTCATACAGAGTGAAGTAAGTCAGAAAGAGAAAAACAAATATCATATATTAACGCATGTACGTGGAACCTAGAAAAATGGTACAGATGAACCGGTTTGCAGGGCAGACGTTGAGACACAGATGTAGAGAACAAACGTATGGACACCAGGGGGGAAAGCCGCAGGGGGGTGGGAAAAAAAATCAAACTACCTCCTCGTCCTCCTCTAAGTAAACGTGGACTACTATGTAAGATTCAAAATTATTTCCTATTTAATTTTGTCATTTTTTATCTTTAATTATCAGAATTGTGATGATATTTAATACAATTTTGAAATTCAAAAAATAAAAAGCTCCATTTTACTTAAGATTTCTGTGTGTGTGTATTAAGAAATATATACACCTCTGAGGTTACTGACAGTGCAGAATGGCCGTCAAAATGCAAAGACTGCATAGGTTTTTGATTCAAAGTTTTTTAAAAAATCTCTTCCATGTCAAAACCAGGGTCCTCTGAAAAGCAACAAACGTCACGGGCTTAAAGTGAGTGGGTTACAAAGAGGTAGTCTTGCCTTGTCATCTCTCCCTCTTGCTCTACAATCCTTGTCCCTACTTGTAGAGGGTTTTTCGCTCTTTGATATAGCATGTGCTCGGCCTACAGGTCCCCGGGCTCCTCCTCCTGGCATTTCTTTCCTCAGAGGTCTTACTTCTCGATTGGGACGCCTTATCTGAGGTGGAGCTCTGACAAAAAAATAAATACATAAAATTAAAATTAATCGAAGGCAAAAGTATTTCAATACTACCTTAGTCAATAAAACTATTAAATCAATAAGGCCACAAGGTCAATTTTTCCCCCTTTTGCCAATTCATGGCCACAACTATCAGGTCAGTTTTTAAAGTGCTTTTCTGTAAAGTATACTGGTTGATACAAACATTAAATACATATAAATGACACATGCAGCAGCAATTATTTTGTCAAAAATAACATTCACCAATAGAGGGCAATACAGACTATTCCCATCTAATAATCTTAATAGTGTAACAGAAAATCAATTCCTTTATTCATTACTGTCCTAAGCCAAATAAGTAACTTAAAAAAAATTATTAAAAGCTGAAAGGACAAGGATTCAAAATGTATTTATTTGCATAGCTTACTAGTTTATCCTTTACAACCAAAATGATTTTCTCTGCTTCCATGTTGGAAAAACCATTTCACTCATCAAATTACAAACAGCAGGGCTTAATGAAATCTTCTTAATTTATGTGCAAAGTTTATGTGTAAAAATATTACTCATGCTTTGAGCATGTCAAAAATCACAGGATCATTCAAATTATACAGGCCCCCAAATGTGAATCAAGAATTTTGATAACTATATGTGGCAAAGGATGTTAATTCTATTTATGGTGGTGATCATTTCGCAATATACACAAATATTGAATCATTATGTGGTACACCTGAAACTAATGTAATGTATGTCAATTATACAGCAGTTTTAAAAAAGAATTTTGATAAATACATACATATAACTATGCTTACAAAGTGGCATATTTTGTCTCATGTAATGTGAAACATGTCTTCTTCAAATAGTGAAATTATGGGGTTTCTCAGAACAGTATTTATTTGCCTCTCTCTGGGTATTGGGGGAAACTCCATCACTTTGTGTCTAATCTCTTAGTGCTTCCTCCCTGAACTGTCTCTGTCTCTGTTTTCCTACCTTTACTCTCTTTACAGCTCTGCCTGTATTTGCAGCCCTTCACATCCCATATGTGTGTTCCTTTTCCACCCAAGTGCCAAAATCTATTCTTATCCCTTTTCCAGCTTCATGCTTTTAATTCATCTAACTCATCACGGAGTTTCTCTTCCTGGTACCAGAAAAGGTCTCACATGTGTATAACTCAATGAACTCAGCAAAACAGGAAAATGGATGAAAAGCCAGGAAGGTTGAAAACTCAAGGTAAAAAATAGTTTACATACTGCAGCATCTTCAGGCTACTGGAATTAGACTACTACATGAAAGTGCTGAGGATGAGAGAGGCTGCTGAAAAGTGTATGTCTTTCTACTAGGTTACCGTACACTGACATCTGAATCCTTGGAGTCCAATCCAGTTAAACAGTTATTTACTGAACACCCACACCTGTTAGGAGGTATATATCCTCTACTGTGCTAGGCCCTAGGAGGAGACAAAGATGAATAAGCAATCTTGTGGGGGAAAAATCCACAGGAAAGGAACTTGAAAATCGTGTATAGTGAAATAGTTATAAGGCATTCTCAAATTTAAAGGTATTATTATGTTCTTGGTTCTAGCGCATTATTAGTCTTTTAAGTATTCTGTCAATAAGTATTCTGTCAATAAGGTAAAGAATAAAAAACTAAAAACGTTATGTTGCTCTATTCCTAGTATTTCATTGCAACCATTGTTTTTTGAATGAATTTCTGTTTTGTTTTGATGAAGAGGTGTAAAGTCATAGAGCAGAACTTTACTGTTATATATATACATACATATCTGTGTATGTATAATGTCCTTCCTGAATCGGACTCCTGGCCAAAGACAATAAAAAGCGACTGACAATCTCTTGCACACAGAACACACGTCAAGTTTGCCCTTCTGTTAGCAGCTGCGCCTGCTATTTAAATAGTCTGTCCTTGTTTGTGGTCCTGCTTTCTGGAGGCACAGCCAGCCCGAAGCTTTGGCTCACAAACAGCAGGCCCATCCTTCACAGCTGCGCTGCCAGGCTGCTCGGTGGCCTCGCTGAGGAGGGGTGAATTGCAGGGACTCTAGAAGCGTTTCTTCTGCCTCCTCAGCTTGTGCTTTCCCGCCTCAGCTGGCTGGTTAGCGGTCACTGAGGAGTCCTGCTTGTAGTCTGTTCTGCACACACATCCAGTTCAGTAAAGCTGTGCTGCGAGAATTACGTCAAAGCTCGTACAGAGGCTGCACTCCGAGCGTTTGCTGCTGCTGACCTTGTCCTGCCACTCGATATTCCGACGGGCTCATAAACGGTCTGGATGAAACTGCTCAGGAGGCCAGATGTGGCATTTGTGGCAAGTCCCACGTCTCACAGAAAGTGGGCCTGTGCTTTGCAGGTCTTCAGTGCCGTCTCACTGCAGTGTGATATTACATTCGAACCAGACTCTGTCAGCTTCCCAAAGGACATCCTTGACTCTGTTCTGTACTTCTTTCCATTTAGGGCATCACTGCCCAATGGCAGGCTTCAAGTTAAGGACTCAGTGACAGCTTCCAGGCTGTAAAAAATAAGTCTCAGGGCTTCTTTTACTGGTCTCTTTTTAAAAAGAGACTTTATGAGTAGGGTTGCACAGCATCGTCAGCCTCTGCCCCAATGGTCAAACACAGGCAGACACCCTGCTAGCTTACAGCATTTCAAATATAGAGAATAACTGGAGATCTGCAGATAAAAGAGCAGCATGTCTACACTGAGCTCAGTTCTCCTACTGGAGGATATTTCCCCGCAGGAATGGGAAGAAAGATGCCTTACCCTATCATATGCAAATAAGCCTGACTTCCTCCAAAAGCCAATACTCCCTTTCTAAGCAATATTAAATATCAATATTATATGTACATGTTCTTACAGCGCTGCTTTTAATAGTAAACACCTGGAAACAACCCAAAGGTCCAGTATCAGAACAGATGCATAAATTATTATACATTCACATAATGGGATACTATATTCACGTGAACATGAATTACAGCCACATGCAGTAGTAACAGATCAATCTCAGGACCACAATGCTGAGTGAAGAAGTAAGTTCAAAGAACACATACAGTATGATTCTAAGCAAAACAGGATACTGTGTGGAGATTAAAATGTATGTGCTAAAAGTAGAAAGAAAGGCAAAGGAATGATAAACCTCAAATCCAGGACAGTGGCTAACTCTGAAAGAGGAGGGAAAGGAACAGGACGCAGAGGAGCTCACAGGGGGCCTTCAAGGTAACGCTAATGTTCTTTATCTTAAACTCCATGGTGGGTCCATAGATCCTACTGTATTATAACTCCTTACTCCTTACATAAATTTTATTACTCATATTATTTACTTGGTAGTTAATAAACTTTAAATATGATGATATAACACCACCACTAATTAAATTATTTGAGCGCCTAAAAAAATGAAATTATAGGGTTGCTACAAAGTTGTTGGCATGTTCTAGAAACACACATGTGGTGGTGATGTGGGCTCAGAGTACACACCCTCAGTTGAACCTGCTGTATTACTGCCTGGCAGATCTCCATAAAAGATTGGGCAACAGAAATAGAACCGTCTGTCAGACAGCACCACTCATCCAGGATTCCAGAAGTCAAAGGGAAAGAGACCTCTTCTGAAGATGCCTTCATTCCACACCATATTTAGAAACAGGGTCAAAGACACTATCACAATTTTCTCCAATTGCTATACAAGCACCTTCTTAAGATTCCCATCTATTCAGCTCTTTCTATTTCTTCCAGCTTTCTGTTTCATGATTATTCTAAATTCTTTGGTTATATCTGTTTGTTCATACATTGTTAGAATTCTAGTATAAGAATAAGAAATTTGGAACAGGTCCCATATATGCCCAAGAACATAAATCAAATTACTGAAACTTCTGGAAAAGGAAGGAAAATAATCTTACTTTGCTATGACATTAATCTATATGAATTAAACAGGAAAATACATACCTCTCTATAGCTAATGGAAAAAAACACGAGTTCCAAGTAGTTCATACTGATAGTTTTACTATAAGGACTTGGAGTCAATATATGAGACTTTGAGTCCAAGAGAAATTGTTTGGTAAGAAATCAGGAGGCAAGAAAACAAAGCTTAAACAGAAATTAGAGGACTTGTTATTTGAAATTAATAATTAAGAATTTTAATGTCCACTCTCATCAAATATATGACTGCTATTTTTTCAAATCAGAAAATATATGTTTATCTAATAAGGACAGGAACTATACTGGCTGTTGACATAAAAACGTTGCAAACACTATTCCTCCCTTCACAGAGAAACAGCATGGTGATCCGGAGTTAGCATTAGATTTAGAATCCTAAACCCTGGGTGCCTTCCTACTCCCAGGTCCACCAATTACTGATTATATGAGTGTATCACTTAACATCTACAAACCTCATACTCTTCCTCTGTAAATGGGGATGATTAATACTTAACAGAATTTTTTAAATCTATTTTTCATTGAGGTATATCATATATTCAGTAAAATGTACATATATTAGGTATACAACTCAATAAATTTTGGTACTGTATAACCACCTGTAGAACAAAGAGCATTTCCCAATACCCCAGAAAGTTTTTTTCATGGCCCCTGTTAGTAAATATCAGCTGGTAAAGGTAACCACTATTTTGACCTTCCTATCATAGATTAGGTTTGCCTGTTCTAGTTTCACAAAATGGAATCCTATAGTACATACTCTTTCAACATTACCTGTGAAATTCATCCATGTTCCTGTATATAGCCGTTTATCTTTCTTCACTGCTCTGGAGTATTCTATTGCATAAATATACAACTTATCAATTCTGTGAATGGACACCTGAGCTGTTTTCTGTTTGAGGTTTATTATTAAAGCCTCTATGAATATGGGAATTATGCTCATGGTAAACAGAAGCATTCATTTCTTTGGGATCTGTACCCAGGAGCAGAATAGCTGCATCATAAAGTGTATGTAAGATTAGCTTTAGTAAATATAGCCAATGGTATTCCAGAGTAGTGATGCCATTCTACACTCCCATCAGCCATGTACGAGAGTGCCAATTGTCCCACCCTAGTCATTCGGGGGGGGTGGGGGTGGGCGTGTAATGGTGTCTCACTGTGGTTCTACCTTGCCTTTCTTGAATGGCTACAGATGTTAAACACCTTTTCAACAAGATGCTTATTAGCCATGTGAATATCTTCTTTTGTATAGTATCTGTTCCAGTCTTTAGTCCATTTTTTGTCAACTGGGTTGCCTGACTTTTTCTTATTGATTTATTGATTGTTGTTCTTTATATATTCTGGATACAAGTCCTTTGTCATACATATGCATTGCAAACATCTTCTACCAGTATATGGCTTTCCTTTTTTTTTACTGCCTTTCTACCAGTATATGGCTTGTCTTAATGGTGTATCTCTTGATGAAAAGAAGTTCATAATTTTAGAATTCTGACTTACTGATCTCTTATCTTTAATGCTTTATTGTCCAGTTTAATAAATCTTTGCTATCCCAAGAAGATGGTAATATCCCTTCAATGTTTTCTTCTGGAAGTTTTATTTTATTACCGTTTTACATTTTAGGTGGTGATCTATTTCAAATTAATTTTTCTATATGATGTGAGGTAAGGGGTCAAGATTTTCCTCACCACATGGACATTCAATTAACCCAGAAGCATTTACTGACAAGACCCACCTTTCCCTACTGAACTGCAGTGGTGCCTCTTCATAAATCAAGTGACTCCATAGAATCTAACCTTTAATAAGTTCCAGTTCTAAAAAGAACTTTAGAAATTTTAATTATTTGCTATCAGAAAATTATAAACACATATTTTAGTATGATATATTCCAGAGTCTGTTCAAAATATTAATTTTTCAACAAATACCTGAACTTTTGATGAATGCAAGATACTACGCTACATAATAGAAAAGGCTTTTCGTATACTGGGTTAAGTCTTCCCTCACTATCTAACAAACAAATCAATCACACTCAGAAACACATGGAGTACTATAAGCCATGCTGATACGAGTTGTTTTATATCCTCAAGGGTACTTTTTGTGCAAAACATCTCTTCAAAGGTTTACTTTGATTTTTTAAATATTCAATTTATTAAAGTTAAAACTGCAAAAATTCAGTTAGTCCTTAAAGCTTTTAGATTCACTTACAAATCTTTTTCTATGTACAAGAGTAGCAGATTTTAGAAGTCACTTTTAAGAAGCTTTTGAATAATGTTTGATGCCATTTACAAACCTGGCTAATTAAATGCCACTAAAATTTTTAACATACGTTTATAAATGTAATATATTTTATTTCCTTCTTAGTTCTTCAATTGTTTTACTTAACACAGCATAACTTACATATAAATACTTTCATAAACTTAGTAAGTTAAACTTATAAATGAGGTAAGCCTAATTTCTCCTAAATGTTCCCCAAAAGTACTTAACATAAATTTTCATGTAAAATCACAGATCTAAATTATTCCATAATACACTTAAAATTGGAATTGCATGCTTATCACCCTCATTAGCCATATTGTCTTAAATTACAAGTACATAAAAATAATCAATAAATATGTACATATCCCTTAACAAAAAATACTACTATTACAGTTTTGAGTCTCTTAGACATTTCTACTCTTAATTCTAAATGTCACTGGAGTTGAAAGATGCTTACCCACTACAGAAGACAATTATCCAAGTTAACCACGGTAATATTTAGCCAAAAATTTCAGCTGGTATGAGATCTGGAGCTGCAGACATACTTCTCACACCAAATATTATACAGTCCCATTTAGTATCACGGGGGCTGCCCTCTTAGCATTTTGATGCTACCCACAACTAGGTATTTCAGCAAGAACAGGGGCGAGATTCTTGTCAGACTCTGATGGGACATACTAATCCTTATTTAAAGTTGCTAAGCCAGTCATTCTATCACTTCTAAGGTAGGGGAAGGGGATGATAACATTACTAATTATTTCATCTAATGGTAGAATGCCACTACTCCCAGGCAGGTTATTTACTTTTACCTTGCTCTTCTTTGGATCTAAAGATAGGCCCTTGCCTTTTCCATTTAACTCTAAAGACCTTTGAACTTGAAAAACTTAAAATATTTAATTTATCTTATGTCTAACTCTAAAGACCTTAAAACTAGAGAGACAATGGCATTCTTTCAGAGTATAGGGACTACACAACTTTTACAGATTGTATTAAAATACTATCAGTTGAACTTTAAATATCTCATAGTTCTCTGTCTAGTTTACAGTCAAGTTCTGAAAATATTCTACTGATTTTCAAAACACTGGAATACAAAAAAATATGATACAGTCCATGCATTCAAGAAGCTTATAGTTTAGCTAAAAATGTATACATATTTTATGTATTATATTGGACATCCCTTTCTATCCACATATAAATCCTGCAACTAAAGCCTTGCTGAAGAAGAGTTCCCAACTAAACTATAAATAAAAGTCCTCAAAAACAACAAACTCGAGCATAAGACCCTCAAGAACTTATGATAAATATATAGATACAGTTTATCTCTAATGAACTGAATTTTCTATCTTTCAGTTTTCTTTTCTGTAACATTAAAAAAAAATTCTGGATAAAATGTAACAAATATCCTGTTTATACATAGGTGATCTTACCAGAAGATAAGAGAAGTACCTAACAGCCAAAATATAAATAAAATACAGTTGACGGCATGGCAGTCCTTGAGGGTTTCCAGGTCTCAGCCACCTAAGGGCTTGAGATTTACTGAGCACAAAGTGAGGCCTGAGACAAGGCCTGAGGCCTACAAATGTCAAAGCTGAACTGAGACTGGCAAGTGAAGCCAGGACGCTCAAAGGGCAGACTTTAAACACGCACATGGAAGAAACAAGTACGTCTGTCCATCTGAGCCTATGTTCTATGTGTGTGGAGTAAGGTACAAGTCTCCCCTAGAAACAGTAACCAGGGCTTGCACTCTTGTGGTTTGGGATTTAGTTTTACACTCCGTTAAGTGAAGAAATTTACCTAAAAGTGGTCCAGGCGGGTGACATCCTGAAGGCACCTGGCTGAACCCAACACAGACCCTCTGAGGAGTGACATCCCCCTAAACAAGCCACACATTAGAATGACTCAAACCTTGAAGGGACATTCTCAACTTTACCACAAACAAGAGCCATCAGAAATAACCAAAAAGATAAGGCTCCAAATAACTTCTGATAATAGAACTATCAGTTATGAACTATAAAAATGAATGTTTAAAATGGTTAAAAGCATAAAAAAGAATTTGAAACGAAAGAAACACAAGTCTTAAGTAGTGTTAAGTAAAAATAAATCCATATTCAGATCATCTGTAGTGAAACCATTTAACACCAAGACAAAAAATAAAATCATAAAACAATGAGAGAAAAGAGAAGTTATCTACAAACGACAATTAGTCTGCTCATGCAAACCAGAAGGCACAATCCTCCTACCACTAATGTCATCTGCAAAGCACAGAGAGAGTGGGGCTGGATATAAGGAGCTGAAGCGAATACAGAACGAGCAGGGGGACAGCACTAGGGAACAAGAGGAGGAGAGAAGAGAGGAAGGGGCCACAGTTAGAAAAAAAGAAACAAGAGGAAGGAAAAAAGAACAGTACAGTGTGAACAGAAGCCAAAAGAAGAGGCGCATTCCAAAGAAGAAAGATGGTAAACACTATCAACTGTTACCAAAGTGAAATACCTTAACTCTTGAGAATCTGGCATTGCATTTTAAATTAGGAAGCTGTCTTCAAGAAGTCAGTCCCATACTGCAATGAATAGAGATCCAGGCTTTCTACTCACTAAGGAAAGAGAAGCAGTGAAAGGCAACAGGGAGCGTACACACCACGGCAGTTTGCCAGAGGAAAGGAGAAGGGAGGAAACAGTGGTCAAGGGCAGCAAGGCGAAGACTGCTTTCAAGAAAAACAAAACAGATGTGTTACGATTTCATTCTGACTTACCACTATCTTGTTCCCATTCCTTAGTTTATCTCTAATGAATTAAAATTTCTATCTTTCAGCTGTCTTTTCTGTAATATATTTAAAAAAAACAATAGAAATATCCAGTTTTTAGGCACTCATTGCAATAAATACCTAGAATTCCAAAATAAGATTTCAAATGAATGACTACTGAGTTCTGCAAAATAAGACAAATGCTTCCTAGAAAATTTACATAAAAGAAACAAAATAGCCAAATGGAACGGACGTCCCCTCTTGGGACACTTAGGTGAGAATTTAAACCCTGGAAAACACCTGCACCCCGCCCTCACTCTCAGATGATCTTGCTTGCTTTTCTTCCCTCATCGAAATAATCAGGAGAGAACTTCCACAAGCGCTCACCTCCACATCGGCCTCCACATCTGCGTCCACAGCCTTTATAACTAACTGCCTCCCCTCCAGCGACTCTGAATCAGCTTTCCTGCACCCGCCCCACCTGCACACTGCATTGTGCCTCCTCTTGTCTACTCAGGGACAATGCTCCAGCACTACCTCTTTCTCCCAGGCATCGTCAATCTTCCCCTTCCTGTTGCAGCGTTCTTATCAGCATACAAAAGTCTCTGAAACAGCAACAAATTTTGATTCCACTTCCCCAACTACCACTCAGTTTCCATGCTCCCCTTTTCAACAAGACTCGCTGAAAGAACGGCACGCGTTCACTGTTTTCAATTCCTCTCTTCCCGTTCTCTGAGCCCACTCCGTTATTCTCCACCATTCCACCAAAACCACTCATCATGGTCACCAGTGAGCTCCATGTTGCTAAATCCAATCCAATTCTCAATCCTTATCTTACTTAATCTACATGCAGCATTTGATAAAGTTGCTTAGAATCTTTAAGCTTCGATTTCTTCTAAAAAAAAATAGGGATGATATTAATAGTACCTATTTTAGAGGGTGGTTGTGAAGATCAAGAAAAAAACCATGTAGAGAGTCTATTAGCATAGTACCTGGTTCACAGTTAAAAACGACTCAATAAATGTCAATGATTATGGTTAATCAGGGCTGCTACCTAATTCTTCCCATAGTCTAAATATAGAGTCCACCCCACACTCCAGAAACAGAATTCTGGAAGAGAATATGACTCCAGAGTGTTTAGAAATGAGTATAATCTCAACCTGCCAATCATACTCAGCAATAACCTACTCTACCCTATGAAGAATGACCTTAAAAGTTCTTTCTTAAAATTCCATACTTGCGGGCCTCCCTGGTGGCGCAGTGGTTGAGAGTCCGCCTGCCGATGCAGGGGATACGGGTTCGTGCCCCGGTCTGGGAGGATCCCATATGCCGCGGAGCGGCTGGGCCCGTGAGCCATGGCCGCTGAGCCTGTGCGTCCGGAGCCTGTGCTCCGCAATGGGAGAGGCCACAGCAGTGAGAGGCCCGCGTACAGCAAAAAAAAAAAAAAAAAAAAAAAAAAAAATTCCATACTTGCTGAGGATTCCTAAGTAACTACTACTAATCCGAATCTCTCTTAAACTCTGGTTCTCATTTCCAATTCCTATTCAACAGCTTCCTCTAGATATTTAATTACCTGCACCAATTCTCTCATTCTCTTATCTCATTAATCACCAAATCCAGTCCATTCTACCTCAGTAATGGCTCTCACACCCATTTTACAAGACTGTAAGCTCAGGAAGGCAGGGATTGTGTCTGTTTCTGCATCCCACCATATCCCCACCATAGTACTGGCACCCAGCATAGTATTTGGTATACAGTAGGTGCCAGCATCCTAGGTTAAGCTTTCCAGAATGTCTGGATTATTTTTCTGATGGTTTCTTGAGGCCAAGGTCTGTGCTGGGTTTTTTTTTTTTTTATTACCTTTATACTTTCCACAGGGCCAAAAATAAAGTTGAGTATATGATGAATGCTCATAAAATATACGTTGGATAGGGCAATAATAGTGTTTTTCTTCCTAAGACTTTAAAACAATTTTACAAAACAATCTCATCATGATGTACATTTTACAGAGGTGAAAAGTGAGGCACAGAGAAGTGAAATTAACTTGGAGGACCACTCAATTAGTGGTGGAACTGATACAAAAGCTTGCTCTCCTACCTCCCAATCCCGGGAAAATTTCCCAGAGCCTGGGTGAGATACCAGTAAGGATGAGATGGCAGTTTACTATCTATCGGTACTTGACCTTTACCTTAACTGATCTTTTTCCAGTGCAAACTGGGATTTAATATGCAAGCAGTTACTTAATCTATTAGGGTACCCAAAGAAAACATAAAGCAACAATTTTAATACCAAGTCAACAAGAATTTCCTCCTTGCTGAAATGCTACAGAATAGCACAAATTTGATAAAAATCAATCATCCTATCTATCTGTATACAGAAACACTCTATGCCATTTCCCTTGGCTCCAGATGAAATAACGTTAGAGAGCCTATCAGAGTTCTCTTTTTCAACCTGTATGGAATAAGCCAAATGATTATTTTCAGGCTTGTGTATCCTGTTGTTACTGCCATATCTCCCAAAAGATGTAACTTTAAAAGACCTAACACATTTATTTTTTAAGTTGAATAAAGAATACTTTATTGAATATAATCTATGTCAAATACTGTTCCAATACAGAAAATCTTAGTTTCATGGCCTCAGGTCTCACCAGGAGAGATCATTTTTAAATGGCCTCATTAAAGAGAATGTGGTTAATAAACTTACATGGAAAATATTATAAAATAATTTAATTAATACAAGATACCTTTTAACTTAGGACACTAAGAATGATCTGGAGGCTTCATCTCTTTGGAGTTTAATTCTCATACTGCCAGAACCTCCCATTATAATCCTACTTTTGTAGCTCAATTTCCTCATACTTAAGGCAATAAATCTAATTCACTTTAAAAGGTTGTTCTGATATATCCAAGCAGCTGCTGGTAAACAGGATCATGATTAAACCCAGAGGACACATGACATATAAGGTGTAACTTCGAACAACGTGGCAAACCACCACGGAAAACCACCAGTGGTAATGGACATTACCTCACTGTGCCGTAACAGGGAGAGAGGAGAAGTTTTGTGTTAAAGTCCATGAGGTGAAAAGGCAGACCCACAAGCAGGGCTACCAAATTAGTGGCTAACAATAAACCCAACAGATGCGTCCTGGAAACATTTTGTACAAAACAAGGTAAATTATACTTTCCGACTGGCCTACACTGCAATTTCAGGGTGGTATTCTCAAAGAGAAATGTTTTTAATTACATTATTTATTTCATCAAGCATTTTCAGCTTCTTTATTCTCCTACCACCTCTAGTGAGAATTTAATCAAGTGGTTAACAGAACTATATATTATATATTAGGATATATAGATAAATATCAAAATAGACCCATAGATACCACCAAGTATGTGTAGCCAAGTAACATGGCAGAGTGGGTATAAATAAGACTCCTGAAGTTGAGGAGATCTGGGTTCAAATCCTGGCTCTGCCACTTTCTTGTTCAGATGACTTTGGGAAAATAACAAACTTTGTAAGCTTCAATTTCCTCAGCTTCATACGATTTATTCGTAACAATAGATCAGCAATAGTAATATGGGTACACAATACAAGTAGCTACTTCAGAGGATCACCGTAGGTTTAAATAAGATAGTGCTTGTAAAACATAAATTGACAGATAACTAGTTATCATGCTCTTCCTAAAAATGATTGCCCACTTCATGAGACTTGGACATTTAAAAATCCATATTCTCTCTGCCAGAGTTATTCAAAATGTTTCAGAAAACTAAGGATTTATATAGAATGTACAGGAAGGAAAAAAATTCCTTAAGGAATTTTACAAATGAGGCTATGTCATTTTTTAAATTCTTTTAATCTCTTACTATTTATCTGAAAGAATGCTGTAGTCTTTTATTTCAGAGTTGATGATTCACTTATTACATGCCAGTTACTGTCCTAAACATTAAATTTTCTTAATTAATTCCATGAGGTAGACATCCCCATTTTACAGACAGTGAAGCTAATGTTTAGAGGTTAAATAACTTGCACAAGGTCATAAAGCAAAGAGGTGTCAGAAGTAGAATTCAAACTCAGATCTCGTGGGCTCCAGTCAATTGTCTTCCCATTACACCAAGAATACCTAAGGACTATATCCACTTTTCACTATCTCTAGGTGGAAATTTTATTACTTTTGTTTTATACGACCTGTAGAAGAAACAAAATTATAAAAGGAAAAAATTATACAATTTTAACCTCCCATAACTTTTAACCCTAAACTTACAATCTTAATATTTGCTTATTCTATCAGCTCATGCACACATTCTGTGCTACAAACCTGTGTAAAGTTTACTTCATTAACATCTGCCTTACATAGGTATCACTATGATGTTATTACTTGGTGAAGGATCTGTGGATTTGCTTATGTAAAGATTTTATTCTTAAAGTTTAAAACTGCTAATCCCATGATACTACTCAAGGTATTAAACAGAATTCCTTCACTGGTAGAACCCTGTGGAGTTGTTGGGTGTTTTTCCATTGTTGTTGATATATGTGGAAATGGGAATCTTTTTTCCCCAGGCAATATACAGTCTTAGATTTGCTTTTATTAAGGATTTCTGATCCACAGAGAAAAAAAAAATACACACAATGGTTACACACAAGGGAAACTTTTTTAAAAATTTAGTGTGGAGGAAGGAGGTTTGGAGAAACATTCTGGTCCATTCATCTTCCACTTTCATTGAGAATAACGATTAAAACACAAGTATAAAAATAAGTCAGATCTGTGCTATGGGCAGTTAAAGGAGGCCAAAGAAAAAGAAATAATTGCGCTGGTGTTTCTCTAATGAGGAGAAGTTTTCAGGAAAGTGTTCATCAATGGGAAAATGCCAGCCACACTTTCTATTCAGTCTGAGCCACAGATATTAGATATTAGAGTTATTATCTGTGGCCACTGCCTTCTGAAATACATCATGGTGCTCTAGCAATTACAAACAGGTACTTCCTATGCTGAAAGTTATTCCCAGGACCAGATGGCTTCACTGGCAAATTCTACCAAACATTGAAAAAAGAATTAATGCCAATCCTTCTTAAACTCTTCCAAAAAACTGAGGAAGAGGGAACACTTCCAAACTCATTTTATGAAGCCAGCATTACTCTGATACCAAAGCCAGATAAGGACACGATGAGAAAAGAAAACTATAGACCAATATCCTCAATGAATACAGAGGCAAAAATTCTCAACAGAATATTAGCAAACCAAATTCAAATACAACATGACCAAGTGGGATTTGTCCTTGGGATACCAGGGTGGTTCAACATATACAAATCAATAAATATGATACACCACATCAACAGAATAAAAGATAAAAATCATACTATCATCTCGATAGATGAAGAAAAGCATTTGACAAAATACGACATCCTTTCATGATAAAAACCCTCAACAAATTGAAGGAACATACTTCAGCGTGATAAAGGCCATACACAACAACAGCTAACATTATACTCAACACTGAAAAATTGAAAGTTTCTCTTCTTGAACAGCAACAAGATAAGAATGCCCACACTCTCATCACTCTTATTCAGCATAATACTGGAAGTCCTAGCTAGAGTAATTAGGCAAAACAAAGAAATAAAAGGCATCCAAATTGGAAAGGAATAAGTCTTTTAAAGCAAAAAAGCTCTGATGCTGACATTATGAAATCTAAAAGAACTCGCTTAACTGATAAATTTATCAGTTAAACTAAAATTTAGGACTAGCAGTAGATTTCTATTGTTTTGATTACAGTAGTAAAACATTCCAAAAGCAAGATAGGTGACAAATGATATACTTCTGTTCTTTATCAAATACAAACCCTGTAAACACACATGTGTGAAAATTATAAATATGTATTAAATTTACATGCCCCCCCAAACAGTTTTTCATACTTTGTTCAAATAAAGCTTTACTCTCTTCACTCTGAATATCAATTAACTATAGAAGTACCTAAAGAGAATATAAAGTCCCATTTACCTGTGTTCTGCAGGTACAGGGGGCGGCCAAACAGCAGGATCTCTAAATGGTTCATCTTGACAGGACACAGGGAAATCTGGGGGCTTGTCGATTTTAAAACTTTCCAAAGTGCTGACAATACTTTTAACTTGTTC
This sequence comes from Mesoplodon mirus, assembly GCF_964341445.2. NCBI lineage: Eukaryota > Metazoa > Chordata > Mammalia > Artiodactyla > Ziphiidae > Mesoplodon > Mesoplodon mirus. Next base: position 7,213,233 of record NC_138993.1, read on the forward strand.
ATATTCTTCCAATAATTCCTGCCGAACCTTAAAAAAATAGCCTTTATGCTACAAAATATTTATATAAATTGCAAATAACAAATTGCTATAGAATTCTAGTTTTCTTACTGTCATTCAAAGTATGCAAAATGAGTAATTAAAACATAGTTTAAAAAGACAACTATTTAAAGTTACATAGGAGGCCAGGAATTGGTTTGAAGACATACGTTTAATATATATCTTTTCTTAGTGCAAGTCGTTATATATCTTTCATGAAGAAATTCTTTCTACCAAAGAATGTGATGACCATTAAGACAATTTAAAACAAGCAACTAAGTTAGTAAGAAGTTAACCATTCCCAGAAATCCATAATGTTATGCTAAATACTTTTAATATATTTGTAAATAACTTCCTCAAAAATTCTCAGCCAAATGCTGATAGGAAATCAGCATTTCCTACCCCCAATATCACAAAATACGAAATGCCTGTCGTGAGCATCTGAAAGCCTGAAGTGGTGTAATATTGATACTAAGAATTACCCATTTCCAATTTAAATTCTGCCTCACCAAAGTCTGAGTACTTTTCCCCTTGTTTAAAATCTTTCAAGTCCTGGCTAAAGTTTATTTTGAGCTCAAAGGCAAGATTTTTCCCACACTTAAAAAACTTCATTGAGCACCAACTATGTGGAAATTCTCATGTTTTCAAACTTTGAGCCCAAACTAGTTTTCAAAGACAAGCAGATAATAGATTGAAAATTACATTTATAAATTAATTTTAACAATTTTAATTTTCTTAACCAGAAAGCACACTTTCCTATAAAGCAGAGCATAAGAAACTTTCCCTTAACTTTATCTCAAATAATATATAGAAAGGAACATATAAAGGAGTCACAGAACCAAAGAAAAATCTAAATTCAACTAATATATGCAATTATATGCTACACTTAGAGAAATGAAATTTCAGAACCTAGTGGAAAGAAACACAGTAGAAGTACCAGAACAGAAATGGTCACTATTTAACACAATTAAGAACAGGTCAAAAATATTTCCATGCTAGATTAATAAACAACTCTTGCCTGGGGCTAGGATGCAGGATAGAACACAACTAAAAATTTCAACTTGAGTTAAAGCGAGTGTATTGTTCTCACCCAACATAATTTGGTTAACACTTAAGTTGGAAAATAAGCCAAATTTACCCTGAAAACTTAGTAAAACATCAATTTCTGACCAGTGGAAAACTTAAAAGAAACACTTGAAAGGCATTAGCACATAAATGAAACTTCAAAGAAATGCCTGACTTTGTACTTTTAATTTTAAAAGGATTTTAAGTTTTAAGAGTAAGTGGGGAAATTCTAATTCAAGTTTTTATTAACTGTAATATTATATAACCAAGTTGTATAGTCAAGAGACACAGCAAATATATTAGTGTTTTTTATTAGATTACTGACTCCTTTGTATTTATAAGGAGTCTTTCAAAGGAAGAGGAAATCTTCTTAAAGGAAAAGTTTTATGAAATGAGTCAAAATTACATGTAAAATGAAAGGGGAAAGGGCAAGTAGAAATACCTTATTTCAAAAATTTGTAATCACACACAATTAGTCAACTAATCAGGAAAAAGAATTAAAAGTAGATTCAATTTGAATTAAATACCTTCAAAATATGTCTCATAAAATATATTATCAAAAGTATATAAAATATTAACTGGGAAAGAAAATTATTCAGAGCACATTTTCAATATATTTCAGTATTCAGACAAATAAGAGCTATTTACAAAAATCTCAAGCTAATTTTCTAACTCTTATCTTTCAAGTGTAACAGACCACTGCCCTCATTCACTGAATACTTGAACGTGATCTTACCTGCTGCCATTTGCCTTTGACAGCTGGGTCTCTGACTGACTGGCAATGTCTCTGAATCTGCTGTATCACCCCCTGGTAATATACCATTGATGAGTCATAATTTCCAAGAAGTGCATATTCTCTTCCTTTCTTTGCATTGTCACAAATCTCAGCCAAATTCATCTTTCAGAGACCTAAACATAAAATATGACTTTTTATTAAGTTTTCAGTACTGACTTTAAAGCATTTCTTATTATGATTTAAAAGATCTGCTTAAAACTACTTTGAAAGTCAAAATGGTTCTCTCACTCTTTGAGGTTATCTGAACGCATCTTATAATAGTGAACAAAATTCCCAATTTTGGAAATACAAAGGAGATCACAAATGAACACACAAAGAGATAGTAAGGAGACAAATTAAACAGCTCTGAACTATCGATTTATGTTACAGGTACAAAAATTAGACACTAGTTCTCCTTGCTCATTTATAATTACTACAAGCTGCAATAATAGTAAAGATGAACTTGTTTTATTTTAGTCCACTTATTCTTGACAATGTAAAAATAAATATATGAATATCTCACATTTTCCAATGACATCAATTAAAACTGCAGAAACTATTTCTCACTAAAACTATTTGGCCCCAAGAACAAAAAGTTAAGGAACTTTTTGACTTAAAGAACACATTTTAAAAGAACAGCCTATAGTTGTCCATGCATCGTTTGTATACATTTAATTGTTCCATACAATTTAAATCTAAGCAAAAACCTGTGAATTAAACTACCTGAGCTCTTTTTGCTCCTCATGTTGTAATCTTCTATGACCTTGTCATTTGTAGCTTTTTGTCTGTGCAAATAGCTATCAATAATCTTTCCCCTTCTATAAGATGCTAGGAAAAAAGATCATCTGAGCCTCTGGTTTCCGCCAAAGCCCTCCAGCCCAGTAATTCTGGCTTTTCTTCCAGGCTTCTCTAAAGTCTCCCAAGATCATCCAAGGCTTCTAAGCAAAGTTGCTTTCCACCAAAAACTACAAAGAGTAGGAAGTCCAGAGATACAGGAGAATGACATCTTGGGAAAGAGTCCAAATTGACCTACTCTTATTTCCTGGAACGGTAAACCAGTGAATACACTTGGTAGAGAAAAATCAAAATATTTCTCCATGCCTTCCTGAGGGAATTAAATTTTGATGTGGGTAGCTTGGCCCTTCCTCTCTACTTCTTATCTATTCTTAAGGGGCTCAAAAACTCTTCCTCAAAATTAACTGTCTCTAGTTCTAGCCATTTCAGCTGACTCCAGTACATTTTTGAGAATAAAATTGTTGCCTTTATGTGTTTTGGCATATTATTTGCCCCTTCTCCAGGCATAGGTTCCTTGAAGGTGGCATCCATGTTACTTGAGAATCACACTGCAGCAAATAGTCCACTACTGTTTCACAGTAAGAAATGTCAACATTCAGTAGACCTACCCACAGAAAATAGGACAACCACGGAAAGCTTCCTCTTCAAATTAGAACAATTCTTCAAATTAGTCACTGTGAGACAAAAGCATTAATTCTGCTAGTATGTACAGGCACACAAATATGCAGACTGAAAATATCTCGATGGAAAGCAGGGGTCAGCAAACTTTTTCTGTAAAGGGCCAGAGAGTAAATATTTTTAGTTTTGAGGGGCAATGGGCAAAATTGAGGATATCATGTAAGTACCTATATAATGAGACAAAAATGTCCACAATTTTTATCGACAAAATTCAAAGTATTATAGTAGTAATAGTTGAGTACAACGTTTTGCAAAACAGGTCTACTAATAAGAATGGAACTCTTTTGCGGGGGGATAGTTCATGTAGTTCAGATTCAAAGTTACTGTTCCCTATCATCAAAATCAATTGCAAATGTTCATATGTTAATGATGTTCTTTAATAATACTTATGCATTTCATGTTTAAAAGTGTCTTTTTACCCAGATAGGTACTGTCACATAATGATATCAAATCACAAGCATATGATTTCATCCAGCATATTCACTGTTTGGAAAGCATTTAAAGATTTTATTCTTCTCTTGATATGTCTTTTAGCGTGTCATTACATTGCATGTTAATCACTTGCAATTGAAGGGTAAGTGGAAGTATCTCAATTACACAGTTAAATGGATTTCATAATATGGAAATTTCCTTTGCACTTGCATCAAAGTAGTTTGAGCTCAAAAAAATATACTGAAAATCTGGGTGGGAATGGAGATCTCACTTCTTTGCTTTAACTTTTGACAGCAAGGAAAGCTATATAAAATAGCTTGGTATTACTTGCGATTCAAACATTAGTTGGCACTGAAATAACTTTTAGTTTTGCATATAAGCACTGTTTGGCCCTGTAATTTTCCATTGATTCATAAAGAAACATTATCAAGTCTGCAGCCAAACTGATTTCCAAAGCCATTCAGTGTTCAGTAATAGTGGGTGAGAGCAGTTCCTCTCATTCAGAAAAATTTCAAATCAGCCCTTAGCTCAAATGATGACAATAGAACTTTACCACTACAAGCCACCAAACTGCTGTGTGGCAGGGGCAAGTCTATTTCTGACAAAAATTCATGGAACTGACAATGGCTAAGTCCTCAAGAGCAACACTCGAGCCTTAAGACACTAATGGTTCCTTACTACATGATAGATTCAAATATTCTCTGCAAATCACCTGCTGATAAAAAAAAAAAAAAAAAAAAAACAGTGAAGGGCTTCCCTGGTGGCACAGTGGTTAAGAATCTGCCTGCCAATGCAGGGGACACGGGTTCGAGCCCTGGTCCGGGAAGATCCCACATGGCACAGAGCAACTAAGCCTGTGCACCACAACTACTGAGCCTGTGCTGTAGAGCCCATGAGCCACAACTACTGAAGCCTGTGTGCTGCAACTACTGAAGCCCGAGCACCTAGAGCCCGTGCTCCGCAACAAGAGAAGCCACCGCAATGAGAAGCCCATGCGCCGCAACGAAGAGTAGCCCCCGCTCGCCGCAACTAGAGATAGCCTGTGTGCAGCAACGAAGACCCAACACAGCCAAAAATAAATAAAATAAAAAATAAATAAATTTTAAAAAAACAGTGAAGAGCCCAAAACTTTAACCATGCTACATTTTCACAGCTTTGTAAATTTGTTCACCTAAGCCTTTTTCTGTTCTACACATATTTTTTGCCACCCCAAGTTTCAACACATCTTAACAGATTCCACTTCAGGTTATACAGAATTCGTGTTTTCTCAACTTTTTATAAGTATTCCTGTCTGTAGCTATTCCACAAACACTATTCATTAAGTGTAATTTTTCAGTAACTTCAAACTCAGCATTGACTTCTCAAATAAACACTTAAGCTGTTTTGGTAACATCTGTCAATTCATCAAGAGCCAAGGAAAACCAATCAAAATCATTTGCCTTGTTTTTTTTAATTGATTATTGATGTCCTCAACTCTTCTAGCAACTGTTCTCACCAGAAGGCTAATAGTCATAAGCAAGTTTGTTTTCTCCAGACACATTTCTTTGGCTGCTACAGTCAAAGAAGATTTACTTAAATTACCATTGGTAAATGACTTCCTTGTTTGGCCAACAAATGAGACACTCAGAAACTTACTCTGGGGTGCAGCCTGATTTTCGTTTTTTAATTTTGTGAAGAAATTCTGCTTAAAAAGATATTCCTTTTTAAGTTTTCTAACCACTGCTTTCCTATGAGTTGGGAATACCATGACGAGGGATTAGTCTGGTAATGTCAGTGTAAATTGTATGTCTTTAGCACAGCTATAGTGTCATTGCATAATAATCACAATGCTTTGTCATTTAGTTCGATATTCTACACTCCACTGTGCTTTAAAAGTATAAATATGTCAAGTCCATTTTTCTCATCTTTTCTTGTTTTGACATGATGGGAATCCGCTGACAATAAATGAAGTAAAATGTCACAGTACAGTGGTGTGCAGGGCACGTGAAACACTGTGATCATAGTGCACACCAAGCAGCAGTGCAAAGCAATGAGAACATCACACAGTCTCTACTCCAAGTACTGAACTCTGCACAAAAGTAGCCGTAAACAATATGTAAACAAATGAGTGTGGTTGTGTTCCAATAAAACTTTATTTACAGACACTGATATCTGAATTTCATTTATTTTCACGTCACAGAACACTATTCTTCTTTTGACTTAACCATTAAAAAAAATGAAAATAACATTCTTAGTTCATGGGCCATATAAAAATAAGGAGCAGACTGAATCTGGCCCCCAGACTATAGTTTGCCAACTCCTGCTGTCAGCTTGTCTTAAGAATCTAGGAAAATTAACACATATTAACCCAAAAGAAGTAGAAGGAAGAACATAATAATGTTAAGAGTAAAAATCAATAAAATAGAACAGAAAAAAAGAAATTTCTATGTAGCCAAAAGCTGGTTCTTTGGAAAGATCATTAAAAATGATTAAACCTCTAGTATTACTGACCAAGAAAGGGAGAGAGAAAACACAAATTACCAAAATCAGAAATGGAGGGGTTATCACTACAAACTTTAGAGCTATTAAAAGGCAAAAGAGGGCTTAATGAAATGGACAAATTCTATGAGAGTCACAACATACCAAAGCTATTTCTCAAGAAGAAACAGAGTAATTAATCTGAATAGCCCTCTGTCAATCAATGAAATTCAATTTGTAATTTAAAATCTTTCCACCAAAAAAACCCCCAAAAAACAAAACAAACAAACAAAAAAAACCCCAAACACTCCAAATCCAAAAGGTTTCACAAGTGAATTCTCTCAAGTACTCAGGGAAAAAATAAGCCAATTCCAAACAAACTCTTTCAGAAAAAGGAAGAGGTGGAAAAACCTCCAACTCATATTTTAAGGCCAGCTTTACCCTGATACCAAAACCAGACATTATAAGAAATTTACCTACCAGTATCCCTCAGGAACACGGATACAAAAATATTTAAATTTTAGCTAATCAAATCCAGTATATAAAAAGGATAACACATTATGACCAAGTGGGGTTTATACCAAACATTCAAGGTGGTTTCTATTAAAAAACCAATCAGTATAATTTTTTTTTTTTTTTTTTTTTTTTTTTGCGGTACGCGGGCCTCTCACTGCTGTGGCCTCTCCCGTTGCGGAGCACAGGCTCCAGACGCGCAGGCTCAGCGGCCACGGCTCACGGGCCCAGCCGCTCCACGGCATGTGGGATCTCCCCGGACCGGGGCACGAACCCGTGTCCCCTGCATCGGCAGGCGGACTCTCAACCACTGCGCCACCAGGGAAGCCCTGCCTGTTTTTTTTAAAATAAGCTTTATTGAGGTATAATTTTTATGCAATGAAATTCACTAATTTTAAGAGTACAATTTGATTTCTTTTGAAAAATGCATACAACTGCATACATTCTTCTGTTCACTAAAGATTTGTCTCTTCTGGAATGTGACGTAAATAGAATGATACAGTATATATTCTGGTGTCTGATTTCTTTCATTTAGAATCATACTTTTGGGATTCAACCATGCTGTTCATATATCAGTAATTTAATGCTTTTATTGCTGAGTAGTATCTCATTATAGGGATATATCAAATTTGTTTATTCATTCACCAGTTCTCCATATGGCACTTCACAGAAATAAACACAAAAGTACAGGATACATCCTTGACCAAGGCTTCACAGTATTTCCACTGAGGTTACATCCAAAATTTCAAGGTACAAGAAATACAATCCATCATGAGGGTGAGTCAAATGCTACAACATATAGCTGAATCCGTGCTACTATCAAAAGCACTTGATAATGTAATAGTTACTATAAAATAAGTACATCTAAAAACATAGGGTCATTTAAACATGAATAGGCACATGTGAAAAAGAATCGAAAAGAACTTCTAGCATTAAAAAATATAGTCACTGAAATGAAAAACTCAGTGGACTGAGAAAATGGCAGATTAGGCACAGATGAAAGGGGAATCAAGAAACCAGAACACAGAGCTATAGAAACTGCCCGGAATGCAGCATATAGAGATAGAATAAGGAAGCAAAGATAAGAAATGCAGAGAGCAGAAAGATACGATCCATCATATGTCTATTATGAATTTTAGAAGGCAAAAAGGAGAGAGCAGTATCCAATATATAATGGCTAAAAGATTTCCGAAATCTATAGAGGACAGTAACTCTCTGTTTCAAAATAAATAAAAATAAATCCACATCTAGAGACAGTGTAGTAAAACTGAGGAACCTAAAAGCAATAGGGAGAAATGATATATTATCAACAAAGGAAAAATAATATATTGACAGCTAACTTTTCAAAAAGAACGCTGGAAGCTTGGAGGCAGCAGAATAGTATGTTGCATGTGCTGGAGGTGGGAGCCGCCAACCTAGAATCGGGTACCAAGCTAAACTCTTCAAGCGTGCAGGCAACAGAAAAATTTCAGACAGAAAAACCCAGGTAGGGATCCAGGCACCACAAATTTTCAGTGTGACCTCAGGCAAATCATGTAATTTCTCACTTCTACATCTATAAAAGAGGGAGAATAATATTTCTCACCATAAGGTTATTGTAAAAATTAAGTGTGATAATACATTAGCATCATTCCTAGCGTATGATGACATTGAATCAACGTAAACTATTTTACTCCACACTCAACATTAAAACAGAGGTTTGGAGCAGCTAATGTTTCCTCAAAAATAACAGTAAATCAACGGATCCAGTTTTCATTATAAATTCCTAGAAGCTATACCACAACTTTAATTACTTTTAACCATAATCTTGAAATATAAGAGGGTTTTTAAAAGTCTCCTTCAGTTTAGGTTAGAAGAGTTTCTAGGACTTTTAAACGGTCAGGTTACATGTAAAGGAGGCATGAAATATTTTAGCAATGTCGCACACTTGACAACACTTCTCTTATTGAGGTATAATTTATCATGTATTCAAAAATGAATCAGCATCTTCTTGCAACATTTACTACTGAATTGATCCAGTCGTGTTGCCCTATACAGAACGATCCGAGTAATATCTTCAAGGAGAGTTCTATTCTCAGAATGAAAAGAAGAGCTCAGTTCAAGTTCATGCTCAGACCAAGAAGAAAAAAATATTGCTTCACTTGGTTCTAGATAACTATGACTTGTCTCTTTCATGACTCAGATCTAAACATAACAAATAAACCCCTGGTTCCAAGCTCTCTCTCCAGCTGCATCTCCAACCACACCCTTCCCCCCGCCATCCTGCACAAAACACACGCACACGCGCGCATGCACACGCGTGCACACACAGCTTTCTCCCCCAACATACTTGGATTTTTTTTTTTTTTTTGCGGTACGCGGGCCTTTCACTGTCGTGGCCTCTCCCGTTGCGGAGCACAGGTTCCGGACGTGCAGACTCAACGGCCACGGCTCACGGGCCCAGCCGCTCCGCGGCACGTGGGAATCTTCCCGGACGGGGCCACGAACCCGTGTTCCCTGCATTGGCAGGCGGACTCTCAACCACTGCGCCACCAGGGAAGCCCAGACATTGTTACTATTAACGGTCGACATAAAATAACATTTTATAGCACTTAAGGAAGCTTCATTTAAAAGAATAATTGATGAATCTTTTTATATAGATCAAATTATCATTTTGTAATGTAACTACTACCTGATCTACCTGCTTAATATGGTCAAGTAAAGTCACAGAACATGGCCTTTTGTCAAAGAGAACTGACAATCCTGCCATGTCGTTGGTGAGGAAGGTGGGGAAAGGGAAGAGAAAGGCATTCGGTTGTGGAGCACTTCAGGTTTACCTCCGTTAAACTGTCCAATCTTCCCAAAAATCTTATAGATAGTGTGAACATCTTTTTTGAGTGGGCGCAGGTCTGGAAACATGTGCATGATCACCTGGAAAATAAGCTGTAGTTCCAGAAGTGGACAACAGATCCATCTGACCCCTCCCACTGCACCACACTCAGGAAATGATCCTTGGAGAAATGTTCTCTGTAAAAGAATATCACTGTACATGTTGAGAAAATAAAGTATGGATCCAAAAGATCTGTAAGGGCCTTTCTAGTTTTAGTGTGATATTTACACAAATAGACAGCAATGATCAGTTTAAATGAATAAATCTAAAGTTATTGAGGAATGGTCCAATCCTAAGTTCTTGGCCTGAATTCTCTTCTCTTCAGGAACACAGTAGGATATTGGTTTCCTCAATATTTTAAGCTTCCCCTTAGTAAACCAATCAAATTTTAAGGAAAAAAAAAATGACACCGCCTGGTGTTTTGCTGTCATCTAATCAATGAAACAATTCTTACTTGTCCTAGCTCAGGTCCCCTTCCAGTGTGGCTATTTCAAATCTCCACTATTCTCCGTTCCTAACCCCAATCTCATCTCTCATCAATTGACCTTTACTTCTATCCACCTCTTAGGGGCCATAAGCTTTGAACTCTCACCTTTTACCACCCAACCTATAAATACGTGTATCTATTCGCATCTCTTCCTTTTTCAGAGCTTCTCCCCTCCTATCAACATGTTGTTACTAGCATGCTAGTAACTGGCATGCATGTTACTAGCATGCTGCCTAGTAACACAGCTAGAACTTAGTTGCTACTTATGAAACGTACCAAATTCATTCTAGCCTAATTCTTCCACCCTGCTCATCCCTTCCTTTCCTGCTTTCTCAGGGATCTCGATCAGCTCTCTCCTCGCTCTTTGTCGCCTACATCGTCACACATTTCCTCTTTATTGGCTCTTTCCTTAATAGCTTGTCATCAATCTTTAAAAAAAAATAAAACACCCTACAAACCTCTTTTAGTTTGCCTCAACTCTTTTTCTTCACAGTCAAGCTTCTTTAAAAAGAAGTGTGACTGGAAATTTTATGTTAAGGAAGTACTGTTGAATTTTTTAAGTAGGTAATACTACAGTTCTATATTTTTTTAAAGAATCCTTAACTTTCAAAGATACATAATGAAATAATTACAGATAAAAAGATATGATATCTGAGTCTAGCTTTAAAATAATCCATGGGACTTCCCTGGTGGTGCAGTGGTTAAGAATCCGCCTGCCAATGCAGGGAACACTGTTCGATCCCTGGTCCGGGAAGATCCCACATGCCGCGGAGCAACTAAGCCCATGCGCCACAACTACTGAGCCCGCGAGCCACAACTACTGAGCCCGCACGCCTAGAGCCCGTGCTCCACAACAAGAGAAGCCACCGCGATGAGAAGCCCACGCACCACAACGAAGAGTAGCCCCTGCTCACTGCAACTAGAGAAAGCCCACGTGCAGCAACGAACACTCAATGCAGCCAAAAATAAAAATTAATTAATTAAAAAAGAAAGAAATAAAATTATCCAACTGCGGGCAGAGATTACAGATGAAACAAAATTGGTCATGTGTTCATTCTCCAAGCTAGGTGATGGCTTCATGGGGCTCATTATTCTGTTTTCTTTTGTATATGTATTAATACGGAAACTCTTTTCAAGTAGCCTATGCCCAGATTCCTCTTCTTCATTTTTGCAAAGTTTAGAAATGATGTGCAGTCACCAGATCCATTGGACACATTTCAATCTTTGCCTTACTCACCCTCTCCGAGGCACCTGGATCACTCCCTCCCTGCTTCCTACTTTCCTCTCCTACCTCATTTGTTATGATGCTCTCTGTGGTTCTTCTCCTTGCTCTCTGCCTCCTGACCTCTCAGCCTCATCTGTGGGCTCCCACTTCCTTTCAAACACACCCCCCTCTCCCCAGAAACTCAACCCCCCTGTAAATGCTGCTGTTTCCCAAGAGTTCCACATCCAAACCTCTTCTTTTTTCATAGCTACACATTCCTCCTATGTGAGCTGGTCCATTCTCTCCTATAACTACTTATCTACACTTCAACCTCTACCTCTGATCTCTGTCCTGAACTCTGGATACAAATGCCTCCTTACCTGAATATCCCACAGGAACCTTGAACAAATACTCAAAAGTAAACGGATTTATCTTTGTCTTTTGCCCCAGATAAAAACCTGTTCCTCCTGATCTCAATCAGTGGTTTCACTATCCCATTAGTCATCCTAGCCAGAAAACTAAGAATCATTTGTCTTAGGATTCCAAATCTTTCTAGCCCCCAATTATCAAGTCATTATCAATTTTACCTCTTAAATACTCCTGCAATCCATCTCTTCCCATAACTCCAACTGCTTACTTTAGGCTCTTTTCATTTCCTTACTGGACTTTTTTTTTTTTCCCCCTAAAACTGGTTTTCCTATCACCACTCTCCTGGATCCATTCTCCACACTGGAGCCGGAGGTCTTTCTAAAATACAAACCCAATAAGTGGCACTATTCTATCAGAAATTCTTCAACAGTCACCCCATGTTGAGGAAAAATTCTAAACGCTTTGTCATGGTACCAAGTACTTCGAGATCTGGTCTCTCCCACTATATTGCAAGTATTCTGGGATTTAGTCATCAGAATGACCTAGGGTTCCGCAAACACAAAGCACTCCAATTTTTCCTTTGCTTTTGTTATGCCATTTGCCTAGAATGACTTTCCTCAGCCTCTCTCCAGTAAAAGCTTAAGCAACTTTCCTAACACAAGTCAAATGTCACATCATTCTGGAGGCTTCTCCTAATCTCCCTAGACAGAGTCAGGATCTTTCTTCCAAAGGGTGTGGAGAATGGCATGAGTGGTTGAGATCATGACTGAGATGAGCTAGACCCACTTGGGTTGGAATCCCAGGTTCACACCTTATCAGCTATGACTTTGGGCAAGATCTCTAAGGCTGTTTCCTCATCTCTAGATAACAGCAGCGACTTCACAGGATAGCTGTGAGGATTAAATAAGGGGTTGCATGCAAAATATGCCAAGGAGTACCTCCCACAGAGTAAGTATTCAATACACGTCACTGTGATATTACCACATATTCCCACTCGAGGCTCAGAGCAATTTGCACCTCTCTCCCACACTACTGTGATGACATGAATGTGTGCCCACGCAGAACACAGACTATATTCTATCATCTCTTAATTCCCACCACCTGGCATGTATTGCCTGGCACATAATAGGTCCTTAACAAATCTTGAATGAATGAATAAACAAATCTTGAATGAATAAATAAGATATTTCAAATCCTTATACTGTATACCATAAGGTCTTGATTTTTTTCTAGTGGTCTTACTAAACCTACTTTTTATCTCCTCCTATGAAACTGCTACTTTAAGTATAGTTCACAGAGGCCAACTTCATTTAATGGAAATAAAAGGAATTTTATAGTGGCCTTATGTTGTTTTCTTGTTTTAAAACATACACACACAAAATAAGCCCACAATACATCAATAATTTTCCAACATACCACTGTAAAATGCCAAATTTCTAGGATGGTATTCTACCTATTGAAAAATGTTAAAGGGTAGACAAGGCAGGTTTTCTAAATCTGTGTCAGCTTCCTTACCGCCAGGGCCTGAGCAAACTTCAGGCGCTAAGGTGTATTCCAGAGCATTAAAAAAAAGAAAGAAAGAAAGAACATGGCACTTTTCATTCTGAAAAATGGTCCTGAGAAATTCTGAAAAATGTTATAAAAAAGAAAATAATTATTACTACCCACTACTAAAAAAAATGAAATAAAAAGACAAGTCTGTATTTCAAAAACATTAGTGATTTAAAGTTGAACTGAGGTTTCAAATAGAATCAAAATATGTGTCGGCAGTGTTCAGGCTAGTAGGCAGGGGTGGATCTTGACCCTCAATAAGTAAAATGCAAAACGCAAAACGGTAAAAATATCAGATACTACCATATAACAGCATGGTATCTTTTCTCTACTTCTACACTTAACCTTTAAACATTAATGTCCTTTGAGTAATTATTAATCAATGGGTTTAATTAATGCAAACACCTCCTAACTACTTCAGAACAAATCTGATCAAATACCTAGAAATAAAGGAGGGAATCAGGGAAAAGGAGAAACGCCTGTTAAAATATAGTTTTTCGGGTCTCCCATCAAACGTGTGCCATACATACGGTTCTGCACCGAGAGGCAGCAACCTTGGGGGGAGAGGCGCCGAAGGCCCGAGGCCCTGCAGCCTGGGCGGCCGCTCCTCCCAGAGACTATGCGGGGCGGTGGCCGGGCCGGGGTGGGGCCAGTGCTGCAACCGGGGCGGGCCAAATGGCGGGGCGGAAAGCCCGAGTCTCACCTCCACTTCCCCTTCCCAGCGCTCAGAACCCAGTTCCGCGACCACCCCAGAACCCCCCTCAACACAAAGAGAAAGATTGTCTCTGCCCGCTCGGCTCCAAGTTTATCGGTCTTTCCCAGCTGTCGGGGACGCCGGGCTTTGTAGTTCTCCCGTCCAGGCCGCCCCACCAAGGCCGCGAGCCCAAGGAGCCACTGAACTACAATCCCCATCATGCCATGCGCGCCCGCGGCTCTCCCCGTCCCGCACGGCACGCACTACCTCCCCCGCCGCGCACGGCCCCCGCCTCTCCCGCGGCGGGAGTAGGGTGGGGCTGTCAAACCGGATACCCCACCACCCGCTCTGTAGCTGGCGCCCGTCTCCTTCGGATTCATTACCTAGGTGCCGCAGATCGACCGACCGTTTTGCTGCGGTCCAGGTGGGGTGGGGGTGGGGCATAAGCCGCCGCCGCCGCCGCGGAGTCCGTTAGTTCGCGACGTGCGTGTAGAGGCGGCGGCGGCGGCGTACGGTTGCCATGGCAGCCGTGGGCCTGTAGGGCGTGGGGCTCGAAGTCAGCTCTGGGGAGGAGCCTGGGAACCCACCCAGGTGCCGGGGCAGGGAGGCACTAGGGTGCGCCTAGGAGCGGAGGGAGACGGTGACATTGAGGGGGACGGGTGACGAAATTGAACTCCAGTGCTGCCGATGAGCCCTGCGCGGCAGCGTCCAATCCCCGTGGCAGGACGCGTGTCCGTTCTCTCGGCGAGCGCGTCGAGCCTGCTCTATTCTGAGAGGATGCCTGTGGCGTCAGAGGAAGGAGCGGCGCCAGGCTCCTTAAAGGTTGCTGGTCCAGCCCTTCCCTCGCCGCCTATCTCGGCATCCCCGCGGGCCCTGCCTCGAGGCATGTTTGGAACCTAAGTCACCTCTTTTGGGGTTTTTCACCAGTAAAACCGAATTTGCAACCTCTCACACCTCCTTTCTGCCATTTTCTGTTTAGGATAGAAACGAATCATTTGTAAAGTGTAATGCATGCGGCCTTTAGGGTTATTCGGGAGGCTTGAGAATTTGTAAATGGCATTGATTTCACTTGAACATTGATCTATAATATTTCTTAAATAATCGTATGTGGGCTGGCCGTGAGCCGTCTCAGGGATGCCGTGTGTCTAAAACCCACTTCTTCGTTCACGCCCTGCCGCTACACTGGGTGGCTGATAACCAGGGGCAACTTAATTGGTCTGGTGCTCAACGGTTAATCTGCAAAAATGGAGATAAGAGCCATTTCACAGTGCTCGTGAGAAATAAAAGCACTGATGCTGATGAAGCATTCTAAAACAAAGCCTGGCATTCAACAGTAACTTTTAAATTTTAGTTTTTTGATCCATCCTGATAAGAGCCAGAAGGGTGGGCGCCTGGAGGTAAGGGTGTGGTTCGACTGAAGAGGGAATTTTTCTGTAGTGATAGAAAAGCTCTATATCTTGCTTAGATTTGGGTTCCAAGGGTATATGCATTTGTCAAAACTCATGAAATGCTACACTTGAGATTTGTACATTTCACTGTAAGTAAATTTACCTCAAAAAAAGAACATTAAAATAGCCGCTATTATTATTAGAGCTGTAGACTCTAATAGAGACCACAGACATATTCTAGGTCCAATCTCCAGAATATGCAGGTGAGGAAAATGAGGCCTACAGATTTAAATAAATGGAGGAGGAAGGAGGCATTACTGACCCTGTCATTTTCTAGTAATAAAAGCCTCTTGAGAATTTATGATTGAAAATAGCAAGCTGCTGTGTGTCATCAGTTTTCAGTTGGGGTCACCCTGTCCATAGAGATTTTGTGGAAGGCCAGTGTTCTCTCCAAGACTGCATATTCCTTGGGGGCTTACAATTTCAAGGTCACTTCTGGCTCTGAGCTCTTGTTTTCTCTAAATAGTTAGACTGCCTCACATCTCACCTCCTGCAACGCTTTTTTCTCCTGCTGACACACATGTGGAAAGCAGACTCTTTTCTGTGGTTGTTCGTATAGCAGACTCTTCTGAAGGTTTGGAGCAACCAAAGCGTTCTGAATGAAAGATGCAAATAACCTAAAATTAAAATTCCCTGCTCTTAAAAGTCCTTCAGTATCCCAGCGGCCTCGGTATCCACCGACCCCCATCCTCTTTCAGTATGAACCGCAGCTTCCCACTCTCCATCATCTCTGTGGTCCCATCCCTCCCCTCCTCTTTTCTCTCCTTATATAGTACTTTAACTTATCTCTGTCTCCAAATCTATACTTAGGGTCACCTTCCATTCCTAAACTGTTTATCAAAGTATTTTCCTACACACAAAAAAGTGCCTTGCCAAGAGAAACTGTAATGCCAGCTATTAAAATAATTGTCTTCACCCCAGAATATTTCTGCGTATTCTATTTGATTCAGCCCACAGTATAGTTACTCAATAAGTAAGCAGCTTATGCACATGACGTGTTTAGGCTACCTACGGAGTGGATTCAATTATGAGAACTATTTAGTATAAGTGAGGAAGCAGTTGATAGTAGCTAGAATCTGATATCCAAGAGGAAGAAAAGAAACCAAAGTATTCGTGATCACAGCTTATATCGTGCAGAAGAAATGACAGCATTCAAACAAGAAACTCCAGAACAAAACCTGAGTATGAAGCAATCACAGAAGCAACACCCGGACCTGTCACCTCTAGCAATTTGGTCACAACTGTGCATATATCTTAAGGCTATAAATAGACTCTTCTTTACTCCTGGGGAAGATGATACTGATCAGCTCCCAGCTGAACACGTTGAGTCAGGGTGACAGGTTCACCTGATCCACTGATCCTTCACCTGGTTTCCTGTGTTCACAGTCACTTGCATTTGCAAAGCAGCTGGCTGGGGTCGCAGTGCAGCCTACAACCATGAAGAGGTCTCCAAACGCAAGGTCCCAACGCATAACCCTCCTTGTTTTCTGAAGTTGGGATCCCAGAGCCTCCATGCAGCAGGACAAGCCCCTTGAGGAGAGTGGATGACAGCAGCGAAAGGAAACAGCTGCTTTGCAGGAAGCTGAAGGAGGGCAGTCACACACAGGAGGACCACGAGCCACTGAAGCACAGCCTTAAAAAACAGCGTGGCTCTGGACGGCTGGGAAACTACGGGGACTGCCTGTAAACTTTGGTTGGGTGTTTTCACTGGATACTTTCTACCAGTTGAAGTGATAGTTAAACACACTGTGCAAATTCAAAAGATGGGGCTGAAAGTAATAACAGATTAATCTCCCAAGATAGACAATATGGTCAAGAGCCACCGCCCTCATTAAAGAGACTTTGCAGGAATTCCCTGGCGGTCCAGTGGTGAGGACTCATCGCTTTCACTGCTGTGGCCCGAGTTCTATCCCTGGTCAGGGAACTAAGATCCCACAAGCCACAAAGCAGCAAAAAAAAAAAAAGAGAGAGAGACTTGGCGCTTCTGGTTCAAAGCCAGAAGTTTTCCCTCAGTTCTCAGCCCCTGGCCTTGGTAGCCTTTGACTTTACCGCCCTCCCTCCTTTGTGCTCCGTTACCTTGGTTCTCTTCAAAGCATCGTCACTGCGTTCTTCACCAGCTCTCCTACCTGCTCCTTAAACATGGGAATGGTTCCCAGCGTTCAGCCCATAGAGCCTGTCTATGTACAAGGCTTCATGTCTTCCCCTGGCAACGCTCAGATTTCCCTCACTGGTTCTGGCCCCCAGGTCCCAGCGCTGCACCAAGCACGCAGGGGCTTGTTCTATGGTTCCTAATGTTCTCTTCACCTGGAATGCTCCCCCCTCCACTACATTCTACCTATTCCATCAAAACTAACTCAGGCCTTTACATGGAACCTTTCCAGATCATTCCTGCTCACAATCCTACTGTCCTGCCCTGTACTCACAATATTTCCCACCTATGTCACCCCCCGGACAACTAACCATACTGCCTCGTGACAGATCATGTATTGATTACTCATCGGCTTTTGTCTTTTCTCCTCACTATGTTTCAGGCTCCTCTGATGTGCATTTCCGGGTATTCCCCAAAACGTCTTTATAACATTAACCTGTTCTGTAAAAAGGACGCAGATATTTTTGGTTGGTGGTTCCTTAGCTTGTCCCCTTAGTGCAACCTCCTCTCTGGCGGTCCTCCCCCTTCTAGTACTATACAGGACACTTGCAGCCTCTTAATACATCCTGAATCCTGTGGAAAGGTGGGGCCGCCCATATGTATTCAGGGGAGAGGTACCTTGGGAGACAATCCCCTTAAGACTTTTGGTATGGAAGGAGTTCAGGAGATAAGGGGCACTGAGTCCAATGTGCAAAGTCACCATTACCCTTGAAGGTGTCCTAGAGCAGAATTTAGCAGCTCCCATCAGCTTTTTAATATGTAAAATGTGCTAGGCTAAGGTAGCGTCGGGTAAGACGAAATAGAATAGAAAGTGATTGAAAATTAAATGCAGACTGTATCTCATATTCCAGCAAAGCGCTGTGAGGCAGTTACTGAGCTACAGCCTTTCAGCTTCAAACCTACCCTCTACTGCTTTGAGTTGCTGGTGCTGGAACTGCACAAACCACACTTCTCCTTTGTCATCGGGCTGCCGGGGGCCCTGGAGGCAGAGCCTGTGCCGGAGGAAAGGGAGGGACTTGCTCCTTGCCGGTGGCTCCCTGTCCCTGCCAGCAGCAACCCCCCCCCACCCCGCCCCCGACAGCCCTCTAGCCTGGCAGCAGTGTTTTCTGTCTGCAGCTTCTTACGGCTCTTCCAGAACCAGCCTCATCCCGCCTCTTCTCCCTCTACCCCCAACGTACCCCCATCAGCCAGGCAGCGCCCCCTTCAGAAGTCGGGGGCCCAGCTCCATGGTGCCTCTCCTTGAAGCTGCTGGGTTCTGGGTGGTGGTCCAGTGGTCCCTGGTGGCCCAGTGGTTAGGACTCCGAGCTCTCACTGCCAAGGGCCTGGGTTCAATCCCTGGTCAGGGAACTAAAATTCCACGAGCTGCACGGCACAGCCAAAAAAAAGCTGCTGGGTTCTGATAACCACAGCCTCCTCTCTGCTCTGATCTCCAGCTCCCAAGGCAGTAGCTGCTTCTTGCAGCTAATCTGTTCAGTCCTCCAACATCTGTTTAACCAATTCCCTACGTTAAATTCTCTCTGTTGAAACACACTCTGGTTTCTTTTTTCCTGACTGGTGGACCGTGACCAATATGGATCATGAAGGAAAATATATTTCCTACTGTGAATGTCGGTGGAAAAGAGTCAAGAACACTACCTTAGAGGAGTCGGGGTTCTTCACTAAACAAGCAGGTGTCCTGCGTGTCGAGGGACCAGTCCTGACAGGTAGATGTGCTCTGCATTTCAGGTCTGCGAAAAGCAAAGACCCAGCTCCTCCCCAGAAGCTGTCCCTGTTGGATGCCAGGCCTCATCTGGCCCCTGAGCCTCACTGCCCATGAGCCTGCAGTGTTCTCCCAGAGCTTGGCCTGAACCCCAAGCTTCGTCTGGAATCTGACCTCTCTCAGAATGTGGAAACTCAGCTTTTTCACTTGCTACCCTTGTATTCCTCATTGGCAAGTGGGAGGAAGCAAATAGCTAATGATGCAAAAAGCCAGGAAGTGGTACCAGAGGCCTCGTAAAGTGAACTGGAATTTGGTGAATGGAAGGGAAGGATTAAAAAGATGTTCAGGGCAGCAATTTTGTCTCTCTGATGCTGTCTTTTCTTAAAGGTAATGGAGGAGATAATAAGAGAAGGAAATGAAGAAACTTGTACCTGTGTTTCTGTCTTATCCAGCCAAAATGAGGCTTTGCTCTGTTTTATTCATGAGCTGTACTTCTGCTTCAGTGCTCCCATTAGAAGGGAGACTTTCTTTAAAGACCAGAGCTATTTTAGACCAGCCTCACTTAATCACATATTCCTAATGAAAAGAACTGCTCCCCATTTTAGGGATTCAGAATATTTCCTATGTGTGCCAAAATAAACACAAAACCTCTTGGCAGTAGCCTATGGGGATTCTCCTTGTTTGTGATTCTGTATTTCTTTATGCTAATTTAGAAATATGAACAGAAAACTCAGGATTCAAGGTTGTTAAGTGGATTTGTAGCACTCTGGAGTGTTGTGGGTACATAACTCAATGAATGAACCCGTAGTCCCCTGTGACAGCTGGAGTCATGGGATTTCTTTGAGCACTGCAGTAAGTCATTGTGAATACTCTGCAAGGTGCTAATACATTCGCAATGCTTCTTTCCCCTAACTATTGTAGGACCTTATATTTAGTAGAAGGATACATAACCAAATGTGCATTACTCGAAATTGCTGGCAAGAGTTACTTCGTTTGTGACAAGCAGAATATCTTCTAGCGAATTGAAAAGCGCGTCACCTTCTGATTCAGCCACTGAAGCATGTTACGATGTAGGTGGCGTGTCACAGAGGAAAAGCAGCTTGTGATCAGGTTTTCTATTCTTAGAAGGCAGTCTTGTGGCAAGCAACCTCAGCCATGAAACATTGCAGGTCTGAATGAAAAACGGAACAGTTCAGCTGGGATCTCCTTCCTCCTTCCCATTGCAAGAAAATACAAGCCACTCTAGAGGGACCCTCCCATTCCTGGAATACCTCTTTTTCCCCCCTGGTTTCCTGTGTCCTGTTCTACTGTGACTATAGAATGGAGAATGATGGGGTTGGGAGGCGCAAATTCCATTTCCTTTTCTGGCTCTTGTCTTTCTGCTACATTTTAGGTCTTCTTTGTGATTTATGTGCATAAATGCTACGAGATCATAAATACTGGCTGCATGAATCATTCCTAAATGGTTAACTACTCAAGCAAACCGTTCATCATCCCATCTCTCCTTGGTATTCTCTGCTTGTATTCACCAGGCTCCCGCCTTCCTTTCTCAAATCTCACCTCAAATTTCATGTTTCCAGAAAACCCTCACTAAGAGCTGTGATAAAGAATTCTAGGGCTTCCCTGGTGGTGCATTGGTTGGGAGTCCGCCTGCTGGTGCAGGGGGCATGGGTTCGTGCCCTGGTCTGGGAGGATCCCACGTGCCGCGGAGCGGCTGGGCCCGTGAGCCATGGCCGCTGAGCCTGCGCGTCTGGAGCCTGTGTTCCGCAACGGGAGAGGCCACAACAGTGAGAGGCCCGCGTAGAGCAAAAAAAAAAAGAATTCTAACAGCCCTTACTCAACCTCATCTCTGTCCCTTTTCCCCCAACTCACGGGTTACCTGTTCCCGCTCTCTGAAAGTGAAGTTACAATGACATGAAGTAGGACAGCAATTACACAAGTTTTGTAAAGTGTCTTCTTGATCTGTGCCAGGATTTACAGCCTCATGGCCAATAAGCATTTCAGTTTTGTTTTGTTTAACATGTAAAACAGACATGAAAAGCATAGAGTTGCATAACAACAACACCTGGTACCCACCACATCCTGATTTGCATTTTGATTATTTTTCAGATGCATGCTTTTTGCTATTACTCTATGTTGTAAGCATTCTATAACATTGTTTTATGGGTTTTCAAGCTTTATATAAATGTTATACTATGCTTTCTTGAGATTGCCTTTTTCTGTTCAAAGTTGTGTTTCTGAGGTTGATCTATGTTTATAAACATAAAGTTAGTTCATTCATTTTATTTATTTTATTTGTGTATTATTTCTGGCTGCGTTGGGTCTTTGTTGCTGCATGTGGGCTTTCTCTAGTTGCGGCAAGCGGGGGCTACTCTTCGTTGTGGTGTGCAGGCTTCTCATTGTGGTGGCTTCTCTTGCTGCGGAGCACGGGCTCTAGGTGCACGGGCTTCAGTAGTTGTGGCTCGTGGGCTTAGCTGCTCCGCGGCACGTGGGATCTTGCCGGACCAGGGCTGGAACCCGTGTCCCCTGCACTGGCAGGCGTATTCTTAACCACCGCGCCACCAGGGAAGCCCAGTTCATTCATTCTAATTGCTGTAACAATATAATACAGTTCGTCCATTTTCTATGGATGGATATTTAGGTCGTTTTGAACCTCGATGTCTTCAGGCATTCAGGCTGCTATAACAAAAAAACATAGACTGGACGGCATATAAACAACAGAAATTTATTTTTCACAGTTCTGGAAGCTAGGAACCAGCAGATTCGGTGTGAGATTTCTAGTCATGGACAGCTGTCTTCTTGCTGTGTCCTCACATGGCAGATGGGGAGAGGGAGCCCTCTGGAGTCTCTTTTAAAAGGGCAATAATCCCATTCACGAGGGCTCCATCCTCATGACCTAATCACCTCCCAAACGCCCCACCTCTAAACACATACCATTACATTGGGGGTTAGGACTTCAACATATGAACTGGGGAGGTGGGACAGAAACATTCAGTCTATAGCAGTCCACCCTTGGCCCTCCAAAATTTATGTTGTACTCACATGTCAACTCAAAAGTGTAAAGTCCAAAATCTCCTCCAAATACCATCTAAATCAGATATGGGTGAGACTCAAGGTAAGATTTATCCTCAGGCAAATTCCCCAGCTGTGAGCCTGTGAAAGCAAATGTGCCTTGTGCTTCCAAAATACAAAGTGGTAGGATGGACACAGGACAGATATTCCCAGTCCAAAGAGGAGAAATGGGAAAGGAGAGAGCAGAGACAGGTCCCACCCCTGTGGCTCCATGGCTTGTTGGTCCCATCCTTTGAAACCTAGCTGGAGGCAGCCATGCCCTCAGGGCTCCTACACTCTTTGGACAGTATGGATGCTGCCAAAGTTTGCTGCCCGAGCCGCACCTGGGGCAGCCGAGGAGCATCCTGCCTGAGTGCAGGTTGCAGACATGTGAGGTAAAGCAGTGCTGCCAGCTATCCCTGAGCTCCTGAGAGCGCCAGCGGCCCCTCCTGCTCTCTCCCGCCCTGAACACAGGCCTGTGATGCAAGTGGCAGCCCTGACAATCTCTGAATCACCTTGAGGGGGAAGGAGGGTCATTCTTCCGTTGTCTTGGAGAAGACCTCCTGGCTTCTATGGAGATGGCGGATCCATACCCACCTCCTTATCGAATGCTCGCTTGGCCACATACTTAGTGTTCTCTCCCAAAGAGCCCTTCTCATTCTTTTCAATATGGACACTCTGAGAATTTTACAAATCTTTAAGTTCTGTTTCCTTTTTTTAGTAACAATTTCATCTTTAAGTCATTTCTCTCTTTTCACATTTTACCCTAAATAGTCAGGAAGAAATCAGGCTACTTCTGCAACTCTTTGCTTAGAAACTGCTTCAGCTAAATATCCAAATTCATTGCTTGCAAGTTCTAACTTCCAAAAAACATTAGAACATGAACACAATTCAGTTCTTTGCCACTTTATAAAATGTATGGCCTGGGCTTCCCTGGTGGCGCAGTGGTTGAGAGTCCGCCTGCCGATGCAGGGGACACGGGTTCGTGCCCCGGTCTGGGAAGATCCCACATGCCACGGAGCGGCTGGGCCCGTGCGCCATGGCTGCTGAGCCTGCGCGTCCGGAGCCTGTGCTCCGCAACGGGAGAGGCCACAACAGTGAGAGGCCCATGTACCGCAAAAAAAAAAAAAAAAAAAAAAAAAGGTCACACAACCACACACAGTCACACAGTGAGTGAATAACTAGAACTATATGGGATTCTAAGTCATAATACGACCACTTGTTACAAGGGAATAGCAATCAGAAACCTGGATTCTAACCCCAGCGCTGCTAGCTACTTAGCTGTGTGATCCTGGACGTGTCATTCAGCCTTTCTGAACTTAATTTCTTCACCTGTAAAAAATGTACATGATAATACCTTCCTTGGCTGCCTCACAGGGTCCTTCTGAGGACAAAGCTGGTGGTATGTTGAACGTGCTTTATAACTGGGAGGGTGTTCCACAGATGTCCGGTCTCAGCAATCTTTGCTAACAAAATAAGGAGAGTAATAGTTGTTATCATCTTTTTACTTTGACAGGGCCTTTCATTGCAGCCTTTCAATAATTTTGCAGCATATTATTACCAATACAACACCCCTGTTGCTACCACTCTACAGGTATGCCGGCAACTGGCCAATGAGGGAGGAGGAAGTTTCTTTCTTCTAGAATGAATTTAGAGCAGTGTCACCTGGAGAAATTTAAATATACAGGCGTCCAGGCCTCACACTGAGGCCAATTAAATTTTAATCTGGGGGTGGGCAGGAACTGGGCATCAGGAGTTTTTAAAGTTCCTCAAGAGGACTGACATGGGCACACCTCTATATTTAAAATGGAGTACCTAGATAAACAACAAAGACCTACTGTAGAGCACAGGGAACTATATTCAATATCCTGTGATAAACCATAATGGAAAAGAAAAAAAAATGGATTACCAACAAGGACCTACTGTAGAGCACAGGGAGTTCTGCTCAATATTATGCAACAACCTAAATGGGAAAAGAATTGAAAAAAGAATAGATACATGTATAGGTATAACTGAATCACTTTGCTGTACACCTGAAACTATCACAATATTGTTAATCAACTATACTCCAATATAAAATAAAAAGTTTTAAAAATAAATAAATAAATAGAGTTCCCCAAGAGATTCTAATTTGCTGCTGAGCTTGGGACCCACCGCTGTAGAGACTACAAGTCTGTCTACTTGTTCCAGAGAAGGAAGCGCGTAACCTGAGGATGTCCGAGGTCACTTGGGAAAGTGGTCCAGAAGTTGGACCTCGGACCTCAAAGATCCTAAAGTGCCACCATCACATATGCAGCAGACCTCCTTTCTGGACTGGGACCTTTGGAGGAAAGCCTGGGCAATGTGTGTGGTGGGAAAGATGCTAAACACACGGGAGAAGCCTGAACAGCGCAGAGTACCCTTCCTTATCACTGTTCCTCTATTAAGGTCTGCTTCTCAGTAACTTACTGCTTCCACAGTAACTTCCCTACATCATAAGGACTGGAAAAGTGAATACATTTATTTTAAAAAAGAAATCTCAGAAAATAAGCAAATATTCTACAAGTGGCCAATCCTATAATTTTTTCCACCGATAATAAGGAAATACTCATGTGTTATTTAATGTTAACTTCTTCCACTCAATTCCAATGCACTTGCAAATTAACATGTTCTGTATGTTTCATTATAGAGTTAACCAAATAAGCATAAAATTACGAGTGTCATATATTTCATATCTATTAAAAGTATTTAGTTTCTAGTAAAAACACAGGTTTAGCTGTTTGGTTCAAATTTCTTAAAAGAAATTTCCATTATTGGAAGAAAATATCCAGCAAAAAGCCAGGGTATTACTATAATCAGAACTTTGCTTTTGTGTCTTCATAGGAGACAAAGTAACACTTCCTCAAATACTCACTTCTGAATTCCCTTCTCATATCAGAAATGGAGAAACAAAGTAAATAAAATGATTTGATTTTTCAGGATCCCCCTTTAGATGTGGGCACCAGATTTTGATACTTTTACGGGTGGTGGGGGACATCCTTACCCTTAAACTGGTCCCATTAGAAACTATCTCAGGCTGAGTTACATGGTCTCATTTGATCACTTCTCTTATAAGACTTGAAACAATTTGGTTGGAGTAAACTCCTCTTACAAATCCTGGAGATTTAAATACTAAAGAGATTTATCTCTCATCTGAGAAGAGTTTATGGTCCAGAGCAATGGCCTGGAGACAAATATTCCGGCCTCTGTGACCCCACAAAAGCAGTAATTAGGCAGCACTTTATCCTGATGCAGTGAGGGTGCAAAAGATGGAGCAGGGCTACTCTCTGGGGTTTAGGAATGAAACTGGCTTCCCGGAGAGTCAACAGAAGAAATCAGGCAACCTAAAAATACTTAAAGAGCTAGGACACCCAGGGGAGAATTTCCAACTATTTAAGTGGAAAAGATTAGCATCTGCTAAGTCTGAAAAGGAGATTTTTAATGAAAAACTCAGCAAAGTGCAGACTTTTATGACATCTTTAAAAAAATAATAATAATTAAGATCATACCTATCATATACAGAGTAATCAGAGACTTTATATTTTCTCTACAATGACCTAAGGAAAAGAATCTAAAAATAGACTCTACAGATAATGAGCTGTTCTTTCTCCAGAGTTTGTTAGAATCCAACACCTTTATCATACAGGCGGTACGTTCCATCTCACCATCTCTCAGGCATAAATCTTGACATGGTCAAGATCTTTTCCTCTGACCTCTAATTACAATTCTGTTTCTTATTCCTCAACATTGTCTACATTTCATATGCTCCTCATATGAATGAGATGCATTGTGTGTTGTGGTTAAACGCTTGGGCACCAGGCCCAGCTGCTTGGCCCAAACTCTCTGACCTTGGCAATGATTTCCCCACTTTGTGCTTTGGTTTCCTTGGCTGTAAAATGGGAATAACAGCCTCAGTGGGTTGTCAGGAGAATTAAAGCAGTTATGCCATGGAAAAACACTTGGGAAAGTGTCCGACACACAGTCAGAGCTCAATAAATATTTGCTATTGTTATCACCACACTTTGCATTTCCTTAGTGCTTACAAAAAATATTTAAGATATATACATATGTTTTAAAAGATGCATGGTCTAACAAAGGATTGTTTTCAGATTCTTGGATTTGCTTGCATTGAAAGTCTCCACACACCATTGAATTACACATTTAGAGAATTTTTTTTTTTTTTTACATATAATCCTAAAGCCCAGGAAGTATTCTATAATGTGATCCCTGATCTCAACCTGTTTATACTGGTTATTTAAGAAAGAGAATATAGGCTCATGAAACGCTCCTTAAAAGTCAAAAGCAGCTCGTGATTGTGTATAAAGTGAGTAGTTCAGACCATAACAGCTACAAAAATATGGAAGAGAAAGAACTCGGAGGGTACAAAGTCTTCACTGTGTACATAAAGTTGACAGAGAATAGCACGTGGAGCACGACACACAGGTAAGGAAGATGAAGGGATGTTCCAACAGGAGGGACGCCATGAAGATGAGGGCAAGTGAATGGAACCGCCCACCTGAAACAGATGGCCTGTGCTTAGAATTAGGTGAGATGGGTTGACAAAGCCACTCCAGGTACAGGCTGCATGGCTGAGGGCTTCAAAGGCCAGACTGAAGCGTTTGATTTCGCCCCAAGAGGTCCTGAAATTGTGTTAGTTGGGAAGTGGCATAAACACAGTTACATGCAAGACAGGTTAATGTGGGGAGAGACCAGAAGCAAGGAGAAACGTTGGATGGCTTTTAATAATAATTTAAACATGAGGTGATGAGGTCCTGAACCAAGGCGGGGACCTTGGGAACAGGAAGGGACGGTCATGAAAGGCATAACTGTCCCCTTCACTTCATTCTCGCAGCTGAAGTGTTCCCTAGACTGTGTTACCGGAGCACACCAGGTGCCCCCAGGAAACAATTCCAGCGTCCTGGTGGACCCTCCCGTCCTGATCCTCATCTGCTTCCTCTTGCCCTTCTGTCGTATGTGTGTGTCACATAGATTCCAGACAGTAAGATAAGATCATATTCGTCTTGCTCCCTCTGAAGGTCATATAGTATTTCCCAATTGTGTAGGGTTTTAAAATTATTTTTTATTTGAATTGCTGAATAATTTTTAATTAACAAGTCATTAGTTAGTAGTTTAAAAGGTTAGAAGAGTATGTACTTTCAATGGATGTAGTTTATTGTACCTAAATTATTCCTCAATAAAGTTGATAAAGGGCTTCCCTGGTGGCGCAGGGGTTAAGAATCTGCCTGCCAATGCAGGGGACACGGGTTCGAGCCCTGGTCCGGGAGGATCCCATGCTCGGCCACCACCACCTACGAGTGCATCTCATCTTCACGAGGAGAACAAGGATCTTAGCGTATTCTTTGCATCTCCCACAGCTCTTAACACAAAACCTCATACAGAGACACTTAGTAAACATTCATTGAGAGAATTAACGTTTCCTATACTCACTATTTTCCTTTTATGTATATAAAAGGAAAATAGTGCAACACTCATAATGTCTCTTTTTCAGAGAGACTCTGAGTTTTTCTTAGATTCTCAGCCTGTTTTTCAAGCACAAATGGATTCACGACTGTGTCAATCATATTCTCCAACTTGTGCACGCACCAAACACACCCCACCTGTCACTGCACAAACAGAAATCTCCTCTATGATTGCGTCTGCTGGGGGGCAACAGGCAAGTGGTTGGTGCTTTTAACTATTTCTGGAGGGAGGGCTAGCTATGATAGTTTCAGTTCTCTGAAAAATGAATCCAAAACAATAAAACAGGCTGAATGTTTTCCTCCAGTAGAAGAAAAGCAAGCAAATCCTACTACAGGTAAATTGGAATCTTCAAATAGACCCATAACGCATCGCTGAGACATTCTTGAGATAATGGCTTTAGTTAGACTGGGGCCACAAATCTTTACATTTCTTCATTCGCCTGGCAGGACTAATGAGATTTTATGGCGGGCAAACTGTTTATCCCTTGGGTGACATTGGCAAGAACAAGTATATGTTTATCAATCAAGAGTTTTCTGCACTGCAGCTTCCTTCCTCACAAAAGACTGCCCCAGCCGAGATCACAGTGTTTACTACACCAGAGAACCTCAGTTCTTCGCGTAAACGCTCCGCCCGTCCCCTTGGGTTGGCCAGATCTACTCATTCCTTCCTACAGTCACATTATTCCATAAAAGGCGCTGGCAGAAGAAATGGAAAAAAGAAAAGAGAAGAAAAGAAAGTTTCACAAGGGACCTGGGAAGAGATGCAAGGCTGACGGCTGTGCATCTGGAATACGATATGCACCCCATGGGCCATTAGGAAGAGAGCTGCCTGCGGTACCATCACGCTAACCAGGCAGGGCAGGCCCTGCTCCCGTCAGCCGTGTGTGGGAATAAGAGGAGGGTGGCTGCTCCTCCAGCCTGGGACAAGGATTTGTTTAGAGGCTCTTTAGAGGCTCCATGTTGCCCACGAGAGGCTGCAATGTCTTTTCTCAGCACTTCAGTAGCACAAACTCACGTATTTGACAACTGCCCTCATACACTCCTATGATGACATGTCCATTCTCCCTTTGGAAAGAGTCCCCAGTTCTCAGACCAAAGAGATCTGGAGAAATGGCTCAGCAAAAGTCAGTGAACAGCTTCTAGATCTGGGTAAGATGGAGTAAGCTCCTTCTCTCTACCCTGGCTCACCCACTGAATTCCGGGACAGGATGCAGGGGGCAGCTATCTGAGGACCAAGCAGGTTGATGGGGAGAGAAAACATGAATTCATAGTATCATCAGCTGTCTACGGATCCACCATTTTCCCCCTGGAATTCCCTGGAAGGGACGCAAGGCAGCCTGAAGCCCAGAAGTGGGCATCGGCGTGGACCGAGAACACTCCAGCAGAAATTTTCTAGTTCAGCCTCCAGGTGTGAGAAAGGAGTCTTCTGGCCGTGTAGACAGCAGTGTAAGTTCACAGCCTCGGGAGCTTCCTGCATGAAATCTGAAACCGGCCCCTGTACAGAGAGGGCAGGGAGAGACAGAGGAAAGAAACAGACTCCTCCAGGTTGGTAGGTGGCAGGTTTAATAAGCAAGGGGACTTACATAAGATGCTCATCTTGAGTGGCCGCAAGACAAACGGATCACTGTACCCGCCCGCCAGAATCTTAAAAGATTATAAGAAGCCTTACCGGGGTCCAGTCACGTATACTGTCCAGATGGTCTCAGCAACACCTGACTCCCAAGGCTGTGTCCTTGGAACAGCTCCCACTGCAGGAATGGTGGGCAGAATGTACATTCAGGGGAGGGGAGGGGGTTAGGAGCCTCTGCCTGCCCCGGTCCAGCTCGTGGGTCAACTGGAGGTCACATCCTCTCCATCACCTCCTCTAACAAGCATGAAAGGCATGCAGCATGGAGAATGCTGGGGAAGGGGACACTTCCTCTCCAATTAAAGAGTATGGTTTTCCCTCTCTCAGTGCCCCCACCATTTGGCCCTGGATATGGGCAGAGTCACAAGAATTGCACAGGAGAACAGGGAAAATAAAAGCCCAGCTTTCTGCATGGACAACCAAAAAGGGAAACCCCAGGAAACTGGAAAATACCAGGGAGATTATAGAGAGAAAGGAGTTTGGGAAAACAAACCATGACGTTATCTGCTAAATTCTGGGCTCGCCGCCATGCCACGCGTGCTTGGATTTGATCACAAACAGTGTAACAAAGACTCAGAACTGAATTAACAGATACATCACCATCTAGGTCCCAGCCTGACCATGAGATGGTGGGCATTCAGGAGAAATGTGACTAGCACTGCAAAGACTTTGAAAGTGGAACTGACATGAGAACCACAACCCACAGAAATCTGGTCAGAACTTGCAGACTGAGCCCAACTGTGTCGATTGTCTGCTTAAAACAACAACAACATTCTCTACCCGATTTAAACAAGACCCAGTATCTCATAATACTCAAAATGTCTGTGATATGATCCAAAAATATCTGGCATATGAACCAGGAAAATCTCAATTCACATGGGAAAATGCAACCAATGGATATCAGTGCCAAGATGATACAGATGCGAAAGTTATCTGACAAAGACTTTAAAGCAACAATTATAAAAATGCTCCAAGAAGTAAAAACAAATACTCTAGAAAGCCTCAGCAAAAAAACAATAGGAGATGAATCAAATAGATATTTTAGAACTGAAACTACATTAACAAAAATGTAAAATTCACTGAATGGGTTAAAAAACAGAATGGAGATAACAGAGGGAAAAGTTGATCAACTTGAAGATTGAGCAATAGAAATTATCCAATCTTAACAAGAATATATATATATATATATGTATAACTGAATCAGTTTACTGTACACTTTACCTGAAACTAACATAACACTGTAAATCAACCATATTTCAATAAAAAATTTTTTTTAAAGACAGGCAAAAATAAAATAAAAAACTGAAAAGAGAGAGAGCGAGCATGAAGATTGAAAACAAAAATGAACAGAGCTTCAGAGTCCTATGGAACAATCCCAAAAAGTCTAATATTTGTGGCATTAGAGTCCCAGAGGATAGGAAAAAAGTATGATGTAGAAAAATAGATGAAAAATAGACTGAAAACTTCCCAAATTTATCAAAAGCCATAAACCAATAGATTCCAGAATCTCAGCAGACCCCAAACAGGATAAACCCAAGAAATCCATGCCCAGACATATCATAATTAAACTGCTGAAAAAGCACTCAGAGAAAAACAACATATTATGTTGGAACAACCGTTGAACAACTGGAATTCTCATCTGAAACAACTAGAGGGGAGAAAGTAGTTGAACAACAGTGTTTGTGTACAGAAAGAAAAAAAAACCTGTCATCCTGGAATCCTATATTCTAAGAAAATATCCTTCAGGAATGAAGGTGAAATGAAAACCTTCTCAGGTGAATGAAAAATAAGAGAATTCATCCGAAGCAGACTTGCTCTGGAAGAATTGCTAAAGGAATAAAGAAAGATCTTCAGACAAAATCACCCTGTGTGAAAGAAGCCAGACTCAAAAGGTATGTACTATAATGATTTCATGTATATGATGCTCTCAATGGGATAAAGCTACGGTGATGGAGAACTGATCAGTGGTTGCTAGGAGTCAGGGGTGGGGTGAGGGTGTGAGTAAATGGGGTAGCAGGAGAGAATTCTGGAAGGACCAGGCTGTCTGTAACCTGACTGTGATGGTGGTTATAAAGATCTCTACATGTGGGCTTCCCTGGTGGCGCAGTGGTTGAGAGTCCGCCTGCCGATGCAGGGGACGCGGGTTCGTGCCCTGGTCCGGGAAGATCCTACATGCCGCGGAGTGGCTGGGCCCGTGAGCCATGGCCGCTGGGCCTGCACGTCTGGAGCCTGTGCTCCGCAACGGGAGAGGCCACAGCAGTGAGAGGCCTGTGTACCGCAAAAAAAAAAAAAAAGATCTCTACATGCAGTAAAACGCATGGAACTCTGCAGACGCATACATACGAAGTCAATACTGCTCCATATTAATTTCTTTTAAAAAGTCAACAAACAGAGATGTTGCTCAAGAACCGCCTGGTCTTTGAATAATACTTGAGTCTTCACCACCTCCCTTGGACGCCTGCTTGCAAGGGCAATCAATAAGGCCATGGCCATGGTCAATTGCAGGCTGTTTCTGCTGCCCTTGAGTGCAGCTGATAGCTGGATTTACCCTCCCCACCTGCCTGGCTACCAGTTCAAGGGAAGAGTGTATCACATGCTTGAACTGGGCAGTGAATAAGAAGTCAGGAGTCATTTTGACAGCATTAGAGTTCTACAAAAACTGTAAAGCTCACCTCCCCCCATCCCTGCCCCCAAACAAGAAAAAACCCACTGGACTCATCAGCATCAGGGCTTATGGATCTATATGACCCCTCATCGTTGGAGCACAGGCTTCTGGGGCTGCTTCTTAGCAGCTGCACCCACAGAAGTGCAGCAAAACCCCGCGGGCCCCGGAGCCCCTCCCCCACTGCACCACTCCGGTGTTTGGCCAACAGGGTAGAGTATTTCTCTTAGGACACATACCCTTTCAGTCAAAGTAATGATCCTCCTTTTGTGTTCGGTGGTTGGTATCACCATTTTTGCCTTTGACAGACCCATCTGAGGAAGAGGAAATCTGCACATCTGCAGGGGAAGAGGTAAGATGAAAGCAAAGTCTTGAGCACCTCGCGGATACCGCATTGTTTAAAAGTTGTCTTAATGTGACTCTCTCCCCCTAAGGCAGGAATGGTGCTTTCCTCAGTCTTGTATCTCCAGAGATGGACACAGTGACAGACAGGGGCGCTCACATCAATGTGGGCTGCAAGCTGGTGATGGATACAAAAGTGATGGAATAAATGGGCTGCGTGACTGATAGAGGACAAGTCCTGCAAACATATCAGGGGCCGAGCTCCCCCGTCCAACCCTGTCTCTTGCCACTGATGGGAGGTGATGGGCAGTGGTGATCCGGTGGCCTAGGAGAGACAAGGGTCTAACAGAGGGGCTTAGTATGGCCAGGGGGAGGCAGGAGAATTGGACCACAGCAGGTGACTCACCATCCAGCCCCAGGCACTGGCATGAGCTGCCCCCTCTGGGTCGAGGAGGAAGGAAATAAGCATCAGAAAACAGTCAGCGGATAAGATGCACTAAGTCAATGTGCAAACCCCACCGTCCTCTAAATCATTTTCTGTTCCCTGGATGGGCCTTCAAAGTGTGGCCCGTCTTCAAATATGGTTAAGAAACACTGTCCTGTGTCTCCTTCTTAAAGATTTATAATACATATTTGCTGGATTAACTCCTCTGAAAAGCCCCACCATAAAGAAGTATGTTGAGGGCTTCCCTGGTGGCGCAGTGGTTGAGAGTCCGCCTGCCGATGCAGGGGACACGGGTTCGTGCCCCGGTCCAGGAGGATCCCATATGCCGCGGAGCGGCTGGGCCCGTGAGCCATGGCTGCTGAGCCTGTGCGTCCGGAGCCTGTGCTCCGCAATGGGAGAGGCTACAACAGTGAGAGGCCCGCGTACCGCAAAAAACAAAAAAACAAACAACAACAAGAAGTATGTTGAAGTTTTTGAAAGATTTAATTGCGGTATCATTAGCATAAGCGCACACCTTAAGTGTTCAGGTCACTGAGTTTTAAAAGTTGAATGAATCGACCACCACCCAAAACAAGATACAAGATGTTTCCATCACCCCAGGAAGTCTCCTCGTTCCAGTCCATCCCCTCTCCTGGTCCAGCAGTAAACAGTGTCTGACTTCTCATCATCACCATAGTCTGGCTTTGCTACTTCTTAGACTTCACAAAAATCTAGTCACGTTGCATGGATTTATTTCTCTGTGTGTGGGTGGCAGGTCTGGCTTCTTTTGCTCAGTGTGAGATCTCTTACTTTCACCAAAGCTATTGTGTATATCAGCTCATCCTCTTTTTTGTAATTGCTGAACTGTATTCCATTGTGTATGGATAAATACATATATCTCAGGATCTGCTTATCCACCCACCTTTTCACAGAAATTGGACTGTTTCCGGGCCTTGCCTATTATGAATAAGGCAGGTATGAACATTCTTGTTCAAGTTCTTTTGTGGTCATATGCTTTCATTTTTCTTGGATAAATACTTAAGAGAGAAATGACTGGGTCATAGGGTAGATATATTTAACTTCATAAAAACTGCCAAAACAGTTCTTCAAAGTGGTTGCACCTGTTTAACTTTTTAAACAGTATTTCCTGCATTCATTTGACAACAGAACCCTACACATCTATAAAATGAGCAAGTACGATCAGATAGCTTTTAAGATTCCTCCCAGCTTTACACTATGAGAAAATGGCCAAGGCATCAGAAGTGTAATTGTTTTGTCTTCTCTGTGTATATCTTTTTTTTTTTTTGCGGTATGCGGGCCTCTCACTGCTGTGGCCTCTCCCGTTGCGGAGCACAGGCTCCGGATGCGCAGGCTCAGCGGCCATGGCTCACGGGCCATGGCTCACAGGCCCAGCCGCTCCGTGGCATGTGGGATCTTCCCGGACCAGGGCATGAACCCGCGTCCCCTGCATCGGCAGGCGG
The DNA here is from genome assembly GCF_964341445.2 of Mesoplodon mirus. Lineage (NCBI taxonomy): Eukaryota > Metazoa > Chordata > Mammalia > Artiodactyla > Ziphiidae > Mesoplodon > Mesoplodon mirus. Next base: position 7,247,539 of record NC_138993.1, read on the forward strand.
ACTCTCAACCACTGTGCCACCAGGGAAGCCCCAGAACATAAGGTTTTTATATGGTATCTCTACTTTTGTGTAAGTTTGAAAGTCTTCATTAAGAAGTGTTTTTAAAATTTTATCAGTGACCATTTACTGAATGCCTACAACAGGGGTTAAGTGGTTGCCTGCTATCAGGGGCAGATCCAAGATTTGTGAGGCCTGAAGCTCTTACAATTTGGAGACCCCTCTTTAAGAAAAAGCATGAATGCAAAATTCTCTTGGAAGGGCCTGTGTGGTGAGAGGTCTGAAAACGGGGTTTCATCAGCTTCATGGTAAATCTACCTCTGTCTGCCATGTGTTTGTGCTGGCTGGCCCAGTGATCTTTCCTCTTTTAGCCTTTTTTCCCCTGTTTTTATTATGAACATTTCAAATGAAGCAAAAATTAGAGCAATGAAGACAATGATCTTTATGCACCTACCATCCTGCTTCTACGACGAGCAGTCCTTGGCGAGCATCAGTTCATCCACAGTCCCATCCACCCGCCTCCACACACAGTGTTATTTTGAAGCAAATCTCTAGCATCATTTTATCCCTAAAACATTTCAGTATGCATCTCTAAAAGATAAGGGCTCTTTCAGAAACACACCACAATATCATTACCTGGAAAATAATAATTCCCTAAGCAATTCAGTGTTCAAATTTCTCTAATTGTCTCAAATATTTTTTTACAGTGTGTTTGAATCAGGAACCGTATAAAGTGTATTGCAACTGGTTGATAAGTCTCTCTTAGTCTATACGTTTGCCCTCCCAATGTTTTACTTTCCTTGCAATTTCTGTTGCAGAAACGGAGTCATTTTGTCCTGTAGGGCTTCCCACAGTCTGCATCTTGCTAACTGCATTCCTGTGGTATCATTTCAACGTGTTCCCCTATCTCCTTTCTTTCCTATAAATTGGTAGTTATATCTAGAAGCTTGATCAGATTCAGGTTTGACTTTCTGACAAGAATTCTTCTTAGGTGAGTGCTTCTATAAGAAAGCACCAGATAAATTGTGTTTCTTTTAGTCAGGTTCGTAGCCACTGCTTGATCTAATGTTTGGTTTGTATTGAAACATGAGCCCCTTTGGGCAGGTGGTGGGTACCAGCCAGGGTGCTGTTCCTTTTTACCCCAGGCCCGCTTCACACTTCACAGTTTACCTGGCTTGGCTCACAAAGGCCCTGAGCTTTCGGGAGGATTAGGGTGGCGACTGCAGCAGACAAAGATAAACAAGGGGCAGGCCTTGTACCAAAGGAGTTTACAGTGTGGTTGTCATGAGCACAGGAAAGTAACAATAAAAGAAGTGTCATAAAGTGGTACAAATAGCTCCCGCAGCGCCCCCGCTGCGGGGTACAGAGGAGGCACGTACCAGGTAAGGACTGTGACCCAGACACTGGCTTCTCTAACCGAAACAGAATATTGTACTGATGACAGCTCTGTAGTCCCAGATACAAGTCGGCATCCCCCCCTCCCCGGGCTTCCTTTGCAAACCATCCTGTCCATCCTTCTCCACTGTTTTAGGGGCCAAAGGACTCACGGCCAGGTTTCTGCCTCCCTCTCTGTTACATGTGACATGCTGCCTTGTGGTACGACCACCCGTCACAACATATTTTCCAACCGTGAAGAAAGGGAAGAAGAGATCAACCATCAACTGCTGCGGGGAATCCAGGAAGAAGAATATCTATTGCACGTCTACTCCCGGGCGGGCACGGAGTGTTTTCTCTGTTATGCGTATCTAATGCACACCTGAGAGGTCAGCGTCTGTGGCAAATGCTACTAGCTACTTACCCAGTATCTGCATTCGCCTTCTTTCTTTCTAACAGAATCCCAATTTTATTCACAAAGTGCCCGCTACCACCTGCTCACTAAGATGCCCTCGTAGCTGGGAGTGACCGTGTGGATGGATGCTGACCACCGGGTTCTAGCTGGAAGTCGGCTGGGGATTTCTGAGACAGTTTGCGGGGCTGCCCTTTCTTCCTTTCCCTCCTTCACCTTCCTGCCTGGGATGTAGAGTTGAGTGGGAGGTACAGCAGCTACCTCGTAGCTGTGAGGACATGAACGTGAGGACGAAAGCCTCACACTGAGGATCGCGCAGCAGGAAGAAAAAAGCGATCTTCCTGGTGTCACCAACCCTCCCCCAAATGCCTGCCTCTGGAATTCCTGAGAGGTGTGAAAAAAAGGAAAGCCTTACTTGGTTAAACCACCATAGTCAGCCTTCTGTTACAAACAGCCCGAATGTTAACTATCTGACAGTTGTTATTTTTTTTCCCCATCTCTTTTATTTATTTATTTATTTATTTATTTATTTATTTATTTATTTATAATTTTTTTAGTTTCTGCTTTATAACAAAGTGAATCAGTCATACATATACATCCGTTCCCACATCCCTTCCCTCATGCATCTCCCTCCCTCCCACCCTCCCCATCCCACCCCTCCAGGCGGTCACAAAGCACCGAGCTGATCTCCCCGTGCTCTGCGGCTGCTTCCCACTATCTATCTACCTCACGTTTGGTAGTGTATACATGTCCATGCCTCTCTTTCGCTTTGTCGCAGCTTACACTTCCCCCTCCCCATATCCTCAAGTCCATTCTCAAGTAGGTCTGTGTCTTTATTCCCGTTTTACCCCTAGGTTCTTCATGACATTTTTTTTAATTCCATATATACGTGTTAGCACACGGTATTTGTCTTTCTCTTTCTGACTTACTTCACTCTGTATGACAGACTCTAGGTCTATCCACCTCATTACAAATAGCTCAGTTTTGTTTCTTTTTATGGCTGAGTAATATTCCATTGTATATATGTGCCACATCTTCTTTATCCATTCATCCGATGATGGACATTTAGGTTGTTTCCAGCTCCGGGCTATTGTGAATAGAGCTGCAATGAACATTTTGGTACATGTCTCTTTTTGAATTATGGTTTTCTCAGGGTATATGCCTAGTAGTGGGATTGCTGGGTCATATGGTAGTTCTATTTTTAGTTTTTTAAGGAACCTCCATACTGTTCTCCATAGTGGCTGTACCAATTCACATTCCCACCAGCAGTGCAAGAGTGTTCCCTTTTCTCCACACCCTCTCCAGCATTTATTGTTTCTAGATTTCTTGATGATGGCCATTCTGACTGGTGTGAGATGATATCTCATTGTAGTTTTGCTTCAGACTATACTACAAAGCTACAGTAATCAAGACAGTGTGGTACTGGCATAAAAACAGAAAGATAGATCAATGGAACAGGATAGAAAGCCCAGAGATAAACCCACGCACATATGGTCAACTTATCTTTGATAAAGGAGGCAGGAATGTACAGTGGAGAAAGGACAACCTCTTCAGTAAGTGGTGCTGGGAAAACTGGACAGGGACATGTAAAAGTATGAGATTAGATCATTCCCTAACACCATACACAAAAATAAGCTCAAAATGGATTAAAGACCTAAATGTAAGGCCAGAAACTATCAAACTCTTAGAGGAAAACATAGGCAGAACACTCTATGACATAAATCACAGCAAGATCCTTTTGGACCCACCTCCTAGAGAAATGGAAATAAAAACAAAGATAAACAAATGGGACCTAATGAAACTTCAAAGCTTTTGCACAGCAAAGGAAACCATAAACAAGACCAAAAGACAACCCTCAGAATGGGAGAAAATATTTGCAAATGAAGCAACTGACAAAGGATTCATCTCCAAAATTTATAAACAGCTCATGCAGCTCAATAGCAAAAAAACAAACAACCCAATCCAAAAATGGGCAGAAGACTTAAATAGGCATTTCTCCAAAGAAGATATACAGACTGCCAACAAACACATGAAAGAATGCTCAACATCATTAATCATTAGAGAAATGCAAATCAAGACAGTTGTTATTATTATGATAATTTGACTTATGTTTTAAGATACTGACGTTCAGATAGGTAAAGAAACGCAGCCAATTCGCACAGCCAGAATAAGGCATAGCTGGTATCCAGCACTTACTCCCGTCCCCTGCCACTTGATTATCAATGGATGAACCTTTTGCAATTCCATGATACACTGGGCAAGCCAGAGGCTCTCTCAGTGTTTGAAAGCCAGGTGGTAAAGGCATTTGCCCTTCCCCTGGAGTCTCTGCCATTCTTCTCTTCAGCACTGGACCATCGTCGTCTTCTGCCAGTCAGTCAGACCCTAGGTTTCTGGCAGTGAGGACCCTGTCCCTTTCTTTCCAGGCCAGTCTTCCTGAAAATAGACCAACGGCAGCTTCTGGAAATCCCTTCTCCCCTCAAATGCCTCCTCTACTGGACTTTACCACACTGACCACATTCTACCACTGGAGCATAATCAGAACACCCCTGGGAAAATAGAGCTCTCTTGCCCAGTAATTCCCCACAAGGCATTCCACAAAACCCTAGTCTCAAGCAAAGTTACTATGTATTACTGGATTTACTTAAGACTAAGATGTACAGTCTTTCACATTTTAACATCTCTGAAATCAGGATGTTTGTTATAATCGATGTACCATATAATCATCATTGACCATTTTTCTCTTTAATATCTCTGAGATCATAATGCATCTTATAGGCACTGGTGTCTTAATTTTGGAATATGGTACTTGAAAATAAAAAGGTTCCATGGTCAAATAAGTTTGGGGAACTTATTAGTAATGAATAAACTAATTCAAGCTAAAGTTTTGAATGCAGACCTTCTCAGGGCCTTTAATATGCTAAAGTGCATCTCAAGAGATTTGCTAAGATTGTGTGGGCATGAAATTCTCTCTCTCTCTCTCTCTTTGTGCACCTTATAGTGCTAGTGTTATATGGAACACAGATTTTTAAACACTGCATTAAGCCATTATATTCTGGATTAATTGATCAGATTTGCTAACCAACTCTCCTCCATCAGAGAATTCTGTGACAGTTGGTTAGAAAATATGTAATATGTAACCTGTGAAACTGTCAAGTCTGAAGCATGGCTCTTTAATGGGAGGGTCCAAGACCTCACAGAGGCACCATTCACCTGAGTCAGTCACTGGAAAACAGCAGATACCTATTGGAGGAACTGTTGGAAAGTAGGGCTGCAGTAATGCTAAGCTTTACCTACTCGACTCTTTTTATCGGCAGTCAAGCCTGCTTGCCCTCATCCAGACCAAAGAGACAAGAGTGTGATTAGAGTCACAACTCCTTAATGCCTGGGGACTGTGTCTGATCCCCAGAACCTTAGGACATCCTTGGTCTCAGAGATACACAGAATCCTGATGTGGCTCCTGCAATGCTGATATTTCAGTGCTGTAATGCTGAAGACCCAAAACATATAAAATTCTGAGTACTTTTAAAATTCCCCAGGTAATTCCAGTATGCAAACACAATCGAGGGCCATACTTTCACAGGAAGGAACTGACTTGATTAAACAGAGTTTAACTCTAACAGCTGGTGAACGATGTATTTAGCTGTTGCAGTAATCTAAGCCCTCGGCAATCACGGCAAAAATGATGGTGGAAATAGAAACGGGAGATGGAGGCAAGAACTATTTCAGAGAAAGAATCTGCAGGGAGGGGCTTAAAAATAACTCTGATTCTGAGAAGACTGAACGAATATTGTACCACTAAAAAGCACAGGACAGTGGGGGCAGGGGTGGGGAGGTCCTGGGTTTTGGAGAGAAGATCATTGCTTGAGTTTACACGTGGAGCTGTAGTTTTTAGAATGAGATCCAAGTGGAGATGTCCAGGAGGCAGTTGGAGATGGGGACTAGGTTGCAGAGGGCAGATTATAAACTTTGAAGTCATTTGTGCCCGGGCGATGTTTGAAGCCTTAGGAGTTTAAAGATAGTCTTTCCCACAATGTGATCCTGTTCAGGTGACCACAAGTGTATAACTGCTGGGAGCGAGTGTGAAAGACTTGAAGTTCAAGTTCAAGTTCAGTGCTGCCAACCAGCTGTGTAGCCTTCCACAAGATCCTCTACCTTCCGAGCCTCAGTTTCCTTAACTGGAAAACAGGAACAACCATAGCAACCTCTCCGGGCTGTTGCAAATATTAAACAAGGAAATCTTTGTAAAGCGCTTGGCATAATGCCTGGTGCAAAGTATGACCTTGAGCCTTGCTAGGTCTCTCTGATTCCCCTGGCCCCACCCCATGCAACGCCCACGCAGGTCACCATACAAGTCCACTTCTCTTCGGTGTCAAGAGTCAGTTCAGCAGCAACAAGCAATCAATTTGCACTCACCTCAATGGTATGTGAAGATCAAAGCTCGGCAGGCCCATTTAATTTTCTTCCATGATCGACAGGCCGTGTGGATAAGGAATGAGCAGGAGATGTCATCTCTCTGTGCTGAAGTATGACCTTAGATTCCATTGCCAATGACTTTTCATCAATGAGGCAGAAAGAAATAAGACTCTTTTCTTTCTTAAGAGCTGAATAATATCACCCAAGAAGTGGCTTATCGATGACTCAGCCTCAACCTGGAAGCATCCGGCGTGATCGCACTCATGTCAGAGCTGGAGCTCATGCGGAGCCTCTCTATCTTTACCCCAGTGATGTAACTGAGAACTTCCTAAGTAAGATCACAGATGACACCAAGCTGTGAGGCATTAGTAAAAAGGCAGAACAGAAGTCAAAATAGCATTAACCGAACAAAGAGTTCATGAAGAGGGTGAGGCTCAACACGAACAAGTGTGACATTTTTTTTAAACAACCTACGTAGACAAAAAGGAGGATATCTATTGACTAATTCACCGGAGCATCACTTGTTTCACCCGGAGCTGTAGCAAGGTAAGCAAGGATGCCCAAGGGTGGCCGGGGTGCCTGGGTGCTCCCGATGCGTTAACACATAACAGAGAAGAAAGCAGAAGACAGAAGGAAAGGGAAGGCGGGGCGGGATGAGAAAGAGACAGGGAGTGGATGATCCTAGTTGACTGGAATTCTAATTCGCTTACAGAGTGAACACGTAATTTGTGGAGCACGTGGTGTGTGCAGGCCCTGCATCCGCTGCTGGGCATGGGGCAGCGAACAAGACATCCAGAATTCTGCCCTCGTGCCTTCTTCTCCCCCGACCTGACTTCTAAATGTTGATGGGCCTGTGATGAGTCCTGACACCTCTTCTTTCTCTCCGCACTCACCCCCTTGGCAATGTCGTCCGCTACTCAGTCTTTCCGCACCATCCGCCTGCTGATGACTCACGGATCCAGACCTCCATCCCAGACGCAGGTGACCAGTAGTCTAACTGTCCTCTCAACGGATCACAAACTTGGTCCATGGGAAGCGGAGTCTCGAGGGTTCCTTGTCCCTGCCCAAACCTCTCCTTCCCCGCTCCACACACGGCAGCAGACAGCCGAAACAAGAGGAGCTGTCCTTGACTCCTGCATCCCATGTCCTGTTGGTTTTCATGCTTCAGAATGAGGATTAGACCCTACAGCTGAGGAGCAGCAAGTCCTGATAATCTCAGTCTAAAGATGACGGCAAACAGCTGGGCAGACACCTCCCCACTTCCTGCTCTGTGCTCCCCGCCAGCCCCGAGGTCAACCTGGCAGCCTAGGGAAGGAGCCACGGCGTCCGGGATGTGCTGTCTCTGGAGCGGCAGCTGCAGTGTCGATGAGGGCAGGTTACCACGGGGGAAGCAAGGAGATGGACCCCCAGGTGATATGGGAGGCTCTGACACAGAGGTCTGTGAACTTTCTCCGTGAAGGGCCAGATGAAATACTGTAGGATTTGCTGCGCGTACGGAGTGGTCTCTGTCCCAGCGGCTCAACACGGCCATTTTAGTGAAAGCAGCCATAGGTGTAATGAATAAGACACACGAAGGAGCAAGGCTGTGTTCTAATAAAGCTATTTATGGACACAAATGTCCATTTCCTATGATTTTCACACATCACAAAATAGTATTCTTCTTTTGATTTTTTCCAACCACTTCAAAGTTTAAAACAAACAAACAGGGCTTCCCTGGTGGCGCAGTGGTTGAGAGTCCACCTGCCGACGCAGGGGACACGGGTTCGTGCCCCGGTCCGGGAAGATCCCACACGCCGCGGAGCAGCTGGGCCCGTGAGCCGTGGCCGCTGAGCCTGCGCGTCCGGAGCCTGTGCTCCGCAACGGGAGAGGCCACAACAGTGAGAGGCCCGCGTACCGCAAAAACAAAAAAAAAAAACGTATCTCACAGGCTCTGTGAAAACAGGCAGCGGGCCAGTTGTGGGCCCTGGTCTGTAGTTTGCCAACCCTTAATCCAAGAGAGTCTTGCAGACCCTGGTGCGCCTGGTCCCCAGTAGACACCTGATGAGCCACAGGGCTTCCTGCCCAACCCCCAGAGGAGGAGAGCACAGCGGGGAGTGTGTCCTCTGGAGGCTGAGGACACACGTGGTGCCTAAGGCAAGGGCCTGCTTCCTCAGTGCGGCTCTGAAGGCAGGACCCTTGGGGAAGCTGCCGTGGCCCCAGGAGGAATAGGACTGACTTGTACTTGTAACTCTCTCTCAAAGAAAAACCCCCGTCTCTTGAACTCCAGCTGTCTCTGCAGTAAATGTAAACTGTAGCAACAGGGCTGCAGGTGATTTATGGGAGCTTCTGCAGAGTTTTGCAATTTAAAATTTTCCACTCTTGTTGGTGTAACAACAACAAAAAAGAAGTTATTCAGATGAAAACAGGCTGAGCGCTGATACCAGTTAACAAGGGAGGCTGCAGAATGTCTATCCCGGGAGCTTTAAAACTCTGATCAGCAACCATCTGTTCTGGAGGTTTAAGGAGGGCCCATCCCGCCTTCGGGGGCTGTGGGGATAACCGCTCGGAGTTTCCTCCATCTCCGTAATTCCAGGCTACAAAAGGAGACAGAGGCCTACAGGGAGGAGCGGTTAGAAAGAGCAGCTCTTCTTTCCTTTTCTCCGACAGCAGAAACAGTGAAGATTAACTCCCCAAATCCCTGTGTATCACTGAATACCCAGCAAAAGAAGTTTCCTTTGAAATTGCGTCTGGCTGCGTGAGAGGTCCACAAAGCCTGTATTTTAATGCCGAAATAACTCCAGTTATTTGAGCTGCTGTTACTGCCGAAAGATTTTTGAGGAGGAGGAAGGAAAAGCGTGCTCACGATGACAAGGAATTTGTCGGAAAGGACTCGGTACAAACAAGGTGCTGATTTTTTTCCCTACAAGAGGGGTGGGTACAGTGGAGGAACTGTCGCCGTCCCTGAAGAGAGACAGATGGACCTTTTCACGTCACAGATTTCTCTGCACCAGGTGGCCCCTGAGTCTCTCTGCTGAGTGTCTGTAAGTCAGGCCATTCTCTCTCCACCTTCTGAGTTTTCCCTGGTGCTAGAGATGCTGCTCCCCAGATGTGATTGGCAAACGGTCCTGACATCACAGAGAGCAAAATGCTGCTTGCTCTTCTGGGGCTGATTTCAAACCGCTGCGTTAACAAGAGCCAGCACTGAGCCCCCCCCCCACCCCAAATTAGACTGTATAATCCATTTTTTTAAAATAACGCAGGGATAGATACTATGTAAGGTTTTCCGAAATTTCTCTCTGTCCGTCACCTTTTCATGATCAGTTTTGCTGCCGCGGTACACAGCAGAAGGTTGGCAGTTCTGTGGTATTTTTTATACTATGTCATCATCCGTCCAAGTGTCCAGATAAATCACTTAACAGGGAGGCTGTAGAGACACTGCTAAGTTAGCTCCATAACCATCCAGCTGAGCTAAGAGTCTGCACTCACTCACTCCCTTCTGTCCTGGACAGAATCGTGTGGTTTACATTTGCCAGAAATAGATGTGCAAATATTTTCTCTTGGCTGGACTTCCTTCTCTCTATTGTGGTATCAATAATTATGAAAAGATGAATACAGAAGAAGAGCAGCATCGCTTTCGATAATCATCACCCCTCATCAAGCACCTACTGCAGAGCTGCCTCCAGAATACGGCCTCCCCCCCCCCCAACATCTGCACAAGTAGGCATCATTCATCCATTTTTACAGCTACGTAAACTAACCTGCAGGAAGTTAACTTGTCTGGGCTCATATTTCTGGTATGAAGTGGAGCCTGGCTTCCAGCCGAGCTCTGTTGGCCGGCAGCGCCTCGCTCTTTCCAATATTCAGCAAAGCCTCACTAAGTAACATATTTGACTGACTCAGCACTTTCCGTGACTGTCCCTCTAGCACATTCACTTACCTCTTTCCATGAACCCTTTCCCACCTCTTTCAAAATTGTTACTTTTCCTTGTAATTGCACAACGATGACTTTAAAGAAAAAGTCCAGGGCTTCCCTGGTGGCGCAGTGGTTAAGAATCCGCCTGCCGATGCAGGGGACACGGGTTCGTGCCCCAGTCTGGGAAGATCCCACATGCCGCGGAGCGGCTGCGTCCAGAGCCTGTGCTCCGCAACGGGAGAGGCCACAACAGTGAGAGTCCCGCGTACCGCAAAAAAAAAAAAAAGAAAAAAGAAAAGAAAAATTCCAAACGCGGGGTACCGCTCTCTCTCACAACTATTTTCAGTTTCTATGCTTTCTTCCAGTCTTCGCCTACATGGATTTAACTAGTGTATCGTTTCAAATACTAAAAATGTATAACGTTCTTTTGCATTTAACATTATATCATGAATACATTCCCATGTTTCTACATAGTTGTTATAATTGCTAATTTAACAACTGCATAATATTCCATCAAGTTGAATAGACCCCAATTTCTTAAGCCATTTCTCAAACCATTTCTCCTCTGTTGTTTATAATGTTTCCTACTACAAGTAAAGTTACAATAAACGTTTTTCAAGTATATACCCTTTTTCCTTTCAGTGAGATTCTTCCTTAGGCTAAATTCCCAAAAGTATAATTACCAGACCAGAGGGTTTGAATATTTTATGTCTGGCTGTCCTTCTTACATCTTGAATGCATACATATGAGTTCCAGCATTCCCCTCCTCATCTTCTAAGCATAATCGGGGAGAGACGTTCAGTCCATCGCTTCATTCCCCTCGCACTTGACAAGGCATCAGGCTGGAGTGGGGTCTGCTCTCACTCGTGGATGCGGACAATTTCGGAATGTAAGTGAGTTAGTCTTCTCCAGAAATCCTTGTGTTACCCATTCAGATACCAGGCCAGAAAGATAAAAATAGTTGCTCAGTGCTGGCAAGGGTATGAAGAATTAGACACATGAATAAGCTATAAAGTGGTAGACCTCTCTGGAAGGCAATTTGGCAATACATAGGAAAAGCTCTAAAAATGTATACTTAATTTAAGCCAACCATTCTACTTTAATAATTTAATCCCACAGGGGAAGAGTCAAGGAGAGGTACAAATATTTAGCTACAAACATATTCCTTATAGCATTTCGTATGAGAGCAAAAGTAGAAACACATTTATGTCCAACAAAAAGAATTGGCTTAAAAAATTATGGTATCTGTATAATGGAGTGTTATGCAGTCATTTTAGATTATAATTGTACGGGCTTCCCTGGCGGTCCAGTGGTAAAGAATCCGCCTTCCAATGCAGGGGACGCGGCTTCCATCCCTGGTCAGGAAACGAAGATCCCACACGCCATGGGGCGACTAAGCCTGCGAGCCACAACTATTGAGCCCGGGTGCCTCAACTAGAGAGCCCACATGCCACAAACTACAGAGCACACGTGGTCTGGAGCTCATGTGCCACAACTAGAGAGAGAAAAACCCACACGCCACAACTAGAGAGAAGCCCGCGCGCCGCAACAGAAGATCCTCCACACCTCAATGAAGATCCCACCTGTCGCAACTAAGACCTGATGCAGCCATAAAAATAAGTAAGTGAAAATAAATAAATTCCCTTTCTTTAAAAAAAAATATAATTGTAGATGACCTAATAGGTTAATGACATAAACACAGGTTCACAATCTATTTAATGAAAAAACAAGTCACAAACTAGCACTTATTATATTCTTTGTGTAAAATGTATAGAGATGAAATAGTTATAGAAATGCTTCAATTATTAACAGCAGTTATTGGATATACCTCCATATTGGAATTATGGTTGCTTAATGGTCTTGCTTTAAAAAAATTTTTATACCACATATATTATTGCTTTTGTAATAAGAAATAAAGTTTATTTTTTCTTATTTATACCCATTTCTAAAGCCTACATGAGCACAAAAATTCTTTTCATACTCCTCCCAGTTGGGACAGGGACAAGAAGAATTGTCTGTGTCATCTTGTAGATTCTGTGTGTACTTCCTCATCCACATGTCCAAACATCCAGGGGATAACAAAGGTGTAACAATGACAGCAAAGGAAATGAGGACGCCTCGACCCCTATAATCAGGGACCTGGACATCTCTCCCTGCAGAAGTAAGGAGGGACTCCTTGAGAAAATAAGGGTAGCAGGAATAAATACTGTCTCCCCTTTCTGTATTAATTATCTATTGTTGCACAGTGAATCACCCCCAGACTCAGGAGCTTAAAACAACAGACGTGTATGATCTCTCACAGTTTCTGAGAGTCAGGAATCTGGGAGTGAGCTCACAGAGTGGCTCTGACTCAGGCGCCTCACGAGACTGTAGTCAAGCCAGGGCTGCAGTCATCGTGAGGCTCGACTGGGGCTGGAGGAGCCACGCTGCAGGGCACCACACAGTTGTTATGAGACAGGCTGGGACCTGGGGCCTGGGGCCCTTTGCGGCAGTGCTGCAATACTTGCACCTGGACAAAGGTCTCCTTGAGTAACAAAATACAAAGAAACTATAAGAGACTAAAACTAACTGCGTGCAAGGCAGTTAGGGCAAGTTATGGACAACAAGATACAAAGAGACCAAAAATCCAACTGCCACTTCTGAGGAGCCAGGAGCAAAAGCAGGGGACTGCGCATGCCCCCTGCACACACCACCACCAAAAGGGTGGGCAGACCCCCTAAGCCAGCCCTCCGGCCCGAGCCCTGGACCCACCCCTCCCCTCCCCCCATGTAAGGGACCAGCTCGCCGTCCCCTTGGGGAGCAGGCAAGCAAGGAAACCTGTGGTTTGTTCTCGCTCCCCACTGCTGCAGCAGGGGCCCCGATAAGGCCCTGCCTGAATTTCTTGTCTGGGCTCTGATCAATTTCTATTGATTAAGGAGGCCAAGAACCCTGGTCAGGAACAGCTGGGGACCTCAGTTCCTCACTGGCTCTCAGCTAGCAGCTTCATTCCCTCATGCACCTCTCCGTACACGGTGTGTCCTCGTGACATGACAGCTGGCTTCCTGAACGGGGGATTCAAGAGAGAGTGAGAGAGAAAGCCCTTGACATGGAAGCTGCAGTGTGTTTTAAAACCTAATCTTGGAAATAAACTCCAGTCACTTCTGTATCCTATTGGTCACACAGACCAACTCTGATACAGTGTGGGAGGGGCCAGGCAGGAGTGTGAACATCAGGAAGGGTCTTCTTGGAGGCTGCCTACCACTCTCCCCAACCCAAGTGCTACATCACTGAAACCCCCTCAGCCAGAGAACTGGGGGCTCAGAAACTAAAAGCCACCTAGAAGAAGTAAAGCTGGGGGACCATGGTTATAAATGAATCTACAGGGAATTCCCTGGTGGTCCAGTGGTTAAGACTCGGCACTTTCAATGCAGTGGTCCCGAGTTCGATCCCTGGCTGGGGAACTAAGATCCCACAAGCTGCGCGGCATGGCCAAAAAATAAAATAAAATAAAATAAAACAAGATGAGATAAGATAAAATAAAATAAAAATCTACAAACTTCTAATAGGTAATTTTTACTTTCATTGAATAAACACTAGACTATATAGTATACAAAGAGCTTATCAAGGGCATATTAAATTAAAAGTAATGGGGGGCTTCCCTGGTGGCCCAATGGTTGAGAGTGCGCCTGCCGATGCAGGGGACGTGGATTCATGCCTCGGTCCAGGAGGATCCCACATGTCGCTGAGCGGCTGGGCCCGTAAGCCATGGCCACTGAGCCTGCGCGTCTGGAGCCTGTGCTCCGCAACGGGAGAGGCCACAACAGCGAGAGGCCTGCGTACTGCAAAAAAAAAAAAAAAAAAAAAAAAAGTAATGGGTACTGCACAATTAATTTCCATTTCACTCTGCTTTGCTTACTAGAATCTTCTTCAGATTCCCTTGCCAGCAATTTTAAGGAGATTCTTACAAATTTATATTGCTTCATTGGATGCAGATACTATGTGCACCAAGAAGGCTTTTTCTGTGTCTGGTCCTTTGTGCAATGTGAGGGCCTCTCTCACTGATTTGCTCTGAGTCTGGCTTTGGCTATAATCCTAAAGGCACAACTTTGGCCAAATGTAGTTTACTATTCAGTTACATGAAGGTGAGAATGAGTACATTCCCTCAAGGCTTAACATCAGGGGTTATAAAGCCTCAACATCACCCTTACCTACTTCATGCCAAAGCCAGAGCACAGAGGCCTCTCACTTCCCTTAGCTCCTGGGCTGGCACCCCTGTAGGGCAGGCTGTGCCCTTTGTCTGCACTGCTCCCCACACCTGGCCCAAGGCTGCACTACATCAGTCTCTACTGCCAGGGCTTCCTCTTCACCTCCTTTTCCCTTCCTGGTTCCCAACCCGTTTTTTAAATTATTGCCAACAAGAATGACCGACAATCTGCTTACACTCTGCCCTGAATTTTGGAAGGTAACCAGAGGTATCAAGTGAAGTGAAGAATGGAATTTTAGGAAGAATTAGTGTGACCTTTATAGTCAGCTAGTGACTTGACTGTAAGGTTGCTTTATACGCTCAGGGCTTACAGCAGAGTATTTACTAGACTTGTTAATAAATGTATGAATGAATGAAGAGTTGGAGAAGGATACATTTCAGCCTTCTAAATTGATCTGGCCGAATGAAAAGTTGACTACTCTATTATGTTCCCCCAAACCTCACCCTATCAAAGAAGAGGCTGGCCTGTGAAATTCTGGCCAATGGGCCATCGTACCTTTGTATTGTTAGTACCATGGCTTTTCTCTTGCCTCTTGAGGTCAGAAGACAAAGTCACGCATATGGACTCTTAAGCTGACCACGTTATCACAATATAGCGTATTTGCATTAGGAGTCTTCAGACAAGTAACAAGAGATGGAGAAGAATCTTATGGAGGAGAGGCAGAATGTGTCTAGAAGTAGAAGGAGGGTTGTACTGTGAGGAAAGTTTACCTGCTTGCAGATTTGACAGAGATTGGGGTAAGTCCAAAGGGGTAAATAGGGTAATGTCTCGCAAGGGGATAGCAGGGGCTTAAACACTTGTGTTGGTCAGGCTCTCGCAGGGGCCAAGTGACAAACTGAACTTACACTAGCTTAGATAAGGGAGGCAGGGACTCAGAGGCAAGGATTTTCATTCCGCAGGAATTCTTTCTCCCCGTTTTGTCTCTGCTTCTTTGTGCGTGGATTTCATTCTCTCCTCCTACAGAGACCTTTCTTCACACAGCAGTGGATATGGGAGCCCACCTCACTGGGTTCCCAGTCAAATGACGCTTTGACCAGAGAAGGAAGGGTTCTTCTTCTGGGTCCAGCTCAGTATACCCTGAGTTGGGACTCTGTTGGGTGACAGGTCCATGTCTACACCAATCACTGTAGCCAAGAAGCTAGCTGTGTTTCCTTAAACTCTGTAAGCATCACTTTCCTCGTGTGTAAAGTAGGGGTAATATTAACACCACCCACAAATTGTTATTGTGAAGATTAAGTTAATTTAAATGAGATAACACATGTAAAGTACTAAGTTCCATATGTGGCACACAGTAAATGCTCAAACAGCCTATTGTCTATTTTGGCCGTTGTTAATGCTCTGTGATCTGCGCAGTATGGAGACCAAACTACAGTATCTGCTCTTCTACTTGTTACCCAAATGGCACAGCCTTCTGCTCTTGCCAACCTGCCCCTATTCCTACAGCCAGACTGGAGTTATGTTGAATAATATACATAAAATACTATAAAATCATGCATGTAGGAACGTGTGAGAGGGTCAACAAAGGTCAAAACCAGAATCACACAATTTAGACTTAAAAGAACTTCTTGATATTTCAGAGAACAAAACTTGCACCCTCACTTATAGAGGCAGAAAACATAAATTAGTGCCTAAGACCCTGTTATCATGAAATGATACTGGATTTGCAGGCTGACGAGCCAGTCTCAGCTATTGTTGATTTGCTTTAAGGCCTCTGTTTCTTCCTTCTGTAAAATGGGGATAATGATGTTCCCCTTCAGCTCCCACACTGGGGTGTGGTGAGACTTAATGAGGCGCTTTGGGTTAAATGCTTTGAGCTTCGCTAATGAAACCCTCTGTGCAGTCACTCAATGCTGTGACACGGTCAGGTGTGTCTGGAGTGAGAAGTTGGCTGGCGCTACTTCAGAGATCTGCTAAGAAACACAGATCCACTAAACGGTCTTTTTAAAAATGGAGATTAAATCAAAACAGAAAGTTTGGCCCAGTTACCGCCTTGTCCTAGCAGGACCTCCTGCCCCATCTCGTTGACAGCCCTTTCCCCTGAGTACCACCAGCATTGATTACCTACCCCTCCTCATTGTAACTCCTCTCTTTACTCTCAAGTCAAGCATCATCCATTCCACTGAGGTGTCATCCTTCCCTCACCACAGTTGGAGATTTATAGTTAGATAATGTGAATTTTGGATGAATTACCATTGTGTTAACATCATATGAATTATATGTCAATTATATCTCAATAAAACTGGGGGGAAACCCCCAATATATGAGGAAAGATAATTGTATGCTATAGAGCAGCAAACTGAAAAAGTTTATTTAATTAAAGTATAGTTGATTTACAATATTGCATTAGTTTCAGGTGTGCAGCACAGTGATTCAGTATTTTTGCAGATTATATTCCATTACAGGTTATTACAAGATAATAGGTGTAACTCCCTGTGCTATACAGTATATCCATGTTGCTTACATAGTTTATATATAGTAGTTTGTTAATCCCATTCCCCTAATTTGATCATCCTCCCTTCTCTCTCCCTATTGGTAACCACTAGTTTGTTTTCTGTGAGTCTGTTTCTGTTTTGCATATAAATTCATTTGTATTATTTTTTAGATTCCACATATAAGTGATATCATATAGTATTTGTCTCTCTCTGTGTGACTTATTTCACTAAGCATAATATTCTCTAGGTCCATCCATGTTGCTGCCATTGGCATTATTTCATTCTTTTTGGGGGTTGAGTAATATTCCATTCTGTATACGTACCACATCCTCTTAATCCAATCATCTGTTGATGGGACTTTGGTTGCTTCCATGTCTTGGCTATTGTAAACAGTGCTGCTATGAACACTGGGGTGCATGTATCTCTTTGAATTTGTGTTCTCATTTGAAAAACAGTTTTTCCATAATGTACTGAAATGACAGTTAAACTGTTAAAAAGGCATTAACCCAGTGGTATGCTGGGGCCAGCTGATACTGATTTGTGAGAACTCAGTGTTAAATTTTTAGGAATTTTTTGAACCAGTTGTTAAATACAGTTATTTTTGAAGCTAAATTGTATAAGCTTACAATTTTAAAAATTACATTGAAAACAAAGCTAATAATTTCTCAAAACTTATCACTTCATAGTAATTTTACGATTATATATTCTCTTGAGGTTATTTATAGCTAGTGTTCATGTCTATCGTATCTGTATGGTGGAAATATTATATAATGATGTGCTTTTCTGTATCTCTTCCCATCTGCCTGTTCAGTGATATCCTCTTGGTTGCCTGAAATAGCCACAGTAGGAGCATTTAACTGCAGAAACTGGACTGTTACAAATCAGGGCTCCCCTTCCCCCCAGGAGTCACTTGTCAAACGTTTACCAACACACCTTCTCTAGCCCCATAAGGACAAAGAGAGAACAGGAATGGAGACAACAGGAGACAAAAAAAAAATGTCAACAATATTGTAGAAACTAGACAAGCAGATGAATGAGCGTTAATTAATTTAGCAGAGAAGATACAGCCAAAACCCAAGCCCATAGGGAGGGAAGCCTGGAAGAAGCAAGCCAGCTTCCACAGAACCTTAGAAAGAAACAGAAATTGGTTCCCTTTGTGCAGAATATAGGTACAGGTGCACTGAAAACAAATGTGTTGAAAATTTTTGCAAGGAACGAGGAGACTCCTATTTCTTCCCACAAACCTGTGCAGCCAGGCCATGCCCCTGCCCAGCCCTGGGAGAAAAGGGTGAATTAGAGATCATCTGGACAGCGGGCACAGCTGGGAGCTGGCATGTGACCTGTTGCTGAAACAGGATTAAATGACAGTCTGCATTTTGGATTATAACACCCTGCAGTCTCTTCCCCCCTCTTGGCTCCCAGAATGCTGGCAGTGAGGCTTATACCCCACAGGCAGATCAGATGATTCATCTCTAGGGAAGCTGGCAAGTCCAAGAGAAAAGACTTACAGAGACTGGCCTAGCAGGATCCTCCAATGAAACATCCAGGTTGCTGCAGAATCACCAACCCGGAGCCCACTGGTTCATCAACGTCACCCAGGCACACATCCCCTTACTGTGAGCACTAAATCACCAGACATTGGCAGGAAGCCTCTAACATGAAGAAAAATTATTTGCAAAGTCAAATTCTATATCCAGACACGCTATCAAGTGCAACAGTCGAATAAAGACACTTACAAGGTCCCCAGACATTTACCTGCCATGAACCCTTTCTCAGGAATCTACTGAAGGATGTGCTTCAACGAAACAAAGAATTACCTAAGAAAGAAGAGAGAAGCCCCAGGAAACAGAGGATCCAACATAGGAGAGAAGGAAAGAGGATTCCCAGGATGATGCTAAAGGGAAGCTCTGACTTGGTAACTGCAGTGGGCCAAGGGGAAACCAGTCCCGAGTTTGGAGCAGGAAGACAGCTCCAGGAAGACATCCCCACAGGGAGGGAAACACAACTGAGAGATTACTAACGTGATCATCACGCTGAGGAGCGTCTGGGGATGAATTACTCATAAACACCCAAAAAACTACACAATTAAATAGATAAGGCAATTATTAACTCGGGGGGGGGGCGGGGAGATGTACAAGAACCAAAATGTAATTATAGTGTACGATGTAGACAGTCAAAATAATGCAAATACTGAGAGTGATTTAATCAAAAATTGCGCCGTCCCATAATTTATAATATTCTAACATGCACATACTTCTCACATTTTAACATCTTGGAAGTCAGACTGCACCTCATGGTCAATGTGATAAGAAAGTATTGTTTCTAAGTTTAACTGGGAGCACGTTCATGCTTTTGTAGTGACTCATAAACAATGGTACATCTTATAATGGATGGCGTCTAACATGGGAAGAGAATTCTGTGGGGAAGTGAGGGAGAAGTATGAACACCTGTGTCTAGGAGGGGGGAGGAAAGCTAAACCCTCATCTTCCACAGCAATAACATTAGAAATGTTAATAACAAATTTAGAACATTTCTAAAATTATGAAAGTAAAGATGCAGCTTTATAAACATATTGTTTAGAACGACTAAACAGGAGTACCACTAAAAGCGCAGCCAGCCGTTGGCTCTGGGGAACGGTAACCGGAGGTAAGAATGGGTGAGGCGGGAGGCACTGGGCTGTGACGTTTCTGTAAGCCTCATAAACATGTGAATTTTAAAACGATATACATTAGAAGGAAAAGTAATATGCATAGAAATAAGAATAAAACGCAGCGCTCCATTTCAAGCCTCGGCAGAAGTTTTCAGATCGTGAAAATGAAGACGGATCTTTATGGTCTCCTCTTTCAGGACAAGGCGTCTAACCATCCCCGGGCCCCATTCCAGGCTGGTCTCAGGAAGGGAGGCTCCTGGGTGACATGTACATCGTCTCACATGCCACCTCTCGCCTCCCATCTCAGGAAGCTCTGGCTGCCTGATTTTTCACTCTCAGATGAGATAGCCTGTCTTCCGAGAAAGTGGAAACGGTGGGGCATACGACACATTTTCCAAATGCGCCCGTTCCCCAGAGCCCTTGAGACTGAGAAAGGAAGCTGGCGGTTTGGCAGGTGTGGAGGCCCCTTCCCGCAGACATCTGTCAGTGGCTCTGGAAGCGTGGGCCCCTCCTCCTTCCAGAGACAAAACCCTGGATTCCCGCTGCGAGGAGGTGCCAGCTGCACGTCAGCCTGGAAGGAGAGGGTGAGGAAACAAGAGAAAGATCCCTCCTGGTCAAGCAAAAGCTGCCGGCTCCTCGAATGTCAGCCACACGCACACGAGTCCCACAGGCCAGGAGGCACCCAGCTGCTCCCCAGGACATCCGGGCACTGCCCGACTCTGCGCGGGGTGGGGGGTGGGGGGTGGGCGGGAAACAAACATCTACGGTTCTGCCAGGGAACGGGGTGCGGCCACCGATGCTGGGAGTGATTTGGAATAAGCACCCAGGGAGCTCGAGGCGGCGATCAGGCATTCGGGGCCAGCGTCTCTGATGCGGGGGCCCCCAGACCGACATTCCGCTGCTGTAAGACGCTGCGGCCACACCACGCGTTCGTGTGCAAACACTTCACACCGGTCGGTAAACAGCCGCAGCCCGCTCGCCCAACACCCTCCGCCACCGCGCAGCCAGCGGGGAACACACGGCCCAGCAGAGGGCCTCCAGGAGCTGGCGCGGAGGCCCCCCGCGGACGGCTGCTCTGGTTGGTCGGGCTGGCGTGTTAAATATTTTAAATCTCTCCCTCTGTAACTAGATCTATCAGTGAGAGGCCAGAAAGCTGACTTCCTGCAGAAACCCCTCCACCTTCCTCTCCCCGCCTCCTTTCTCCCTAGCCCAGCGTTTGCCAGTTTAGGACACCGGGGAGTATCTTTTGCAGTAAAAAATGTCTTTTTCTACGTTCAAGAAGACACGCCCTCTTCTCATTCCCTGGGGGACCCTGATACTCCAGACTGCAAGGAACTTTTCCTATGTGCCTCTTCCTTCTGCTTCCCTAACTTGTTTATCCTGATGAAATTAGGTTAAAATGGCCAGGGACAGCGTCCTAAAAGGGGAAGATAAAGTTAGTAGTGGCCAATGTGCAGCCTCAGGGGCGCGTGCCGACTGGGAAGAAAACAGCCAGGGCCCGGGGGGTGTGCACAGCCCAGCCCAGCCAGGCTTGCTGGAGGCCTCTGGGTACCACACGTTTTCGTCCTGGCTGCCAGGGGCCCTCTTTCCCATCACCGTCCCCCCTCTCTCAGCCACCATTTTCCATTTCCAGCCCCTGAAAGAGAGGGATCCCCTTGAGCCCTGGGCAGGGCACAGGTCACAGATCGGAGGATTTCCCTAAGGATGCTCTGAGCTCCTTGGGCAGCCATGGGAAGGGAGCTGATCTTTCCGGAGAATGGAGGTTTAACGGCTGTCTTACCCTTGGGTGGAGGCAGGCTCAGGTCTTGCCGGCAGAGCCAAAGACAAGGCCCCAGCTCTCCTGGCTCAGGGAGGGCTAGGTACCCAAGGGCACCCCACAAATGGCCTCTGGCCCTCACGGATGTGCACTGTGATATGGGGAACAGTTCAATCTGTTTTTCTACCTCTATAGAAAACTTTCTCAATCTGTCAAAATTATAAGACTTGGGACCATTTGGCAAATGATCGTTTCGGTTTTGTTTTTGTTTTGCTTATTTGTTTTTGGGTTTGTTTTTAATGTGAAATCAAAGGCAGGCTGCAGAGTGGACAGGGCCCACCCAGTAAGGACTTAAGAGGACCAGTGTAAATGCTGATCTCTCTGACCGAGGCCTTCTCTTCCTGAAATGCCTGCCCCGAAGGGTCGCGGTGAGTAGTAAATTTAATCCAGTTTGTAAAATGCCTTAAAAAGTATAAAGTAAAAAATCTACAAACAATAAATGCTGGAGGGGGTGTGGAGAAAAGGGAACCCTCTTGCACTGTTGGTGGGAATGTAAGTTGATACAGCCACTATGGAGAACAGTATGGAGGTTCCTTAAAAAACTAAAAATAGAACTACCATACGACCCAGCAATACCACTACTGGGCATGCACCCTGAGAAAACCATAATTCAAAAAGAGTCATGTACCACCATGTTCACTGAAGCACTGTTTACAATAGCCAGGACATGGAAGCAACCTACGTGTCCGTCGACAGATGAATGGGTAAAGAAGATGTGGCACATACATACAATGGAATATTACTCAGCCATAAAAAGAAATGAAATTGAGTTATTTGTAGTCAGGTGGATGGACCTAGAAACTCATACAAAGTGAAGTAAGTCAGAAAGAGAAAAACAAATACCGTATGCTAACACATATATATGGAATTTAAGAAAAAAAATGTCATGAAGAACCTAGGGGTAAGACGGGAATAAAGACACAGACCTACTAGAGAATGGACTTGAGGATATGGGGAGGGGGAAGGGTAAGCTGTGACAAAGTGAGAGAGTGGCATGGACATATATACACTACCAAACGTGAGGTAGATAGCTAGTGGGAAGCAGCCGCATAGCACAGGGAGATCAGCTCGGTGCTCTGTGACCACCTAGAGGGGTGGGATAGGGAGGGTGGGAGGGAGGGAGACGCAAGAGGGAAGAGATATGGGGATGTATGTATATGTATAACTGATTCACTTTGTTATACAGCAGAAACTAACACACCATTGTGAAGCAATTATACTCCAATAAAGACGTTAAAAAAAAAAAGTGTAAAGTAGAATTGCCAATTTAAGGGTACTGGTTTTCTCTCCTATTCCAGCAAATCGTAACCACTCTGCTTGCACTAGCTGCTCCAGACAGGGTCTACCCTCTGCCACCGTGCATGGGCTTCAGCCTGTCAAGGATGCCCATGGTCCTGCTACACCACTGCAGGTTCTGGGCCAGCTGGGCCAGGTAATCTGGTGGCCAGAGCGGAAGAGATGATGTAAAGATGTGGCTTGTTTCACCTGGAGAAGAGCAGCTGGTCCAAGGGGCCATGGGTAGGAGTCTTCAAATGCACGTGTTGTAGGAAAAAGACGAAAGTGCACTGTACAGCTTAGAGAGGTGGAATCAGGTGGGCCCAGTGCTAGCATTTAAGAGGTCAGATTTTTTTTTTCTAACCATCTTATCCATTTTAAAGTGTACAATTTGGTATTGTTAAGTATATTCACATCATTGTACAACATCTTGCAAAACGGAAACTCCGTACCCATTAAACACTAATTCCCACTCACCCAAGCCCTTGGCAACCACCTTTCTACTTTCTGTCTCTATGATTTGCACTATTTTAGATACTTCATGTGAGTGGAATCATACAGTCTCTGTCCTGTTGTGACTGATTTATTTCACTTAGTATAGTGTGCTTAAAGTTCATCCATATTGTAGCATGTGACAGGATTTCCCTCTTTTTTTAAGGCTATATACTTCATTGTATGTATAGACCACATTTTATCTGTTCATCTGTTGACTGGCATTTGGGTTGCTTCCACCTGTTGGTTATTGTGAATAACGGTGCAATAAACATGGATGTGCAACTATCTCTTTGAAATCCTGCTTTGAATTCTTTGGGGTATATGCCCAGGAGTGGAATTTCTGGATTATATGGTAATTCTATTTTTAATTTTTAAAGGAAATTCCATACTGTTTTCCATATGGCTGCGCCATTTTACATTCCCACCAACAGTGCACAAGGGTTCCAGTTTCTCCACGTCCTTGTCAACACTTATTATTTTCTGCTCTTTTGATAGTGCCCATCCTAATGCATGTGAGGTGATACCTCACTGTGGTTTTGATTTGCATTTATCTGATGATTAGTGGTGTTGAGCATCTTTTCATAAGCTTGTTGGTCATTTTTATATCATCTTTGGAGAATGGTCTATTCAAGTCCTTTGCCCATTTTAAAACTGGGTTGTTTTTTGGGTTTTTTGTTGATTTCTAGAAGTTCCTTACATATTCTGGATATTAATCTATTATCAGATACATGATTTGCTAATATTTTCTCCCATTCTGTAGGTTGCCTTATCACTCTGTTGACTGTTTCCTTTGATGCACTTAAGTTTTTAAGTTGGCTGTAGTCTCATTGGCCTATCTTTGCTTTTGTTGCCTGAAGGCATATTTTTAAAGAAGTAAAGTGATACATGTGCAGGGTAAAAAAAATGTCAAAAGAAAAAAGAAAGATATATATATATATATACATATATATGTATATATATATAAACATATGTATATGTGTACCTATACATAAATTCATAAACATACACACATAAAATTCTCCCTTCAACCCCGACACCCAATCTCACAGTTTCCTTTCTCAGAGGCAACCACAGTTGCCAGTATCTTTCCAGATAAAACCTAAACATATATTCATGTGTATCCTTCTTTTCCACTATATAAATGTCAAATGTATTATGGAGCCAATCTCTTTTTCCCACTAAACAACATAACCAGGAGCAGAGAACCGATGTAAAGACTTTTCCCTGTCAGTACATGAGAACAGCTTGTTTAACACCTGCCTGATATTCCATAGAATAGACATTCCATAATTTGTTTAATCAATCCCCTGGTTAAACATTTAAATGATTTCCAGGGACTTCCCTGGTGGTGCAGTGCTTAAGAATCCGCCTGCCAATGCAGGGGACACAGGTTCGAGCCCTGGTCTGGTAATATCCCACATGCCGTGGAGCAACTAAACCCGTGTGCCACAACTACTGAAGCCCGTGTGCTCCACAACAAGAGAAGCCACCGCAATGAGAAGCCTGCGCACCACAACGAAGGGTAGCCCCCGCTCACCACAACTAGAGAAAGCCCGCACGCAACGACAAAGACCCAACGCAGCCAAAATTAAATAAATAAATAAATAAATAAATAAATAAATAAATAAATAAATGATTTCCAACCCTTCGCTGCAGTGAGTATCTCTGACACGTGTCTTTGAGCCCATGGGGATTATATCTGTAGGATAAATTGTTAAAAGTGGAATTGCTGGTCAAAGGCTTTGTGCATTTTAAACTTTGATAGATATAGGCACATAGTGGGTAGATTTTACCCCAAAGTAATAAAGAATTTTAGCAACTAAAACTGCCCAAAGTGGTGTGGATTACTTTAGGAGATTGTGTATTTTAAGGAAATCAAGACCAGGTTACAAATCAACTTGTCGAAAATGCTATTGGATATATTCAAGCGTTGTAAACTCATTAATCACAAAGTCCCTTCCCACTCTGATATTGTAATTTCCCAATAAACACTATAGCCCAAGAGACTTCATGTATTTTTGCTGAATGTTGTTCAGTGATAAAGCAAGATGTGGGCTTGATTCGCACTGAAAAGTACATGAAGGATGCACATTAATACAACCCATCCCAAAAGAGGCCCTTGTGTGAGCAATGCTCTAAATTAAGGACTCGCACATGGAATGCTTGTACCATGCGTCCCTGGGCAGGTGGTCTGAGAGGCTATTTGGAGGCCCTTCGTGTCCTCTCCAGCTGTCATCACTCACACTGTGCACATCTGGAACTCCACATACGAAAAAGCGCTCTGTAGTAGATGTGGCCAAACAGGGAGAGCTGTTTCTGTGAAAGCCTTTGGTCAGGGGCCTCAGCAGCAGGGCCATGACATGGTGTGTTGTCATCTGATGCGGGGAGTGTGCTCATTGCTCTTGCTAATTAAAGAACTGAGGCTTCCCAGGGATGGAAAGTTCCCTACCTTGCACCAGCTCATTTAATTTCCAGCTGTAGATTTTTTTTTTGGTAAGATCTTTTTTGTTTGTTTTTTTTGCGGTACGCGGGCCTCTCACTGTTGTGGCCTCTCCCGTTGCGGAGCACAGGCTCCGGACGTGCAGGCTCAGCAGCCATGGCTCACGGGCCCAGCTGCTCCGCGGCATGTGGGATCTTCCCAGACCGGGGCATGAACCCGTGTCCCCTGCATCGGCAGGCAGACTCCCAACCACTGCACCACCAGGGAAGCCCTGGTAAGATCTTTCTTATATATGCTGAACTGAGCTGACATCTGTCCCCCTTTAAAGTCTGTTTGTTGGTTTTATTTCTTCCTTTTAGAGCCATTAAATACAAAATGCTTCTTCTTCTACATTCCAGACCTTCAGATACCTGAGAACAGCCGTCAGATGCCCATCGGTCTTCTCTTCTTTGGGTTCAGTCTCCTCAAGTCGTTACCCATTTCTTAGGTGTCGTGTTTTCCAGATGTTCACCATCTTACTTACTCTTTTGAACACCACCCAAGCAGTCAAAGGCCTCTGAAAGAGTGCTGCCCAGAATCGGGCCTGATCCTGGCCAGGGAAGGATAAGATGGAATCATTTCCTTGTTTTCCTGTGGTCCTTTTCTTTTAAACAATGAAGCCTAAAAATGGCCTGCCAGAGGTTTCTTGCTTCTTCAGCCTGTCAAACATGCCTTTCCACAGTTTTGGGTAAAAGCACCCTGACTTCCCAGTAGGAAATTACTCTTCCCTTATTCTGAGAAGTTTTGAGGGCACCCCCGTCAGGGTTCTCCCTGCCCCCTCCTGCTGGGGTGGGAGGGGGCACAGAAAACCCACTTTAAGCCATTCAGACTCTGGTTCCTAGGGTTTTGAGCCTTGGGGAGAAGGATGTAGCAGAAAACAGTAGAGCAGAGAAGTTCCAACGGGGTAGGAGGAGACACAAAGGCTGTCCATTCCTTCCTGCTGATGGCCCAATCCTCTTCTGCCTGAGGCTTGGTTCTTCAGCATCCAACAACTAGTCCGTACCTTTCCAGCAAAGGCCTTTTCCACTGAGTGTCAACGTCTGTTTCCATCGCTTACAACTAAAGAACCCTGACACCATCAGATTACCTTGTCGGGCACATTGTGAACCAGACACCTAAATCTATTTCACAGGTTACGAGCTGTTTCTATTCACACTCCTGACACCAGAGGTATGGGTTTTTTTCCCACACCAGCCAATCCTCCAACTCTCTGGACACCACCTGGGTGTTCTATGGCTTAATTCAATTCCGACACTAACTCTCCAGAGTTAGCACAGACCCCACAGGTTAAGGACTCAGTCCTACAAAACTGCACCCTCTTCAGATGCCAATTGCAAGTCCCAGGGCCTCCTGTACTTCTGACCGGCCAGCTATAAAGTCGGAGGTTCCCAAAACTCCCTCTTCAGATTCAATGATTTGCTAGAACAGCTCACAGAACTCAGGGAAACACTTTAGTTGCTAGTAGCAGTTTATTATAAAGGATATTCTAAAGGATACAAATGAACAGTCAAATGGAAGAGATGCACAGGGGAGGGGGGTAGGTGGACCTTCCATGCCCTCTCTGGGCACATCACCCTCCTAGGACCTCAGTGTGTTCACCAACCCAGAAGCTCTCTAAACCCCATCATTTAGGGGGTTTGATGGAACTTTCATTACCTAAGTACGCTTGATCGAATCTTTGGCTTTTGGTGATTAACTCAGTCTCCAGCCCCTCTCCCCTCCCTGGAGGTCAGAAGGTGGGGCTGAAAGTTCCAGCCCTCTAACCACTTAGCTGGTTCCTCTGGTAACCAACCCCCATCCTGAAGCTCTCAAGCCCCCTCCCCCGAAAAAGTCACTTCAATAGCATAAGCTCAGGTGTGGTTGAAAGGGGCTCATATCATGTGTAGCAAAAGATGCTCCTCTCAGCCCTATTACTCAGGAAATTCCAAGGGTTTTAGAAGCTCTTGTGCTAGGAACTGGGGAATAAAGACCAAATACAGATTTCTTATTATATCGCAGGATCACACAGATGCTGCCATTAAATCACATGGCCCCCCAGTTCTGTACTTGGAAAGTTGATTGGGGACAAAAACACAGCCTTTGAGGATCATGGGTCTCTCTCGTTTGTTCCCATCTATCCAATGGAAGATAACTGCCTGCTGATCTGCTAACTTACCATGAAGATCCATTGGCAAAAATGTTAAGCACCTGATTATAGCTCATGTGTATCGGCTGCTAACTTACTCTGTGCCTCCCTTCAAGGCGAGAAAATCAGTGTTCACGGAGGTTTCCTAACTGGTCAATAAGCGATGGACCTGAGCTTCAAACCCAAGTCTGGAAGCCCCAAAGCCAGGGAGAAATGAGGGATTCTCACAGAGTTCACGGCCCACAAGTGACCTGGGGAGAAGCTGTTATCTCCAACTATTTCGGAAGGCCTGGAAGAAAAGGGCAGAAGAAGTCCTTGGAGCCTGCTTCAGGATGCAAAAGCCTGTCTCAGATTCCATGTGCTAATTAACAGAGTGGTACAGCTAGAGGTTGAAGTCACTGAGTGTTGAGGTGGAGGCTTAAGGCATCAGATTTCCCGTGAGATGGAGGCCTGGGTGGAAAGGCTCCTCCCGCCTAGCTTGCTCTGCATCCTGAGCAATGGACCAACATACTGATGCACCCCACATGCGTGTGGCGGCATCTCATGGCGCCCTCTTTTGGATTCGGGGGTCACAAGAAAGACACCCCCGCTCCCTCACAGTACCTGCTCACCCCATCCCCTCTCCCCTACTCCCTGCCTTGCTGCAAGAGGGACAGCTCTTAGAAGAGGGAATTACCAACAGGAGAGACCTGACATGTCCAAAGACAAGAAAAACATTGTGGGGAAATGTAAGTTATATTAAGGTAGATTTAGATGTTGCTTTTACTGAAGTTCTGTTTTGTTTTGTTGTTTTGTTTTGTTTTGTTTCTCACCCAGATTTGGTAGTTTTAGATCCTAATTTGATAACCTTGGTCACTGGGAGAACCCTGACTGATTCCTATCACTTTAAACAGCCTTTTATAGTCACAGCATCTACAGTACATTTCCTCTTCTTTTTCAACATATCACATTTCTTGGCAGAAATCTCTAGCAGAAAGCACCAAATTTTTATAATGAGGATAAAATCAAAATTTCACACATCAGATTTCTCTTGTAGACTATTTCTTCCTGTTCAATCTTTCCCTATTTTAACTTTTAGTGGCTAACAATTTAAAATTTGATTTCAGCATTATCCATTCATCGTATAGGATTTGGTTGTCAAACGGCATTTGCCCTTTGCTCTGACTTTAAAGCTTCTAAACTGAAAGACTTTGCCTCCGGAGCCTGGCTGCATTCAGGCAGTGGTCCCCTCCCACTTGAATTCCCAGGGTGAACTCCGGAATAGCTTCTCTGTCTCCATTTCACTTGCCTGCTAAGATTTTCCATTTTAAAATGTGTGCTGTGCTCTTGCTTCCAATGTGAAGGTTGTTTGCGATTGCTGTTAAGAGTAAAGATCAAGTTCAAACCCCAAATACCAACAAGACACACTGCAGGGAGCCACAAGAAGAATCCTTCACTTAACGACCAAACGAGGCCAGGAGGCCAAAGCGGCTTTTGTCACTTCTGGCCGAGTCACCACGGTCCCTGAACCTTTTGCTTTTTCCCCCGGAATGTGCTCTCCCATCTCTGCTCAGTGACTAACTCCGTCACGAATTTGACCCAGTTTGTTTGGCAAGATGTGATTTTTTTTTTTAACTCGCGCTGCTTTTCCTGGTCACGACTCTCTCACAAGCATTTAGCAGCTCCCTCTCGGCATCCATCTGGCCCTGCTGCCGAGCTGGATTGATGGCTGTCTCCCCAGCTGTTCCCTTCCAGCCCTCTCTCCTCTCCCTGGCAAATCCATATTCCACTTGCTTTTCTGCAGCATTTTGATATCGCCAGCGTCTCCTGAAAATAGCTAAACACTACTCTCCAAGGGAAGTGGCCAAGCAGAGGCCACAGATTTGTACCAGCTCGATAATCTTCTCAGAAGGGAAGCATAATAACAACAGTGGCCACCGGTGTAAAGGCTTTGCATCATTTCCAAGTACTTTGGACTCACGTGGTCTCATTTAAGGTCCACGGTCACCCACAGCGCGGGGATGAGTGGTCCTTCCATTTTACAGGTAGGAAAGCAAGGCTCAGAGAGGTGAAGAACTTGTCTATACAGGGAGTGAGAGAGAGGCCAGGAGTTGAACCGACCCTCTTAAAAACTGCTGTATGACTTACATTCGTAAAATACGCAGATCTTCGGGGCTGTTTGATGAGTTTTGACAAATGTATATACTTGGGTAACTACCACCTGAAAAGGGTCTAGAACATTTCCATCACCCACAAACTCTGGGTGGGTGGGAAATCAGGAAGGTTATTCCGGAGTTCACCCAGCGAACTGTAGCACCCGTCCCCATCCTCCCCAGCCCTGTGCCCTTTCCCAGGAAACCCTCCACCACTTTCTGGCTGCTATAGCCTACATTAGTTTGCCTTGAACCTGTCTTCTGACAGCAAACTCCATATTCCACATTCCGTCCTTTTTCGGTTATACCATGCCGTGTCTTTGAAATGAACTCAACAGCACCTACCTGGCTGGAATCTATAGACACAGGACTGTAGGAAGCCAGGCCATAGTCTTTCAGCTGAAAAAGTAGGTCAGCTGGTGGAGTGGACGTTGAGGTCTGCAATTCGGGGTACGTAGGGAGTGCGATCCCAAAACCACAGAAAGGCCCTTTCCCCAAAGTCCACCGTGAAGTTCAACTCACTGCTCTCGGGCCTCAACAGCACTTCTACATACGGAGGGTTACTGAAGGAAAAGGTTTAAAAGAGAGAGGTCAGATTCTGCTTCAAGATCAAAAACACCAGACTCCAGTGCACACTTCCAGGACCTCCCCACCCCCCTGAGCTGCCAACGAGGTGTCTGGGGCCACCAGTGACAAGCAATGCTCTGAATTTTTACACTGGACTCATGGACTTTTCATGACCATCAGGCATGTGTAATCTGTCAACTGGGAGTTTTGCAACTGGAGGCCTCTGTTTTAGGGGGGAAAAAAAGAAAGAAAGAAAAAAGAAATAACAAAAGTCCATTCGATTACTTCCATTCAATACAGTAAAGGGAACTAACTGCTGAGTCACTTTAGGTCAAATTCCTATCAGGCTTCCATTAATGAAGGGACACATAATACAATTAACCTTATCTGCTTATTTGTCCACAGTTTTATGCCAAACTCTTTGTTCACCATAGCAGGTTAACTGGTTCCTCTTGGATCTTGTTTACACACAGTGGTGTGCTGGTCAATGTTTAACAGTTGATTCTCTGCGAGGGGAAAATGTAGGCCTGATTTGCAGCATTTGCCAGTGCGACAGGCTGTGTGATCAGGCTCCTGCACCCACCAAAGCACGTAACACCTTCCACTGACTGAACACACGTTTCCCCCACAGGCAGCACAGGCAACTGGGAGTGGCGGGAGGGTTGGCGGGAGGGCGGCCCCGCCAGGCTCATCAGCCATCTCCAGGGTGAGTGATCTGTGGGTGGCCCTGTCCCCTCTGCCTGTTGTCCCAGGCTCTCCCACAGCAGTCTTCTCCCTCCAGAAGATATACTGTACAGTCAAGGGTCTGCAAGGGACGCCTCACCTGGGCTGGAATTCCCAAATAAGCCTTCAAAGTCATTTTGAAGCGCAGAATAAACGTAAGCCAGCCCGAGATGAATTCCCACAAATCCTCAATCCAGAGAACCTGAGTGACCGGCCTCTACTTTTGATTCCTTTGCCTGAATTACTAGCTAGTCTTTAAATGTTTTTAGACTCTCCCTAAACATCCAGCCTTCTTGTTTTGTTTTGTTCTTCCCTTTAGAAGACTAATCGCAGAAAAGCACAAACATGTAATCATTTCCTGCTCCCGGATGAGCATCTACAGGCTTGCAGAGAGGAAGGGATTGCAGGAAGGCGCTGCAGCCTAAACTGCGGCCAGAAGCCAGTTCTAAGGTTAATTCACAGAAGGAAGCATGCCATCACACTCCTCACCTATAAAGCGATGAGAGGAGGAGAAAAGACCCTTGGATATTTGCAGGCTTATAAAACAGTTTGTGTGGTGGAAAGACTGTGTTCCTTTTTTATCGCCATGCGTTAGGTCAGCCAAGCAGCCCAGCTCCCACTTTGCTGGCATTCGCTGCATCACGCGGCCTCTTCACCCCTTTAATTAGCGCTCGCTCCTTCCTCCAGAACTTGACCTGATTCTGCATGACCTTTCCCAATCTCCCCTCCACTTCCTGTCCCAACTTGTCCCTGCTCTTTGCATTCTGCTCTGCACATTTCTTTTACAGGAGCATTGTGTTACATTTTTAAGCCTTCTGATGACTTTAACGTATTTCAAATAATTGTCTCAGCTTCCTGTCTCTCCGGTTCAGCCCAGCCTCTTTCATGTCATACGGTCATTAAATTCCTCATACGTGCACTTTGCTGACTGTTATGGAGGGATTCAAAGATATCCAAGAAGAGGTCCCTGCCCTCAACGATTCTGAAATCTAGGAGAGGGGATACTTATAATAATACCTAAGCAAAATTGACAGCTTCCTCTCTGTCAGGACATTTCCTTCCATTACCTTCAGCCTCATAATAATCCTTGAAATAGACACTAATGTTATTCTCACTTTACATATGTGATCACTAAGGCTCAGAGAGGTTAAGTAACTTGCTGAAGTCACACAGCTGGTAAATAGTGAATGTAATTATGACCTGGGAGTTCTAGCCCAAATGATTCCAAAAGCTGAGCCCTAACCACTGTGTGACATGGTAAGTACCAAGTAGCGATAATATGAGAAGGGAAAGTGCTGACGGCAAAGCCAAAACAGAATTTAAGAGCTGGGTGGTTTTAGAAGATGAGATAAAAACCAAAAGTGCTAGATGAGAACCTTTTCTTTAGGAAGGACTGGGCTCCCTGGCCCCCGGGTACTCAGGCAGAAGCTGGAGCCATCTGTGACGTTCTGGGTGCACGCCAGCACCTGGAAGAGGCCTCTGTAAGTCCTTCAGCTCTTGGTATGATGATTTTGGCAAGTGGCCTATAAGCTGAGCCTGGAAGGAAGGCTTCTTGTTTGGTGTGGATTGAGAGGAGAAGGTGTTTGGGGTGGAAAGAACCCAGGGACCAAATCTCCAGAGTCAGAACACACGAGGTGCACCTCTCATTTTGACTGGAGTCCCCACAAAGCTCATGCATTACTTGGGTCAGGAATATATATATACGTAAACACAATTGCTGTGTGACAGTTAAAGAAGCAATAAATGTGATCATTTAAGCCAGTGATTCTCAGACTATGCTCCTGAATTTATTCCATAAGCTAGACTCAGGAGTTCTACAGGTAAAATTAAATAATTGCAGTTATTACAAATTTTCAGGGGCGGTAGAAGCGTCTGGGTGTCCCAAAGGCATCTTGACCTCAATAGATTCATTTGAAATTTGTCTCTTAAATTTTTCTTCAAACTTTGGCAACTGCTACCCCTTATCTGCCAGTGAACGGTGACACAATAAAACAAATAAATGAGCAGAGCTAATAAAAATGAGCAGAAAAACACAGAAATAACCAATTAGGCTTGGTGTGACAGCTTGCTTTTTTTTCAGGATAGTTGGTGGTACTTTTAGATTGCATACATATATTATAGTCATCCCTTCCACCCATAAGATTGTTCTTAGATCACTTAATAGAAACAAACACATCAATATTTCATGGTGTTCTACAAAGAGCACCACAGCTTCAGGTGCTCTCCTTTGCCTTCTGAATGTGCCGTGTGGCTGAGTGATGATTATATAATTATTTTACTGCAGTGTGGATAAAAGTGTAGAAATTCTAGGGACTTCCCTGGTGGCGCAGTGGTTAAGAATGCAGGGGACACAGGTTCGATGCCTAGTCCGGGAAGATCCCACATGCCACGGAGCAACTAAGCCAGTGAGCCACAACTACTGAGCCTGAGAGCCACAACTACTGAAGCCTGCGTGCCTAGAGCCCGTGCTCCACAACAAGAGAAGCCACCGCAATGAGAAGCCCGCGCACCGCAACAAAGAGTAGCCCCCGCTCACTGCAACTCGAGAAAGCCGCACGCAGCAACGAAGACCCAATGCAGCCAAAAATAAAAATAAATAAAATTGATTCTTTAAAAAAAAATAATAATAGAAGTGTAGAAATTCCAAATGTGGGACGTACAGTTAGGCTGGGGGAGGACATTTTGAAGGGTTGGTGGAAAATGGTTCCATTTAAAGATACAACATACAATACAAGGAGGTGCCAAGCCTTCTCTCCCATTAGCTGTGTTTCCCCCACAGCAGGGACCCTTCACCCATGAGGCTGTATCGGAATCACCCCAGGAGTTTTTTCAAAATGGACCCATACCACTACCTCCCCTGAGGACAGCTCACCCCCAAGCCTGTCTCAA
Source organism: Mesoplodon mirus (assembly GCF_964341445.2). Taxonomy (NCBI): domain Eukaryota; kingdom Metazoa; phylum Chordata; class Mammalia; order Artiodactyla; family Ziphiidae; genus Mesoplodon; species Mesoplodon mirus. The sequence continues at coordinate 7,281,454 of NC_138993.1, forward strand.
GCCTCTGGCTTGTGAGAGTCTCAGAGGCCCATGGGAGGAGGAGGCCACGCACAGTATGAAAGGGCCTCACAGGTGATTTCCACCCCTTCACCTGCTTTAAGAACCTCCACCTAGACTCCCACGATCAGGACCTTTCATGATGTTTCACCAATGATCGAAATGTTCCCATTTTAAACAGTCCCTTTGGCCAGCAGGGGGCTGTGACTCTCGTCTCCTCCCCGAGCCCACCCTTCTCCCCTGCCCTGCAAGACAACCAGCATTGGGATACGATGTCCCAAGCCCTGAAAGAGGCCCCTGTGACCGATCCTCCAGCAAAGCCAGTGTGGACCAGAGCATCTCTGCCCACTGGAGCCTGGTCGGCACCAGTGCCTTGAGCTACTCAGCCTGGAGCTGATGCCATCACATCGCTGGTCCTGCCAGAGTCCCCCGTCTGCTCCCAGCTGAGCCCGTCTCTCCTCTGAGGTTTCAACCAGGTGCTAGACGCTGATGATACAGCCTCGGCTTCTGGAACTGCCCCTTGGACCTTCTACCTAAACACCCGCCAGGCACCTCCAACTCAACATACTCAAGACTGAGCTCGTCATCTCCTGTTCTAACCCAGCTCTCCTCCTATAACTTCAAACTCAGTGGGCAGTACCACCATCCACCGGGCTGCCCAAGCTAGGAACCTGGGCGCCATCACTGAATTCTCATTCTCTCTCCCACGACCCTTCACCCATAGCTGATCAAACATCGAGACCTGCTCATTTTATTTACCTGGCTTTCCTATGATCACAGTCCTAGCTCACGTCCTCATCATCCCATCTGGATTTACTGCAACAGGTCTCCTGGGCTCAGCCTTTTCCCCCCGTGAATGCCATCCTCCGTAATGCTGTCAGAGAGATCTATATATTTACAAAGCAACTCACATAACCAATGACGCCATCAATGCTGGACAGCCAACAGAGCCCAAGCTCCTTCACACATATACAAGCCCTGTGTTCCCCACCTTTATCCCCTACCTCGCCTTGCCTGGTATTTTAAGCCCCATCAAGACAAAACTGTTTCTCTGTTGCCTCCCTGTTATTTAAACCTGATCATACTACCACCTCCTGTTGCCTTGAAGGCTGACGTTCAACAGATACCACCAGCCACCTCTGATCCCACCTCTCCCCTCCCAGGGTTAGATGCCCTTCCCAAAGTCCCCATGATCCCCAGTGCTTGCCCCCAGGTCACCCTATCGATTTATACTGCCTGTTTATGTTTGTCTCTTCCAGTGAATGTGAGCTCCTTGAGGGCAGGGACTGTGTTTTCTACTATCTCTGAATGGCCAGTCACAGAGCAGAATTTCACAGAGGGTGAAAATGTAAAGCAAACTGCAGCACAGAAGCATTGGCCTCCCCGGCCTTCCACCAGGAAGTATCAAAGTCGTGACCACCCACAAACCTGTACCTGGTGTCCATCCTGTGGGTGTCTCTTGACTATTAAGACATCTCCCCTAGTCTCTAAAACGGAGGCCTGGGGGAGGGGAGGACGCACAGTGCCTTCTCTCTCATTCAGCCTTGATGATCCTTCTCCGTCTCCACGTGTGGACGTACAAGAGACATCAGCCAAGACCCAGCACCCCACCAAGCTCTGTTTCCCAGGACCGGAAGCCCTCTGAGGTGTTCTGTCACCTCCCTAGACACACACACAGGTCAGGCGTCCCCTCCCTGCCCAGCTCTGCTCTCATGCGCCCCCCACTGGCTTCCTCCATGGCCTGAGTGCCCCACCACTGGCTTGGCCCCATTCAGCAGCCACCTGACCATTGGCCTGGCACCCTGCCGGACTTCTGCTTGCCCAGCCTGACCCTCTGAGAAGCAGAGAGTACTGCTGGGGCTTCAAAGGGCGGCCCTGCCTCTTAGCACAGTGTCAGAGAGGAGGAACATGGCTTCTGACCTGGAAATCTGTTCTGCTCCCCCTTTCTGATATTTAGTTGGGTATTTACCAAGTGCGTGGCACTCATCAACCATCTTACAAAGGGCAATTTAATGTCATGGGTGAGAATATGGGCTCCATAGACGGGTCCGGGTTCAAATCCCAGGTCTGGCGCTTAGTGGTTGTGGGACCTTGGGCAAGTCACTCTCTGTGCCTTTCTGTGCCTCAGCTTCCCATCTGTAAAATGGGAATGAGAGCAGTACTGTCTCCATCACAGGATCGCTCTGAGGAATCAACAAGCTAACAAACAACAGCGCTGGGGATGTCGTGAGGGTTACCCAAGTACCAGCTACCGTCACACACCGTATGTGTGTATCTCAGCAACTCCTCCCAACAACCTCATTTTACAGATAAGGAAGGACTGAGACGCGAGCCAGGCCAGAGCCGAGCGCCCCCAGCCTCCACATCCTCAACCGCACAGGCTGCACACGGCCCAGATCCCCTCAGCCACGGAGCCAGGCTTCTGTTCCCAAGGGTTAAACTGGGCAAGACGCTCTGCAGCCTTATACAAATATTGCTTATCTTTTTAGTAGGAAGCGTGATCTAAGCTAATTCGGAAGTAGGGAATGTCTCATACTAAAAAACAGTTCTCTTTACGAAAACCAAAGCAAATGTAAACGAGAACCCTTGCCAGTTAAAACCTGACCAAGCCACTCCATTAGCAGGAAGATGATGGAGTGCCAGAGCAGGGGCTCAGGGTTTTGAGTTTTGACTCCATGTCTTCAACGGGCGCCTCCACGGTGCCCCGGGACCACCAGAGACCTGTGCACACAGACTGTGGCTGCAGGTGGGGCGCCCGTGCCTTCAGCTGCTGAAGGTTGTCTGGCAGGAAGCACGTTGGTGCCCTGGCGGTTTCTGGGGCCACGTGAGCTAACTGCCAGGTTATACTTCTGCAATTACAGCCCCCGGGAACCAGCCGTGTGAAACAGACATTGGTTGCTCTAAGTTAGAAAAGTAGTCCTTCTAATGCAAGGGAAAACTCGGGAAGGAAAAACCGACCGGAGTTCAGGTTTTGTGGTGACAAACAGCATGATAAACAGGAGCGTGGCAGCTGGATGATTAAGGAGGCTTGGGAGCCTGTGCATTCGGCTTTGAAAGACTGTAAATACACGGGGCTCCTCGAGCACAGCGCGTCGGTTACAAATTACAAGTCATCTTTCAACTGTTGTCCCGTTCCACCTCCTGTTTTGAACAGAGTGCGCACACATCTCTCAACCTACCAGCTGTGGAGTTCCAGGCGCCCCGGAGCCCGGAGACACACCCGCACCCAGGGTGCTCCGTGTGAGCACCGCTAACAAGACACTGAGCTGGGATTCGACCAGCAACGTTCCTTCCCCTCACTGCACGCTTTGGTGTCGACTGGAAGGCTTGGTTCTGACTGTTCAGTGTTCAGGGATAGTTACTTCATTAACACTTCTGAGATCCCACTGCTACACGTATCACCAGTCACGGAGAAAAAGAGCTGTGCGGGCCATTAAAATGTAGTAGATATATTTGTGTTTGGAGAGGCTTAATGATACACTCAAGAATCCACTATTAGAAGTTGTTTGCTTTCAGGAAGAGAACATTATACCTGAAAGATATGTTTGAAGAAAATAACCACGTGGCAACAATCCACAGTATGCCAGTGCATTTGTAGCATAATCATTACACCTGCTAACTGGGGCTTCTTTGTGATTTCAGTCCTTGGTGTGAGATAAATACACACACACACACACACACAAAACAGCAAGCATATATGCTCTGAAGCTTAAAATCTCAGGCTCAACAATACAAAAGACATTTGAGTCATTTGTCTCAGACTCAGCCAGAGCCTCCTTCTCCTAACATGGATTCCCTCACCTTTTGAAATTCAGGACAGTAGATATTTAGTTTACCTGGGCTCTTTGTAATTAAACTCAACATTCATCTTAGTTGGAAGAAATTCTCTTTCAAACTGAGAGAACAGCTTCCAAGTTTAACCAAATCTGAGAAAAGTACAATTTGATTGTTTTTCTTTTCATTGCTTTTCCTTAAATGCATTGGCCAGAATTGTCCCTGGTCTCTAAGCCAATCAGTTGAGCAATATCTGGTCAGACCCCCTTAAAAACACATTTCTCTCTCTTCACTGTATTTCTCCCATACTGTTTAAGTATGAAATATTTCATAACCTATGGGGTTTGCACCTGGCACAGTGGCTTGGCGAGAGCTGTCTAAGCTTCACGTGGTGCCGCCCTTGCCCAAGCAATCCCTCATGCCCCTCTGTTCTCTAGAAAGCTCTGTGAGTCAACAGCAGATACTTTACTTGAAGTGTTTCCTCCTGGGGGGAGAAAAAAGGCGGAGACTCCTGCCCTTATCTGCTCTTATTCAAAGGCTCTACTAGTTATGGGATAGAATTTCATCAGAAAAGATGGGACAATTAAATAAATTCTGTTTCCCAAAAGTAACCCACAGTCCGGGAATTCCCTGGTGGTCCAGTGGTCAGGACTCCGTGCTTTCACTGCAGAGGGCCAGGGTTCAATCCCTGATCGGGCAGCACAGCCAAAGGGAAAAAAAACAAAAAAGTAACCCACAGGAAACCAGAGTTACCGAGATATCCCATGACTTTTGTTGTTGTTGTGTTCGAAGACAATGTGGACTAAAGCACGACCACCCACCTCGTCACATGAGCCAGAAACCCGGACGTCACCCGTGTCCTCGCCTCTTGGCTTTGTCCCTACGTGCAGTCAGTCACCTCGTGCTGTTGAGTATACCTCTCGCCAGCCTGGAATCCACCCCTGGGCTTTGTCTCCTCACCCCTGCCCCCTGGACCGGCGGTCTCTGTGCTGCAGTCCTGCCTTCCCCATCCCTCCAGCGCGGCTCCGGCAGTGAGGGCTCCAAATGCAAATCCAACCAACTTGCCTTCCTAGCAGCCTCCTCACCACCCACACAATGGCGTCCCAGCGCCTCAGCAGGGCGTGCAAAGACCTGCAGGACTGGGCTTCGGCCACCCCTCTTCTTCCCGGTGACCACACACATCTCACTGTCCTGTGATTAGACGTGTGTGTGTCGGCCTCACCTCCTTCACTGCGAGATCCTTGAGGGCAGGCCCTGTCTCTTTCAGATCGGGACCACCAGCGCCTTACACGGGAAGAGCTCCCTAACTAAATGAATCTATAACCTAAAAAATAATGTGTATGCCCTGCCTTAGTCCAGACAGGATTTGAGCTACAGCAAATGAGTAAAGTTTACAAATACAATCTCCATCTCACTCAGACGGTAAATATACTGACCCCTAGCTTATGTGATGTGCCCACATGGGTTTGTGAACACATCAAGTAAGCTATGAGGTCTGCGACCACCTTCAGAGGGCTTTGCTCTAAATATTAATCATATTAATAATTGCTGCCATCTGATGTACGTATCAAGCACTTCATATTACATCTCCACAAGTCTCTAAAGCAGAGTTTCCTCTTTCACAGGTGAAGAAGCTAAGGCAAGGAAAGGTTAAGAAATGTGTCCAGAGTCACACAATCAATAATGAGAGAAGATTCGGTCCCGGGGACTTTTTCTCTCCAAGGCCCGGGCTCCTCCCGCTGTGTCACGCTGCCTCTCTGTTTAAAGCCTGGCTTCTGACCTGATGAGCGCTGCCAACAGTTTAAAACAGTTTGCTGATGTCATGGGCGGCAAAGGCTGTGGCAGACACTGCAGTGTGGCCTTAAAGGAAGAGGCTGGAACTTAGGCTTAGAGAAAGTAATACCCGAGCCCTGCTCACGTCTGCCTTTACCCCCGACCCGCACCTCCGGGCTCGTACTCAGGAGCCTTAGAAGCTGCCGAAGAGACACCCTGGCCGAACCTAGTCAACAGGCAACCTGACTATTGGCATCGATTGCCCAAAAGGCACCCTGGAAACAACTGTAAGATCTGCAAGCCCCTGGGAGAGAGGGTTTGCTCCAAACCCCTTTGTAACTCACCCACGACAGGATATCTGGCCTGCTTCCTAGGGATGGAGTCAGTCCCGGAGACTCTCAGGACAGAGGCGGCACACTGGGGTTCCAGGCTCTGGGGATGGGGCTGTGGAGGGAGAAGCTGCGGAGATCACTCTGGGGAAGGACGCAGTGACTTAGGTCCCTGTGAGCCAAGAGGACCGACCCCTAGATGGGAAGAGGTTCAGGCCGCCTTGTTGCAGCAAGCACCCTGCTCCCCCTGGACAGCTAGCGTGTTCCAAGAGCCCACCTCACTGCTGCAAAAGGCAGAGAGAAGTCCCCAGCCAGGAGTCAGGCAAACCCCCAGCCAAGACCCGGCAGCACGCTGTAGGGGGGCGCCTGAGGCTAGCAGACCAGGGGAGGAGGAGAGAGGAGGGAGCTGTTATTTACTGTGCCGAGTCCTAGGGGTCAGGCCCTGAACCAATATGAAGAATACTGGTCTGCCTCACTCGAAACCACTCCAACCTCCTTCTAGCAAGACTTCCTATGCGCTCAAGTCCGTAACGCTAGCCATCTTCCAACTCCCCTGCCCTGGGGTTTCCGTAAGGAACCTCCCAGGTCAATTATAAGAACAATAGCATCTTTTTCCAGGCTTACTCCCTGCTCCAGGTGCAGGATGTAGTGTGAGACTGTTCGTGGCTACCACACTGCCCTCCGGAAGCACAGAGGTGGGCGTGCTTTGGAGCTTCTCCAGCAGGGGTGACAAAGGCACTAATGTCTAGTCAATCTCTAACCTCATGGGTACCGAGCAGCACCAACACAGCTTCCTGGTTCAGCAGCTTTCCTGTCTGCAGCAGAAGCACGTGTGGCCTGGGCAGCCACTACCTGCCCAGGCCAGTTTTGCAGCATGGCTGTGGGAGTTGGACCTGGATGCCCTGCCTGGAGCCTCCTTCTCCAGCCACCATTCTGTAACCCAGTGGTTCTCAGAGGGAGATTACTGGACCAGCAGTATCATCAGTAACTGGGAACTAGTTATAAATGCAAATTCTTGGGCCCCACCCCAGACCTGCTGAATCAGAAGCTCTGGCAGTGTGGCCCAGTAATCTTGGCTTTAACAAGCCTTTCTGGTGATTCTGACGCATGTAAAGTTTAAGAACCTGTGCTACAAGCCAACAGCCTACAATAAATCCACTTTGGCTGAAACCAACTAGAGTGGAGTCTGTTGTCTGCAACTTAACCCTGACTGAATCACAGTTCCTGCTCTCATGTTGTCCATAAGGAACACAATCAATTATGACAAAACAGCAGGATGTTCTGGAGAAGAACAAAATACACTCACTTCACCCAGTCAAAAATGGTGATCTCCCAACTTCTTTTATTATACAGCCTTCTCAAAATTTTTGAACATCTACCCTCAAGAGTTACACTTATTCCTAAATTTTATAAATACTCTATTAATATATCATAAAACACATATAAACAGAACCTTAGCAGATGAGATTTTTAAATGAACAAAAAACAAAACTTCTAATGTTTTCATCCTGCACCCCTATGGGTGACACTTTTAGTGATCACTGGTCTAGAATGTAGGAAAACCTTCCAGCAGAAGTAATAGCAGAATCAAAGAAATGTAAAAGACGGTGAATGATGCATGTGTGGAAATGTAAGTAGACAACAGTGACTGTAAAGAAGGAGGGGGTAACCAGAGATGATGATGATGATGATGACAATAAATAACATTATTGAGCAAATAACATTGTCATTTAGCTCTGAAAGCAACCCTATGAAGTAGAATTATTACCTCCATTTTTCAGGTTGGGAAATGGAGGCTCAAACGTCTCCTGTCTAGTAAGAGGCACAGCTGGGTTTTAAACCCAAAATCTGAGTCTTTCTACTGGCAGTTTCTGGCTTGGGCTACTGTGTGGTTTGTAGAGCCATTGGCTGGGGCAGAGAATTCCAGAGGGAAGATGATAAGTTTTGTTTTGACGTTTGAGGTACCCATGAGATATCCCAGTGGAGCTATCCAATACACAACTTAACATATGACAAAGATGCTGAAACAACTGAACCACCACATGCAAAAAAAAAAAAAAGCACTTTGATTCATACCTCATACCATATATAAAAATTAACTTAACATGGGTATAAACCTAAATGTAAAACCTAAATCTATGTTTTGAAGAAAACATAGGAGAAAATTTTGGGGACGAGATTCGGCAAAGATTTCTTAGATATGACACCAAAAGCACATTCCATAAAAGAAAACATTGATAAATTGGATTTCATCAAAATTTTAAATTCTGCTCTTTGAGTGACACTACTGAGAGAATGAAAATAAAAATCACAGACTGCAGAAAATATTTGCAAAGTATGTATCTGTACCTGTATCCAGAATACATAATGAACTCTCAAAACTCAATAGGAAGAAAACAAACAACGCAAGTTAAAAATAGGCAAAAGATTTGAGTGGACACATCATTTAAAAGGAGATACATGATGGGGACTTCACTGGTGGTCCAGTGGGTAAGACTCCGTGCTCCCAGTGCAGGGGGCCCAGGTTCGATCCCTGGTCAGGGAAATAGATCCCGCACACATGCCACAACTAAGAGTCTGCATGCCACAACAAAGATCCCACATGCTGCAACTAAGACCCGGAGCAGCCAAAATAAATAGGTAAATAAATAATTTTAAAAAGGAGATATACGAATGGCAGCGATTGATGCTCAACATCATTAGGGAAATGCAAATTAATATCATAATGATATACCACTACATACCTATTAGAAAGGCTAAAATCAAAAAGACCAATCATACTAAGTATTGGCAAAGATGGAGAGGAACTGGAACTCTCATATGCTGCTGTTGACAATGCGAAATGGTGTAGCCATTTTGGGAAAAGTTTGGCAGTTTTTAAGAAGTTAAACGCACCTTCCATATAATCCAACCATGCCACTTCTATGTATCTTCCCAAAAGAAAGAAAAGCATGTGTTCATACAAAGACTTGTGCATAAATGTTTACAGCAGCTCTATTCAGAGTCTCAAAAAATTATAAACAAAAAAATTGATTAAACCAGGTGAAAAAAGGAGATAAAACCATTATGGTTGAAGATAATAACTTGGTACAGTCAAGCATCAACTAAAATCAAGATCATGTTCCTGAAACCCCCGTTCTAGGATACTCCAACATTAAGAAATTAAACCCTTATAGGAAAACAATAGGGAAATTTATCATCAGCAGAAAAGTTATAATTATTTTCATATTTCTAAAATAAAATAACATGGATAAGGCAGTAAGTAAAGACAATGTGGTACTTCATCACTTTATATTCCTATTAATAAATGAAAACTTATTTTTATTAGAAAGAAACTGAAAACAAACTTTAACATGTCCTTTCACAGGTAAATGGATAAACTGTGGTGTGTCCATCCCAAGGAATACTACTTAGTCATGAAAAAGGAATGAACTATTGATACACACAACGACCTGGATGAATCTCCAAATCATTATACACAGTGAAAGAAGTTACACAAAAAAGAGTGCATACTATATGATTCCATTTCTATAAAACTCTAGAAATGGCAAATTAATCTATAGTGACAGAAAGGAGATTGAGTGATGGCCTGGAAGTGAGGGAAGGAGGAGGGACAGAGACTACAAAGGAGCTGGAGGAAACTTTGAAGATGACAGATACGTTCATTATCCTGATCATGGTGATGTTTTCATGAGTGAAGATAGATGTCAAATTTTATCATATTGTACATTTAAAGTATACATAGATTATTGTATGCTAATTATCCCTCGATTAAGCTGTTAAAAAGGAAAAATAAAACAAAAAGTCACTCAATTTACATGGTAATTTTTTTAAAAAAAAGGTTATTCACAATAACCTTTGTGAATTGATTGATTGAAAATCACAGTGCAGCTATGAGTAAACCGTGGATTGGTCTGCTAGGGCTCCCATAACAAAGCATCACAGACCTGGTGGCTTAAACAGCAGAAATGTATTGTCTTACAGTCTGGAGGCTAGAAGTCCAAGGTCAAGGCGTCAGCAGTGTTGGTTTTTTCTGAGGCCTCTCCCCTTGGCTTGTAGATGCCACCTTCTTCCTTGTCCTCACACGGTCTTCTCTCTGCACGTGTGCATGTCTGTGTCTTAGCCACTTCTTCTCATGAGGACATGAGTCATATGTGATGACAGCCCACCCGAATGGTCTCATTTTAATTTAATCACCTCTTTAAAGACTCTGTCTCCTAATACAGTCATGTTCTGAGGTTCTGGGGTTAGGGCTTCAACATATGAACTGGGGAGTAAGACACGATTCAGCCCATAATAAACCATGTTTCCATTGCTATTACAGCACGTACCGCACAGTTCATTTAGACGTGGCCTAACTTCTTTTAGGATGTTCTGGTTATATGATTTGCATGATTCATAGAAGAGAGATTTTCTTGAATCAGCAATTCTACTAAACTACAAAAAGCTGTACCTGAGCCTCTAAAAAACCCCAGACAGACAAGAGATAAACAGGCAGGAGGAACTGTGGTCTTTGGGGAGGTGGGTTGGTGGGGGAGACAGGGTTGGAGACATAAAGGAAGGCCTGGCAGTTATTCCTTCCAATGACATCCAGTAGGAATGAGAAGAGACAGGATCACAAAGTTCGTTTCCCTTTATCTCAGGTCCTGGCTTACCATCAGTCTGCCTGGATGGACCCACATGAGGTTTCTGTCTAGTCTGGTCTGAGGCCTATTAGTCCCAGGTAACTGGAGAGACACCGCAACCTCCAAAGGAAAATCGTGACTTTACGACTTGAACAAACGGCCACATTTCCAGGCAAAGCTCCTTCCTTGCTGTGAGGCCAAACTGGCAGCTGCTGCATTTGTGAGCCCCCCTTTCTGTAGATGCCAAGGGCAGGAAATTCAAGCCAGAAATTCAGGCAGGTGGGGAGATCAGGTGTGATGTGAAGCAGGATACCCAGCGGACAACCACCTGCTGAGTGAGGCCCAAGCGTGGGCCTTTGAAAAGCCCTGGCTCACTAGTTCACACACTGAACTGTGTTATTGTTCAGATGAGCTAATAAAGTTCGATTTAGAATCTGCATGGGGTTCTAGATTTCAAAGCATTTTTACTGAACGTGTGATGAAAATGTTCCCTTTGGTGTGAGACCCTTGGACTTGTATGTGGAATCGGGGAGCAAATATCTTACCTTGGGCTAGAGTTGAATTACCTGTAAACTGATAACGTGAGTGAGAGATAAACATCATCCTTTTGGCTGTCAGATATGCACCCCTACCTTGTACTACACCCAAAAGCATCATAGTCCCTTTTCCAGAGATGTTTTTAAAAGAAAAGGTAAATGACTTCGTTTAGTTACATGTTTGACAGCCCTCCCATACATTAGTCCAACGCTGAGGGGGAAACGGGAGGATCTGAGGACCCAGCTGTGTTGCCAATTTGGGGGATTCATTTTGCCCTCTCCAGGCCTCCTTTCTTCACAAGGAACTGCTGCTGATTCTTTGATTTCTACCTAAACCCTCACAGAGTAAATTAAGAGGCAGGAAGACCTTAATATGGTATCTGAGCTGGACTTAAGATCAAGTGGGCAACTAGAGAATTATGATTATCAAGGGTTATGATTTTATTGATAATTATTATGGTGACCATTTATTATCTGCTGTGTGTCAAGCACTGTTCTAGACGATAATTATATAATTTAATTCTCACCATAGCAAGAAGTAGTAATAATATTCACCATTTTTACATCAACAAAAGGAGGTTTAAAGAAATTCCTTGACTAGGGACACACAAATCTTAAGCAGCAAAGCTGAATTCAGCCCTAGATTTGTCTGATTTCAAAGCCCACCTCTTGCTTCTCCACCACCTCTCACTTTTCCGAAAAAAGGTCTTAAAATATATTTTGGATTGTGCTTGAGTGTTATTTGGTGAGTTATCTTTGTATGTCTATTTAGAATATAAGCTCCTTAATACGAAAAGACTAGGTCTTTGTCTGGCTTTTGTGTAGCAGAATACACGTGTGTCTTTAAAATGTGACTTAAAGGTCTGCATCTGACTCGATTACTGTACCAACATCAGGCTCCTGGTTTTGACAATGGACTGTTGTTATATAAAATTGTATTGTCGGGGAAGCTGAGTGAAGTGTACGTGGGACTTCTCTGTACTATTTTGCAACTTTTTATGAGTCTTTTTTTTTTTTTTTTTTTTTTTTTGCGGTACGCGGGCCTCTCACTGCTGTGGCCTCTCCTGTTGCGGAGCACAGGCTCCGGATGCGCAGGGTCAGCGGCCATGGCTCATGGGCCCAGCCACTCCGCGGCATGTGGGATCCTCCCGGACTGGGGCACGAACCCGCGTCCCCTGCATCGGCAGGTAGACTCTCAACCACTGCGCCACCAGGGAAGCCCTATGACTCTTTATCTAGTTCAAAATAAAGTATTTTTAAATGTTACTTGGTAATGATAGTAAGGGCACTGTGGTACAGAACAAACGGAACCTGGGTCCCGGGCTCTAAAGCTGCTCTTCAACAACTGCTCTGTGTGGCTTTGTGTAAGTCCTATGTCCACCTGAGGCCTGGCAAAGTCCAGATGCTGTCCAAGTCCCATTTGAGCCTTGAGTTATCATTCCTGTTGTTAAAAAAAATACCTTCTATAGGAGTTTTTAAGTGACCAGGTTGGGATCTGAACTTCTGATGGCTGGGTACCAACCTATATTCTTTCTTCTATAAAACACTGGAATAGAAGTTTCTGTGATCGCAGACATGATTTGTACTTGTTCTGATTAATTGTGGCTAGTTGCTAATAATTGCTAATTGCTAATAATTGTGCAAATAATTGCTAATTAGTAAACTGTTAAAGTAGCATTTTGGAATTCCCAGGACCGTCTGACTGTAAAAAAAAAAGAAATTTTAAATCTTGGCTAGGATAAAAACAACAACAACATTCTAGACTTCCACTTTCGGATGCGAGAGTATATATACGTCTAACTTGCTCCCTCCCAAAACACACTAAAACTATAGTAAAGAGATGTTTTAAAGACATATCCACAAGGACAGGCAGGACAGGAGAAGAGACAATAGCAAGGACATTACAGAAGCCGGGAGGCGGACGTGTCAGTGATGAAGGGTCGACAGGCCTGGAGCCGGCAGTAGATAAAGCTAAGGACGAACTCATTTCACACTCCAGAACCTTCACGAAGCCCAGGAACCAACAGCAGCAGGTGCCTCTGGAGATGTGGACACAGAGAGGGTGGCTAAAGGCCTGGGTGAAAACCCCGGAGACACAGATCTCTAGACTGCTTTCCCCACTCTGCACCACTGAGAGACAGCTTTTCCCCATCCGACTAGAGTGTAGAGATTTCACGCTCTTAAGAGTGCAAGATAGAAGTGTGTGGGCTGGGAAGTTGAAAGTATCATGTGAAAACCAAGAAGCGTAAATGACTGTACACACAATGAACGCTGAGTGCTGAGACCTCCCTCCCGCCTCCCCCAGCTTAGCTCCCAGAACACGGGTAGTCAGGTCTAAAGCTTCCAGGCAGGAGGCTAAAATTCTGCTATGGAGAATCTGACCAGCCCAAGAAAAACAGGCCCAAGATACTGAAGTTAGGGAATGCTCAACAAATGGTCCACCCAGCCAGCTTGCCCCACAGGGAAGCTCACACTCAACAAATCCTGCCTGGAGCTCAGAGCTTCCAGTTAGTTTTTTGGTTCTAACTCTATCATGAAGACAGATAGAAAACAAACAAGAGAAAAAAAGCAACTGGGAGTTTATGCAGGGAGAAGAAAACTTTCCCCCAAATAATTAATATCCTCAGAGAGTTGACAGAGGAGGTATGCAAAAGGAACAGAGTGCTATTAAAAAAAGAGACGTGTAGAGAACAACAGCAGAAAGAGCTCTGGGAATTAAAAACATGAGTGCACAGATGACAAATTAAATAGAGAGGCTGGAAAAAAAAGTGGGTGGGAAGTATCCCAGAAACTAGAGCAAAAGGACAGAAAATGCTAGAGAAAAGAAAAATAGAGGATAAGTCCTGTAAGTGTGATGTTTAAATAATAGAAAAAGTCTCAGAAAGAGAGAAAAGAAAAATAGAAAAGGGAATAGTCTCAGAAAGAGAGAAAAGAGAAATAGAAAAGAGGAAATCATTAACAAAACTATTCAAGAAGCTTCCCCAGAAGTACAGGAGATTCCAGAATGAAAGTGTCTACCAAGTACCCAACCCAATGGATGAAAATAGACCAAGGAACATCACTGGGAAATTTCTAAACACTGGAGACCACTGGGATCAAACAAGATCCTATGGGTTTCCATAAAGATAAAATAGGCCAAATACAAGGATCAGGAAACACACTGACCTCAGACTTTTAAAAGGAAAAAGACAATGGACAGAGGGTCCAGTTCTAGGTAAGATGCCAAACGGATCCTCCACCCAGACTGTCCTGTGGATTGCCCTTATAAAACCTGGAAAGAATGACACAGCAGCTGTTAGAGGAATCTGAAAAGTAAACAGTAACAGGCAGATTGACGAAGAAGACTGGAATCCAAAGTACCACTAAACCAACAGTGTGAGCATTTTTTCCTCTGGAATATCCAGCTTTGACTCGAGGCAGCGTGACAGTCATGGAACCAATAGTCTGGAGTGCCAGCAAATGGAATATTATTCAGCAATAAAAAGGAACAAACGATTGATTCATGCAATAGAGTGGATGACTCAGATGCATTTTGCTAAATGAAATAAGCCAGATGCAAAAGACTATTATATGATGCCCTTTATTGAACATTCTGGAAAAGGCCACACTATAGGGACAGAAAACAGATCAGAGGTCACTAGGAGACAAGGTACAGGGAGGGACTGACCACAAAGAGGAAGCATGAGGGCATTTTTGTGATAGAATTATTCTGCATCGTAGCTGCAGTGGTAGATACACAACTCTACGCATTTGTCAAAATCCACAGACCTGTATGTACACCACAAAGAGTGAAATTTTCTACGTGTAAATTTAAAAAAAACAAAAACAAAAAAACAGGATGTGGGAGTGGCCCCACAAAAACTGAAGCCGTAACAAATTAACTTAAGTGTCACCAATGAATAACATAACCACGCGGAAAGAGGTGAAGAAAAGAACTTTTGGAGCTTTGAAGACAGTATTTAACAGGATACTGTCAGGTTTAAGACAGAAAGCACTCTATACAAATATAATACCTACTGCAGTCAGTAAATTTGTTTTTCAGAGGGGATGGGCCAGCACTTCTCAAATTACTTTATGTGCATACTAGGGTTGAACCACACAGTAAATACCATGTAGATCATGAGAGCCAGGCTTCTCATTGTCAGAGAAAGAAGTTACAAATAGGGAAAGGGGGGCAGGTTGGAATGAACTTTGTGGTGCTGGGTTAGAATCAGAGGTATCATATGAACTCATGTGATTTAAGTATGTATACAAATTGATAAAGAAGGAAAGAAATATGTGTATATACATGGGTCATTAGACATACATACATTTCCTAGCCCCGGCTCCTGTGAAGACCTAGAAGCAGTGACACCACAATAACAGTGAGTACACCTCACTCTTTTTTTTTTTTTTTTTTTTTTGCGGTACGCGGGCCTCTCACTGTTGTGGCCTCTCCCGTTGCGGAGCACAGGCTCCGGACGCGCAGGCTCAGTGGCCATGGCTCATGGGCCCAGCCTCTCCGCGGCATGTGGGATCCTCCTGGACCGGGGCACGAACCCGTGTCCCCTGTATCGGCAGGCGGACTCTCAACCACTGCGCCACCAGGGAAGTGCCTGGATGTTGGTCTCTAAATACGATGATTTATTAAAGGGAACCAGGGGTCCTTGGAGAAGTGACTGATCCAGCTGGGAAAGCGAAAACATAAATGAGCCTGGAGTATCTTGTGAGGTCAGAAAGTAAGAAAGTGTTCAAAAAAGGATGGAGGGACAGGACTGAAATAACACAGAAACCAACCTGAAAGTGTTCCCAATGGCCAAAACTGGAACAATTCAAAATATAATATAAATGACGGTATAATTAGATTAGCGCCCAGAGGATAAAATAAATACCCATGAGTCCATACTAATGTATATACACAAATACATACATACATAGGGGCAGAAGAGGCAGCTCTTCCTTACAGAAGAATTCCAATGAACAAATGTAGAAGAAATGAGGAAAATATAAAATCACCATTAGAACACCACACTAATAACTGATACGGGCAAGAGTCACCAATGAATGCTACAATTAGTGAACAAAAGCTTGAAGAGAAATGGGATATTTGCATAATCTAACAGTATCTCCCCCCAAGATATTTATTAACTAAAAAAGGAAAAATAGTAACTTTACCCAGTCTCTTAGGCAAATGAGGAAGGTAAACATCACCAGTAATAAGAATTATCAACATCACGAATCCCTTGACATGATACACTGAGAAGGGCACATTCCTTCTCTTGTATCCTTGCTAAGAATTCATCATGAGAAATCAACAGACAAACCAACCCGAACGGAGGGATGTTCTACAAAATAACGGATTGGTATTATTCAATAGTGACAAAATCATGAAAATGATCAGGTAAAGATTGAGGAAGTGTCACAGATTGGGAAAAACTAAGCAGAAGTAACATCTAAATGTAACGTGGGATCCTGGACTGGATCCTGGGACAGAAAAGGAGCATCAGTGGAAAACCTGATGAACTCCAAAGAAACCTATACTTAATAGTATTAAACCAAAGTTAATGTCTTGGTTTTGATAACTGTGCTATGATTATGTAAGATGTAAACATTAGGGAAAGCTGGGTGAGGGATATATGAAAATCCTCTATTTTCACTTTTCCGTAAGTCTAAAATTATTGCAAAATAAAAGGTGTTTTTTTTTTTTAAGTACATACTATGTTAAATCATCACTTTACATCCTAAGCTGACCTGTCCCAGCTAACCGCTGAGGTTTATCCAGTAATGATGTAGACTTATAAATCACACCAGAGCTCTACCCTAATAGACGTGTGAGTTGGTGTCCAGGCCAGCTGCCTGGCTGGTCCTCTTGTCCATTTTTCTATTATACATCAGCCATAGGCTTGGCTACAATTCCCAGGCCTTGGACTTTGCTGGACCAGAAAAAGGAAGAGGAAGGGAAAGCGAAGAGCCTCTGGGATGGAAGCTGCCTTCTGTGCTCTTTCAAGCTGCTTTCGGCTCCGGCTCTGTAGCGCTCCAGTCTCTAAGGAAGCTACTCTTTCACCATGTCCAAAAGATTACAGAATGATAGAGGGTAGGTTGGACCTGTACTGTCTGTTTATGCCCTCCGAATTTTAAAAACCATCTCTATGTTTACAGATCTGAGTTTCCATTTCACGTTTGTGGGGAAATAGCTAAGCAGTCTTGCCAGGCGGTAGCAAGACTCTTCATGTTCAGAAGCTCCTCCATGTAGAAGAGCAGGTTAAGTCCTGAAAGCCTTTCTTAAGAGCACTGTGTCCTTCCAGTTGCCTGGGAGGGGTTTATGTTTGCAGTCCTCAGATTTACTTCCACTAAACAGGAGTGTTCCAAAACCAAGCCTATGCTCCTCCTCTGAGCTGGTGTATGTCCTCTCAAGCATATTTTCCCCAGCAAATCAGTGTTTTCTACACTGGAAGTGCATTGAGAGAGACCCCATCTGCAAATACTGTGAGAATCTCCCCAGCAGTTTCACAGCCACCACCCCATGCACTTTGAAGTCAGGCAAATTCAGAAGGGCCTTGTGTGGAGGAAATATCCATGGCTTGGGGCCAATGCTTCATCACTCCAAGTCTTCAGACAAACTCCTGGCATGCGCCTGAGGGAGCCTGCTGATGTGGAACCTCCAAGCCAGGATGCTTCAGATCCTTTGGGTTTTGTCTATCGCTTGTCCTGTCTCTTGCTGATTATTGACTGTTGAGAGGAGGCAGCTTCAGACGTTACCCAGTTACCCTTGTCTTTTAGAACCTTTCCTAACATTGAATGACTTGGTCCATACACAAGGCCGACATTCAGGATTTTTTTCACTGTTTTCCATTTTTTTAAAAATTATCTCCTGTTTGTAATGTATATTCGTAAACCCCTCATGGACATGACATAGGCTTAGAAATGTTTGTAAAATACCTGAGGCTCAGCATGAGCAGAGCAAGCGCACTGCAAACCAAGGTGCTTGTGGCCAAGACCCTGACCCTGGTCACTGGGGGTGAGCAGAGATTTCTCAGGAGAGCACAGCTTTGCTGTAACCATGGAGAGGGCATCTGCACCTCCCACAAAGAACAAGGAGATTCTAAAGCGGATGCTTGGTACACTGTTTCCAGAATCCACATAGCGGGAGGTCGACACAATTATGTAAAAGGTTTGGGCAGAAATCTACTTATCTACACAATTTTTAAAAAATCAAAGATTGGTTCAGAAATTTTAAAAAGGGTTACATTGTTTAGTTGCTTACTATGTGTCAAGCACACACATTGCCTCACTGAATTCTGAGAGCCACTCTGCAATATAGATGTTATGGTTCCCAGATCACAAACAAGGAAACGGAGGCAACGCCAGGTAAAGGAACTTGTCCAAAGTCACACAGCTAACTAGGGGCAACGCTGGGACTCAAACCTGGGTCTCTGACTGCAGAACTATTAACCACCAAGCTAAACTCTTCGGGTAACCACCTCAGATGCAGGGGCCCCAGGTTCACTCCCTGGTCGGGAAACTAAGATCCCACGAGCCACGAGGTGCAGCCACAAAAAAAACCAAAACCAACCAACCAAACAAACAAAACAAGAACCACAGTCTCTTCAGTGCATCGATGGTGCTCATATGCATCGTGCATCATAGACATGGTGACAGAATTTAAAAAACAAACACAAACAAACAAAACGACTGTGGAGGAATGAGTGCGCTCCTCTCATCAGAGGTATGACCCTTCTGCTCACAACACCCCCATCCAGGGGGCTGGCCTGGGAGCCCCAGGCCGACCTCAGAACACTCCCACTGTGGTCGCCTCCCTGCATGGCCTGACCCTGTGCCTTCAGAATCCACAGAACTGGAAGCCAATGGCAGCTGTCTGCTGACGGGGCTCAGGAGGTGGCCCTCAACCAGGGGTGATGTGGCCCCCAGGGGACATGTGGCAACGTCGGAAGGTAGTTTTGATTGTCACAACTGGGTGTCTGCTGGGGGGTGGGTACTACAGGGTGCAGCCAGAAGGAGAGTAATCATCCTACAGAGCACAGGGCGGGTTCCCACTCCCTCACCCCCGTCCAGCCCTAAATGACAATGGTCTTGAGGTTGAGAAGCCCGCGCTAAAGGAGCAGCAATGCTCCGGAGCTGTCGTCCAGCTGGGCAAGGACGAAGGGTCACTGCTACCTCGGTCAGGAAGCTGGGTCAGACAACGGCTCACTGGGAGGGTGGGAGGGGCATGTGCCACTCGCTCTGGGGCTCCTTCCATCCAGCTAATTAGCGCATTTACAGACTGTCTGAACCCACAGCTACCTCTCCCCCATAAACAACATGTTGGCAAGCCGTTCCAAATTCAAAATACTGTCCGGATAAGCTAAGCAAATGATTCGACCAGGTGACTCTCCGCTGTGCGGCGGTGTATCTCAGGGGGATCCATGGGAGAGAGAGGTGTGGCATCGATATGGTTGCAGGGGCCTTGGCAGGCGACGCCAGAGAAGCACGTTACCGTCCGAGGAGGAGAGGAGGCCCTGAGGCCTGGTCAGGAGGCCTGGCCCCTCACTCTGTGAGCAGGCCAGGAGGTCGCGTCCTGCGAGAGGGGGGCAGGTGAAGGGGGCGCTATCACCGGACACCGCTGCATACACAGCTCCACTGAAGGAACTAAAACAATCACTTCTTGAGAAGTTTAAGGTCAGAGTTCTGCCAGGAAGGAGCCAGCCTGGGGAGTCAGACAGACCTGGCTTTGAGTTCCAGCCTAGAAACGCTCTTGCCATGTGACTGCGGCCAGGAAACTCTCTCTCTGAGCCTCCTGGGTCTCTCATCTGCAAGCAGGACTAATTATCAGCCACCTCGCAGGGTCCTCCGGAGGAACAAGGTGTGACATGTGGAACACAGCACGTGGGGGTGCTGGGTGAAGAGCACGGGCGGGGTGCCCTGCCCACCCCACCTGCTCCCTGCACTGGCACCTGCGAAGGAGACTGGTTTTCCCTGAGTGTGGCTGGGAGGAGGGACCCTGCGAGGGGCTGAGTCAGAGCCCAACAGCGGCTTCTTCTTTTTTTTTTTCTTTAATATTCATTTACTTATTCATTTATTTTTGCCTGCGTCGGGTCTTAGTTGCAACATGCGGGATCTTTCATTGCGGCATGTGGGCTCTTCATTGAGGTGCGTGGGCTTAATTGCCCCGGCATGTGGGATCTTAGTTCCCCAACCAGAGATCGAACCGGTGACCCTTGCATTGCAAGATGCCTTCTTAACCACTGGACCACCAGGGAAGTCCCAAGGCTTTTTATTAAATGGAATTTACCTTGATGAATCATTCCATGCAAGACATCCAGATAAGCAAGCTTGCCTCAAACAAGTATTTTTGAATCTAGGACCCAGAAAATGACTCCCTGAGATACACTTACTATGTACCCAGAAGCAGATTTAGCCCAAAGCTAATGAAATGAAACTTCAGGACTCTCACTTCCCCGCCCCTTGTGGGGGCCCAGGCAGGAGGCGCAGCCACACATTCATGGTCATTTGCTTCTGTAAACTTGGCAATGGTAAGATGGTATGACCTTAATTTCCTAAGATCGCCACCTCTTTCTCCTCTGACTTCTCTTTGGCCATATTCCTCCTCCTTTTGGGTGACTTTGGAGTGGCCACGGACATTCTGGGTCTGGCAAAGAGGAATCTGAGCTAAACATACCTTTACTTTGGCTTAAGATAGATTTATAAATTTACAAACTATATTTAGAGTTAAGTTACTGAAGGCTGTTCTGGAGTAGGGAAGGTTTCCAGGAATGTTCCTATGGCCCACTGTGCCGACTCCCCGGCATGGAGATGGGAAGGCTCCGATCCAGAGGTCCTATCACAATATGAGTGTGTCCTGCAGGGTTTGGCAACAGCAGTATTGTGGTTGGGAAGGAGAAACAAGATGAGAACTAGAGCCAGAAGAGACCGGCCCGAAGCTAGTCAGGAGAAAAGTATTCCGATCATCAAACTTGTACAATTGTAGGCACACAAAAAACTGATTAAGTGCTCAAGAAAGTTCTCTCCCTTCAAGAACATGAGACCGTCAAACAAGATGCACCCCAAAGTGCAGGTTAAAAGGATTTTAGAGGTGTGTCAAGCAAGTAATAAGTATTCTTCTGAATTTTGTGATACATTCATACCTAGTTTTCTCTGTAATTTTCTATTCTCTTCAAAAGGGTTCCCAAACTGTAAAAGCTTCAGGCCTTACACAACCTGGATCCACCCCTTTAGGTCACACATTTTTATCTTTTCGAAGAGAGTAAAGTGGGGCAAAGGCGAAGAGGGAGACAACTAAACTCCCTAACTAAATTTCCTGAAATAATTATATTTCAGTGATACAGTGAACCTAGAAAATTGGACATTCTTTGGGTATTTGTTCTTTCCGAAGAGAGTTAAATAAAATATGAATATAAGGCTCCAGACTACACCAGGGGATTTTCTTCTAAGGCTGAGTCTGTATTGCACAGTGTTTTGGAAAGTACTTTATGTATAATGTGAAATGAAACACATGTAGGTTTTTTTAAAAAGCGTTGTTAGTTTCTGCTCGGGCCTTTAATCTGTATTTAGCTATCCTTTCCCTCCAGCCAAGATTCTAAACTCCTTATTCACTCCCACTATTGTCGCCTCTACACTAAAATCAAAGAAACTCAGCTTGATAATTACAGTTTTTGAAAGCACAAAGTAACACTATACAAGCACAAAGTAACACTATACAAGTTCCAGAAAGTGAAAGAACTTCTTTCTAAATTCAAACGACTGAACAAGGAAACATTCAGGTAGGCAGAGTGCTTGCAGTCTGTGTTCTCACCACAGGAAGATTTAAAGGAGCCACGCTCTGGATGCGGGCTTTCATTTTAATGAAAACTCCAGAAGCGCCCACGGGCTCCCCTGCCTTTCCCCACCCTTCACCCCTCCCCGAACCCCCCCCCCAGAAGCACGACCGTCCTAAGGAAGAGAAAACGGGGCTTTCTGCTCCTGGAGAATGCGGTCCTCCACCTCCCGAGCGCGGGGCCAGCGCCAGCTCGGGGCCCGGCAGCTGCAGCCGCCGCTCCTCCCTGTTTGGAAAAGGGGGCTACGCTGGGCGAGTTTGTAGATTCCTGGGAACAGAGCAAAGCCAACGGAGTATTTGTTGGCTCTTTTCCTTTCCTTGGAAAGCACTTCGCAAGAGAAAGTCACCCCACCCACCCTGTCTACCTTCGATTGCAGTCCTGGTTGTTTTTATAAAAAGAGAGTTCGTGCCTTTAAAACCTAAATTTTCTCCCCGGGAGTAAGCGTTAGTTAATGATTGCCAGCCGGTTTCTGTGTCTCGGCACCACGTGACCAGGACACGTGACTTGGAGCCGGCTGTGGTTGTTCCTTGTAGCTGAATAAAAAGATCAAGCTTATTACTGCACGAAAAGCCTGGGGAGCTCATCGGGGCAACGTGGGCAACGTGATTCCCGGGCGGCTTACACAACGCGCGGCCCCGCTGGGCTCGCAGCTCTCGCCGCCCGGCCTCGCTCCGCCGCGGCGCAGGGAGGCGTTTCCCAAATGACACAGAACAAACGCGGTTTTATGTTTTCCAAAGTGAGAGTCCATTTTCCCCTCGGAAAATGTATGATGATCCTGGAGAAGGAAGACACCCAATTTCTCCAAGCCACGTTCGCCCTCTTGCTGGGATAAAATGGGACGGCTGCATAGCACACAGATACGCAGCAAAGAGGAGACCCAATACCCCTCTCAGCTGAAGATTCAGAATTGACTATTCGCCTTTCTCCCTCCCTGGCAAGTCTTCAAAATGTGCTCTTCTCTATTTATAAAAAAATGGAAACTAAAAATGACATTTGAAAATTTAAAATTTAAATGACATGTTCATCTCGTGTTTTCCCCCGAAGATTTCTAGAAGCTTAGCAGTTCAATTTTGATTCGGCACATCCTGCAAAGGAGAGAGCGGAGGATTAGTCTTTTCTAGGTGGAATGAGCCGGGCGTCCCTTTGCAGGTTCGGTGTAGATGTGTGTATGCAAACATATGCAGATTTGCCTCCAAATGGCCCCCTCCCCCGCCCGGAAGGTGCCGCCCTTACTGTGCTCATTCGGCTTTCTCTTGTCTCTAGCACAGCCTTCAGTGATGACTCAATTACAGGAGAAACATAGGGGAGGAACAATAACCTTGGTTATGTACAGCCCAGGGCCTCCTCTGGATGGAACTGCAAAGGAGAACCACAGTCACTTTCCCACCAGCGCCTGTTCTAGAACAAGAGGCGAGCGAGCCCTTCCCAGCTCAGGCCGGGTTTCAGCTACGGATCCACGAACTCCACGAATGTTGACGGAGTGACTCCTCCGCCTGGCGCAGTTCCAGGTGCTGAGGAATCAGGAGCGAACGAGGGAGACAGCCCCCTGCTGCCTGGAGCCGGGCCCCTGTAAGGCAGAGTTACCTCCAAGAGGCCAAGCCCAGGAGGCCAGCTCCGGCCAGGAGGCAGGGGAGGGGGCCGGCCTGTGAGACCTCCTCCTGCTGTACCGCCGGGGCTCCGACCACGAGGACCCCTTCTCTACTGGCCGTTAGGGACCAACTAATTTGCCAGCTGATGCTTTGCAAATGAGAGCTACATCTTTGCTGCCAGGTTGGTGGATCGCTGTTTCTCAGACACCTTCTCAGTCGGCACTGAGGAGCCTTCTCTCCTGTTCCTCACCCTGCACAGTCCAGAGTCTGTGCAGACGTCTCATTGCTGCTGGCAGTGGGACCAAAAATACAGCAGAACTTCTGGGGAGTGATCGCTCCATGAGCTGTAATCAAAGCATTGCCGGAGAGACAGCCCTCCTTCAGAGGACACCTGAGCAACTCTGGCAGGAGCTGCCTGAGAGGCCAGCGGGTCTGGAGTGCCAGGGGGCCAAGGTGCGGCTTCGGGCAGGCTTCCAAAGGACAGGATGCCAACACTGCTGGTATTCCTCCATGAGGGATGGGTATGAGCCTCCCAACTTGTCAGATCTGATGTGGATCAGAGAGCGAAAGTGTGTTCTGAAACTGCTCTGACATCCAGAAAAAGAACTGGCCGGGGAATAGGAGTGAGAAACTGAGGGCAAGGATGAGCTATTACATTCTTAATGAGATCCTGATCGGATTCTGATGGACACTCAGTAAACACTCTTTTCTCTAGAACTGTACAGTCAGCCCTCCATATCTGCAGGTTCCACATCCTTGGATTTAACCAACTGTGTATCCAAAATATTCACACACACACACACACACACACACACACACACAGAATTTTCCAGAAAATTCCAAAAAGCAAAAGTTGAATTTGCCGCACACCAGCAACTATTTACATAGCATTCACAACTATTTACATTGTATTGGGTATTATAAGTAATCTAGAGATGATGTAAAGTATACAGGATGATATGTGTAGGTTATATGAAAATACTGCACCATTTTATATAAGATTTTGGTATTCTTGGCGTCCTGGAACCAATCCCCCACAAATACGAAGGGGCGACTGTATACCACATCAAAGGAAAAGGAAGGTGGCAAGCTTAAACAAAGTCAGAAATGCAGGTGCAACTGTCTGCATCACCTCAGAGAAGGTCCTAGATATCCATGTCTGATAAGCAGTACAGATGTCAAACCTTAGCCACCCAACCCTGACCTGTGCAACAGAAAACAAGAGGACACAGGCTCTGGGCCTGGGAACTCAGGGTATTTTAAACCACATTTCTTCTCCCAGTCTATCTCAACAACACTTCCCATAGAGGTTCCCAAAACCACTTCCTGGTTTTCCTGAGAGGAAGAGTAACTGCCATCTTCCTTCTGCAGACGGGGAACCTAAGGCAGAAACATGGTAACACCCCCGGCATCAGCAAGTCCTTGGAAAATCAAAGAGTAAAATTCAGGTCCTCTCCAGGCTCACCTCTTGCAAATTCCTGTACTACGAATAGTGTCACGACAGGGCGGCCACTGTGGAAAACAGTTGAGCAGTTCCTCAAAAAATTAACCCTAGAATTACCATATGATCCAGCAAACCCACTTCTGGGTATACACCCACAAGAATTGAAAGCAAGGACTCAAACACATTATTTGCACACCCATGTTTGTAGCAGCATTATTCACAATAGTTAAAAGGTGGAAGCAACCCACATGTCCATAGATGAAGAAAATGTGGTATACATATACAATGGAATATTATTCAGCCTTAAAAAAGAAGGAAATCCTGTCACATACTAAACATGGACGAACCTTCAGAACATATGCTAAGTGAAATAAGCCAGTCACAAAAGGACAAATACAATTCCACTCATAGGAATTACTTAAGAGTCAAATTCATAGAAACAGAAAGTAGAATGGCGGTTGCCAGGGGTTGGGGGGAGGGGAAAATGGTGAGTTAGTGTTTAATGTGTGCAGGGTTTCAGTTTAGGAAGATGAAAAAGTACTGGAGATGGACAGTGGTGATTTACAACAGTGTGAATGTACTCACTGCCACTGAGCTGTACACTTAAAAATGTGAAAATGTTACATTTTCTGTGATGTATATTTTACCACAATAGAAATAATTTTTAAAAATAGTATCAGAGTATCACCTAAACATTTTTTGGAGTTTCAGGTGATCTCAGACAATCTTTGTCCTGGAAGTTGTGTCCTGTGTATCAGCAGCATCTGTGAGAATTACCCACATCCATCCCTTTTGATGTCCAAGGAGATGGAGTAAAAAAGTGGACACATGGGCTGTGATGCCATCTCTCTTGTCCTTTAGCCTTGGTTCTACATTGTCTACAGTCCTTAGAGGTTGAGAACTCCCCTTCATCAGGCCGTCCTCACCGCCACAGCCCCTTCAGCCCACTGATCTGATTTGCTAGCAAGAGAAATGGTAGCATATAAGAAGATCAAGGATTAAGCTCCACCCACCCAACCCCTCCAGTGGAAAACGTTATAGATTTAAGATAGCAACTTCCCTGGTGGCACAGTGGTTAAGAATCTACCTGCCAATGCAGGGGACACAGGTTCGATCCCTGGTCCGGGAAGATTCCACATGCCGCGGAGCAACTAAGCCCGTGCGCCACAACTACTGAGCCTGAGTGCTGCAACTACTGAGCCCGCATGCCTAGAGACCATGCTCCACAACAAGAGAAGCCACCGCAATGAGAAGCCTGCACATGGCAACGAAGAGTAGCCCCCGCTCGCTGCAACTACAGAAAGCCCGCACTCAGCAACGAAGACCCAACGCAGCCAAAAAAAAAAAGATTTAAGATAAATTTTCTTGCCCACACTGTAAATTTCCTCTCACCTATTAATAGACAGATTTTGTGGAAGGTTTTGGGAAATACCTGATGGAGTGTTAGCACAGGAGCTGGGCTTCAAAGGACACAAGGGAAGCAGATCCCAGGAAGCACGAGAGCAGAGATTGTAGACTGCATGTTTTAAGTGCTCTCTGTCTTGGCTTTATGACTTAACATACAATAGAACAGTGCATGTTACCAGAAACCATAAACAAGATTCTATCTATCCTTCTATAAAGATTGTACTTAATAATTCTAAGTAGACAGGGTCTTTTGAGCTGCTTGAAAAGAAGGATAGCCCTCATGTGGAAAAGCCATAGGCCTCCTTGGAAGAAGCTAAGCTGGTGGTTAGAACAGCCAAGAATTGTCTGTATTGAGAACTGACCATCGCCGTGAGTCATCCATAAACCTGCCAATGGGTTGGGAACGGGAGCCTTCTGCTGCAACTCTCCAGCAAGCTTGGCCCCTGCTTCCTCCTTCAAGTCAGAACTCATGTAGGCAGAAAAGTCATTAGGAAAAAACGTATGGATGACGAAGCCATAAATAAAGATACTACCTTATCCTGTCTCACCTACCGGCCTCGTTTGGTTGTCAAGCAACAGTGCTTACTTAGCTCTGTGCTTGTCATTAACAAACGTTTGGTTTATTGGGTGCCATTATTATTATTGTTATTCTGGATATCCTACAGATACAGCAGTCATATTTTCCAAGTCCCAAATTAGGAACTTCTGGTGTAAGATTTGTATAGTTTACTCAGGCAGAGAGCAAGATAGATTATTTCAATCCAAAGCTGTCTGGAAAATTCCAGGCCATGTAGCCCTTCTTGTGGGCCCACCACTGACAGACACTCTAACTTAAATATGAAACTTACCCAAGTTCCCATGTCTCTGGGGGAAGGTGAGGGTAATGGTTCACCCAGCTAACACAGTCCACGTTGCTGCATTCAATTCAGTTTGCAAACACACATGGACACCTAAATGCCAAATAACTGAGTTGAATGCTGTGAGGAACAGAGAAGTGAAAAGGAAGTGGCCGTGTCCCCCAGAAGCTCAGGGACCTGGGGGGATGGGAACAGGGGACACGGGGAGCTGGGGGAGCTGATCCACTAATAGTCCCTGATCACAGCTGACCGTTGTCTCCAAGGCTTTCGATGGCAGTTTAAGGTATTTACGCTTGATTAGAGCTCAGAAGGTCATGAGTAACATCCATCAAAACTGGAGGAGACTACACAGCTGGAGCCTGGCTGAGGCCTCCAGCGCGGCCAAGAGAACGACCACGGTCCAAGCTGAGATTCTCACACTGCCCAGAGAGGTCCACTTTCCCTGTGCTTACAGATCTTTCAGGAGCCTTTCTACATGGTCAAAATAAACCTATCCTTGAACAACTAATTAGTGCTAATGTGTCAGGAGAGGTTAATAGATTCGCGGTTCTACACGCCACGCAGGGTACTTGGGTTTGATGGTGGAATTTTGGTGCAGCGAGCAGTGAGGGAACAGTTTGCGCAGAGAGCATTTCCATTTCCTTCCTCTCGGGTGATGGAGGCCATCTCCTTTGCTTGCATGCAGAGCTGCCTCCAAGGGGAAAATTCTCCTCCTCGTGGCCATGTCCTATGCAGCCACTAACACAGACGCATTCCTACAGCCCTTCAGAAACCAGGCAGAGAGCACTTCTGGGGCCCAGAGGCAGCCATGGGAGAACCTGCGGGTGGAACATCCCACAGAGCTGGTCTAGCCCGACTCACAATCCCAAGCTGAGAAACAGCATCCCTTCTTCAAAAGAAGAGACGAGAGCCTTCTTGAGCTGCTTTCTTCCTGCCGTCATGGCCAAGTTTAAAGTCAAAGACATTAGCACCTACTCAGGGGCCCTTTTGATACCAGCAGAGCTCACAGCATTGAAAAATGGAGAGTGTGGAGAATCTAGAACAACCCAGCAGAGCAGCAATGGCTATGGGACGGGGTAGTGTCTTCAGACACAGATTGGGGGCATCTCTGGCTCAGCCCATCCTAGGCCTTTTATATTCACTAAGGGATCTTCTGACTTGAATTGTTTCCCAAACAGGCTCTGCTGCCAGAAAGAAAGAGTCATTCATTTTTTCAACAAATATATTGATCCCCCACTATCTAAGCCAGATTGAAAGAATATAGTTTAATAGGAAAGGTGGATGGTAGTAAAGAGGCCTCTCATGGTGTGTATGGCCACCAGGGGAAGCCCAGGGTATTACAGTGGCATGGAGGGGGCATCTCAATCAGAGGGTTGGGTCAGGGACAGCTGCTGACTGGCAGATGATTGGATATGAAGAACAAGTACAATTCGAGGGACGAAGTGAAGGAAGGCGTCCCAGGATGAGGCATCCACATGGATGCACCAGGAGGAGGCATGAAATGTCCGGGCCCCTCCCTTACTTCTCTGGAACAGTCCCTCAGAGCTGAGAGGCTGCCATCCCGGGCTACAGTCCTCAGTAAGGCCACCAAGTAAAGCAGAATTCTCAACACAACGCTGGAAATCAACTACAATTAAAAAAACAACAACACATAATTCTCAACTTTTATGTTGTGCGTTTTTTTTCAGTCAACATACCTTAAATTATGACACTGAATTCTTGTGGGTATGGTCTGCCAAGCAGGTCATCCTGGGACCACGTCGCCCACCCTAGTCTTGTTTCTAAGTCTCGCCCACCCTAGTCTTGTTTCTAAGTCTCAAAGTTGCAGCCCAGAGGATGTAGGAAACCAACCCTTGGAATCCTGATATGTGGCCAAGACTTGCCTTTTACCCCATCTGGAGTAAAGGGGTGCAGGCCATCTGTGTAGCTGCAGGGGACGGAGTGGCAGGTGCTAGAGCTAGAAAGGAGAGCTGGGGACCAATTTCAAAAGGGCTCCTAGGCCATGCCAGCAAGTTGCCACATGTCTTAAAAGCAAAGGATTGTCTGTATGTTATCAACGTGTTCCATTTTCAACCTGATGCAGGAAGGACATATTTAAGCCTGAATACACAGTGTTGAAAGTGGTGACTTGCCAGCCACTCTTCGGCACCCCCTACAGTGCATAGGGAGGCAGTGGGGGACATACTAATACTAAAACCCCGCAGAAATGATAGATGGTTGTACTTGACCTCATCAGCTTTCATCTAAATTAATGGAAAATGGTTCCTTGTTCCCTTTACTCTTAAATTTTACCGTAGGCTCCCTTATGTACCTGAGGTTGGAATCCCAGGTGGGGAGGTGACATATCTCAGGCCTTGTTCAGGGGTGGAACTCGCTTCTCAAGTCTCATCTCCAAGATAAGTATGTCGTTCCTGCCAAGCACTTAGCTTCCAGAAACACGGCCATGATGAAAATGCTTCGTGCAATGCAGCGCCGGAGGCGCAATCAAACTTCAAAAGGGTATCGACTGCATCGTGTTCAGGCAAAGTGTAGGAAAAGAAAAGCCCCTCGAAAAGAAAACCTAAAACATCCCACCACCTAAATTCATCTTGGGAAGAAGGAAAAGAAACTGAGCTGATCTCTTGGGGCACCACATTTGCTCCAAGAGGCCCTCTGTTCACATCGTGTTGGAGTGTGTGGACTTGTGTCCAGCCGTGTCCAAATCTACTCTTTGTAAACAGACAACTTCCAGGATTCTGGTTACCATGATGCCTCCTGAGCAAAAGAGATAATGAAACATTTATATAATTATCACAAACTATATAATTATCACATGCCAATATATTTCATGTTTTTTAGATCATTTGGGGGGTGGGGGAGTTAAGGGCAAGGGCCCTAGAGGCAGATGGCTCGTTTCAAATTCTAGTGGATAAGAATCTGCCTGCCAAGGCAGGGGACATGGGTTCGAGCCCTGGTCAGGGAAGATCCCACATGCCGCCGAGCAGCTAAGCCCATGCGCCACAACTACTGGGCCTGCAGGCCACAACTACTGAAGTCCGCGCGCCTAGAGCCGGTGCTCCACAACAAGCGCAGCAAGAGAAGCCACCGCAATGAGAAGCCTGCGCACCGCAACAAAGAGTAGCCCCCGCTCGCCGCAAATAGAGAAAGCCTGCGCATAGCAACGAAGACCCAATGCAGCCAAAAATAAATAAATTAAAAAAAATTCTAGTGGAGTCTTTCTGACCTCCCTAAGCCTCAGTTTCCTCAGCTATAAAATAGAGGCAATAAGTACCACCTACCTTAAAAAAGCTGTGGCAAGGGTTAAATGAGCCATTCCACAGGAAAATTCAGGACTCAGATTGGCACATACTAAATAGCCAATAAATATTAACACTTATTATGGTTTGATTATTCCCACCAGGAGTCAGAGTCTCAGGTTTTGTCTGGGACACATCAGTTTGTTTTGCAAAGACAGACTTTGCCCTGTAGCTAAAATTTCTGCCTCTCCTCTCAGCTAACACCTTTAAATGCATGTTTTTAAGGGCCAAGGCAAGAGGGTGAGGACGAGTCAGCTACCAAACATCAAATTAAAGTCAGTGGCATCTTGTCCATATATAAAAAGCAACACTTGTACTATGAAATAATATGGATTTTTTAAGGAAGAATGATGCCAGGAGTCTCCATTCCAAACCTACTTAAAGATATGTCAAGCAGAGAAGCAACACACATCACCATTCAAAATCCCAAAAGTCACACTTGGCCAAAACTTCAAATTACTAAGGATGAGATTGGTACTATATTTCTAAAGACAGAAATCCTAGGGACAAGGAACAACAACAAGAAAAAAAACACCTTACAAAGGGAAACCCAGCTCCTTTTATACCTGTCTGTAGCTGTCTAGGCTTGCTTAACATTGAAGTACTGTTTAAAAAAAAAAAAAGCCAAATCAGGTTTCATGAACTAATCTGTGTGGTTTATAAAAAAGTAATCATTTGGTTTGTCAAACAGTTGACAGCCTGACTTCCGATTTTAAATTTTGCCACCCTGAATTATTATCATCTTTAAAACGTTAGGAAAAGTAGAGGCAAAGCCTTGCCCTTTTTTTCTGGCCTCTCGTTTGCCTGCAGCGAGACTCTATTTAATACCTTCAGAATTTGCTCTTGCCTTGAAGCAATAGACAAGTATGTGCTGCTCTGTTCTAAATATGGGAACAGCGAGTACAAATAGAAGACTGAAGATTTGCTTTGAAGCTGGATGTTGCCAATGCAGAGCCTCTCCCAAATGCTGGGAGCAGGCAGCCGGGCCCTGCAGAGGGAGAGCTCCCTGCTTTTAACCATAACATATTAAATCTGGGCAGTGTTTGGTTAGAGACCGAAGGTCAGGAATCTGATTTTGACCTCAGTGCTCACAGGAATCCCATGGGAATCCTGAGAGTGGCTGGATGAGGACTGTGATATTACTAACAATTAATAATGATAATGTCCCAAGTTTCTTGTTTTAGTGCTTTTTATCTCCCAAAGGTTTCAAATCACTTCACAGAGGCCTTGTTTCACCCCCTGTTGACTTGTAACCGAGTCAGGCACAGAATATTGCCCTGTTGTCAAGAATACAGCCACCCTGAGCCTGTTTAAGCAGGAACTGAAGAAAGATAACCACTGAAAATTAAAGTGTAAATTTTAGGTAGGCAGGTTATAATTATCCACTTGAAATCAAGCCAAGAAATGAAATTGAATACCCTCCTTTTGTGAAAAGCACCCGGGCAGCTTTTCCTGAACATAAACAGAACTCAGATCTTCATCTCCTGTAACTCACCGTTTCTCAGCCTTGGCACTATTGACATTTGAGACTGGGTCATTTTCTGTCGTGGGGTGGAGTGGCGTCTCGTGCACTGTAGGCTGTTTAGCAGCATCCCTGGCCTCTGCCCACTAAATGCCAGTAACACACACACATACACACACACACACACAGAGTTGTGACAATTCAAAATGCCTCCAGACATTGCTAAATGCCTCCTGGGGGGCAGAATTGCCCTCAGTTGAGAACCACACTGCTCTAATTCAATACATTAGCCAGGGAGGTTAGGAGCTACTGTATTACCACAACCTTTCATTCCTCCAGATCGCTTAAAGGATTCCTTGTGAAAGAGGGACACTTACCTGCTTTTAGGATTCAGAGAAACTTCAAGTATGAAATAGGACTTCGATTATGAAACAGGGACCTAAAATTAAGTAAACCCCCCCCCCCAAAAATTAAAGAAAATACACAACCCTAGACTATCAAATGCACCCTCCCCCGGGTAACAGGGGATCTCTTCCTGGCATGTCATCTCCCCCAGAGGACTGTTGTAGGTTATAACAGGATAGCACTGCAACATCCAGACACCCACCGTTCACACCCAGCTCTCAACCTTCCTCGGCTCGGAGTTCCTCTCTCTTCTGGAATCTACAGTCTCTGTCAAACTGCAGAACTGAGGCCTGCATCTAATTGCCTGCAGACACTGTGATAATCCCAGCCCCTTCTCTGACCACACCCATGCCCTGCAGCTTCTCATCCTTCCCCATAGCACCCAAAAAAACCTCCTGGGACCTCAGCTCCAGGAGCGCTCCCTCACTGCCTGGTCCACATGCCCTCCACACCCCAGAACACAGTGGGGATCTCAGACTTTCTCATCATAGTTTGTATCATGAACCCCTTCCCTGCTCACATCTACAAAAATACATTTTGCACTTTTTAAACTTTTTATTTTGAACTAATTTTAGACTCAGAACAGTTGCAAACATAGTACAGAGATTTCCGTATATCCCTTTTTATGATCTGAATGCGGTGTCTCCCGGACCCCCCAAATTCATATGGTGAAACCCCATTGTCCAATGTGATGGTATTAAGAGGTGAGGTTTGGAGAGGTGCTTAGGTCATGAGGGACCCTCATGAATGAAATTAGTACCTTATACAAGAGGCTCGAGAGCTCCCTATCGCCCCTAAGACACAGCAAGAAGGCAGCATTTATGAACCAGGAAGCGGGTTGTCACCACAGACTATGTCGGCACCATAATTTTGCATTTCCAACCTCCAAAATGGTAAGAAAGAAATGTCTGTTGTTTATAAGCCACCCCGTCTGTGGCATTTTGTTATAGCAGCCAGTACAGACTAAACGCTACTCATCCAGCTTCCCCGAGTGTTAACGTCTTACAGACACATACTGCAATTGTCAAAACCGTCACTCGCAAAGCCTACTGGGGTCCCTGGGGAAAATAAGATGGCATCTAGGTGATAAGGTCTAAACGCTTCTTTTGCGCTTAGTGTAGTTTCACTTGCCTGTAGGGAGCCACGTGCGGAGGCCTCGCACCTAACGAGTCGCATTACGGTTCCCAGCGCAGGACTGCCCCATCTGACACTTCAGCCGCAGGCCGTGTGCAAAAGCAACCCACAAGCCACCGCGATTCAAGATGGCGGAATCGGACCGAGCGCGGAGAGGCTGCACCCAGCACCGGATTCAGTGCTGGAGCAGTACAGCTGCGCATGAGCCTGTCCTGCAATAACCCCGCCCCCTCCCTGCCGCTGGAGCAGCCCCACCCACGACCTGTCCCGGTAGCACATCCTCTAGAGCCTGAGCTCCCACCTCCACGTTTCTCGATCACAGAATAAAATTTTCCACAGTATCTGAACTGAACTGGGTCTTTTTTTTTTAATTGTTGGGTCTTCGTTGCTGTGCGTGGGCTTTCTCGAGTTGCGGCTAGCGGGGCCTGCTCTTGGTTGCAGTGCACGGACTTCTCATTGCAGTGGCTTCTCTTGTTGCGGAGCATGGGCTCTAGGCATGTGGGCTCAGTAGTTGTGGCTCACAGGCTCTAGAGCGCAGGCTCAGTAGGTGTGGCGCACGGACTTAGTTGCTCCGCGGCATGTGGGATCCTCCTGGACCAGGGCTGGAACCCATGTCCCCTGCGTTGGCAGGCAGGTTCTTAACCACCGCGCCACCAGGGAAGCCCTGGGTCTTGTTTTATTGGCTCAAACAACACCAGCCAGGAGAACCCTTGTTGGGGACCGATGTGACACAGCCGATAACAAAACCAGGAAATTAACATCAGTGCAATACTGTTATCCAAACTAAAGGCCCCAGTTTTCAACTAATGTCCCTCTTCTGTTCCGGGATCCTATCCAGGATCCCAAACTGCATTTAGTTATTTCTCCTCAGTCCCCTGAATCTGTGACAGCGCCTCAGCCTTCTCTTGACTTTTATGATCTTGACGCTTTTGAAGAATATTGATCAGTTTTTTGGTCAAATCTCTCAATTTTGGTTTCTCTGATGTTTTTTCAAGTTGCCCGAAAGTTATACATTTTTGGCAAGAATGACACAGAAATGATGTTGTACCCCCCCCCGCCAAAAAAAAAAACATACCAAACAAAAGTTTCACGAAACCCTATCTTTGCTATGTAAGATACACGCTGACATTTTCTATTACTGTTTGAAATGCTGGTTTCACAACCTTATTGCTTCACACCGTCTAATGGGTCAGAAAACACTGCCCTAGGCCAGCTCATGTCTGAGCCCTTCTCCTCCTCCCACTGGTTCTTTCTGGAACCTCCTTCCTTTCTCTGCCTCCGTGGCACCGCACTGACTGGGTTTTCCTTCTTCCTCACTGACCAGCTCTTCCCTGTAAGTTTTGGACGTGTCCTAGATGGTGGCGATGCATGTACAACACTGAACGTTCTACCTGAACATATGTCACTAGACTTATTTCCTCTGTGAGCTGACCCGCTCCTTCCACTGCGGCTCCACACAGGTGAGCCCACCCCTGCTCTCCCACCTGTGTTTCAGGCTCGGCCTCCCCGCTGCCTCCAGGAATTTCCACGTGGGAGTCCTGCCCTCACATCAACGGGACCAAAATAACATTTACTCAGCACTCTCTCCCTCACACACTGTATCCCCTTGCCTCCAGCCTATGCCTGTCAGCGTTACACCCTTATTCCTACTTACTTATTGGCAAGAAGCCCGGCTTTCACTGTCTGGCACCGGGACTGCCACCCGGCCGGCTCCTTTATTCTCCATTTCCTAATCCAGGGGTTCTCAAACTTTAGGGAACACCACGATCACCTAGAGGGTTTGTTAAAAACGGATTGCTGGGGCCACCCCCAGAGACTGTAATTCAGTGTCTAGGCTGGGACCCCCAAATTTGCATTTCTAACGAGTTCCCAGGAGAGGGGGTGCCGCTTTGAGAACCACGCTCTAACCATCCCAAGTAGGAATTCCAGACTCATTTTGCACTTCCGGGACTGCAGGGAACCAGCGGCGGCGCGCACTATTCCACCTGCCCAGCCCCGCCAGGAGCAGCTCACCCTAAGCCACTGTTTTCCCGACATGGAAGGCCTAATCCATCCCCTTGCCTTGCAAGGACTCAAATCTCCCTCATTCTGAGGGAATTCGCCCCAGACCAGCAGCCCCAAGATTCTTTTTCTTCTCCAGCCTTCGTGGAGTTGCTTCTCCACTCGGTGGCAAGGAAAGTGGCGGTTACTATCGCAAGCTTAGTCCTGCCTCTCCAACGAGGTCCCAGGCTCATAGGAAGTCGTTCTTCCTCTGCGCTCACTTTAGTTTGTTTGCTTCTCTCATTGTGATTTCGAGTACATCCCGCTTTCACCTCGCACACCCTCCCATACACGCGCAGGCACACGCACGCGCACACACACAGAGGTACAGGCACTGGTTTAGGGCTCTGCCTGAAGCAAGCTTGGGCAACTGCTTGCCCGAGAGCCGTCTGGCTAGCCTCCATGAACTTGAAAGAAACCGAGTGAGGCCTTGCCCTGCCTTTCAAGGACCCGCTGATTGCGGACGGCGGCTCTCGGGTCCTCTCCGCCCGGGAGCTCTGGGTACAGTCGGTGCGAGGGGCCTGGGTGGCGGGAGGCGTCGAGAGGAACCGAGGCAGGGGGACATTTGGGCTGCCCTACACGGGAACAGATGTCTTTTAAAATCTTTCGGAGGGCGTCCAAAGAAGAGATCACGTTGAGCCCTTGGAGGTGGAATCAAGACCTGGGTCGCGAAGGACACGAACGTCCCGTGCCGCGCGGACCCTCCCCGGCTCGCCGGCTCGCTGGCTCCCGGGGCGCAGCCTGCGCGGCGGAGGGCGGGAGCCGCAGTGCCGCGTCCCGCCGGCAGGGGTCTCCGTCCTGGCTCCGGAGCCTATTAGGAACTCAGCAAATGGAGGCGTGGGGGAGGGAGTGCGGCCGGGCGGCGAGCCGCGCCTCCCACTGCCGCCGCCGCGGTTCTTCAGTCCTCACCTTTGAGACACTTGGTGGCCGCGCGGATCCGGCAGGAGTCGGAGGAGTGACCTTGTCACGTGGGGCAGGAAATGCCTTCCTCGCCTCCCAACCTGCCGGCTCTGGTTCTGGGGCTTTTCTGGCGTGATGAGCGAGGCCGGGAACGCCCGCTCACCTCGGCAACGCAAGGCCGGCGGTCCGTGACCCTGGGAAGTTTCGTCCCAGGTTTCTCCTCACCTTCCCAGAGGGCGGTAGGAAAAGGGTTGCTCCCCCAACATGTTTGCCCTTCGGGGCGATTCCGTTTCCTAACGTGCCTCTTTTGAAAGAGGTCCATTTAGTCGGTAATAACAGCAGCCGAGTAGGCACAAGCCGGGCCAGTAGCGATCACTTTATTGTTTTAACAAGGGCTCGTGGGTCGTCTCCGGGTGCCAGGCACTGTACCCCGAGATTCAACGGTGAGCAAGGACTCAGACCCTGTCCTCACTACCCGGACCGCCAAAGAACGGAGTTTTCAGGTGACCAGATGGGCTTCTGGTGCCCATTACTTGAACATC
Organism: Mesoplodon mirus; assembly: GCF_964341445.2. Lineage (NCBI taxonomy): Eukaryota > Metazoa > Chordata > Mammalia > Artiodactyla > Ziphiidae > Mesoplodon > Mesoplodon mirus. Next base: position 7,318,375 of record NC_138993.1, read on the forward strand.
CAAGACCACATGGAGGAGGAAAACCCTCCCTCAAACCCAAGCGCGCAGTCTGTGCCACCGTTCGAAGCGGGTTAGTGCAGGCTTGCGTTAACTTTTTGGACCTTTTCACTTCATTTAACAGTAACGTGCAAAAAACCTTCATTGACGGCTGCCTTCCTTCGGGACTGGGCCGCGCTAGGTGCTGGGGATGCAGTGGTGAACAAGACGTGTCCCTGTCCTGGGGAGCGCGCAGCCCAGTGCAGGCAGTAGGCGGGTAAAGCATAAACAAGAAATTGCAGTGTGGCTGGGACCCTGGTCCGCTAGTTGTCTGGATTCCACTGATTTATTCTATAGGGCACAAGAGGAACCAGGAGAGAGAGGTCCTGCCCACACTGCTGGGTCAGACCCAAAGCCCAGCCCCAAGGATGTAGAGTCCCTTAGGAAAGCCACCATCTGGTGCCGATGCCCGGGGAAACATCAGGTGTCCTATAACCCAGGACCAAGTAACAGGAGCATCCTCATTTCTGACCCTGGGGTTGCTCTGGCTTCACTGATCTCATTTTCCTTCAAATTCATTTCCTGGGAAGTTCCTTAGGAATTAGTATTCAACAACCACACACTCTACTTCCCATCTCATGAAACCGTGCTCTAGAATCTGGCTGATGCTGGGAGAGAAAGAAGGTCCACTCTTTATTTATTTATATTTTTTAATTTATGTGTTTGTTTTTTGGCTGCACCCCGCGGCTTGTGGGATCCTAGTTCCCAGACCAGGGACTGAACCCGGGCCCTCTGCGCTGAGAGCACACAGAGCCCTAACCACTGGACCGCCAAGGTTCACTCTTTCTATAGCTTTCATAGAGCTCAGTTTCTGCTGCTGTTGTTTTAATGTGCTGAAATTATGTTTGGGCTTTCTTGTTCACTTTTTGAAATAAGTTTTAAAAATTCAGACTTCCAGGAAAGACTTTCTTTTCTACATATTAGGTTAACAGAACACTAGCTGTGTGGTTCCAACCTCCGACGTTTCTAGGCAGCAAAAATCTCATCGCGTAGCCAGAGAAACGGTCACAAATTCCCATGACACACTTTCAGGCCGTATCTCTCTGCTCTGGGCCTGCTTCAGGACTGTGGGAGTAAGGCAGTACTGCAGAGATTAGCTAAGAGGCACTTGGAATCCCTCCACACTGATATTTTGTGCTTTTTCCCCAAGTGAGAAACACAGAGTCCTCTACAAGCACTGTTATTTTTTTTGTTTGTTTTAATTTATAAAAATACACAGACCTCTATGTTCTGTGTTCTCTGAGCTCTGTGTTAATACACAACATTTAGTGCTATAAAAAAGAAAACTGTCTTGGTGAAAAAGCAAAGCAGAGTCTTGTTTACTGTTGTCTGTGTGTCCACACCAGGATAATTCCTGCCTGACTACCTAAAGTGCCCGAGCAGTTACAAAGGGATAATTCACTTCCTTTCTCAGCTGTTGAGTGCTAAAATCATTCTCCTTGGGAGAGATGCCATGTCTTAAACAAAAAGATACTCAGAAAGCAATGTTTATGATTATCTATAAGGGTGGTAAGCACATCAGACATGTGAATAAGAAAAATTAGGTACATTCTGGTCATTCTTAGGATGCTTTCAGAGAATGACACACATTTCCCATGAAATCAGAGTTTTTCTCCTCTAAATCTCACATATTCTGTTCTGTGTTTCTGAAAATGGGCATCGTTTCTACAAATTGAATCCCATTATCACATGCAAAACACTAAAAATGTGTTCACATAGAAAAACTATTTCAGTAGACTAAATTCAAAATTGTTTTAACGAAAAAGAGGTGGGCTGACCTGCCACAATCTCACAAAATTTGGGAATGGAAAAAAAGTCTTCAGTATTAGCGAATTCAACTCCTAAACAATATCCCTGGCAAGTAGCCTCCTCATACCTGAGGACACACGCCTAGTGGCAGGGCTGCTCCCAGAGGCCCACCCTTTCCAACTCTTGGAAACAGTTCTTTACCCGGAGCCTGAGATTCCTGAAGCTCCCTTCCTCAGCGCCCACTTGCCACTCTAGCCTGGCCACATGGGAAAAGCCTCGTCCACGAAGTAGCTCCTTCAGTGTCTGAGTAGCTCTCAGAGGTTTTACTCTTGTAGGTTTGCAATAGGGCCTCATTGTACTCATTGAGTCTGTTAAAAATTGCTCATTGAGGTGTCTGGGGGCGGGGGGGGATGGAAGAGGGAGCCGGACAAGGCCCCAGCGCTCCTGGTTCTCGTCTTCTATTGAGGAAGACAGAAAATAAACAGTTAAACAAGTAAATGTATAATATTATGTCAGGTAATGATAAAAACACTGAAGGAAAAGCAAGTTCAGAGACTGGGAAAGGGGAGTGCTTCTCCCCTAAGTTGGGAGGCAAGGGAGCCCTAATGAGGAGATGACATTTGAGCAAAGACCTGAGTGAACTGAGGGGATGAGCCATGTGAATGGGGGGAGGGGAGGGAGTGAAGGCCCTGCAATGGTATATGTGTGGTGTTTGAGGAATATCAAGGAGGTCGGCAAGACAGTAAGGGGAAGTGAGACGGTAAGTAGGAAGTGAGGTTTGAGAGGCAGACAGGAGTCCTGTGGCCTCGACAGGGCCTCACTCTGCAGAGTTGAGAGCAGGGATATGATGTGATCTCAAGACCCTTCCCATCTTAGTTGCTGCCTTCTCTATTTTTCTGGCTGGCCAAAGTCTCTGTAAAAGGTGGTAACCCAGACTTGCCTCCAATATTCCAGGTGAGGCCTAACTTGCAGAGTACAGCAGGACCATCCTCTCCTTTATTCTGGACATAATATTCCTATTAATACAATCTGAGACCTCTGAGATGGCGTTTTAGGAAGCAATTTATTGAGTTTGCTGTTTTCTTTTGCACATTATACTTTTTTTTCTCTTTCTTTCTTTTTCTTTCTCCTTCTTTCTTCCCTCCATCCCTCCTTTCTTTTTCTTTTTCTTCCCTATCTCCTTTCTCTATTTTCTTCTTCCTTCCTCCCTTCCTTCCTTTCTCTCTTTCTTTCTTTCTTCCTTTCTTCACATTGTACTCTTTTTTTTTTTTTTTTTTTTTTGCGGTACGCGGGCCTCTCACTGCTGTGGCCTCTCCCGTTGCGGAGCACAGGCTCCGGATGCACAGGCTCAGCGGCCATGACTCACAGGCCCAGCCGCTCCGCGGCATGTGGGATCCCCCCGGACCGGGGCACGAACCCGTGCCCCCTGCATCGGCAGGCGGACTCTCAACCACTTCGCCACCAGGGAAGCCCAACATTGTACTCTTAAACCACATGCCCCACGTGAGTTTCTTCCCCACCCTCACCCTCAACCCCCCCTGTCCTAATACCTACTGATACCATGGAGCTTAAGGAAACATCCTAGAGCCAAGTGGGAGCCTACTCAGAACAAGGTCTTTACAGACACATTTTTGTATTTGCCTCATCCTGGTTCCATTTAACATGTCAGGTTCCAAACATCCTAGACTTGTCTGGATGGCTTTTGGGCGCCCAGTGGCGGATACTTTCCTCTTAAATTCTGTCTTATTACACTGGGCACATTGTTTCAGTTTTTACAAATATTTTTGGACCCTGGTTTTAGCATCTTAATGTATAAGCTATTCCTCCCATCTTTGCCATCAACAGATTTCTTCAGGATATCACTTATAACGACACTGTATAGAGAGCAGCTGAAGATAGGGCCCTGTGGCAAGTCAATAGAGACCTCCGTCAAAGTTGGAATGGATCCATTACCAAGACTTTTGGGAAGTGATTGTTCGACCAGCTGCAAATCACTCTAATTTGCCCTATATCTACCCTACATCTCTTCATTAATCAGCGAGGACACAATAAAAGATTTTTGTCTAAGATACTAAGACGTACACGCACCATCTTGACCTTCCAGCCCAACCATGCTATAAAACAAAGAAATGAACTTACACCTCACAGTTCTTATTTGCTTTGCCACTTCTCTTACCAACTCTGGACTTTTCCTCCTGGCCTGAGGCTCACCTAACATCAGACACAGGCCATACCTAGAAGCTTGCTTCCTTCTTTTTTACTGTAACTGTACACTGTAGTTTTGTCTTCCTAAATGCATTATACATGTTACTGAAAAACTGTGATCATTTGAATCATATTCTAAGTATACAATCAACTGTTCATTCCATCAATAAAGGTATTGATCATTCCCTTGATAAGTCCAATATTTCCAAAAAGGAAACTCTTTTTGAAATACAAGTATAATACTTTCTAGGGCCTCCCTGGTGGCGCAGTGGTTGAGAGTCCGCCTGCCGATGCAGGGGATACGGGTTCGTGCCCCGGTCTGGGAGGATCCCATATGCCGCGGAGCGGCTGGGCCCGTGAGCCATGGCCGCTGAGCCTGTGCGTCCGGAGCCTGTGCTCCGCAACGGGAGAGGCCACAACAGTGAGAGGCCCGCGTACAGCAAAAAAAAAAAAAAAAAAAAAAAAAAACTTTCTAATATAGATTTTTGTTTACCTATACTGAATTCTCTCAAAACGTATCATACCTTCCAAGACAATAATAACAGACCAGGGCTGCTGTAACTTGAAACACCCGTAAATCCAATACCTGGCACATGATGTCCTCCTGCCAGGAAATTCTTTAGCCACAAATCTTCAGACTCAGTAAAATAAATAGTATTTCTATTAATTGGTAGTTCATGTGAAGATAAACAAAAGCAGTTTCCATCTGGTTTTACATTGATCCTGAATTATTTTCAAGTCAACCTTGTGCCCCTTTTGCAAACTAGATCACAAATCTCCACGAGGGCAGGGGTCATGTGTCTCTTGCCCTTTACTGCTTTCACAGAGTCAGGCACCACACCTGGAACGTATATAACATGGGCTCAATAAATGTTTCTTGAACAGATAAAATGAGCAATAAACAAATGTATGTTTACAAGAATAATACTTTATTCATAAAAAGATTTTAGTTTTGCCAAGGATAAAATAGAGACATGCCCAATGCCTTCTAAAATGGAATTTTGGGGGCAAAAATCACCATCTCAGGTACATAAATAATAGTCAGATTCTCGATAGCAATTCTCGCACATTTTGGTCTCAGGACTCCTTTAACGTTGTCAAAACTTATTGAGAACCCCAGAGTTTTTGTTTATATAGGATATATCCATCAACATTTACCATATTAAAAATTAAAACAAAAATTTAAAATTTATCAATTCATTTAAAATAATAGCATTGACTCAAAATATATCAACATAATGTTTTGTGAAAATACATTTTACATAACAAAAATAAATTAGTGAGAAGAGTGATATTATTTTAAATTTCTGTAAATCTTTTGAAGGTCTAGCTTAGTAGAAGACAGCTGGATTCTCATACCTGCTTTTGCATTCAATCTGTGGGCATATAACATGACATGTAGCCTTTAGAACAGGGGTCCCCAAACCCTGGGCCAGGCTGCACAGCGGAGGTGAGCGGCCTGCGAGCGAAGCTTCATCTGTATTTACAGTGGCTCCCCATCGGTCGCATTACCGCCTGAGCTCCTCTCCCTGTCAGCATTGTGGTGAGTTGTATAATTATTTCATTATATATTACAAGGTAATAATAATAGGAATAAAGTGCACAATAAATGTAATGTGCTTGAATCATCCCGAAACCATCCACCCCCCACCGGTCCGTGGAAAAATTGTCTTCCACGAAACCGGTCCTTGGTGCCAAAAAGGTTGGGGACAGCTGCTCTAGAAAACTCCACTGTATACTCATAAGAATGAGACTAAAAGACGCAAACAGTGTCTTGATATTATTATGAAAATAGTTTTGACCTATGGGACCCCCTTGAAAGGGTTTTGAGGAACCCAGGAGGCCCTGGACTATATTTTGAGATCCACAATTCTAAATGTTTCCACTATTCTAGATGTTTCCATCTAGATGTTATTCTAGATGCTTAAATAATAATAGCCACTCAATTCATAAATTTTCTTCTTTCTCTTGAATATTAGAAAGTTCAGAGCCCAGTTGAGTAATCAGTTCAGGCCAGGAATTAGAATTTGTCCATCTCTGCCACGCTGTTTGCTACCTGTTCGCTACTTGACTTTTACATCTTTTTAATGTTAATGGTTTTTTGTCATATTTCTTCTGCTTTTATTAGAATTTGCTCCAATCCTTTCTGGAAGTAGGTTGGATATTTTAAAATGTAGGTATGGACTTCCCTGGTGGCGCAGTGGTTAAGAATCTGCCTGCCAATGCAGGGGACACGGGTTTAAGCCCTGGTGCGGGAAGATCCCACATGCCGCGGAGCAACTAAGCCCGTGCGCCACAACTACTGAGCCTGCGCTCTAGACCCCGCGAGCCACAACTACTGAGCCCGCGCACCTAGAGCCCATGCTCCGCAACAAGAGAAGCCACGACAATGAGAAGCCCGCACACTGCAACGAAGAGTAGTAGCCCCTGCTCGCTGCAACTAGAGAAAGCCCGCACGCAGCAATGAAGACCCAACGCAGCCAAAAATAATAAATTAATTAAATAAATTAAAAAGAAAAAAATGCATTTTAAAAAAGTACTATTAAAAATAATAATAAATAAATAAAAATGTAGGCATGTGTACGTGTATGTATATATTGGGTTGGCCAAAAAGTTCGTTTGGGGCTTTTGTACCACTGTGGGGAAAACCCCGAATGAACTTTTTGTCCAACCCAATATATACATACGCACATACCTATATATATCAACCATACAAATTTAATATTACACCTTTATTTCATTCTCAGTATCTATCCAGCTAACACCCTTCTACAGGATGAAAATATATATGATAACCAATAAAAGATTAAGACATTCCTCAGCTTGATTGAATGGGCTTTCTTAGAGCCCAGAGGACAGGAGTTGAACTGCAAGGAAACAGCTCTCTAAAAAGACAGAGTTGGGCTTCCCTGGTGGCGCAGTGGTTGAGAGTCCGCCTGCTGATGCAGGGGACATGGGTTTGTGCCCCGGTCCGGGAAGATCCCACATGCCGCGGAGCGGCTGGGCCCATGAACCATGGCCGCTGAGCCTGTGCATCTGGAGCCTGTGCTCCGCAACGGGAGAGGCCACAACAGTGAGAGGCCCGCGTACCGCAAAAAAAAAAAAAAAAAAGACAGAGTTACATGATAGAGAATTTGTCACTCAAGAATTTAGGCAAATTAAGTCTCTAGAGTGTCTGATTTATCCCAGACTCCCACCTGCACCTACCACTTTTCTATATCAATGGCTAATTGGATTGAAGCCTAGGATAGTCACCCTTGGGAAATGTCTGCCCACCGCACTTCATTCTCCTGTCAGGGAGAACCGCCCCTCAGTCTGTCTTGGGGCACCCTACCTGCGGCCACCTTGTTTGGATCAGGTTGTGCACCTGTCTCAGGATGGGCCAACCACATTCTCCCTCCTGGGAATTCAGTATGGGCTGAGGACGGCCAGTCGCCTGGCTAATCTCTGCAGGAGAGGAGATGTAAGCGTGGTAATCGTAGCAGATCATCTCCCACCCAGTCCAGCTGCCCACCAAGAAGAAGAAAGTCGACTGCAGAGCGAGAGACAGGAAGCAGAGATGAAGCTGGAGAGGGGTCCTGCCTGGGTGCCTGGCAGCCACCCGTCCTTGGACTTGATGACACACGGCTTTATCTACACACTCCCCTGCACGCTTCAGCCAGCTCAAGTGGATGACTTGCAACCCAAAGGTCTTAACTGAGGCAAAGACAAAGCCGGAACCATCTGTGGGTTTTTCTCGACAGCCGGGTCCCTTAAAGGATTCTGGAGGGCACTGCAGGCCCTAAATACACATTTGCTCTTTGAAGGCTTCTACTGGGCAAAAACATCTTTCCATCCAAGGCCAATGAGATTAGGAAATGGCACTTCCTCCAGCTTCCCATTCCCGGAGGGCAAATGTACAGATGACTGGAGTTGGCAATTGACTCTGTGGGTTAGTATTTGCTGAGGGCACACACCCAGGGACTCGAGCGACAGAATCCCCAGGCGCCGGGCAGGAGGCTGGCTGTTTTGCTTCCAACCACCTGCCTGTTCTCCCTCCTCTCAATCAGCACTCACCAGAGCCCTGACCCTCAGTGACCGGCAGGATGACCCACTTTTTAAAAATGCCAATTTTTAGCAGCTGGAAACAATAAACATAGAGGAAGGTGAAGATGCCAGGGGATGGATTTCTCTCTGCCTGCTTTCAAAAGTTGAAAGATGCCCTAGGACTAGGGAACAGCAAGGATGTAGTGCAACAGTGACAGAATGCTGGTGCAACGCCTGACTCGGAGCCGGAGCCGCTGTGGGACCGTCAGTCCCCACACCTCCCTGGGCCTCGGCTTTCACAGCCGCGAAATGACGAGGTAGCAACAGATGGTCTTTTAGATCCCTTTCATCTTCCACTTTCTATCATCTTTGTAAGCGGGAAAGATTTACACATAACTTCATCTTGATCTTATTACTTGTAGTTCATCTTCTTGGGACAGAGTCGGCGGCAGAGCCGTTGTGCAGAAGTAAGTGGCTCTCTCTCTCTGGGGTGATTTAAGAGGTGCTGAAAACCCCGAGTACCTCCCTCACTGTTTTGCCACAGCAAAGGCCTGAAGCTTCCCCGTCCCAGAGCCAGCCCTGGCATCCAAGTATTGTCTGTCGATGGTCCTGGTGAAAAGGCAAACACCTACATTGCCCACTGTTTCTCACGGAGCAGATTAGCCCGGCCTTGCCTCTGGATTCCCTATAGGAATGGGATCCAGCAGAGGCACCATGGCCGGGAAGGGTCTGGGGCCCAGGGCGCGGCGGTGGCAGACACGCCCGGGCAGTCAAGGGTACAGGGGAGCCCAGGAGCTGCAAAGGCTCCAAGGCCAGATGAGGAAGCAGCTCTGAGCCAACTGTACTTGCAAAGGGAGGTGGGTTGTCAGATTCACTTGACTCCCCTGATTCTCTTCTCCTCTTCAGGGTGCCTGGCAGGAAGCAGGAGATTCTCTGACCACCCTCCAGGGGTCCCTCCTCAACACAAGGAAAGCCTGCCCGAAGGCCCCCCATAGGCTGTCATGAAAAAAGACTAAGGTACTTGACCACCTGGAGGCAAGAGCCCGATTCTGCTGTGGAGCAGCTGCCCAGACCCACCGAGGCCCCTCGCATTTCCGGGGCTCACGCTACTACCACAGCCGGCCCGGGCACCGGCTCCCTTCCTCTCCTGGCTGTCTGCCTAAGGAGCTGCAGGCCCACCACAGCACCCACCCACCCCAAAAACAAGGCTTGGGTGTCAGGTTGTACTAATCCTCATTTCTGGTGGCTTCAGCGCTTAACCTGTAGAAAAGGAGAAAGGATAACCAGGAGAACTTTCTAGTGCTCCTACGGGGGATTTAGTCAATATGGGAGCTGTATGAGGTTTAGGAATAAATGAACCATCAGCTAGCACCCTGAGGTATTATTCTACAACACAGCGTCTTAAACACCGATTCCCCTGCACTGTATTGGAACATGTGTCAAACATGTTCCCTTGGACTTTCTTGGAAGGCTAGACTTGTCAAATCTTTCCCTCGTTTTGGGGTGACGATTAGGGTGTGTTCTGGTGACTGATGAGTGTGTAGATATTAAGTAGAAGTAAAAATAGCAACTGAAGCCCAAACCATCCTTACTGGTATCTTGAAATCTTCTGAAAAGAAACTACTATCCAAGAGCCTAAGTGAACCAGGTGTATTTTGTATTTGCTGGGGATAAACAGGAGAGGGGCACACATACTCGGGGGACCACAAATGTCCCATCACCATCACTACCCATATCCTTAGTCTCCAGAGTAAACAGTTTGTAAAATACCAGAGGGGCCAAAATCCCAGTTTTTCCCAGGGTTTTCATGGCCCAGGAGAACTTTCTGGGTATGTTGCAAGAGTGCCATTAAACCTTAAGTTTAACTTGAGTTGCTGGTCTCCCCGCCCTCACTATCGTAGATTTCCTCTGTAGAAGAATAGGAACTGGGGGGATTTAAAAACTCTTATTGGATAGTCCAGCAATTTTGCACCGGGGATATGGGCCTAGGGCCCAGGGAATCTCCCTAATGAGCCACAAGAGACTCGGGTTAACTGGAAACAACAGCTTCTTAAGCACTCCCTCTGGAGAGAGTCTCGGAATTCAGATTCCTGCTAATGAAAGGCCTCCTCAACATCCTGAGGGGTAAAGATGCACTGATTATGTCCATTGTGAAATACAAATCTGGATGAATTCTGAGCACATACCTACCTGCAAATCTACCTGCCTGTGCTCCAAACAAGGCATGGATTCGATCGGTGCTAAAACTGAGCCATTTGTCTGAACCAGCAAATACTAGGTCACAGTAGAATAGGGGTTTGGAGTCAGAGAGATGTAGGTTTGAGTCCTGGGTCGGCCACTAAGAGCTGTGACAGGCGGTGGCCGAGTCATTTAGCCTGTCCCTGCCTCAGTGTCCTCGTGTGCAAATGGGAATAAAACACTCACGCGATCTGATCTGGCTCTACTGAGTCTGAAGAAGTGGGAAACAAGACTGTGTGGCCTCATTCCGGGCAGCAGAAATACCACACACTTCTTTGCCTGGGACTCCGTTGTCCGGCCACCTTGTCTTTGCACCTACCTACCTCTGCGCGGAATCCGACGATGCAGTTCCGCCCTAGAGGACCCTCCATCCCCAGCCTACCGGCGCCAACTTGCTCCGCGGCTCTCGCGCCTCCCCCTCGCCTCTCTCCCTCTCGGTCCCATTCGGCTCCCTCATTTCTTCTCTAAAACAGAAAGCACTGCAGCTCTTTAATCCGTGCTCAACTTCAAGGGCAGAATCTTCGTGAAAGTGAGCAAGACAAGCGGAGGGCGCTGCCACCCGCCCCTGTGTGAATGCCGCACCTTCCGGGCGCTGACGGGCCGGGCCCGAGGGCGGCCCGGACGCTGGAGCTGCCAGCAAACTTTCCAGTCTGAATTCCAGATCGAGGGCCTGGGCACCACACTCTGCCCAGGCGTGTGTACGACGCCGAAACCAGGGAGCCGCCCGCAGCCCTGGGGGCCGGGGGAGGGGAGAGAAGGGGAAAGGGTTGGGGGGGGAGGAGGCGGAGGAAGGAGGAGGTGGGAGGTGAGAGAGGGCGGGGGAAGGGAAGAGTGGGGGGAAGTTGGAGACTGGGAGGTAGGAGGAGTGGGGGAGGGGCGGGGTGGGGCAAGGAGGAGGTGGGAGAAGGAGGTGGTGGGTGGGTGGGAGGGAGAGAGGGGAGGAGGGGGTGGGAGGAGGAGAAGGGGGGATGGGGAGGGGCGGGGGAGAGGGGGAAGGGAGGGGGGAAGGGAGGGTGGGGGAGGGGAGGGGCGGAGGCAGGAGGAAGTGTGGAGTAAGAGGAGGGGGGGCGCGCGGAGCCCTGCCGGCGGCCGGAGGACCGGCGGGCGCTGACTGCGACCACCGCTCTCGGGCAGCGGACGCGCTTTGGATGATGAGGTCAGCACCGCGGAGCTTTCCTGAAACACACACCCCCCACCCCCCAAAAAAGAAAAACACAAGCGCAGCCCGCCCCCCCTGGCCTGGGCAGCAGCGGCAGCGGGGGCAGCAGCACGCCGGCCGGTGGGCGCGGGGGGCGCGGGGGGCGCGGGGGGCGCTCCCCGGGGCCGCGGCCGCTCAGTCCGGGATCTGGGCTCCGTCAGACTTCCGGGAGAGAGGAGGTTTTTCTTCTCCAAAATCCACCAGACTCCTTTGATGCGCTTTTGTTTTACAGTGGAAAACTACAATAAAAAAAACATAGCCATGAAAATCAGTGAGATTAAAACCTGCCGGCTTCACTTCCTGGAGGCTTTTTGTTGGGTCTGGAAACTAGGAGTCTTTGCGGGTCATCCTTGTAAGTGCCTTTTTGATCCGTTCACACTGATGCTTGTGCGTCTATACTGCGTTTAACATCCATTATTAGACTGGTGACGTTGTGACATTGTGTTCAGTTGATTTGATGATGATTTCTGCTTTGATCGGTTGACGTTGCCTCACTTGATAACACGACATAAATGCATACACGTTGCAAAAAGAAACCCTGTCTTAAAATAGAGATGAAAATATTCCCTAAGGCGCTGCCAATACCAAAAGAGTGAAGTGTTATTTAGACCGTGGAAGTGTTAGAAACAACAATAATTCATTGGCTGGTTCATAGTCCTTCTACGTAACTTAACATTTTAAATCATTAAACAATAGGGATAAAACCCCTATTAGTTGTTCTAAAGTTCCTGTTTTCGAACGTGTATCATTACGTCATATGTAGCGAATCGCATTATCAGCTCTGTGAGAGAATTTCTGCTCTGAAACAGAGCGGTTTTAATGCTTAAGTACCAAGAAGTTCTTCTTAGGAAATCTCCGAATGCAGTCAGTTAATATTAAACAGATGCAGGGACTTCCCTGGTGGTCCAGTAAAGACTACCCGCTCCCAATGGAGGGGGCCAGGGTTCGGTCCCTGGTCAGGGAACTAAATCCCGCATGCCGCAACTAAGACCCGGCACAGCCAAATAAATAAATATTTAAAAATAAAATTAAATTAAAAAAATAAAGCAGATGCAGTAGGGGGTGCTTACTAAAACTGAAGGCTCTTCCCCTGGAGAATTTACTCCATTTTGCTTTAAAATGAGCCAGCGAATCATTAATTTTAAATTGGCCAATGCCAATTGAAGATCACTCCAAAACCAGAATGAGGCATCCCAACAATGGTAAGTAAATAGAAAGGCCCAATTCAGTTTACAAAAATTTGGCCTTAAGGCTGTGTCTCATACACCTGCATAAAGTCAAAGACGATGTGATGCACATTTTATCACATTAAACCAGCAGCAGTGATAGGGTGTACCTTCATGTAAACAGGATGCACAGACGCACGTTTCACGGAACTATTAATATCCCAGTTACTCCATGTAACTTAAGTCCCTGGGAGGGAGCTCCAGACCAGAGGTTGTAGACTGGTGCTACGTGGGCCCGTCCTTGTTTTCCAGACCTGTTTGTTTGCCCTTTGAAGTGTGTTTTAAACTTTTGAATTCCTTATCTATATTTAAAAATCAGGCGACTTCCCTTGTGGTGCAGTGGTTAAGAATCCGCCTGCCAACGCAGGAGACACGGGTTCGATCCCTGGTCCGGGAAGATCCCACATGCCACGGAGCAACTAAGCCCGCGAGCCACAACTACTGAGCCCTCGCGCCGCAACTACTGAAGCCCGGGCACCTAGAGCCTGTGCTCCACAACCAGAGAAGCTACCACAGTGAGAAGCCCGTGCACCACAACGAAGAGTAGCCCCTGCTCACTGCAACTACAGAAAGCCCTCACTCAGCAATTAAGACCCAATGCAGCCAAAAATAAATAAATTTTTTAAAAAATCCGGATAGCCGCATAGCACAGGGAGATCAGCTCAGTGCTTTGTGACCGCCTGGAGGGGTGGGATAGGGAGGGTGGGAGGGAGACGCAAAAGGGAGGGGATATGGGAACATATGTATATGTATAACTGATTACATTTGTTATAAAGCAAAAAATAAAAAAATAAAAAAATAATAATAATAAAAAAAATAACCCCCCCCCAAAAAAAAATCCGGATATTTCACAGGGAAAGCTGGACTTTTGGCTTCTCTTCTTTGGCTGCATTGGGTCTTCGTTGCTGCTCACGGGCTTTCTCTCGTTGCGGTGAGTGGGGGCTACTCTTCGTTGCGGTGCACCGGCTTCTCATTGCGGTGGCTTTTCTCGTTGCGGAGCATGGGCTCTAGGCACGCGGGTTTCAGTAGTTCCGGCTTCTGGGCTGTAGAGCACAGGCTCAGTAGTTGTGGCACATGGGCTTAGTTGCTCCGCGGCATGTGGGATCTTCCCGGACCAGGGATCGAACATGGTCTCCTGCACTGGCAGGCGGCTTCTTAACCACTGCGCCACCAGGCAAGTCCCTTGGGCTCTCTTTGAAATCTGAGATGACCTGTAGCAGAGCGGCAGTGTCAGATGTAACAGTCTGCACCTCCCCTGTTGTCCTCTTAAGGTATGCGCGAGTTTTCTGCCCCAGACAAATCACTTCATCTGGTGTGTGGCCTTTTTATAAGGATTATTAAAGTCATAGGTGGTTTAGACACTCACTGCCTAGACCTAATCCATGTATAATTAAAACCTCAAATCTTGATTTCCAGAAATTCATGTTGACAGATTCAACCAATCAGAAACTGAGTCTGCATACACTCCCTAAAGACAGGTGCTCTGGAATGTCCGGATTCCCTCCATTCTGCATTTGCCCAAGATGCAGCAAGACATAGGGGTGCGTGTGGTCTCAGGAATTAAACAGACCTGGTTTGGATTCCCACTAGGTACTTGCTGTGCAGTGTTAGGCAAGTTATTTACTATCCTTGAGCTTGTTTCCTTAAAAATAGATATAATAAAACTACCCCTCTGAATTATTGAATATTAAGAAGTTATATGTGAAAGCATCTTAAACAGTCCCTGGTCCATAGGAACCACCCAAAATATTAATTTCTCATGCCCTTGGGATTTCAGTTACTAATGTGGATATTTGAGAGAGAATTCTTACTAGATCTTTTTTCTTGTCTACGAAATCCTACTTTAGTAGAATCTAAACTTTGGTGTGTGTAAGAGACTTACCGGGATACTTGATTACAGTGCTGGTTTCTGGGCCCCTCTTCTAAGATATAGGAAGTCTCAAGTAGGTTTGACATTTTAACATTTAATTCTGGGGCACGAGTCCTCAGCCCTCACTCTAGAGGACAGTCCCCGTTCTGCACTTGGCCCTGGTCATTCAAGGGAGTGAGGTGGAGACAGAGGAAGGCCTGAGCCGAGTCCCAGGCTGGTCCCGGCCAGCTTGCTGATCCCGAGGCTAGATTGGATGCCTCCCTGGATCCCTATTGCCAGCTTCTGGATCCACAGGCATTTATTGAGCACCTGCTGGAAAGTGCCCTGAGCGGGCACCAGGCACGCAAGGCAAATGAAGTGGTTCCTGTCCTCGGGGAGCTCAGGGAACTGAATTCCAAGGTCAGGCCTGGCATTTGGGTCCCAGTTTCTGCCTTTCCTACCGTCCAGCATTTAATACCGTCCCAAATGGCTGTATTCCCAAAGACACTCGTTGATCTCATCAGCGCCTCTCTCCCCCCATCCCCCCGCCCAGAACCATGCTTTCCCAAGCCACACTGCAGCGACTTCTGCATTACACAAGGACACGTAGCATAGCACTGCTTAGGTGCTCATTAGATATTTGTGGAATTTAATTTCCTTGGACAAATATGTCTTCTGAAACTTAGTTTATGTTCATTCACTCATCAAATATTTATAAGCCAGGAACTGTTCCAGAAGCTGGGGATAACTGCCGTGAACAAAATGTAACATCCCTGCCCACGTGGAACTTCTATTCCAGTTGGGGAAGAAAGGCCATATCAGCAACCTACCTTGAATTCTTGTATACTGGGTTGTTATCTGTACCCGGACATTTGCTGCAATCTTGTTTGCTCTGACTGCTAGCTACCTCAGTTACCTGCCAAATGGCCTTTCCCAACCCTGGTCTACACAGCCCTTACTCAGCGTCGATTCTATCTGAGGCCAAAGAGCAAACCGGTTATCTTATTGCATCTTGAATCAGTGTCTGCATATCTCCTCTAGGCTTTAACCAAGATCAGCCATTCATTTCCAAATGCCAGAAGCTTCCACAATAAATGCAACTTGTATATTCTCTTACAGAATATTGGGGAGAAGACGTGACAGGAACCAAGTGACTCTGCTGTCCCATTGTTTAGTCCTGTTATAATATTGCTTTTCTTTTTAAGCTTCTTAGCTATTATGCCAAATATAAAAGTAACTCTGACTACTTTGCATTCATATTCTGTAGCTTAATTTGAGTAGACTTCTAATAATTTATCAGTAAGATAATCTTACCTTTAGATATGTGATTTTGCAGGGTACATTTTGCTGCATTCTTACTGAGCGCTTTGTATTTTTCTGGGTCTAATACTTGTTATAGAGAAATACAAGTCCAATTGTGTCATAAAAATGAGAAAGGATTTCAGTATTCCAAATATTCTACAAAGTGAGTTACACCTGAAAATTCAGGTAAAGAAGTATAATTTTTTTTTTTTTTTTTTTTTTTTTTTTGCGGTACGCGGGCCTCTCACTGTTGTGGCTTCTCCCGTTGCGGACCACAGGCTCCGGACACACAGGCTCAGCGGCCATGGCTAACGGGCCCAGCCGCTCCGCGGCACGTGGGATCCTCCCAGACCGGGGCACGAACCCGCGTCCCCCGCACCGGCAGGCGGACTCTCAACCACTGCGCCACCAGGGAAGCCCGCTTTATTTTATGTTAAATTTTTAAAAATTAATTAGTTAATTTATTTTTTGGCCGTGTTGGGTCTTCATTGCTGTGTGCGGGCTTTCTCTAGTTGCGACGAGCAGAGGCTACTCTTCATTGCAGTGTGCTTCTCATTGCGGTGGCTTCTCTTGTTGCGGAGCACGGGCTCTAGGCACGTGGGCTTCGGTAGTTGTGGCACGTGGGCTCAGTAGTTGTGGCACACAAGCTTAGTTGCTTCACGGCATGTGGGATCTTCCCAAACTAGGGATCGAGTCCGTGTGCCCTGCATTGGCAGGTGGATTCTTAACCACTGCGCCACCAGGGAAGCCCCAAGAAAACTTTTTAAATGTCAAGTGGGCTTAGATGTTGGTCTTGCCACTCGGGGGCATTTTTCTCGCAGTTGGGATGGGGGTGGGACAGTCATGAGGGCCCTGACCTGCTCCATGAAATCCACTTCAAAAGCTGGAGCTATCTTTCAAATGGACTTTTCTACCTTCCTAATAACCCAACTGTAGATTTATCATGAGATAAGTTTTCTACAAACTTTTCTGAATAGTTTTATTTTCACTTCGTTGGCTTGGGAGCAGTGAGTAGACCCTAAATGATTTGCCCCCTTCGTCTACATGTCGACCATTTAGAAACACAGACTAAGAGACTTCCAAAATGAATAAATATCTCCTGCTGTTTAAATAGCCAACCTTCAAACTGATTCAGGAACCACCCAGGCAGGCACTCTGAGTCCCCATGTGATTCCAGACATGTCACTGACCTCTCTTCAGGCTGAAGTGAAGTTAATGTTTTTCCCTCCCATCAACTCACAGCGGTGCTTTGGGGATAAAAAAATGGATGTGGCAAAGTCCAGTGCAGATTCTTAAATGCCACCGGCAAAACCAGGTAAAAAGCAGTTGTCTTTTGTGAAATGCAGCTGCCGTGTAAGAGACCCACGGCACACTGTCTTCCTGGCTCAGGAACACACACATCCATCTTTCTAGAATTCAAAACTGAAGGAGGAATGACAGGGTGGAAGGTTTTTTTGGTTGTTTTTTTTCCTTTAATTTATTTATTTATTTATTTATTTTTGGCTGCATTGCAATGGCTACCAGAGGTGGATGGAAAAGTTTAAAGGGCGTTTGGGTTTCTGTTTGGTTGGTTGGTTTTTTGGCCTCGGCAGTGTAGCCAGATAGTTTGGGAGATATAATTTAGAAAGCACCAATGCCTTTGTCCAGATTAAGGTTCTTTTCGATTCCCATGGAAACTTTGGAGAAACAGGCATTTAATTTGCTTATTATTCTTTCATTAATTTATCCAACAAACTTCATGGAGCACCTACGATGTACAAAGGCACTGCGTTTAGTGCTGGAGATACAGCATAGAGGAGACCAGAACCCTGAGTTCAGGAGCCTCCAGCCTGTTCTCCAGGTTCTGCAGGTGTGGTTTCAGGCAAATTTGCCTAACTGGACCATCCATTCTGAACATCAGAATCAGAGACAAGTGATTTCTTGAACTCATCAATAACCAATTCTCACCAACAATGCTGTCTAGATATAAGAGATCCCTGTGACCTATTTTCAAAGACTTCATTTAAAAATATACTTGGAAAACAAAACAGCAGACTTTTTTATTCTAAAATGAGGTGGTGTTACTTGGCACCTGTATATGTTTGTGTATTTACAACAGCAGAGCAGGAAAGGGGAGGTTGAGGGGAGGCTTGCTGGGGCCCCTTCAGTTCATCATCTTAGAATCATAATCCCTCTTCTCTGCGTTTGAGAGGCTTAGGAGGCCGTCACCCACGAGAGGCCAAGGAAGCAAGTCCAGCTGGAATGGCTTCACACGCTGTAATCAGACAGACTTGTTTTTTCAGAGGAGAAAAAGCCTTCCAGATAATGAGACTGGACAGAGCCTGGATGTGGAAGTAAAAGTCCAGTCTTGAAATGACCCCTCTGATATTTGCCTTGGGCTCTGGCCAGTCACCTTACATCTTTGGGCTGCAGTGTCCTCACTTGTAAAACGAGGGCACTGTGCTGGAGGACACCTGACTGCCCCTCCCATTCTAACCTCCTATGATCTGTGATAAAGGCGGCACCGTGCAGTGTGTTTTGTGATTTTAATTCATTGATTAGGCATTTCATCAATGGCCAAAGTTGCTTCAATGCTGAGATTAGAATAATTATGGTGAGGCTTCAGGGTTAATAATTAACTAAAATAACTGAGCCATTTCACACCTCTGCCAGTGCTGTCCAACTCTCAACAAAAGAACAAATAAACAGCAAACAGCAATGAATTAATTCACAAGCAAAGATTATTTCTGGCAATTAGAAAAGTTGGACACTTCTCTGTTTATACATACCCCTTATATACATAAATAGGTGTATACATTTTTTAAAATAAATTTATTTATTTTATTTATTTTTATTTTTGGCTGCATTGTGTCTTTGTTGCTGCGCGCGGGCTTTCTCTAGTTGTGGCGAGCGGGGGCTACTCTTGGTTGCGGTGCGTGGGCTTCTCATTGCAGTGGCTTCTCTTATTGCGGAGCACAGACTCTAGGCGCGTGGGCTTCAGTAGTTGTGGCACGCGGGCTCAGTAGTTGTGGCTCGCGGGCTCTAGAGCGCAGGCTCAGTAGTTGTGGCGCACAGGCTTAGTTGCTCTGCGGCATGTGGGATCCTCCCAGACCAGGGCTTGAACCCGTGTCCTATGCATTGGCAGGCGGACTCCCAACCACTGCACCACCAAGGAAGCCCGGTGGATACATTTTAAGTGTGTATGTATATGCTACCATTTGTCATTAACTGTGCATATTCCTGAATAATAAAATTATATAACTAATATTCATTGAGCACATACCATAGGCTGAGCACTGTTGAAGACTTTATTTACATTTTTAATTTATTTTGACTGCACCGTGCTGCTTGCGGGATCTTAGTTCTCTGACCAGGTATTGAACCCGTGCCCTGGCAGTGAAAGCGCCGAGCCTTAACTGCTGGACTGCCAGGGAATTCCCAATTTACATTGTCAATAACTTCTTTTCATTAATTTCTTCTGTTTTCAGTCTTAACACCCACAATTGATTTCTCAAAATATGGAAGTTTGTGAAGGTTATTGCAAACATCTTGTCTGGCAGGCATAACCGTTAGGGTATAAAGAAAAGAAATGATATTTCATAAAAAGGACTCCAATTTATCTGAACTTTTGGGCAAAGCCTTGCTGGAAAGGCATGCATTTGATCACGTTTACGTCTGGGAGTGGGGATTCTGCCTCGAAATGACTCTCTTTTGGAGAGAGAGGGAAAATCTTGGAGTTTATGGAGAGTGGAAAACATTTTCATCCCTACTGAGATCAGAAAAAAAATCTCAGTGAGGCTCAAGGAAACTTTTCCTGGCAATGAGGGTTATATTTGATAAGTTACTATGATATTTGAATCACAGCTTCTGGAAACAGGTTATAAAATAAATTTTCACAGAACTGAGACAGTTCCGGTGCAGGTCTTTCTGTCCGGCCCATACACAGTCCATAGCAGTACTGAAACTTCACGGGATCACGACTTTCTATACTATCTGCCCATGCAGTGTTCCCAAAGCAGTGATGAAACATTCAGTAGCATAAGGGATGTGTTTTATATTATGATGATTATAATTCTACATGTTTTCCCAAAATGTACAAATATGAAATGTGCTATGTTCTACTCATATGCTTGCTTATGGAAAACAGAAATAAAAATTGTTTACTTTGGCTACAACAAATGTCATTCTCTTGCTTAGTGGCTTTTGATATCCTTCAGCCAAACCAAACATGCAGCTTCTCAAGATACCAGAATCTGTATTTAATACAATAATGAGTTTCTCACTCCCAGCCTCCCTCTCCCTCCCTCTCTCTTTTTTAATGACTCTGTTGTTAAATAAGAAATGGATAATGTCAACTTTCCCAATAGCATCACTAATATTTGTTGCTGTTTCATAAGTAATTTAGGGAAGCAACTGAAGCATAAAGAAGCTAAATTATTTATTACAGTATTTTCCTCTCCTGGATATCATGATAATCTTCAATATTAATGCCTTCCTTACAAGTGTAAGGTTAGGAAATTGAAGTCAGTGGGTTAAATTGATCAATTATACAATTATGAAATGTTTTCAGGTGAATAGTTGATTTTATCATCAAACCAAAATAGTGCATTTCTTGCATGCATTATCTAAATATTTATCTAATATGTGTTGATGTATTCTTAATTGTTGTAATACCTTTTTTAAATGATTCGCTTTGAGAGTCATACGCAGTTTGATTCAGTTCTCCTAAGTCAAGTGCAAGCTTACCCATCACAAATTCAGTGAATACTGTGGTGTGGGCAAGACGGCCAGGATGAGCAGTGACCCCAGTAATGAAAACCAGTGGTCAGAACCTCACCTTGCCAAAGCTGGTAATCTGGGCAGTTTACAGGTTAACTCAAAACCTATGGTTAGTAGAGACGTGTCCGACGTGGATGTTATCTGGGAGTTTGTGCATTGGGCATTCAGAGTAAGTTGGAAGAAACACTGGTTCTAATATGCTTCTCTTCAGCCAAACATGAAAGGTTTAGGCAGAGATCATTAAGCAAATGAATAACAAAAAAAAAGCATAGGAGGGCTTCCCTGGTGGCGCAGTGGTTGAGAGTCCGCCTGCCGATGCAGGGGACATGGGTTCGTGCCCCGGTCCGGGAAGATCCCACATGCCGTGGAGTGGCTGGGCCCGTGAGCCATGGCCGCTGAGCCTGAGCATCCGGAGCCTGTGCTCCGCAACGGGAGAGGCCACAACAGTGAGAGGCCCGCGTACCGGGGGAAAAAAAACAACAACAACAAACAAACAAACAAAAAAAAACTATGTTGCTTTGTATCTTCTCCTCATGGGGACATAAGGTTTTTATTTTTTTGGTGTTTTATAAAAAATTTGTATTGGGGTGTAATTGATTTACAGTCTTCTGTTAATTTCAGGTGTACAGCAATGTGAATCTGTTATACAAATCCATATACTCACTCTTTTTTAGATTCTTTTCCCTTATAGGCCATTACAGAGTATTGAGTAGGGTTCCCTGTGCTATACAGTAGGTCCTTAGTAGTTATCTATTTTATGTATAGTAGTGTGTACGTGTCAATCCCAATCTCCCAGTTTATGGGCACAAGGTCTTGAGTGGCCCTTCCCCCCACCCTCGAAGAGTAGGTACCCAGTGAGTGGATGAAGGCCTGTGTGAATGAATGTTGGGATGGTAGAGGCTGCTAAAGAGGCATTGCTTTTCAGTATAGAAAAAGCAAGGAATATTTTTCCAGCACACAATAAAGAAAATGCTACATTGAAACGAATATATCTTAATACGATGGAGAGTGCAGTAGGAATTACTTTTTTTTTTTTTTTTTTTTGCGGTACGCGGGCCTCTCACCGTTGCGGCCTCTCCCGTTGCGGAGCACAGGCTCCGGACGCACAGGCTCAGCAGCCAGGGCTTACGGGCCCAGCCGCTCCGCGGCATGTGGGATCTTCCCGGACCGGGGCACAAACCCACGTCCCCCGCGTGGGCAGGCAGACCCTCAACCACTGCGCCACCAGGGAAGCCCAGGAATTACTTTTTAAATGATGTTTGAAAATAGAAGCTGAAAAGACAGTGGAGAAATGAATGCAACAAGTATCTCCCAACAGACAAGGAACGGGATATAAATGTGTGATGGGAGATACCATACTGCCGCCTTCACACACCCACACACTGTGTGACTTGAGTAGGATTAGAAAAGTCAAATTCCATGGCCCCAAAATAGTAGGCACGACTCACTGATGAATAGGTTAGTCCAAAAGACAGCTTCCAACTGCCCACCGGCCCTACCCCCAATTAAAGTAACTTCTAGAAATAAATCCTTCTTCAAATTGAATTATCTTTGCAAAGGATTCGTTATGAATAAACTACTTCAGGGTTTGGCAAACTATCCATGGGCCAAATCCAGCCCACCTCCAGTTTTGGTAACTAAAATTTTCTTGGAACACAGCCCACCCCTGCATTTCTGTATTGTCCATGGCTGCATCCCACTATAAGGACCCAGTTGAGTAGCTGTGACAGAGACCCTGTGACCCGCAAAATAAAAAATGGCCCTTCAGGGGAAAAGTTTGCCAGTGCTTGACCTACATGATCAAAGGATATAGTAATTTGGTCAGATGTGCCATTAACTTGCTTTCCCCAGTGGGAATGTAATATGGTTGGATATGTTATTTTCTGAAATCAGTGAGGGATTCAGCCTCCCATGCTTCCCACCAAGGGCAGACCTGGGGCCTGGAATCTGGTTGGCTGGCTAAGGGAGCAGTAACCTCTGGTTACCAAGTAGAGTAACCAACTTGTCCTGGTTTTCTGGGGACTGTCATGGTTTTAAAACTGAGTCCCATATTCTGGGCAAACCAGGACAGTTGATCACCCTGACATGTAGTGAATAGCTTATGGGGTCTGGGGCAGACTGACTTGGGTTCAAATCCCATTTTTGTGACTTCACACTGTGCAGCCTTAAGTTACTTCATCAATTACCCTATCTATGAATTGGGATTGATTCTATTTTGAGGAGATATTGTAAGGATTAAAGGAAATTATGCACAGAAAGAGCCTAGCACAGAATAGGCACTTACTAAATATTCATTCCCTTCCTACACTTTAGACCATTATAAGCTAACTTTCTTATCCAATCTTTAGCCAAAATTCCTTTTTTCATAAAATAATCAGAAGGGAAACTTTAAAATACCATTCTTTTTTAAACAAAAAAAATTTATTTAATTGGTTGCTCCAGGTCTTAGTTGCAGCACGTGGGCTCCTTAGTTGTGGCACGTGACCTCTTACTTGCAGCATGCATGTGGGATCTAGTTCCCTGACCAGGGATCGAACCCCGGCCCCCTGCATCGGGAGCGCTCAGTATTATCCTCTGTGCCACCAGGGAAGTCCCTAAAATACTGTTCTTATCCCCTGTATTTTCTAATGATGTTATTTCTTTGCCCCTTACAAATAAATACCCAAATTAATAAATAACTTGTACTGCAGTGGGGGAAGTAGCCCATCCACATAAAATTGCCTGATTTTCAACTTGATAACTGTTTTATGTTTTAAACATAAACACTTGGAGACAAGTGGTGGTTGAATTTTGTTTTGTCCAGTTAGGGATACATCCCAGGAAGGTCTGCTGTGCCCAGCTACTTCAAGTAGCTTGTGATAGGAGTTCCCTGGCGGTCCAGTGGTTAGGACTGGGTGCTTTCACTGCGGGGCCCGGGTTCAATCCCTGGTCCCGGAACTAAGATCCCGCAAGCCTCTCGGCACAGCCAAAAAAAAAAAAAAAAAAAGTAGCTTGTGATGCCTCAGGTCCATGACCGATCCAGAACTTCTGGGGAACAAGGTTCAGGGACTTTTTCTAATCTAGCACTTTGTGCCTCCAACAGAAAATGTTGACAGGAAGTTGGCAGAGGCTGTCAATGCTACCTCACTCATGATTCATCTGATGGATCACTATGACCGAAGCGCTAAGTGGACAAACACGCTCATTAATTTTTTAAAGAGGCTAATTATACACAGACAGTGGTGTCCAAATCTGATAGCAACCTACATGCTGTCAAAAGTCCCCAGGACAAAATCAAAGGGACAAGACAACATTAATCTCATCCCAACTATCAGCATTTTGATTTAATAACCTATTGGTTAGCAAGTGTGCAGGATGGAATTAAATAATGTGTACTCCTGTAGTAGTTTATATTTCCAATTACACTTAAAATCCTAGTTGGTCCCCAACAAATTCAATTTCCGTTAGCCTGTAGCTATAGGACTTTGAGAAATCAAATTTTTTACTGAATGAATTGGTCAAATCAGTCCAAAACTATCAGCATTTTTATTTAATATCCAGTTTCTTAGCAAATGTACAGAATGGAATTAAGTAAGGTGAACTTCTGTGGTAATGTACAATCTAAAAACTTCCAAATACCTACACAATCATAGCTGATTTCCAACAAATTCAGTTTATTTGAGGCTGTGGCCATGTGATTTTAATGAATCAAACTTTTTAACCAAATTACTTGGTCAACTCGGTCAAAGCTTATAAATTCAGTGAATATATAAGTCAGTCGATTGGCTGATTTGAATGGCTAATGCAGCAAAATGAGTCAAATTATTAGCTCAGAATACAGGCTGCTTTAATTTTATTTGAACTATAAACATCTGCTTGCCTTTTTGATTAGGACACCACCAAAAAGCGCTGGTTTCCAAACTTGGCTGTACATTAGAATCACCTGGGGAGCTTTCAAACTTTCCAAAGCCCAGGCCACACCCCAGATCAGTTAAATCAGAATCCCTGTTGGTGAGACCCGGGCCTCAGTCCCTTTGTAATCTCCCCGGGTGATTGGGAACCACTGGCATCCAATTCAAATAATTAGGAATAAAGCCACTATAGTATGTTTTGCATTAAGGTGGAAGCCCAAATTGCAGGAGAAAAGAATGAGACTTTGTAATAACATAACAGTAATTATAATAAGCTAATAATTTATTATGTAACTTGTTACTGTTATGTAAAAAGTAATAGCTCACTATTTATTGAGTTCTAACCAAGTGCCAAGCATTGTGTCACATTTTACATGGATTATTTTATTAAAGTCTCACACATTGCCGTGAAGCCTTATGAAGTCAATTATTGTGCCCATTTTACAAATGGGTAAATCAAGGCACCGGAGGTTAAATATTTGTCCAAGGACACGCATGTAGCAAGTGGTCAGGTGAGGGCTGGCACAAAGCAGTGTGAGTCTAAAGCCTGTGCTTGAACTATTTTTGAAAATCAGTGACTTGAAACTCAGTGCTTTATAGGTCTTCAGACGTCACACTTTTATTTCTTTGGGGCATTGTTTTTGTTTTCTTCTTCCATTTTTCTTCGTTTCTGGATGCAAAGGCCTCACCAAACGGTGCACAAAAGCAATTTCTGATGCCCCTGGGAGAGAGGTAGACCTGGGTTTACGCATATAATAGGCAGAGGAGTTAATATTCCACATTAAGCGCTCCTTCCCTCTCAGGGGAGATTCTGGCAGACTAAAGCACTCTCAGGCAGCAGAAAGGAACCCTGAAACAAAACGCCCACCTGAGGGGAACAGACATATTTGCTACAGCATGTTTAAAATTTAATTGAAAAAGGGTAAGAATATAATGGGGCTTCCCATTCACTGCAAATCTGGTTATTTCACAAAATCTTCAGCGTTGACCTGTCAACCTGTATGGGTTTGTTTTAAAAGTCTTTTGGGTTTTGGTTTTTGGTTTTTTTGAGGTAGTCCTCCTAAGTAACATGTATTCAGTACCAGCTGAAATCTTAACATTTTTGGTTGCACAATGAAAAACAAAATAAAAAGAAGAAAGAAAGATGAAAATAAGATATAATGTCACGGTCATTTGCAGCCGTTTCCTGTGACAGTTATGGTGCTGTACACTCATTTCTGAATTGTGTCTTGTCTCTCCTTTGCTGAGAATGAAGCTAAAACTGCCCCGAGAAGCTCCCCCAGGACCGAGGCCGACCGTCAGAGCAGAATCTGGGCCAGTCTCAGCAGCTGTGTGTGTTTTATTTTTATTTTTTTCAGCCCACTTACCTCGGGAGAGCAGGTTTTCTCCATGCGAAGATTCCCTGACCCCAGCACCTCCGGCCCCGTGTGGGGGGCTCTGGCTGCAGCCTGCAGGCCACTGCCCGGGTGGGACCGGGCCTGCGACACCAGCCAGGCTCCAGCCACCCTGCTAGGACACCTGGGCCTGGGAAGGGACCGGAACTCCCCTCCAGCACCAGGCAGGGGCTGGGGGGAAGCGACCCCGGTCTCCGTGGAAGGCCGGCTCCCAGCAGCCCCCTGCTGCCAGCTGCACCCCCATCAAACGTGTGCCCACCTTCGAAAAGGGTGAGTGCCCTGGGCACCAACTACGCTCTGCTTCCCGGATATCACCTCCCACTTGCCTTTGGGGAGAAGTGCGCGGGGCTGGGGGCCACCCAGACCCCTTCCCCGTTCTGAGTGTGGGCAAAGCAAGGGGTCCGTTTTAATTTCCTTTTAGGCTTCCTTCTTTCAAGACGAACTTGCAGGACTTCCCTGGCGGTCCAGTGGTTAGGACTCCGCGCTTTCACTGCCCGTGGGCCCGGGGTTCAGTGCCTGGTACGGGAACTAAGATCCCCGAAAGGCACGGCGGGGTGGGGGGGAGGGTAAAGACGAACGTGCCATGGTGCTTTCTAAATAAGACCTATGTTTGCAAGTTCAGGAGTGTGGCCAGAGGAGAATGTGAGTCTTGTAACTAGCAGGAAACTTAGGAGAAAAATATTTTAAGGCGATGATGTCAAAAGACTGAACAAATCCGAGGGGAAGGCCAGGCACCGAGATCCCGGAGGGCCTGGACTGGCTTCCCGGCCCCGGGGATCAGCCCTGCTCATCGGGGCCCGTCCCCTCTCACCTCGCGCGGAGGAGGGGATCGGTGGTGCGGGCCGCCGCCGGCCGCCGCCGTGGAGAGAAGTAGCAGACGTTGCACGGGCACGCGATCGTTGTTCGTGCCTCACCCCGGGCGCACCAGCGAGGCGGTAGAGGGCACCCTCCGCGCCGGCCGCGGGGCCTCAGTGGGCGCGGGTTCTGCTCGGTGGCTGCGGGCGCGGGGAGGCCGGGTCCGCGAGGCGGCGGCTGGCGCGCTTCCCGGCGGCTCCGGGCCGCAGCTGGCCGTGCTATTTGCATCCTCCACATCCTGAGAGCCGAGACCAGGCCTCTCCCTGGAGCAACTGGGAAAACGCGAGGCCCGGCAGGGCCTTCCCGGATAGGGGAGAGGCCGGGAAGTTGGGAAAGAGCGGCCTGCAGGGTCCCGGGGAGCTGGGGCTGCCCGGGGGGCGGGGTGGGGGTCCTGAGCCTCAGGGCCCCGGAAAGAAGGCGAGCAGGCGGGCAACTAACCGAGCTGGAAAATGAGCGAACTTTTTTGCTACATCTCCTGGAAAGAGACCTTTCCAGACGCCCCCCGCCCCGTGTCGCCCACCTCCATCACTGAGCCTTTATCACATTACCCTGAGCAGCATTTTTAAAAAATAAATTCATTTATTTTGCTTATTTATTTTATTTTTGGCTGTGTTGGGTCTTCGTTGCGGTGCGCGGGCTTCTCTTGTTGTGGAGCACGGACTCAGTAATTGTGGCTCGCGGGCTCTAGGCGTGCAGGCTCAGTAGTTGTGGCACACGGGCTTAGTTGCTCTGCGGCATGTGGGATCTTCCTGGACTAGGGCTCGAACCCGTGTCCCCTGCACTGGCAAGCGGATTCTTAACCACTGTGCCACCAGGGAAGCCCCTCAATGCTCTTTCTTCTGTGTTTGTTTACTTGTTCATGTTTGCCTCCTTCAGGAACATGTGGGCTCCTAGACACTCGTCCGGGCAGCCCTGGGTCTGTTCTGTTGATCGCTGGGTCTCCAGTGCCAAGCAGGGTGCCTGGCTCCTTTGCAAGTGAATAAACGGACCCTGAAGGAGAAGCTGCCTCCTAATCAGTCAAGGAGCTGGATTTCTCAGCTTTCCATTCTTAGGCTGTGTTGTCATCAACCTGTGGAGAGAAACCGGATTTATCTGGGGGGTAAGGAAATTCATTCTCCCTGGCTTTATGTATTTTCCAACCCACGGTGTCGGATTGGCTAAATATTAGTGGTCTTTAGTTTCTTTATGTGATGTATACCACTTGTCACTGTTTAATGTAATCTTATGTCATTTCAAGGTTAAATTATAGGGTATAGAAAGCGACAATAATATAATCTTAAGCACAATCATTTAGAGGAAGATTTCCCCCTAAAACGTGGTTAAAATAAATTTGAGAAAGACGCAGTTCAATTCATTCAACAAATTTGACTTTGTGACAGATCCAACGTAGTCTGTTGTATTTAATAAGGATTCAGCCCATAAAGGGAGATTTACTGACATTAATGAAATTAGCTTTATGTATTAATGGAACTGAAGGAGTCAACTCTAAAAGCAAATGTTCTCTAAACCTAAATATTTTATACTCAAGAAAATCTGCTGGGGACTTCCCTGGTGGCGCAGTGGTTAAGAATCCTCCTGCCAGGGACTTCCCTGGTGGCGCAGTGGATAAGACTCCGGGCTCCCAATGCAGGGGGCCCGGGTTCAATCCCTGGTCAGGGAACTAGATCCCACATGCATGTCGCAACTAAGAGATTGCACGCCACAACTAAGAAGCCCACCTTCCGCAACTAAGACCTGGTGCAACCAAATAAATAAGAATCCTCCTGCCAATGCAGGGGACAGGGCTTTGATCCCTGGTCTGGGAAGATCCCACATGCCGCGGAGCAACTAAGCCGGTGAGCCACAACTACTGAGTCCCTGCGCCACAACTACTGAAGCCCGTGTGCCACAACTACTGAAGCCCGCGTGCCTTGAGCCCGTGCTCCACAACAAGACAAGCCACCGCAACGAGAAGTCCACGCACCACAACGAAGAGTAGCTCCCGCTCGCCGCAACTAGAGAAAGCCCGCACGCAGCAACGAAGACCCAACGCAGCCAAAAATAATTAATTAATTTTAAAAATTTGAAAAACTTCTTTGTATGGGTGAAAACTTAGATTTCAAACCTAATTTTGATCAGCTTTATCACGAATACATTTTGCTAGTTTATTCCTTAAAAATCTTTCTCAGAGTCTCTCCTCTTAACTCTCTGAAGTGATACCAGATGGGTTTTATTTTATGTTTTTAGCTAAAATTGGATCCTGGGAAAGAATGAATCTAGAGTAGATGATAGGAAGATGACTGTCATCTGACAATTTTCATTACCTACCTAACTGCCTTCCTCCCTGGAATTAAAGAGACCAGAAACTTTATGGAGACCCACATTCCCAAACCCTTGGGAGGAAGAATAACAGTTTTAGGAATTCCTTTGTGTTTCTGAAAATTAGTAATAGCTACTCCTTGTAAGTCTATTGCAGTGAAATCACAGCCAGCTGCCTATCTCTAGAAAAAAAGGTTCCAGATTTCCTTTCCCTGGAATGTGGCTCCAGAGAGCCTGTTCGATTTCAAAGGAGGTGCTTTGATTGGGTGCTCAGTAGGTCCATCAATAAGGCAATGTCAACCGTTGTAAACAAAGTTCCCTAGAACAGGTCCTCCATACCCAGTTACCTGGGAGCTCCTGCTGAAGCTTTGGGTCAGTTACCCTGCCATCCATGCTAGCTGCCATCCTTGGCCCAAGTGTTGTCCACTAACTTGCCAAAGCATGACTGGAACATCATCAAACTCCCAAACAGTATCCCAGGCTCCTGGGTAAGTCCACTTATTTATCATATGCTTTACTCTTGGTCTACAGATTTAAATAAAAAGAGGTAAAGCATGTATTAAATTCTGACATCAGCATTTATTCATTTTTTTGGTCATCCTTTCGTCCTATTTGATGGTGGAGGCATGAAAGATATATTTTGAGGTTAACTTCTGTTGGCACTAGCAGTTTCTTAATTTCCCATTTAAAAAGAGATTTAAAATAAAAATAGAAATGTTTCTATGATTTTTTAAGTGAGGTTTTAAACATTATTATTAATAATAGCCTACTAAGACTCCTTGGTCTTAAAGGTGAGAAAAAGTTAGATTTGGCCTAAAAATGAAGACATGGCAAAAAACAATAATAATAAAACTGCATCTCTGTTGTTTTTTTCAAGTCAGTTTGATTCTTAACTATAATTCTTTAAAAACCCTCAAGACTTTAACATGTAAAAAAACCTTCAAGTATTATATTTACAATAACATATCTCTTACCTAATTAAAAAAAATAAAATCAGTATTATTTCTAATGGTTCATTATAATTATCTGTAAAAGCTCAGTGTATATAAATTCATGACATAAAGTTTTGCAATGTTGACCTCTAAAATTTAGGTCTTTAAAAAAAATGAGAAATTTACACTGCTTTTCAGGTTTGATCTATATAGTGTAAAATCCAGTACTCATCAGTGTATGAAATAGGTCCCTATGGGACTGACTAGAAGATACGTTTTTTTATAATTAATCCAATTTCATGTTGACCTCTTGGCCACCATTTGATAAGACATGTACTCCCCAGAACTGTAGACTATCTTGGTCTTAAATCATATGTGAAAACACAGTTAACCTTATTTAAAGAAAAAAATTCTGCTACAGATGACTAATAAGTTTTGGAAATCATGTAGATTATTATGAAGAACAATAATACAATGAAATGAAAAGCAAGAAAGCTCTAATGCTTTTGCAAAATTTTCAAAGTCTTTTCACCCATTCCAATTCATCTACACGTTCTCTTTTTGCGGTGCTGCAATTACTTGTATATAAAAGCTCTTTCTGTTAATCTTCAACCTGAAAAACAGTAAAATAACAGAAACATAAAGGGGAATGGACATTTCAACCCAATGGCTCTCCAGTTTTTTCAAACTTTTCATCTCTCTTTTGAAGATTTATCCCTTTCACAATTTCCCCCACTGCTATAGGCTCAAACCTTTATGGAATCTTAGAAATCATGACCCTACATATCCCTTATATATAAAATTGTCTCAATAGCCTTTTAAAAAGTTACTACATTTGGATGAATGAAAACTTGCTGAAGGCAGCTTGGTAGCACTCACCAAATTCATCGTTTCACTTCAATCAAAAACTGACTTCAATTTCGGCCATTTCACTTTGAGGAATATATTTGTAACCTAACAAAATAATCATGGACACAGAAGTATGGGTATAAGGAAAGTCTAGTCATCTTGCCCTTGTTCATAATAGTAAAAAAAAAAAAATCCATAAACAACAACAAGGTCCTACTGTATAGCACAGGGAATGATATTTCAATATCCTGTGATAAACCATAATGGAAAAGAATATGAAAAAGAATATATATATGTATAACTGAATCACTTTGCTGTACAGCAGAAATTACCACAACATTGTAAATCAACTATGCTTCAATAAAACTAATTAAAAAATCAGAAACTACCCAAATGTCTAATAAGATGGGATCGACAAGATAATTTATGGTATTTTACATTTATTCAGTGGGATAATATGCAGGCAGTAAAAATGATTCAGTGCAGAGCAGAATAAGAATATATGATGACATAAAGTTTTAAGATAGACTGTTAGCAGTAAACGTAGTTTTCAGGTAGAGTGTTTGTAACTATAGTGCCATTTTTTGTAAAGCAGACATATATATACAACAACCAAAAGACAACCTAATTTAAAAATCGGCAAAGGACTTGAATTAGTTCTCCCAAAAGGTATACAAATGGCCAATAAGCACATGAAAAGATGCTCAGTATCATTAGTCATTAGGGTAAATGCAGATCAAAACCACAGTGAGATACTACTTCACACCCACCCACTGCGATGGCTATTATTTAAAAAAAAAAAACAGGGAAATAGGAAGTGTTGGTGAGGTTGTGGAAAAATTGGAATGCTTATACATTGCTAGAGGGAATGTAAAATGATTCAGTTGCTGTGGAAGGGTCATCTTAGCCATCTTAGCCTCAAAAAGTTAAACAGAATTACCGTATGATCCAGTAATTCCATTCCTAGATATGTACCCCAAAGAACTGAAAATAGGGAGTCAAACAAATACTTGTACATGCACATTCATAGCAGCACTAGTCAAGTGTCCATCAATGAATGAATGAATAAGTGAATTGTGAGATATATATATATATATATATATATATATATATATATGCACTGGGATATTACTCAGCCACGAAAAGGAATGAAATATGATACATACCACAGTGTGAATGAACCTTGAAAACATTATGCTAAGTGAAAGAAGCCAGATGCAAAAGGTCACGTACTGTATGATTCCATTTATGCGAAATAGCCACAATAGGTAAATCCATGGAGATGATGCAGATTGGTTGTTGCCAAGGGCTAAGGGGGAAGGGAAGAATTAATGGGTATAGGATTTCCTTTTGGGGCGATGAAAATATTTGGAACTGGAGGCGGTGGTTGCACAACACTGTGAACGTACTAAATGCCATTGAATTGTTAATTTTAAAATGTTTTTTTGTTATGTGAATCTCACCTCAGGTTAAAAAATTATATATATATATATATATATACACACATATAATTTATATATTAATCAAATATATATCTGTATATATATATCATGTTATATATATAAAACTAGAAGAACACACAATATGTTAATAGTTTTCCTGACTAATAGACTTGTAGATTTTTGTTTCCCTGCTCATTTGTTTTCTTTCAGTGAATGCAAATTTCATTCACAATAAGGGTAAACAAGTTTTTCAAAAGTGATTGTAGTGTATTGCTATCCTTCTACTTCTGGAAGTTCATGCTGCAATTCTAAGGACACCTAAGCAGTACACATTCTTCTGGTGCCTCCCAGCCTGTTAGAATCAGGTAGCTTATCACTTTCTAAATGACTGGCAGTATTTTAGTTTTGTTTTGTCAGCAAGTGTCCTGAGTCCAAGTAAACCTAAGGAGGAAGGCCAGAGAGGAATCACAGTGATGGCGGAGGGTGCTGACCTGCTCGAATATCCACAGTTGTAGCCGAGGCAGGAGGACCCAGGCAGGAAAGTGAGGGTTAGGGAGGAAGCCTTCCAGCCCCTAGTTACTGTCCTTACAGAGAAGGGGAAGGAACTGGAAAATTTTCTGCACCTGCTGTGAGCCTGGCACTGCTATATCGTTTTGGTGCTGCTTTTGGTCCTCGAGTGAGCCTCCGAGTCTTGATGGGCCTTTGCCCACTGCTCTGTGAAAATGCATAGGCCGGACTGCAAGAGCCTAGAGCCTTTTATCTCTAATGCGCCAGGACCCTACACTGGTGCCACACTTTATTCTGTTGTCAGTCCCCAAAGCAGTGGCACCTCTTGTCCCTCTTGTAAAAACAAACAAACAAACAAAAGTGTGTCTGGTCCTTCTCAGCCAGAGTGCGCCTAGCCCACTCCCTATGCCCAAGTCCCAGCCAGGCAGACTCCAGATGGCAGAACAAGACCTGAGCTTCCCTGAAATTTCGGCTGGGGAGTGGGGAAGAGGCTGCCACGTCCTTGCTCTGAGTAGCCTGCAAGTTCTTACTCTTCACACCTTTGTGGGCATTACACTGAGTACTCTCTTACCCTCAACCGATACTTCTTTTGCTTTAGGACTTTTTATTTACTTACCTGGTTATGTTCAGAACACTTTATAGGATGATCCGTAGTTGAAACCCAGTGAACAAAAATACGGTAAAGACTGTAACTAGAGATTCTATGTACCTCTAAGGAACTAAGTTTAATTCCACTTTAAAGCCTATTAATACGGTTGCATTTATAAATGCGTTTGGGGTATACCCTTTACCTAAAGTACCATCTCCAGCAAGGAGGTGAAGCAGTGTTCGATTTTATTCCATTTAAGGCAGATCCTCAGTATCCATTCCTTTTTTACCAATAACTATCTCCTAATGCCCAGAATCCAGCCCACACAATCCTTGACTAGTTTCCAAAACCGTTGGCTGTAGCTTCTGTAAAGATTGACACACAATCTCTGCTAGAAAAAGCCCTCCCCAGATAAAGCTACTGGATTGAAAATGCCAAAATAGGAAGTTCCTCATTTTCACAATGGATTACTTAAATATTTAGTTACTGCAGTAACTTTATAGAGAAATAACTTGTTAGAGTAGTTTAAATAGTCAATAGTCAACCCAAGGGTCTTTCAGTTCTGATTCTACCTTCTTGTGTTTGGGTGGCTCTGAATAAATGGCAGCATTTCAGTATTTTAATTTCTTATCTTTTAAAAATGGACATTTATTTCATGGAGCCAAAGAAATAGCCATTAAAAACCTGATTTATTATATCTTAAAAATCATTGTTAAAAAGTTTCACAGGGCTTCCCTGGTGGCGCAGTGGTTGAGAGTCCGCCTGCCGATGCAGGGGACATGGGTTCGTGCCCCGGTCCGGGAAGATCCCACATGCCGCAGAGCAGCTGGGCCCGTGAGCCATGGCCGCTGAGCCTGTGCGTCCGGAGCCTGTGCTCCGCAGCGGGAGAGGCCACAACAGTGAGAGGCCCGCATACCGCAAAAAAAAAAAAAAAAAAAAAAGTTTCACAATAAGGATAGTCTTGGGGGAGGGGTCAATTTGTCAATATCTGCCAAAATTTTAAATGCACCTACCTATCTGTTGACTCAGCAATTCTACTTCAAGGTATCTAGACCTACACAAGCCTAACAAAAATGTACACAGACGTTCATTGCAGTATTGTTAGGAATAGCAAAAAATAGGAAGCAACATGAATGACCGTCAGTAAAAGTATGATCAAATATGTCATGGGGTATCATACCATGAAATGTCACTTATGTTTGAATTGTGTGACTAAAGAGAAAAAAAAGTACATCATAAAAATTTACAAGAATCTCTTTAATCCCTTTTCACTGATTTTCTCACCACTACTGGCTTTCAGTCTCCACATACCTCACGCCACCACTTAAAGGTCTATCATAATTCCTCATCTTATTCCAGATCTGTATTACCACTTCCTTTTTCAGCAGGTGACCGATACAGAAGGTTCAAACCAATGGACATGCCTAGAGGCCTAAGTGATTAAATTTCCTCCTGGTAGATATGATTTCAGACTGAAACCCACTGGAAGATGGGGCTATATATTCTGGAGTGTGGCTTGTTAAGTTACGCCTGTCATTCTTTGCCCTGTGCCGTGGTGTAGCGTTAAATAACAGCATTCCTAGAACAGGGCCACGTTTTGCCTTATTACTGCAGGGAGCAGCTTGGCT
The DNA here is from genome assembly GCF_964341445.2 of Mesoplodon mirus. NCBI lineage: Eukaryota > Metazoa > Chordata > Mammalia > Artiodactyla > Ziphiidae > Mesoplodon > Mesoplodon mirus. The sequence goes on from NC_138993.1 coordinate 7,353,346, forward strand.
TAGACCCAGGGAACTTCCCAGGTTCCGGCGAGCGTCAGCACTCCTGTTCACGTCTTTGCTATGAGGGGACAAGAAATGGACCAGCTTGCATCTTCTGTTGCATAGGTATCCAAACCGTTTCCTGGCTTTTACGTCGTTTTAAAAGCATTTCAAGAGTCATTTTAAAATGACAAAGCACAAATATGAAGAAATTTAAAAATAACCTACCACCACTTATTAAGCAAGCTAATTACTGGCCAATGGTTCACACTTGAGCAGCAGTTAATCCTGATTTAAGCTGTATTGAATTTGTGCAAATTTACAGTGATACCATCATACGCAAAAAGTAGCTGGCTGGTACTGAAAAAGAGCTATTTCAGGCCCTTTCAGAAGGCCTGTTGTACCAAGCAGACCTAGATTTGAACTGTCAGTTTGTGATGCCAAGCAAGGGAGTTGGCCACACGTTCCATTCAAAAATTTCCATCTTGTATTTCCAGTGCAGTTTTCAATATAGCCAGATAGTACCCTACCGTCTAAGCAGTACTTAATATCCCCCAGGCAGTGAGGGAAGTATTTGAACAGCCTGTCACACAGGCACTTTCCATCATTATCATCTAAGTCTTACCCCTGTGGTGCACAGCACACACAAAAGATTTTTTTTTCAGATTTCACTCTAATTAATAAAAACGTAGAGCAAGTATCAACACCTGATGGAAGAGGCACTAACCAGCAACAGCTCCCAAGCTTTAGGAGACAATTACTTTGGTTAAGTGTTAATCAGTATGCCGACTTTATATCAATTTTTAAAATGCAGACAACTTAATACTCAAGTTTATACTGTTTAATCTTTTGATGTTAAGAAAATCTTCATACCCCATAATGCTGTAACTATTTCTAGACATTAAAATAGTTCCTATGCGTTAACTTAAAAAAACCTGTTATGCCTCCTACCTCTATTTACTTGAGTTTTGAACATCCAAGTTTCAGGGTATACTGTTGAAATAGTAAACAGAGCTAGCATGTTTTCAGATTGAAAAGGGATTTTGTCCATGTCCTCCTGTCAAGATCTGAATCCAGTTAACCCCAAAAAACCTGTTCCCGCTCTCAACATCTTAACAGTAGCTGTCACAAGACACCCACTGAAGTTCCTTGAGGCTGAATTCACTTTAACTGGATCACCTACTAGCAATAAACAACGATTCTTTAGCTACAGCAAACTTCCATGTAAATGAGAGATAACTACTTGTTCCTCTTGACTAAAAATCTGATAAGTTTTGACACAATTTCAGCCCCTCTACTGCGGTCCTCTCCTTTAGCTTAGAAAACGTAAGTTTAGATTTATAATCATTATTCCTGCTTTTTACTTACATGTGCCTTGCTTTAGAAAACTATCTTGTTTAATCCAATAGCCGGAAAGCAAAATTAGTTTTTCCTGATTTATGTAAACAGCAGCCTATGAGAACGCATGGAATGTTTCACAAAAATCTTTATCAGCCCATTAACCTATTTACAAGGGTAAAGTGAGTATTTTTTAAGGGATAAACTTTGCCCGCCCTTACACTTATTTAAATGATGTTGCTAAGAGGTATTAACTGAGAATAAGATTAAAATATGTATATAACAGAACCTTAAAATCTTAAGTGAAAGCCATTTAACTAATATTTAAAACCTCTGCAATTATTAGTTTATTAGTATCATCCAGGACTCAGATGTTCAGTATTCCTCCTGAAATTACATAAAACAAATGCAAATGGAAAGAATCCAAGTCAAAATTATATAACAAAACATCACTCCATCACAAAAGCGTGTAAAATTACAAGAACGCTATTTTAAAACACTGGCACTTTAAGAGAACGATAATCTCAAAAACCACAAAATTGCCAAATTGTTCCCTAAACTGTTAAGCAGATAAACATATGACCCTGATGAATGAGCTTGAGTTTTGTAAAGAAAAATTCAAATAAATCAGGTAATTCAACTGAAATACAAAGTTTGTCTTCTTCCCTCATGTCTATTTATAAAGGGGCAAACCATAACATAGGAAAATATACCTGATTTAAAATGTGGTATACAATTTAAAAAGTTGGCCCAATTAATTAAAAATACCTTTAATGGAGGATCTCAAGTTTCCTAAACAATCCATATTTAGATAAATAGGAGAAGACATTTACAGCCAGCACTTTTTCTCCAGAGCCTTTGTTGGGACTAATAACAACAAAAAAAAACATAATATGGCAGTCCTGTATTTTAAGCTCACGCTTTTGGGGATACATTCTCAGTCTTAAACGTGGGAACTGCAAATATAACTGCCATTACATGGTAATGGGAGTTAAAAGATGTAGAGTCCTCATGTAAAGATTAGAACATACTTTTCTATTAGTCCTTCAAGGACAGACTTTCAAAATGTTTGATTCTAATAATCCCGTGCTGTGAGTAGATTGGTTACTCTTCACTTTGTAAATGAACCTGGGCTATGTGAAATCTGGTATCAACCGATCAAGATTTGAGTTTCAGTTATGGATGAAAACTGTCTCAATTAAACTTTTATTACCCTCATCATGAGTATGCAGGGTGTGTACACAAAAGCTTTTTATCAGCTAACTATACGAAAGATAAACACTGTAATAATTCGTGTGATCCAAAATGGGCAAAAGCAAAAGACTAGCTTCCCCTTAAGAAGAAAATTTTCAGACCTATGAAAAGGACAACAATACTAATAAAAAAAATTGTATTTACTTAGAAGCATTCAGAATGTCAACAAAACAGCTGCAACTTTTTTTCTTTTTTTTGCAATTACAGAGTGGTATTCAGTTAACAGAACAACAATTATTTCATATAAGCTGCATCAGAGACAACTGAAGATGAAAAAACTACCATCCCCATATATAACTAATTTGTGCTGTGCACCAACAAGAACCTGCTTTAAATTTCCATGCCAATTTACAACCCCCATACTGTACCAGGCAAGGTTAGTGGCTATTGAAAATACCACCAGGACAGGGCTATCTAAAGACACATTCGGTAGTGTGTTAACTATACAAAAAAAGACACTGTACAGTTTAAAAACAAATCTTACACAGCCTTACATTTCAATTTTTTTCTTTAAAAGGAGTGAGTTGTGTACAGGGGGGTTAAATGCTTTATAGACAAGAAAAAAAAACTGCGCTAGAACCAACTTATTCATCATCATCATCTTCCTCCTCCTCTTCATCCTCTTCATCTTCCTCCTCCTCCTCATCCTCTTCATCTTCCTCATCTTCCTCCTCTTCCTTCTTTTTCTTGCTTTTTTCAGCCTTGACGACTCCCTTTTTTGCTGCATCAGGCTTCCCTTTAGCTCGGTATGCAGCAATATCCTTCCAAAATAAAGGCAGGAAGAAAGTGGTTGGAAAGACAAAACAGTTAAGGAGAGAAATGAAAGTAACATGGCGAAACTTTATGAAAAAATAAGGACTCAGATATACTAAAATAACACATTATCTGCACTCACATCTGTGGACTTTCAGAAACACACATAAAAATATTATAATTGTAAATAATCCGTAACTCATTGAATGACATGGTTTGACATCAGCATTGTTACGCCTCACTGAAGTACAACCGTGTACCACATCCTAAGTTCAGTTTATTAAAACTAGAACGTAGAGACTGATTAAAGGGTAGACACTGCCACCTTCTGAATGCAAAAACGCATTCTACAGGTTTATACTGTCAGACCCTAATCCATAGTAGAAAATCTTGTCTTAAAAAAAAAAGTTATTTGCCACTGAGCATGCAATTAGGTTAAGAAACATCCAGAAATGGATACATTTCTCCAAAATGACTAAATGAGCTAAACTCTAACTTTACTTTTAATATTTCAACTCAAAGTATAGAGGCTACAGCTTTTTATTTTATTATATCAATTTACTGTACAGATCAACAAACTCATAACTTTCTGATTTAGTAAAGCTTTTTTTTTTTTTTTTAAATCTAAGTGAGGGAACATAAATGTTTCAGGGTGTTTATGAACAATACAGATCTACGTTACTTGGTCCAGCCTATTTTTATGTTGTGTGCCTGATCATTTAAAATACTTAAATCATTTGACTCAAAGTGACTACCAAAATCTTCATAAATCTGGATACTGGAGAATAACAAAACCACCCGAGTCAAATAATGTTAAGTCAAACAACACTAACAATTTATTTGATCTTCTACGTTCTTTAAAACACGGAAAGGGACTTAAGAGTACAGCCAGTGGCACATTGAATAGCTGTTATACTTAAAACTGCATTACACCTCAAACTCTTAGGAATCATAACAGGAAATTAAGATGCAGTACCAAGTATGGTCATTCGTCTAACACCTGGCGTACCCTTTCATCACTACACCGAGCCAATCCATACTCACCTTTTCGTACTTTTCCTTCAGTTTAGCAGCCTTCTTCTCATAAGGCTGCTTGTCATCTGCAGCAGTGTTATTCCACATCTCTCCCAGTTTCTTTGCAACATCACCAATGGATAGGCCAGGATGTTCTCCTTTGATTTTTGGACGATACTCAGAACAAAACAAGAAAAAGGCCGAACTAAAAAGAGAGAGTTAATTTTAGAATTGTAGGTTTACTAACAACTGTGTTGTATTGCTGTATAAAAGCTGCTTCTAATTTCCACCACGTATTTCACAGGACATAAATATTATGAAACGCTAAATATCCCTCATTAAACTTAATTTACACAATGAGCTAACTCATGACACCACTAGCTGAACGTACACTATTTATCAGCGTTTCCAAGAGAACATTCTGCAAATTACTCTTAGACGGATGGCATTTCTCAGGAAAGAAAAGAATCAAAATTAAAATTGCACTTAGGAGATATATTGGGTGAAAGAGGCCAGAATCCAATTCCACTGCTCTAACTAAAACTGCCATCCAACAGGAATTTTATTTACGAAATTTAAACATACCAATGTGAGTGAGCGAAGAAACTTTGATTACAGACCCCAAATCCACAAGGTGGCTTGCTACATTTGTCTGATTCTACTGCAAAACACTCCTTGAAAATAAAAACAGGCAAAAGATACTTACGGAGGCCTCTTGGGTGCATTGGGATCCTTGAACTTCTTTTTTGTTTCCCCTTTAGGAGGGATATAAGTTTTCATTTCTCTTTCATAACGGGCCTTGTCCGCCTTTGCCATGTCTTCAAACTTTCCTTTCTCTTTAGCAGACATGGTCTATAAAATAATAACTTGTAAACTTAACTCGACAACAAAGTTTTAACAAGCTGTCCTCTTAAGTATTAAAAGGAACAAAACCAGTGTCCTTTGCTGAATATTTAGCAGCCTGTTCCAACACCACCACTCACATTATGCAAATTGTACCGAGGCTTTTTAAAAATCCCCAAATCCCAATTTGGACTTCACCCTTTAGTACCCCCTTAGTATGTTCTAAGCCCTCTTACCTTCCACCTCTCTGAGCACTTCTTAGAAAACTCTGAGAAGTTGACGGAAGCATCTGGGTGCTTCTTCTTGTGCTCCTCCCGGCAAGTTTGCACAAAGAATGCATATGATGACATTTTGCCTCTCGGCTTCTTAGGATCTCCTTTGCCCATGCTTAATTATTTTTCTAAAAAATATATAAAAGCGTAATGTTAACAATGAAATTTTCGGCATTTAAGAGTACTCTAACTTCTTGGGGAGGGAATGAAAAGCAAGGCACTGGTTGTTTAACAGGGCAGTGGCATTAACCCCTCATAATACCAGAGAAAATGGCAGTGATAGTCAATTCCTAGAAAAGGCTACACCAGGCGAAAAACGGTCCTTGAGTGGGATCTCCAAAAAGTGGACACACAGTGGTATACTCACACGGCGCTTGTTACTTCGCTGCCTGTATCTGTTCTGGGTGAATACCCAACCGGTCATTTAAAAGAAACGAAGAATTAAATGCAAAAAATCGTTTTCAATCAACAAAACCAAAGGTCAGAAAAGCGACGCTGCCGATTCACGGCTCAGCGCTACGTAAGGAACAACTAGGTGAGAGCCAAAGCGGGCAGACCTCTCCGGGTCGCGGGCCAAGTCCACGGCTCACCTAAAGCTGTCCCAGGGATCACTGTAAATACTCTCTCGGCATAAAAGTTTGCCGGGGGGAGGGAGCGGGAGGCCCGCTCGGGCCCGGGCTGGGGGATGGCGGCGCTATCTGCGCGGCTGCCACCGCCAGGCAGCTTCCTTTGCTATCGGCTTGGCCCCGAGACGCATTTCGGTTCTGACTAAACACGTCCGGTCTGAAGTTTCTTCGAGTAAACAAGGATGAGGGACAAAAGCCACTCCTGCTCGCTGCTCGGGCTGCCCCCCGCCCCCACCAGGGCAGTATTTTTTTTTTTCTGAGCCGTGGAAGTCGGGGCGCCGCGCGGGGCGGGCTCCGCACACCTTCCCGCCACCGGGCCCCCCCCGGCCGCCCGCCCACTGAGGGGCCGCGAGGGGAGGCCGCCCGGGACGGCGGGGCCGCGGCCCGGCCTCCGGGCCCGGCTCCCCGCCCCGCACGGCGCCGCCACGTGCGCCCGGCCGCCCGCCGCCCGCGCAGGCCTGCCGGCCTCCCCCATTTTGTCGGCTCGGCGGAGGGAGCAGCCCCGCTCGAAATGGGGGCTGGCTCCGCCCGCGGCCGCCGGGGCCGGCGCGCACGGAATGGCCGCTGCGCGTCTTCCCCGCCTGCGCCGCCGCCGCCGCCGCGAGGGCGAGCGCGAGCTAGAATATGGCTCCTTCCCTTTGTGTGTGTGTGTATGTGTGTGTGTATGTGTCTGTGTGTGTGTGCGAGTGAGTGTGCGAGAGTGTGAGTGCGAGCGCAGGCGGGCGGGGTGCGCGCCGCGCTCTGGCGCACACACTCGGCCATGACGGCCGGGGGGAGGGGCGGGGGGCGCGCAGCCGGACCCTCCCCCCGCCCGCCGCCCGCGGGGGGGCCGCCCCGGGAGGCGCCCCCGGCCCGCCGCTCCCCTTCTCCCTCCGCGCGGCCCGTGCGGCCCGCCGCCCCCGCACGGACGACGCGGGGCTGTGAGAAGACGAAAAAAAAAGTTGCCTCGGAACTGCTGCGCCCAGCTCCCCCGCCCGCGCCCGCCCGCCTTGTTTTCTCTCCAGCCAGCAGCGCCGGGCCGAGTCAGCCATGTTCCAGCGAGCGCCGCGGCGCCGCTCCCCCCGCCGCCGGGCCGCCGCCGCCGCCGCCGCCGCGCCCGGGCACTGGCTCGGGCTCGGGCTCAGGCCGGCGGGCCCGGCCCCGCGCCGCCGCCCCCGGCCCCGGCCCCTCGCCGCCGCCGCCCGCCCGCCCGCAGCGCCCGCGCTTGCCCGCCGCCGGCGCCCGGCTCTGCGGCGGCCAATGCAGCCGTGAAGCGCCGCCCGCCCGCCCGGCGGCCCGCCGCCCCCCGCGCACGCCGGCCGCCCGAACGCTCGGCCCGGGGGCCGAAAACACGTTAAAAAATTTTTTTAATGAAAAAAAAAAATTTTTGCGCCAGTCAGCGCGGACGCCGCCGGGGGTGGAAACTCGCGGGGCTCGGGGCTCGCGGCGCCTCCGGCGGCCCGGGGGCCGGGGCTCCGGCGCGCGGCCGGGCTCCCGGCGCCCGAGGGGAGGCTCGCTCCGTGCGCAGTTCCCCCCACGGTCCCCCCTCATTTGCCTTTGTGTGGATCCTGACCCGCCGGCTCCCGGCCGCGGGGATCCGGCCGCCGCGCGGGCTGTGGAGCTGCCGGAGGCGCTCTCCCCGCCGCGGCGCTGCCCCAGACTCACCCTCCGCGAGGCACAGAGTCGCCCAGTGCCCGTCCGGCTCTCACTTGCCCCGGCGCTGTCTCTATGGAGCTCAATGTACTGCAATGGCTGTGAGAGCGGGAGCCAGACGCAGCCTCCTCACTCTCTCCGCTCTGTAACATTACTCTCCAGCCAGCGCGGCTCCTATTGGCTACCGCCAACTCACGGGGCTCTCTCATTGGTCCGATACCTCCCATTGTCCTGACCAGAGCCCGTTTGCTATTGGCTGTCTCCGGGGACACGTCATCAAGGATTGAAACAGCGCGCAAATCTGAATGTGTGTGTATGCCGGGCAAAGAGGCTGAGGCGGGAGAGGCAGAGGCAGAGGCAGCAGCTGCTACGGGAAAGCAGAGCTCTATGGTGTATGTGTGCATGTGTCTAACCCAAGCCAGCCCCACGCCCGAGCGGCCGCCGGAGCGAAAAGGGCCTGACTTTTCCACAAGTGTCTCCAGCTCCTCAGGCAAAAGAGACACCCACAGGCCTCCCCCCCCTTCTCACCCCAAACTCACTTCCAAAGCCGTTAAGATAAGAGGCCCCAGACTTTTTAACAGACCTTCAAAAGTGAGAGCGACACGATGAGATCACGGCCCCTGAAAACCGGGGTTTCTGCTCGCGCAGAGGGGCGAAGGCAGCCAAGATTCGAGCTCGTCAGCAACATATGGTTGCATTACACTCTAGATCTCTGGGAAGGCAGGGCTTTTCCTATAAGAAAGTGACACGATCCAGTCAGCCGGCTTTAAAACACCCCTTTTCTGGGCTCCTAAACCCGTACCGTCAGGCTTGCTGAGCAGCTGAAACCTTGACTCACCGAACAGGCATTTAGTTTCACCCTTTTTCTTGGATTGATCGAGTTTCACAGCTCGTCTAGAACTTTTTATTTAAATACAAAGCACGGTCTCAACTTCCTGGAAATCAAATGATTATTCCATGTAATTAAAGCACACAGCCACTTCGTTTTGATATGGGGTACTCTAGCAGGAAATGTTTGCGAGGGCCTGCTAGAATTAGCAAATTCATTAGAGACCACCTTTTTAACTGTTCGGCTGTTTTATTTGACTTGGTGTGGATTACTGTTATAATCAAACGAATCCTTGTGATGCTATCTTTCCCTCCCATCACACCACTTAGTGCATCCATGTAACTGCTCTAGGATTACAGGAGTTGTAGGTATATTGTTACCCGGAGGATTAGATAGAGGCAGAGAGTGTGTTTCTCTAACTCACCAAGCTGGCGGTATTAATAGCCATACTTATTATGTCTGTAAAGGAAAATGTGCTAGCTATAATAGCCAGTTCTGAAGACTCTACGGTTATATCAGCCCTTTATGAAACTATTATCTATTCCTCTGTAGCCTGAGCAGACCACACCCCTATTCAGTTATAACAGACTTCCCCTTTTTTTTCACTCTCTGATGGTATGTTTATACACTTCTAAACGCACCAGCCAATTCCTCCAAATGTAACAGACCAAAGTTAAAATCACTCATTTTATTATGTCAATTTTATTTCATATATCCAGTCTAAGCATCCATAACATAATGTATTTGCTCAAATGTATTAAGCTATCGAGAACAGACTTAGAGATAACCTCTCCTGACCTATGATGTCAATGTTTATTCCTTTTACTAAAAAAATACATAATTGGTCTCAAGGATTATAGTCTTGGTGAATGGACAATGCATGTCATATGAACATGAAAAAGTATGATATTAAGACCATATAAACTAGTATAATGTACACCCGGTGTTTAAAAAGCAAACATCTAAAGTTAACTGTTATACTGTTACCTTCACACATATTTACTCTTCTTTTTACTTCCCTCTATTAATCAAATTTTATGCTTTCTTTAAATCTAGGTATTTATTTCAATTCTGTTTTATCTTCTCGATGACTATATTACAAAATATTCATATGAATTATCCACACTTTAGATGGCATCCGTGATATCAAAATTTGAATATTACCTGAAGATAGCAAGCACTATTTGTATTTTCCAGGAGCAGTGTTGGGTTTGCCCCAGTCCAACCACTTTTTTAGGTTCTTTTACCAGTTGTCTCTAAAAGCTTACTCCTGCCAGGGTAAGTTTATGGTCACAGAACAACTCAAGAGCAATGGGCCCACACAGGTTTCTATTTCAGCAGGATGGTACGGTGAATTACAGGCACTGGATTTAAATAGACCTGGGTTCAAATCCCAGCTCTGCTACTTACTAGCTGTATGATCTCTGGCAAGTTTTTTTTTTTTTTTAACTCCTTTGTGCTTCCAATCTCTCAGCTATAAAATGGAAGTGATCATGGGCTTGTTGTAAAGATTAAAGTTTTTCTTCAAAGGTTTAAAATTATGTTATGCAGACCTCTTCAAACCCATGAGTTAGAAAACATCAAGTGCAGTTAGTTAGCCTTGAGTTTTTCTTCATATTTTAATTTTATATGAGGGCACTGGTTGCAAATTAAGTTTTTTTTTAAATTTTAGCCTCAGACAGCACCAAATCCTCATCCAGTCTAGTGATGGTGCCCTCAGTTATTCCCAAGTATAACAGAGGCCATGTCCCAGAGCATTAAAACCTGCACTTGTAGGCACATTTCTCTTATTTGCTTTTTGTGATACAAAGGGAGGAACATAAAAGGAGAGAAACTTTTTAAGTAAACCCTACAACTTCTAGCTCTAAGCCTGCAACCTTAACGTTCACTTATTTTATTATATTAGACCCTCTCCTTCTTCAACATGAATCATTAGCCACAAATTGGCATATATTTTACTTTAGGGTTATTGGGTGTTTTAATCCCAACTTACGAAGTTATCTAATTCAAAAAGCCTGAACACTCTCTCCCATGCCCAATTTAGCCAACTAAATTACAGATCTTCATGAATACGGGTTATACCTCTCCTGGAGCCTGCCTCTAGGACAGGAGAAGTGCCTCTCTTCTGGAATCTCATAATATTCTGTACATTAATTACTGTGCTCACAATTGTAATTATCCAGTTATATGTCTGTTTGTCCCACAGCAGGCAATGCACCCCTTAAAGGCAGGAATCGTATCTTATCTTTGCATCCCAAGCACCTAGCAGGGTACCTGGCATACAGCAGGCAGTAAATAAAGTCTGTTGAATAAATGATTTAATAGCTGAAAGAGTACTTACGCAAATTATTGTTTTAATCTTCCTCTTCCATCTTTGGCAATAAACATTGGGGTATTTCTAAATCAGAAGGCAGGAAAATAGAACAATAAGTAAATGTTAGGATTAATATTGAGGATAGGTGTCAACTGCACCTCATTCTTATAACTTAAAAAGAGGAAGATGGAGTTGGGGGCTAGGGGCAATCGCAAATAAAGACAAACGCATATATTTGTAGTATTTACCAGCTCCCAACTAGGCCAAGGTTATTCCTAGTTGGATACAGTGAACTATGGCAAGCCAAATAAGAATTTAGCACAGAAAACTGCAAGAATGTCCGCCCAAAGGTTGCTTGCAGTGGGCCTTTGAAACAACTCTAATGTAAAAAAATACAAAAAGCAGACAGGGGGCTGTAAGTCTTTGGCTGGAGGATATTGATTCCTCCTCATGCAATGAAGCCTAAAGTCAAGTTATATGAATCCTCTGTTGTCTCTCCTTCTCAAAAAGGGCCAGTTTCTGAAAAGGAATAGAAACAGTAAACCGAAATGTCTGACGAGGTCAACCGCACTAAGGGTCCTGTACACTTAAAACCTTCTTCTTCTTCTTTTTTTTCTTTTTTGGATGCTGACAATAAAGGAGAGGAATTCAGGTGGAGAAAAGCGTACAGGTTGTGACCTAGGACACCGAGTCCCACCCCTCAATCTACCACGTGTGGCCTCGGGTAGCCACTAAGGTCTGTGCTCATTTCCCCAACTCTTGCTTAGAGGTGGTGATGCTTCATCTCACTTGCAAGGACATTAGAGGATTAAACAGATGGGCACAAAGAAAGACCCGAGGAAGGCAGAGAGGTGGTGTTATGATATCTGTCAGCGCGTGGGGAAGGGGAACCTTGTCCTGGGCTGCTTAAGTACTTCTGCCTCCGCCCGAGTCTTCTGTGCCAATGTGGCTTGCAGGTGGGGAAATCAGTGGCTTCAGCTGTGGGCAGCATTGATGGCTGAGGCAAAGAAAACGGCATGGAAGTGATTTTTTTTTTTTCTGGGCTGCGCTCTGCGGCTTGCGGGATCCCAGTTCCCCGACCAGGGATTGAACCCCAGCTCTCCGCAGTGAAAGCACAGAGTCCTCACCACTGGACCGCCAGGGAATTCCCGGAAGCGAATTTGTACCAATAATATCTCTAGAATTGTAATATTTCACTGGTGAATAAGGAAGAAAAATTACCTTTTCTTAATAAGGTTCCTGTTCTCTGGTTAGCCAAAGAATGGTACACATGAAGAGGGGGACACTCATTAGTAAAAGTTTTTATAAAATGGTGATCTAAATTCAGAAAAGATCAGTATTTTAGGTCTTGATCTCAAGAGCCACGTCAACAGGCCAAATTCAGGTGCCCTATTAGAAGTGCCATAAACCTTAAAAACAAATGTCTTAGCTCACCTGCTAGGATGGCTATGATCAAAAAGACAGACATGGGGAGCATGAGTGAAAATAGAGAAATTGGTGGCATCATACACTGCTGGTGGGAATGTAAAACGCCGCAGCCGATTTGGAAAACAGTCTGACAGTTCCTCCCAAGGTTAAACATAGAGTTACCACGTGACCCAGCAATTCCACTCCTAGGTATGTACCCAAGAGAAATAAAAACACGTCCACACAAAAACCTGCACATAAATGTTCATAGCAGCATTATTTGTAATAGTCAAAAAGCAACCCAAATGTTCATCAACTGTTGAGGGGATGAATAAAATGTAGTGTATCTTTGTGATTGAATATTATTCGTCGATAGAGTGGAATGAAGTAGTGACACATGTTACAACATGGATGAACCTTGAAAACATTATGATAAGTGAAAGAAGCCAGACACACACAAAAAACCCCACATATTATATGGTTCCATTTATATGAAATGTCCAGAAGAGGAAATTTATAAAGACGGAAAGTAGATTAGGGGTAGCCAGGGGTGGAGGATGGGGGGAAGGGGGGTAACTGCTGGTGGGTGTGGAGAGCTTCTTTTAAGAAGATGAAAATGATCTAAAATTAGATCATAGTAATGGTTGCGCAACTCTGAAGACACCAAAAATCATCAGATCGTACGTATGTGAATTATCTCTCGACAAAGCTGTTTTTTAAAAAACGAATTAATGTTTTATGAAACAAACACAGAAAGGGACGACGGATCGCTACCCACTTGCTAATCTTGCCCTGTACTTTCCTGCTGCCTGTGGCGTTTAACACCTCGTGAAAATGATGCTCTTCCTCGTCATTCGGTGGAAATTTCTTCTGTCAGTGGAGTTATATATTCTGTGCTTAAAGTGCGTTTTTGCTACAAAATTATGTTAAAAGAGCACTCTCCAGGAGTACCTTGGGAGGTTTCCCTCGAGTGCCTGAGATGACTGTACTGTTGGCTGAGCCGTGAAGTGTTAGGTCAGACGGTGCAAACTGGCAGGCCTCTGGCTTATGAGACCCTCAGATGTGCCATTTGGTTAACGTGGTGTTTTTAAAAAGTTGGATTTTTTTTCACATTAAAAAAATCCAGATATTTGGCTTCTTTTGAAAAATCAGAGATCCGATAACCTTGGCTCCATGGCTGGGCAGGGTGACGATGCTGTGGAGTGAATAGGGGCCGCCTCCCTCAAAGGAGGTGTGTTCTGTCTTCTGCGCAGCCCCACCGTTCCCTAAGCATCTGGCCTGCCGCCTTGCCTGCCTGGCTCCTGGGGACATTTGAGTTTTGCCAGTCCTGAGTTGGGTCCTTAGACTTTCAGGACTACGACCTGCGATTCTGAAACGTTCTTCCTCAGAGACTCTTTTCGTAGGAAACACTTCTTATCATCACCCAGAACACAGAGTGGGAAACTGAACTCGAGGTGAGGGACAGACCATTTTTGGTGCTGTTACAGGTAGCAGGTACTCCTGATGTGAAACAGAGAGTCTGGCCGTGCTGCACAGGACGTCCTACAGCCCAGACAAAAGTAAGCTTTATTTATCGTATCTCTCCGATATGCTGAGCTCTTTACACAGATAATTTTGTTTAGTCCTCACAGTGAGCCTATAGGCCAGGATGCTTATCTCTCTTCTACAAATAATTCTAAGGAGGCTCAGAGAGATCCCTTAAGTTGTCCAAGGTCACACAGCTAGAGAGAGAGTAATAGTAAACCCAGTTCTGACTCCAAAGCTGACGTTTTCTCCACTAAGCCGCCTGACCTTCCAGTTATTAGCCTAGCTAATAAAATAAAAAGCGATCACATTTTCCCACCTAAATATAACCCATATCCTCACGGGAATCTGACGTGAGTTTACAGTCTCGACTCTCAAGATTTTTGAATAGGACACATACATTTTGCATATATAAAACTTGAAAAAATTTATGGCAATTCCCTGGTGGTCCAGTGGTTAGGACTCCGAGCTCTCACTGCCGAGGGCCTGGGTTCGATCCCTGGTCAGGGAACTAAGATCCTACAAGCCGCGCGGTGTAGCCAAAACAAAACAAAACAAATTTATGGGACTTCCCTGGCGGTCCAGTGGTTAAGACTTCACGCTTCCACTGCAGGGGGCGCGGGTTCGACTCCTGGTCAGGGAACTAAGATCCCACAAGCTGAGTAGTGTGGCAAAAACAAACAAACAAACTTGAAATGAAACAATACCTACCATGGTGATGGAGTCTGACTTTTTTTTTTTCTTAAAATCCTAAGTTTACTTTCCAACCCGCCAATGGGCTCTGTAGTTTGCAAAACATTGCATTAAAGCCCGAGTAAAGAAGCCCCGTTTCCCATCAAGGGTAACTACAGCCCTAAGTGACAAGTGTGGGTGCTGCCAGCTGATGGGATGGGACTGAAGGGAGGAAAGGCCAGGACAGATGCCTGGAATCCAGGACCTGCGGCCAGAGCTCCCGAGCACACTCAAGGAGGCTGGTGCCAAAGCTGTGGACCGTCCCAAGTCCAGAGAAACAGTCTGGAGACAGGAAAGGGGAGTGCCTTGCTCTGCCTGGGAGACCAAGACAAAATCAGGCGCTCCTGGCCTCCAGGAAATGCAAAGAAGACATCTGAAAATCCCCTGAGGCCTAGGAGAGAAATCCTAGCAGGCCTGATAAACACCTTCCTCACCTGGGTGGGGTTCACCACCTTGGATTTGTCTTTGTCAGAGGCCAGAGAGCAGGAGTCTCTCTGCCAGCAGAAGCTGCACCGATGGGAAGATGACCTCAGCTCCCCAAAAGACAGCCTTTTTGTTTAAAAACCAGTGCCCAAAATGGCTTGTGGGCTAAATAGAAGGTGACTGCCAACCGGTACCTCTTGTTCATGAAGGTGTTGAAAAAAAAAATCAACAACAACGAAAAACCTGTACGCTTTTTTTGAGAGGTTGCTGTCGATCCCTGTTCTAAGGTTTCCTTTTGCTTTCCAAGAACGGAAATGAGGAAGTAGGAAGGAGATAGCATGATTTACTATATTCTAACAAAGGCATTACCAGCAAATTGACAGTCACATTCAGGAACAGAACTCTGCCTTGGAAACATTCATGGCATTTGACCAGTGATTTTGCTTCAAAAAATACTAAGGAAATAATCAGAAATAAGTAAAAGGCACAAAGATGTGAATAAGAATATTAATTGCAGAATTATCTATAATGTGTCAACAGCCTAGATGTTCAATGAAAGTGGCTTGGTTTAATAAGTTTTGGTGCATCCTCATGACGGATTATTATGATGCCACCATCAAATTGTTATGAATACTAAATTTAATGCCACGTAAAAATATTCATATTACCTTATCATGACAAAAACTATTTTCAGAAGGATCTCTGGTTTGAAAGAAAAGTGTATGTGAATCCAACAAAGATTGGAAGAATATACTAAAAAACATTAATAGTGTTTATTTCAGGTGAAAGGTAAGCTTTGTTGTCTCCTTAGACTCTTCAATATTTCCTTAGTTTTCTACAATTTATGCTACTTCTAAAATTAGAAACAAAAACTCTTTTTTTTTTTTTTTTTTTGCGGTACGCGGGCCTCTCACTGTTGTGGCCTCTCCCGTTGCGGAGCACAGGCTCCGGACGCGCAGGCTCAGCGGCCATGGCTCACGGGCCCAGCCGCTCCGCGGCATGTGGGATCTTCCCGGACCAGGGCACGAACCCGTGTCCCCTGCATCGGCAGGCGGACTCTCAACCACTGCGCCACCAGGGAAGCCCAACTCCAACTTTTTAAGAGAAGAAATTTGCTAATAGAAGACTGAAAGATTTAGATCATTTAAAGAAATTCAGACCTCGTCAGTACTCCAGAAATTCTTCCCTGTAAAGAGATATACACTATATATAAAAATCATGCACATTTATCATGGCCCTAAAGTTAAGGTGTCTCCACTGTCACCCAAATACGACCACCCTGTTAACACAAATCAAAATCAGGTATGTGCTAGGAGGAAAAGTCTCCGTGTTTACATGAAAACCTTGTTACCCCTCATCGCTACTGCTGTATCTTCTTTACTCACTATTCCTTCTTTTCCCATAATTCAGTCCTGAGTCATCTTCTCTCTGCTTCTCTGCTCTCTTAGAGACCCCAGTGACCAACTGCACGTGGAGTTTTAACCTCCATTTCTATGTAAATGACTCTAAGTTTCCCTTTCAGCCTGAGGCTCTATCCTGGACCCCACCGTGTACCAGTTTCTCAAAGCTCACAGGTTCGCTCTCTAAGCCAGACCCCTTTCTGATTTCCCTACTTGCCGACTTCCCACACCAGCTCCAATTCTAGGAGTCTAAGTCCCTTTCTTCCTCTTCCCTCACATCAAATTCTGTAACATCCATGTCACAGTACTTTTGAATCAATGCCCCACACCTTTATTTTCATTTCTATTGCCCCCAACTCTAGTTCTGGCCTTTGTTATTTTGTGGTTAAGAATGGTGGCTTTGGAACCAGACACGACTAGGTTAAAGTCCTGGCCTGTGCACTAGCTAGCTGTGTTACCTTAGGCAGAGTGAATTAACTTCTCTGAGGCTCAGCTGCTTTTGTACAATGATAATACCCCTTTCAAAGGGAAGTTGTGAGTTTAAATTAGCTCATATACATAAAGAGCTGAGCCTAGTATGCAAATTGCTTAGAGTTCTGTAAATGAGCACCAGATGTTGGCTGTTTACTTTAGATCATTTTAAAAACTGGTATTATTAATATTTTCCTAATGCATAAAGCTCCACCACTGCTTAAAAACTTTCCATTTAATTACAACATTTTCTTCCCAATTAACTACAAAATCCTCACCAGGCCTTCAAGGCCTTCCCTAGTCAGGCAACATTTCTCCCTTGCTTTCCCTCCCACTGCTCTCCTAAATTCCAGTCAGACTGGACCTTGTACTTCCCTACTTTTGAGCTTCTGGCCACACTGCTGCTTTGTAGCGTCCTTCCCCCACCTGTGCTGCTAAATCCAACCTGTCCTTTAAAACTTTCCCAACCGTTTACAGTTCTCAACTTGATGAGCTTTCTGTCATTTCTGAGCTCTGTCACTTTGGGCTGTACCTTTCCAATGGCTTTTATAGTGTTATAAATATAATGACAATGGATTATTATATATTTTATAGCCTGTATACATGTATTACATATTATGCTGTTTTACGCATCTTTGTTTCTCCAGCACTCTTTGCCCATCACAGGTACTCAGTAAATGATAGCTGAATGGCAAGGTGAGGTTCGATTTTCTGTCCACACCTATCACACCATTGATACTCAATTTTAATAAACCATGTCTACAATTCCCTTCCCTTCATAGATTGAATTACATCCTAGTGCGACATGGAGCAAAACCTATTGTTGTGTTGTCATCTTTGTTGGTCAAAATCAGTGGATATTGGCAACTTTATGTGGTTAAATTCTATTCAGGTTGGCCCCTATCCTGACGATCTGGGGCAATGGTTTGATGAACTGCTGCTTTAACAGATTTTCTTTCTTGCTTTTTACTGTGTAAGGTTGCTATAGTTCAGAAGCTTGTAAATACATGTATTTTTTAAATTCCCGGATCTTATGAAAAGTCCTTAAAGTCAAAACAGTAACACCAGGTTTCTAATTGGTTGCATTCATGTGGCAGATTTTGAGGTTAACACACTTTTTTCCTGCATATTACCAGATATCACAAAAATTCATAAACTCCCCCAAAATGGTACTCCTTCTTGTGTAGCAAATTCATTTTGGCACCAAAATGGGCGCCATCGAAGAATTCAACAAATTCAATCTAGGTTTTACATTTGGGTAAAACCAGTTCAGATTTGCCTGAAACCACTCCAGTATGGGTGACAAGGGTTCCCTGGGTGGAGCCGGCCGTGGTGGGACAGGGGAAGTCAAGCAAGGCGGACCTGCAAGGCCCCAGCAGGGACCGGCTCTCCTGTCTTTTGGTCACTCCCACCCACTGCTGGGGTTTCTAGCCCCAGCGCTCCGCGCTCCCTCCCTCCCCAGCCTCATTCCTCTCCGCCCGCGCCCGACTAACAGCAGTTCCTGCTTCACAAACACAGTACTTAAAGCACCTAGTTCCTGGGATTTATACTTGCCAAGTGGCTGTGAGGAACACGTTTTTCTCAAGCCCAGGCATCAAAAGGCACTTATTTCAACACTTCAGGGAAAAACAGTAACTAAGAAAATCAATAATCTCATCCGAAGCAGAAGAATGGATTTTTGTCAGGCTATTTCTATGGTTTCCTGCCCATCTTTTAAAAGAAGCGTAATATCAGTCTCTTGAATCTTTTTTCGTTCTGTGTGTTCTTACCTTACCTAAAGAAATGTAATGTTTTTGCAGAGAGAAACTATATCCTGACCTAAATATTATATGGTAACAAGGTGTCTTTAAAAGCTACATGTTTCCTAAAGATAATTAGAAGACTCAATATCTTTACGTGGCTATAAATTCTTCAATGGCTAAAATCGAGCCTCCTATCTTTTTCAAAGGGTTTTTTTTGGCTTTTTTTTTTTGATGGAACAAAAGAACACAAATGAGATTAGAGGAAGAACTGCTAGAGCAACAGAAGGAAAGAATGCCAAAGAGGGGAAGGGGGGACGGCTACCAAAGTAGAAGCCAGTGCCAGAGTGTTCCACTCAAAAATGTTCCCTGAACCTATCCAACATCTAAGAAAGTTAGCCTGAGGCGGGTTGTGAGCCCTAAATGCAAGGCTTAGATGCTATCTAAAACCAGAAAGAGTAGTCAGAAGGAATGTACATGCGTATCTCCCAAAGCAGAAAGATCTGAAGAGGACTCTAGGCAGAAGACCCGCATTTTTCTACAGTGAGCTGCCCATCGCATCATAGCTTGGAACTCTAAGATTCAAGGACAGACAGGTGGAGCCGAGTCAGCCTACGAACGGAGGGAAGCCACTGTCTTACTCATGAGCCTGGTATTCCCGCTCAGGTCAAGTATTCTTAGTCTTAACTGTGCTACCAAAGACCCATACGATCTTCACAAGCCATAGGTTAACATTTGTGGTTGAGAAAGAACCGATGTTTAGACACTTGAAAGAGCTTTTAGGCAAAACTTACACTTAGAAAAGTTCCCAGGTTTAATTCGGGTCCCTTCCCCCTCCTCTCTTCTTTGCTTTTCTCTTCCTTTCTCTCTGTTGCCTAAGACATTTAAAAAAACAACAACAAAACATCCCCCACCCTTTTTAAAGTATTTATTTATTTGTTTTTTGGCTGCGCAGCACGTGGGATGTTAGTTTTCCGACCAGCGATGGGACCTGCCCCCTCCTCCCTCCTCGCACTGGAAGCGCCGAGTCTCACCCGCTGGACCGCCAGGGAAGCCCCCCAACCCTCGCATTTGTTAGCGAGACAGTAAAGGGAAAGGCAGCGCGGGGCTTCTCCCATCAGGGTGAGAAAGCAGTGATGTTCAGGGGTCAGTGTCCGTGGACTGGGGTGGGGCGGAGGCAGAAACTAATGCTTACCGGGCATTTACACGTGCTAGGCACCGAAAATGCTTTTACCTCCTTATAATTCTCGCAGCAAGTCCTTGGCGTGGGTGCTACTTTTCTGATTTTACGGAGCAGGAAATTAAGGTCGCCTAGGCTGACCCACTTAGTCTCTCTGACTCCAAAGCCCAACCCCTTTACATGACGTCCGGCGTGGATGTGTCCTTATGGTCTCTGCTTTGGCGCTAAAAACCAACAATCTCAAAAAGATACATTCCAAAGGGAGCAAAATGACAGCTGTAGCCAAAATTGTGCAGTACTGCTTCCTTCTAGGGTCTGTGTGGGAAGTGAGAAAACTCATGTTCTTTACCGATTATTGAGGAGAAATTTCAACGGAACATTTGAGAGGTCAGAGAATCTCCTCAAGGGGTAGCGCCCCAGAACTTTTTAAAAAAATAAATTTATTTATTCATTTATTTATTTTTGGCTGCGTTGGGTCTTCGTTGCTGCGCGTGGGCTTTCTCTAGTTGAGGCGAGCGGGGGCTACTCTTCGTTGCGGTGCACAGGCTTCTCACTGCGGTGGCTTCTCTTGTTGCGGACCACAGGCTCTAGGCGCATGGGCTTCAGTAGTCGTGGTACGTGGGCTTCAGTAGTTGTGGCACATGGGCTCAGAAGTTGTGGCTCACGGGCTCCAGAGCGCCGGCTCAGCAGTTGTGGCGCACGGGCTTAGTTGCTCCACGGCATGTGGGATCCTCCCGGACCAGGGCTCAGACCTGTGTCCCCTGCACAGGCAGGCTGACTCTCAACGACTGCACCACCAGGGAAGTCCGCCCCAGCGCTCTTGACCCAAAGGTGAGTGGGCCACGTAGGCACAGAAAACTCACTCCATTCTTAAAACAGTCCCTCATCGTTCTGAGTCCTCCAGTATTGGGAATCTCAGCACTGCGTTAAGGTGGCCCTGAGAATCAAGGCTTCATCCAGCTTTGCACTCGTCGTTAGAAACTTCTCCTGGTCCTCTCTACCTGAGCAGCCTGGCCCAGAAACCTGAATTGCATCATTGATTCCTCCCTTTCCCTAACTGCCAACAATCAACAAATCATCGAGTCCTGTGGTATCTACCTCTTTCATTTATGTCTCTGATCTACCCACTTCCCTCCTTTCGAAGACCACCATCTTAGCTGAACCTATGGTCTCCTGCTTGGTTTACTTCAACAAAGTACCTAGCATCTCTGGGCCTTAGCCTTAGAAAACTCCAAGTGATTTTTCTGAAGTAAATAAGATAATATGATCATGATATTCCCCTACTTTAAAAATCCCTCTATGACTTCCCACTGCCTTCAAGAGAACGTTCAAACATTTTAGCAAAGCATCGTGTTCAGCATCTGCTGACAGATCCAGCCCCGCGCTCTGAGCTCCCGCGGTCTTGAGCCATCGGGAGGTCCTAGACTGTGTGCTTCTTCAGGTACTTATTCCTTCAATCAGGATAATTCTCCACTGACCTGCCTCCTGCCTGTCTTTCAGCTTAAACATCTCTGCTCTGAGAAGCCTCCCCTGACCGCCCCACTCTGAGACCCCTCCTCCCCTGGCATCCTCACCCAGGCCTGCAGCTGCCCATGTGTGTAGCCATATAGTCTGCAAATCCCTCAAGGGCAGGGTGAGCTTTAGTCACCATTTTTCTTGGCATCTAGCCTAGTGCTTGGCCTATAGAGCCACTCAATCCATGAGTAAATGCTTAAATGTGATGGAGTGGGGAAAGTAATGAAGAGATGTGAGTCTAATCATGACTTTGCTACCAACTCCTGTATAACCTGCCACTAAAATTCACATTAAAGCAAAATGTTAATGGTACAAACTACTCTGTATAAAATAAATAAGCCACAAGGATATATTGTAGAGCACGTGGAATATAGCCAATATTTTATGACTATAAATGGAGTATAATCTATAAAAATGTTGAGTCACACATACACACACAAAATGCTAAGTTTTCCCATCCTTCAGGTAGGATCTGCATCGCATTCCTCACTCACCGTCCCCCACCAACTTCTACCCTCTCCCAGGGAGCAGGATGAGTACGAGAGTTTGTATTTTTTCAACATTTGGAAAAATAACATGGGGACTTTCCTGGTGGCACAGTGGATAGGACTCTGCACTCCCAATGCAGGGAGCCTGGGTTCGATCCCTGGTCAGGGAACTAGATCCCACAGGCATGCCACAGCTAAGGAGCTGGCGAAATGCAACTAAGATCTGGTGCAACCAACTAAATAGATATAAAAAAAAATTTTTTAATAACATGGAAGTGGAAATATATGATACAACTTTCAATTCTGTAGATGATTCTTCTTCCAGGTGATAAAGATCCAAGGGGATAAACAACCAAAAGACCTCACAAAGCTCTGTGAATGTGCAAAAAGTGGGAGATATGTGCTCATGTGGCAAATAGTAAAATATTGGGGGGGGAAGTTTCAAATATTTATAAGATGATGGACTCTGAATTCCTATTTATAACACAGGAAAGGCATCTTGGGAGGGATTGTGGGCAGCCCCCCAAAGACAAAAACTTTGTGCTGCTTTCACAAAGCCACCAGACTGTGGGGTAAACAGTAAACACCATTATCCTGCCTTGAGTTCGGATTGCTTCCTTCAGGGCTGAGGTGTCTCTTAGAGATAGGTAACAAAAATAAGAGCATCTTGAGACCTTGTTGGAAAGTTTATAAATGTAGATTTATAAAGAGAAAAAAAAGGGACTTCCCTGGTGGTCCAGTGGTTAAGAATCCGCCTTCCAATGCAGGGGACTCAGGTTTGATCCCTGGTCAGGGAACTAAGATCCCACATGCCTCGGGGCAACTAAGCCCACAGGCCACAACTAGAGAGCTGCAACAAAGACCCAACGCAGCCAAAGAAAGAAATAAAGAAAGAAAGATTAAAGGAAAAAAAGACAATACATCTGTAATCAGTGGGGTAAACCTATAAGACTAGAAATAGAGGTATTTCCTTAAAGTTGAACCAAAGTAATGCAGGGGCAATTGTGGGGGAAATAGTATCATACGATATTATTTTATTTTACTATTTATTTATTTATTATTTACTTGGTTGTGCTGGGTCTTAGTTGCGGCAGGTAGGCTCCTTAGATGCAGCTCACGGGCTCCTTAGTTGTGTCATATGATATTATTTTAAATACTATTTTCTATTTACTATACTGTTCAGTAGAGTTTAAAGAAGACTCATGGTGTTTTAGAACACGGTTGTAATCAAATCCAGACCCCAATGTGTTTTTTTTTTTTTTTTTTTTTGCGGTACGTGGGCCTCTCACTGTTGTGGCCTCTCCCGTTGTGGAGCACAGGCTCCGGACGCGCAGTCTCAGTGGCCATGGCTCATGGGCCCAGCCGCTCCGCGGCATGTGGGATCTTCCCGGACCGGGGCACGAACCCGCGTCCCCTGCATCGGCAGGCGGACTCTCAACCACTACGCCACCAGGGAAGCCCTGGACCCCAATGTTTTAAATGAAGGCCCAGAGAAGGTAAATGCCCAAGGTCATACCTTACCGTATGACAGAGCTACAGAAAGAACCCACAACTCCTGACTCCGAGCCTAATGAATGCTTTCCTTTAGATTATTTAATACAAAAACACTGTGACGGATGATTGAGGCCCAAAATAGAGAAATTGGAGACAGTGCCAGATAAACATACTGTTAAGGAAAACCAGAATGGCGTGTGCAGTAACCCAACGTTTGAGGCTGACGCTGTACAGGGCAACGTTTTCTCACAGAATAGCCCTTTGTGCCACTGTCAGAGGCAGGAGACTGGCCTGGCTGATCTGCTGAGCTAATCCCATCTGACTTGCTTACTCAGACCACCTATTCTCTGAACTCGGATGATGCACACTGCCCACAGGGCCAGTGCCCAAGATGGCTCACTCTGTTGCATTCCCTTCAAGGTTGGATGTCCATGCCAATCCCAGCCCCTCTAGGAATGTCGAGGTCAGTGGAATCCTACCAACACTTGCAGGGTGGGGAGGGGAGACAGCTGCCGGTGGCAGTGGTATGGAGGACGGGAGGGCCGAACCTCCCAGAAAATCCGACTGCTGCCTCTGCCGGGAGCCTGGTGGTCAGAATGCTTAGGACCCAGGAAGCCTGGGAGCGGGACATATCTGAAGGATTCCAGTCCTCCCCTCTTGGCACTGCAGAAGCAAGAGAAAATAAAGCAGGGGAACCTGTTGGACTAGACCGTCAAGGCCGCTGGCTTGTTGTTGGCGGCTGCCACCTGCTAGAAGGGGCCTGATGGTTCTTCCTTCTGAGCGGAGAAGAGAGTGAGGACCAGAGAGACGCGAACAAGCAAGCGGGATGCCGATTTGCCAAGATGTGTAGGGAGGCGCTTGGGCAATGCTCGCTGTGAGAGACCAAGCTTGAGCCTGGTCCTTCCGGGATGGGGTGACCCGTCCAAGTGCCCAAACAACATCATCGTGGGGAGAAAAGGAAGCTGCTCGAACAGAGAGAGAAATACTTCGGCAGAGGTGTGCAGCTGAGGATCAGATTCCAAAAGTTTGTCTCAGGAGGGAAAGAAAGAACACAAACATTTCACCTTTGAAATGCTGGTCTTCTTTCCTCTGGGTCATTTTATGTTAATGAAAAGATGGTTCTAATGGGAAAAATGGGATACGAGGAATAGGACAGAGAAAGATATGAGCGCGGGGCTGAAGGACAGAAATGCAGATGAGTGAGAGACGTGTGGGTGCCGGTTTTGGGGAGAGATCTCCGTATCCTTCCCTCTGACACCCTGCAGGATTAGGAAGTGGCTGTTTTCAACTATGTAGAACATCTGTCCACTAATAACCTCTACCCTGAAGAGGCCCGTGTCCCCGGCTCACCAGGCCTGAGTTCTGCACTCAGTGAGTTTTTTTTTTTTTTTTTTTTTTTTGCGGTACGCGGGCCTCTCACTTGCTGTGGCCTCTCCCGTTGCGGAGCACAGGCTCTGGACGTGCAGGCTCAGTGGCCATGGCTCACGAGCCCAGCCGCTCCACGGCATGTGGGATCTTCCCGGACCGGGGCACGAACCCGTGTCCCCTGCATCGGCAGGCGGACTCTCAACCACTGTGCCGCCCACTCAGTGAGTTTTGGGTTTAGCATTTTACCTCTGTGTCTTCACCTGCAAGGAGTGGGATTAAACATTCAGCGAAGAGCAGACCACAGGAGATGGCTTTGTTGGACACACTTCTGGAGGTGATGTTTTCCCCACATTTTTCTCAGGGAGGGGCTGGGATTCATGTGCATTTATGCAGAAATTTGCAGAAAAAATAAGTATTCAAATTGAATTCTGACGTGGTGATTTCTAACAACCTATATATAAACTTTGTGTAACTCAATATCTAAGACATAAGGTACTTATCTTTTCATTGTAAGAAAGAAGCTAAATGACTTTTTTTCCTTCTTACCATTCCCTCCCCCCCTTTTTCTTTGCAAACGCTGCCATATCTATTTTATTTTATGGTCTAAAAAAGGTTGTATCACATATGGTATTCCACAAAGAGGAAATGGAAAAAATTATTAAAAAATGAAGAAAAACAGGACTGCTTGCTTAGAAAATAAGATGTATGAACCCTTAAGAATGGGAAAACACCAGCTACTATGGCAGAGAGAAGACATTTTTGCCAAATTTAGAACCCACTTGAAAATCACGGGTTCTAAGTTTAGAACTGAACTAAAAAACTTGAGCTCACATTGCATTTGGCATTCGTTAAAAAAAATTCTAAAATACTAATTAAAGGAAAAAAAATTTATTCTCTTAGTAGTCCTAGAAGCTGGGAATTATTTTCAAACAAATTCTTTATTGGCTCAATAGACTGGCCTGCACTTAGAAAAGAAACATCTTTTTTCTAATTATTTTTTCCTTACAAAATAATGATTTAAAATCAAGAGGGAAGGCACTTTGCCAAAGTCTTTGAAGAGTTACAGAATTGTTGTGTAACCTTTGGACACAAGCAAATATACCAGGTGGTCGTACAAACTTTATGTTTATATATTAGATGGAAGTAATTATATCTACTGCTGATAAACTTTAAATAATAAAAACGCAATAAAATTGGAAACTATCACTCTAAACAAAACAAACTCTTAACAGCATTATTTTAATTTTCTAATTTAGATGCTAAGCTAGTAATTGCAACATCATCAAGAAATGGATCAGAATTGCTGCTATGGAGGTAACTATAAAAAGTTTCAGACTCAAAAGGTCCAAAGAAGTAAATCAAGAACTAGTAGTGGATAGACAGTGTTCAAAATGCATCCATTGGCTTAACATGATTTCAGACAGCTAACAACTTTTCTAATTATAGAAATTATAGAAAACGTCTTATGCTGTCTTACACACACACACACACACTCACACACATCTATAGATATAGATATATAGATAATACCTGAGAACCTGAATTCAAATAATTAGACAAAAGGTTAAACATGAATATTCAGTGCAAATATATGCCACGGCAAACACTCAAAACCACAAACGTTGGGGAAAAAATTTTTTTCCTTTCTGTTTATTGCCATGGAATCTAAATACATTTTTTTTTCTAAACACATTTTTAAGTCACTTTAGGGGCAGGTTTAGCAACTGGTGAACTTGACACTTTGTTTTCAGGAAGCTCATTAACTCAGCAGTTCAAAACCCTATAACTTTAATTTCCAGGCACTTTCAGAAACTCTTGTTGAAGGACGTAAGATTGATTCTTGAGTTGACTGACTTTATTTTTCTTACCAAAAAGAGGCAGTTTGTACTGGTACAAAGAGGGTCAAAATTTTAAGTTGTAAAAGCAAAAAACAAAACAAAACAAAACAAAACCCCCAAAACACTGCATATGTAAGTGGGAAAGGATTTGTCTAGAATATAATTTTAAATTTACTTGTTATTACATAAGCATAGGTAAGCAGACATCATGCAGTTCTCCTAATAGCACGTGTAGCTCCCATTAAGATACGGGACAGAGGTGACCACTTCTAAGATGTGTGCCGAAATCAGAATACGAACTTAGATCCCCTGGGTCCCCTGGGTCACACACTTCTGAATCCAAGTTCTTCAGCTATCTTTCCTTTTAAATAAGCCACTAAAACTGAATTTCATAGTCTCTTCTATTATGTCTTCAACATTGCCCTCATATTTATTTAAAATTCTTATTTATAATAAATTTAATATCTTGGACCAGTTTCCGTCTTTCCTCAGGTCTTGATACCTAGATAAATGGAGGGAAATAAGAGAGAACCTCTGTGGTAACCGAAAGTATTTCTCGAACCTCTACGAGGTGGGAGGAGCACTATTCTCAGATGGTGGTTGAATCCATTTCTGTGAAGGATTTGCTTTTCTTGGAGTCTAGAGACAGAAAGGCCCACACACCTACACCAGTGCCAGGGAAACCCGCCAGTGATCCTGGTGCCCTGGAAGATGACTTTATGTGGCATGAATAGGACCAAGAAAAAGCTGAGTAGTCTGCTGATGTCCAGATTCCTGATTGTCTTTTTTTTTTTTTTCAGTACGCGGGCCCCTCACTGCTGTGGCCTCTCCCGTTGCAGAGCACAGGCTCCGGACGCGCAGGCTCAGCGGCCATGGCTCACGGGCCCAGCCGCTCCACGGCATGTGGGATCTTCCCGGACTGGGGCACGAACCCGTGTCCCCTGCATGGGCAGGCGGACTCTCAACCACTGCACGACCAGGGAAGCCCCATTTTAACCATTTTTATGTGTACAGTTCAATAAGATTAAGTACATTCACATTGCTGTGCAAGCATCACCACCATCCATCTCCAAAACTTTTTCATCTTCCAAAACTGAACCTCTGTCCCTGTTAAACACCAATTCCTCATTCCCCTCCTCCCCCAGCCCCTGGTAACCAGCATTCTGCTTTCTGTCTCTATGAATTTGACTACTCTAGGTACTTCATATAAGTGGAGTCAGACAGTATTTGCCCTTTGGTGACTGCTTTAGTTCACTAAGCATTAAGTCTTTAAGGTTCTCCATGTTGTAGCATGTGTCAAAACTGCCTTCCTTCTTTTTTTTTTTTATTAATTTATTTTATTTTCGGCTGTGTTGAGTCTTCGTTTCTGTGCGAGGGCTTTCTCTAGTTGCGGCGATTGGGGGCCATTCTTCATTGCGGCGTGTGGGCCTCTCACTGTCGCGGCCTCTCTTGTTGCAGAGCACAGGCTCCAGACGCGCAGGCTCAGTAGTTGTGGCGCACGGGCTTAGTTGCTCCGCGGCATGTGGGATCTTCCCAGACCAGGGCTCGAACCCGTGTCCCCTGCATTGGCA
Organism: Mesoplodon mirus; assembly: GCF_964341445.2. NCBI lineage: Eukaryota > Metazoa > Chordata > Mammalia > Artiodactyla > Ziphiidae > Mesoplodon > Mesoplodon mirus. Next base: position 7,381,350 of record NC_138993.1, read on the forward strand.
GGCGGATTCTCAACCACTGCGCCACCAGGGAAGCCCCTGCCCTCCTTCTTAAGGCTGCATAATATCCCACTGCATGCATAAACCACATTTTATTGATCCATTCATCCGTCAATGGATGGCTGGGTCATCTTTGACTCGGAATGCCCACTGCTACTGGAATAATGCTCTGGATTATTTCAGTGGTCTATTAACTGGCCATCCTTGCCTACTTCTTTCACACACCTTCTAATCTGCTGCCAGTGTGTTTTTTCTGTCCCTCCACTGCTCAAAGACTTTGTGTACAATTTCAAACTAAAATGGGATCATATGGATGATGCTGTTCTGCAGGCTTTCTCCCATTCCACTTTTGACCACCTCTCATTAGCTGAAATTTCTTTATTTTAATCCAGTATATATTTCCTGGTCACGTCCTCCCATTTCTCCTAGCTCTGCCCTTGAGAACAACACTGAATAATTACTTTGTTCTTCTACATGGCAGACAACCCTTCAAGTATCTGAAGACAGTCACTGGGTCTCCGTTTTCCAGGCCTTTAGTCATTCCTCAGAGACCATGGTGGCCCCGGCTATTCTTCTCTGCTTGTGATCCAGGTTGGTCAGTGCCCCTCTAAAAATGGGACGCCTAGGACAGTATCTAGTCCTCTAGATGGAAGGTAGGATTACCATCTCCTTTCTTCTGCTGCTCTATTCCTGTAATGCAGCCTGACATGCCACTAACCTTTTTAGCTCCAAAGCTGATGTATATTAACTTGCAGGAAATTCAACTATTCAGAGGTGGTTTTTTTTCCAAGTAAATTTTAATGACACCATCGGGCCTCTGAAGCAGGGGTGGCCAAAAGAAGGAAGAGGGTGAAGACAGGAGAGAATCTCTTCCTTGTCAATTCTGCCCATGTATTAAATGTTGACCACTCCTGATAGCAAATGCAGCCCATGTCCACACCCACGCCTCCCCCTTCAGGCCTCCTATCAGTCAGTTACCCACCAAACTCCAGTCCCTAGTAAGTGATCGCCTCTTCGGCAATCTGCCTACACGCACAATCTCACACACAGGTCTCCTCCTCGCACCATCAGTTCTATCCCTGATAGCTACTGGGCACTTGTGGCCAGTGATTAGAAGCGGGAAATGTTGGCCATTGCCGTAGAACACACATATCCAGGAAATGCATTTATCTTAAATGCACTGTCAGTGAAAATGCTGAGCATCAAGTAAAAGCCTTATCAAAAAATATGCAGGTAGGGCTTCCCTGGAGGCGCAGTGGTTAAGAATCCGCCTGCCAGTGCAGGGGACTGCCAGTGTAGGGTTTGAGCCCTGGTCTGGGAAGATCCCACGTGCTGCGGAGCAACTAAGCCTGTGCGCCACAACTACTGAGCCTGCGCTCTAGAGCCCACGGGCCACAACTATTGAGGCCATGTGCCACAACTACTGAAGCCCGCACGCCTAGAGCCTGTGCTCTGCAACAAGAGAAGCCACTGTGATGAGAAGCCCGCGCACTGCAACGAAGAGTAGCCCCCACTCACCACAACTAGGGAAAGACCACGCGCAGCAACGAACACCCAACGCAGCCAAAAACAAACAAACAAACAAATAAATAAATAAATATGCAGGGAAATGGACCAAGAAACCAGTCGCCTATCTTGCCTTTTTCCATGGAGATTCTTCATAAAAGAAATGTTGCATTTTTTGGTTGGATTTTTAAATCCAACAATATATTCAGTACAATATATTCAGTACAATATATTCAGTACAATATATTCAGTGGGAGAGGAGAAGGACTGCTTTTCCAGGCAATTTCCTTGAAACTTCAAGTCATTTAAGAGGAAAGACAGTTGAACAAATTTTGGTACTTTTTTCTCTTATAGTCAACTTCCGGCTGATGGTTACTTAATAATCCTCCACACAGACATTCCTTCCATCAGATCGAAGATGCCCACCCTCCTAACACACACACTACCAAAACTGTCAGCATTCTCAGAGCCTCTTAGACATTCAGAGCTCATATTCCTCCACACGGGAAAACTATCCCCTCCATGGCGTTCAGCCTCCTCTCCCTTCCATCCTAGACAGGGACGGTAAGGACCTCGGTCATCTCCTCTTTTTCCAAAATTATCCCCTAGCTCTCTTTCCATTGGCTCCTTCCTCTCCTCCTTTCAATACAACCAGGACCCTCCAATGTGGAAAACCAAGACCCTCCAATGTGCTGAACATCTCAAATGATTATTCAACATTTATTCCTTCCTTGGATTCACCGCTTACTCCGTTTTCATTAACCTGCAAAATTATATCCTCTGAAGGTCAATAGGGACGTTAGGTTGGACACATTCAATGGTCTTCATTTGGAACTGATCTTCGCGTAAGCTTTTCCTTATCTCTTTGGGATCCAGCAGGAGTGGGGGAGACCTGGGAGTGGTAATAGATGCTGGGGGTTTGTGGAGGTTGCTGGGATTGGTTTTCCCTGCCAGACTGTCATCACCCACGCTATGCCCTTAGGGACAGCACTATCGAGAAAAGTTTCTTTGTGTAGGAAAGCAGCAAATTCTTTGCCCTGAAGATGGCGTCAGAAATGACCCCAACCCCGTCCTTTCCCTACTAATTGTAACTGAATGGTAGGTATGCTTAGGTCTGAGATGGGCCCCGTTGCATCTCTGATCTCCACATTGGGTGGCTCTTCACCTGAAAATCTCTCAGTCGTCCTTTTTCAAGAATTGCAGCTCTCAGCCATCCTTAATTCTGAATTCAGTATCTCCTCCATTTCTTTGTCCTTGTTTCAAACTGTGTTTCTCTCGGTATCGTTGTCTTTCACTGAGCCTCGTGGTCTGTCCCAACAATGATCTTTCTATTAGCACGAGCATCCCCCAACCCACACTCAAAAATCACAGTTCCCTCCTCTTGTTCCCACAGAAGCACTGAGTTGAGAAATAAGTCTTAATTAATTGTAGACTCCCTCTTCTTCAAAAACCATAGTTGCTAGTCTTGAACTTCTTACTATCATGAGACCAAAACGGAACCTTGAGAAGTCAATCCTTTAGTTACATCACCTTTAAACAATTATGTAATGACTTTACCTGAAGAACTCAGAACTCTGCCCCAAGCCACTGGGGTTTTGGTTAATGTGAACTTGCAGTGCATCTGCCAATCATCCTAGAATCACCTGAGTACCTTATACCTGGAGAAGCAAGAATGATATTCTAATAAGGGAATTTGATAGCTTGAAGAGCCACAGGTTAAATGGGAAAGTCTCCATCAACACAAAGCTAGGAGCCTTGGTCAAATTCCATGTGTTCAAGTTAAATATACAGATGTGAAGATAACTATGAATAGCTCCATTCATTTTAATGATTGAGAAAGAGTTATTAACTTGAGGTTTGAAACCAATTTCAAATGTGTACAGTCTTCTAGTGCAAAGGTTCATCACTTTCATCAGATCCTTAAGGGGTTTGTGGCCTCCAAAAGGTTTAACAACCTCTGTGTTAGCGGAAAGATAAGATTAAAATCAAGATATTAGGGGCTTCCCTGGTGGCGCAGTGGTTGAGAGTCTGCCTGCCAATGCAGGGGACACGGGTTCGTGCCCTGGTCTGGGAAGATCCCACATGCCGCGGAGCGGCTGGGCCTGTGAGCCATGGCCGCTGGGCCTGCACGTCTGGAGCCTGTGCTCCACAACGGGAGAGGCCACAGCAGTGAGAGGCCTGCGTACCGCAAAAAAAAAAAAAAAAACTCAAGATATTATTATTTTATGCATTACTAAATGCAGTAAATAAAAACAGCAAGTAACTTCCATTTCAGCAAACAGCAAGAAAAAATGTTGAATACTGTAACTAGTCGTGACATGATTAGTAACTGTTTGAATGCTAATATAGATAATATTATTCTAGCATTTTAGACACATATGGACAAGTATTTACCTTAATATACATAAAACAAGTTTATCAGGGAGGGGCAAGTTCAAATACAGATTTTAACCTAGACTGGAAACTACCAATAGACTTATTTCCACTATTGTCTAAGAAAAACTTCAATCAGGCAATTTAAAGGCAATACGAATACAAATAAAATCACAATTTAACATAATTCCTCAGTTACAGCATCTATTTTCTTATACTGGCTAAGAAAAATAAATGATTGTACATGCTTTATAACAGACTGATTAAAAGATATACTATGGAAACTCCTTTCATAGGCGATTTCTGCAGCCAAAAATCAAATTCAGAGTCCACATTTTTAAACCCAGGTCCCATTCAGAGTATTCTAAGACTAGTTCTCAAACTGCTGAAAAGCATCACTTCCATAAATCTATCTTAGAAATGGGTTTTTAAAATTAGCAAGTTTGGGGCTTCCCTGGTGGCGCAGTGGTTGAGAGTCCGCCTGCCGATGCAGGGGAAGCGGGTTCGTGCCCCGGTCCGGGAAAATCCCACATGCCGCGGAGCGGCTGGGCCCGTGAGCCATGGCCGCTGAGCCTGCACATCCGGAGCCTGTGCTCCGCAACGGGAGAGGCCACAACAGTGAGAGGCCTGCGTACCACAAAAAAAAAAAAAAAAAAAAAAAAAAAAAAATTAGCAAGTTTGTGAGAGCCATACACAAACCCATCAAGTTTTTGTGCACACTGTTTTTTTACATTTAAAATGTAACGTATTTATTTATCCATTCACTCGACAAATATGTATTGAACCTCTGCTACCTGCCGGTACTGATCTAGGTGACAGAGTTACAGCAGTGAACAACACAGACCAAAAATATATAATGACACATAAATATAGCTTCATTATAAAACATTCAGATACAGAAGCATATAGAATGAAAAAATCAAAGTCGTCCTCCTGGAGGCCTGCTCCATCTCAGTTCTTCTTTTGTAATATTTACTGTTAGCAGTATTTTCCTCCAGACTTTTTGTTTATTTACCTTAGGAAGGACTTTTAATTAATTAACATCTTTATCGGAGTATAATTGCTTTACAATGGTGTGTTAGTTTCTGCTGTACAACAAAGTGAATCAGCTATACATATACATATATCCCCATATCTCCTCCCTCTTGTGTCTCCCTCCCTCCCACCCTACCCATCCCACTCCTCTAGGTGGTCACAAAGCACCAAGCTGATCTCCCTGTGCTATGCGGCTGTTTCCCACTAGCTATCTATTTTACATTTGGTAGTGTATATATGTCCATGCCACTCTCTCACTTTGTCCCAGCTTACCTAGGAAGGATTTTTAAAACAGCCGTGGGCCAGGGTTCAATCCCTAGTCAGGGAACTAAGGTCCCACGTGCCTAGCGGCACGGCCAAAAAAATAAAAATAAAAATTCACTTGTGTAAAGTGTACAATTCAATGATTTTTAGTATATTTGCAGGTTTGTGCAACCATCATCATAATCTAGGTAAGTGGGTTTTAAAATTATAAATATATGTATAATATCTATAATTTATTTTAAAATTCACTTATCTAGATTATGGTGATATACAGATATATGTATATATAACTTTCGTTTTTCAGTTAGGACTAAACCTTGAAGACTGTCTCTCAATGTCAGCATAGACGGATTTGCGACTACTTTCTACAAAGAGAGGAATGTGTCCTAGCTCCGTCTCCCTTGTCAGGTTCCTTAGAAAAAGGATGCTGAAAGACAGCAATTAGGACTGAATATAGTAACCCTGTTATTTCAACAGACGAAGAGAAGTTAGTTGATTTACAAAATGTCTTGAGTCCAAAAGTGAACTGGGAAAAAAAAAGGTATAGAAAATATTTTAAAACACACAAAAAGCTGGCAATTTTGAGTGTCTTGAAATAATAACAACATTAAGAGCTAACAGTTATTTAACCTTTACTACGCGCAAGACACTGTTCTAAAAGCTGAACACACAGTAACTCCTAAGTCCTCACCATTCCATGAAGTATTTACTGTTATACCCATTTTACAGACGTGGAGACTAAGGCACGTAGATCAGGTAATCTGTCTACGAAACCAATAAGCTGAAAAGAGGCAGAGTTGGGCTTCACATCCAGGCAGACTGCCTTCGGAGTCCACCCTCTTAACTGATTTGATGGAATGCTGGGGAAGGGTGAAGGACAGGGAGTGGTTTAGGATAAAAGTCAGACAGAGCAGGCAAAGGGTTTAGCATAGTGGCTGCCTCCTAGTGAGCACAGAATAAAAACAAACGAACAAACAAAGTAAAATAATTATTATATTCTGTGCTATATCTTTAGGGAGAATGCTCCTCCACTATTAGAAAAGTAACATTTCTGTCACCAGTCTACAGGTTTAATTAGCTGTCCTCATCTTGAGCTGCTCCCATTCTGCAGGGTGACCGATGCCACTAGGCTTTCTGGGGGAGCCTCCCAGGTGTGAAGCATAGCACTGCAAAGGTAAAGGAGGCTACAGCTGAGCCCAAGGAGCTTGTAGGAGGGAAAACAACAGTCAAGGTGCTGCGGAGACTGATCCTGCGGCGGCCACCAGTGGAGAAATCAGAATGATTTAGGCAATCAGGAAGGTTCCCAGGAAGGAAACCTTGAGATAAGAGTTGAGAGGTGGGTTGAGTCAGATGTCAAGTAACCTTAGATGCCCCTGAAGAAAATGCAGAGTCGCTAAGAAGGTGGAAAGGTGTGGGGAGGCCTGGAGGGAATACTTAGGAGGCTGAATGTGAATGACTCCTGTCCCAGCCTGGGACACACGCTCCACCCAAAACATCTGCTGTTCTTGCCAGTTGGTTCCTTATCTTTTGAGTCATAAACTTACTTGTCTTTGAGCTTCTCAATCACAATGTAGTCTCAACTGAAAATAATCTCAGATTGGTTTTGCATGCTTAGTACTGAAGCATCTTTTCAGCGCTGGAGAAGTTTTAGTCCCTTTTAAAAACATCAGAGACCGGGGCTTCCCTGGTGGCGCAGTGGTTGAGAATCCGCCTGCCGATGCAGGGGACACGGGTTCGTGCCCCGGTCTGGGAGGATCCCACATGCCGCGGAGCGGCTGGGCCCGTGAGCCATGGCTGCTGAGCCTGCGAGTCCGAGGCCCGCGTACCGCAAAAAAAAGAAAAAAAAAAAAAATCAGAGACCTATGAAAAAGCTGGACAAGAAAGGATTTTAGAGACCCCCAAGGGGGTAATTAAAACAAGTATGACAACCAGCAAATCCCTGTCACTTCAAAGTCACAGCCGGGGTGGAAGGAAGAGCTTAGTCCAGGGGAAGGTGTGGGTTAGGTTTACATGCAACTTCCTTACAGTCAGGGTTAGCCTTTCAAATTCACAACAGGGATAGAGGAAGGTGCCCTTTCGCAAGTATGCTCAGACAGAAGGAATGAATTCTGATTAAAACCAAGGAGGGAAAATGCCAGCTTAGCACTGTCAACAGCCAGAGCTGGAAGTGAGAGAGGAAGGAGAAATCCAAACCAGCAGTGTTCTCTTAAGACAGTTCCTGCATTTTTTTTTACACTGGTAAATAATATGTTTATTCACATGAACTGGCAAAAATGAAGTATTATTGTAAATTCACAGTATTTTCAAATACCAACTATTTTATTATATTTATTATATTTCAACTTTTTATTATGGAAAATTGCAAACGTGCAAAAGTAGAGAGAAGAGTGTAATAAAACCTCGTGTACCCACTGTTCAGCTTTAACCATTACCAACACACTGGCTGATCCTGTTTTCATCCATACTTCATCTTACTGGATTATTTTGAAGCCTTCATTTCACCTGTAATTCCCTCAGTGAGCACAGTCATTTTATAGTCTGTCGTGTGTGTGTGTGTGTGTGTGTGTGTGTGTGTGTGTGTGTTTGGCTGCGCCGCGCAGCCTGCAGGATCTTATTTCCCCAGCATCCAACCTGTGCCCCCTGCAGTGGTCCTAACCACTGGACCGCCGGGGAAGTCCCAATCATTTTACGGTCAAGCCTGCTTTTCTGATCCTGCCTTTCTCTTCACTCTCTTCCATCCACTCTGGGCAGTAATCTGAGGACAACAAGGAGACCGATTTCAGGAGAGAAGCAAAGTCTCCATAGAAATACCAAACTGGCCCAAAGGGAGAGAGTGAAAGCCCTGAATCAGGAAAAGACCAGGAGGCACAGCCAGGCCCTTTCCCACCCACTTCCCAGGTGGGGGTGTCAGGGGCCTCTGGGAGCTGGAGTGGGGCCTTTGAATGGCAGAAGGCTTTAAGATCTGCCGACTTTCATTCTGGCTGCTTGACATAGCTTTAGAGGCAGAGGAAGCAGGCACTGCCCAAGGACAGGTAATATGCATTCCCAGAACCACCCAAGGGTGCTGCTGAGGACGCGGTACTGTAACCCGACTGACCGAACCAACCTCTGGTGAAACCCTGTCTGTCCCCAAGCCCCTCTTTACACCAACCTGTGGCCTCATCCACCCCGACACCTTTCCCTCCAACCTTAGGAGGATGTGTCCTTTTTTTCCCTAATAAGTTTATTTATTTATTTATTTTGGCTATGTTGGGTCTTCGTTGCTATGCGCGGGCTTTTCTCTAGTTGACGCGAGCGGGGGCTGCTCTTCGTTGCGGTGCGCGGGCTTCTCATTGCGGTGGCTTCTCTTGTTGTGGAGCACAGGCTCTAGGCACGCGGCTTCAGTAGTTGTGGCTCGCGGGCTCAGTAGTTGTGGCTCGCGGGCTCTAGAGAGCAGGCTCAGTAGTTGTGGCGCACGGGCTTAGTTGCTCCACGGCATGTGGGATCTTCCCGCACCAGGGATCAAACCCGTGTCTCCAAGGGCTTCCCTGGTGGCGCAGTGGTTGCGAGTCCGCCTGCCGATGCAGGGGACACGGGTTCGTGCCCCGGTCCGGGAAGATCCCACGTGCCGCGGAGCGGCTGGGCCCGTGAGCCATGGCCGCTGAGCTTGCGCGTCCGGAGCCTGTGCTCCGCAACGGGAGAGACCACAACAGTGAGAAGCCCGCGTACCGAAAAAAAAAAAAAGAAAAAAGAAACCAAAAAACCCGTGTCTCCTGCATTGGCAGGCGGATTCTTAACCACTGCGCCACCAGGAAGCCCAGGATGTGTCCTTTTTGCTCCTGGTCAGCGTGTCTCCTTCCACCCTGTGCCCTGGTGCCCCCTCCTCTGCTTTGCCCAGCGGCCCTTCTGCCTCTCAATGGGCAAGTCCTCTGCAACACACCCAAATGCCATCTATCCGTCCACACGCGCCCCGACCGCCCACCTCCGGCCCTCCTCTTGCGGCTGCTCCCCCAGCTCTCCCTTCTTTGAAGCCTCACCATCTTCAGGAAACGTTCCTGAACTTGCCACTTTCCCTGCCAAGTCACAGCTCCTGCCATGCCTGTGCTGACTCACCGGCCGTGTGCTCAGTGTACCGCCCGCCGGGGCAGTGTGCAGTGCATCCCTCTCTTCCAGCGGGGCTGAAGCCCCGAGGCCATAGGCCAAGTCTTTCTGCTGCATCCCTGGCTCTCAGGCTGCTCACTCAGAAGATGCTCAGAAGTGTTTGTGGGAAAACAACAGGGACCCAAAGATGAACAAAACCATCCGTGCTCTCAGAGTAGCTCGGTCTATACAGTGGCCGCCCTCCAAAAGCGAGGGGTCAGAGTGCTTGGCTACTTCCTGTTCTTCAGGAGGCTTCCCCTCACTTTCACGGGAAAACTCCAGATCCTTTAGCACGACCTGCAGGGCCCTTCTGAGCCTCACGACCTCTCAGTCCAAGCTTCTGCTGCTCCCTGAGAAGAACGCCGCCTCCCACTACAACAGGAACTTCTCCCAGCGCCCTACGGAGTTCTCTCTTGTGGTTCTCTCCCTTGCCAGGGATCTCAACCCTTAATCCAACTGGCCACTTCCTGCTGAGCCTTTCAGACTCAGTTTCAGTGTCAGCACCTGTGGGAAGCGAGCCCTGACCCTAACCCTGGTGTCTTCTCCACTGGACTGCAAGATTCCTGGGAGCAAGGACTTTTTCTTCAACCATGCATGCGTCCCTAGCCATGAGCACAATGTCTGGCACATATAAACGTCTCAATAAACATTTGATGAATGACTGAATGAGGGGAAAAAGGAGCTGATTCCTTTCATTTCTGTCACTGTCAAAACACAAACTGATTCTTCACGCCAAAGGAAGGCTACAGTTTGAATTTTTAGGCCTTACGGATTAAAATTTCAGGAAACAAGCCCACCGTGCTTTGCTGAGAGTAGATTAAGCAAATTTCTAGCACAAGGTGACCCGTCTTTCTCCCCAGTTTAACTTCTGAGACACAGTGACTACTTGCACAGTGGACATACCTACGCAACAATTAACACAAGCCAGAAAACTCAATGACTCACTGAATGTGGCATTGAGCCACTGCTCCCATACCATGCTGTATAAAAAATTTAAAATTGAGCGTAAATGTGTCCCTTTCTATTCCCAGTTATGTCCTAACCCATGGAGTTAGTTATACTAACATCATCCACAAAAATAAAGATTAATCTATGAAATTTGCTTTTAAACCATAGTTTCATGGAGCTGAAAATGACCGAAACAGTAAACCTTTTAAAAAAAAAAGCCTCTTTGTCACCTATTAACATCTTTGTACCCAGTCAAAACAGTGCTGCTACACTTAATCTCCTCCAATTTTGCTCTGAAGGTATCCTGGTACCTTTTCTAAAGGTATCCTGGCTTTCCCCCTGTCTTTCATTTTGACAATCAGGGCCTTTCCTGATCAGAACTTGAATTCTTCCTCTCAAACTTCTCTAAATTCCCCCTCCTCCTCACTTTTCAATGGTCAGAATATCTGAAAATATTTTTTGCCCATTAATCATTCATTAGTTGTGCTTTTAGAAATCACGCTCAACAGCAGCACGGCCATTCTGCTTTGCATTATCTTCCCGCCTCTCGGTTCCTGATTAGATGGGTCTTTCATATCTAAAATACACTTTGGAATCTCATATTCTTAATTTCTATTCAAAGCCCAGATATCAAAAGACCTATTCCTATTTGGCTCTTGACCTCTGCCTGGGGGTGTGATGATAATAAGAGAGGAATATTAGTGCAAAATTTTGGTCTTCTCTGAGGAACTTGCTAAGCTGTTCGGTTAGAGAAGATGCTGATACTACAGTGATGAAATATCAGTAATACTATTTTATTTTATTTTCGCTGCATCGTGCAGCATGTAAGATCTTTGTTCCTCGACCAGGGATGAACCTCGCCCCCTGCACTGGAAGCACAGAGTCTTAACCACTGGACGGCCAGGGAATTCTCAATAATATTTTCAATTTATATAATGCTTTGCTGTTTTCCAGGCCCACTCATGTTCATTTGGCCTAAGATAATGCTGTGATGTAGATGCTATCTTCTTCATTTCCCACAGAAAGAAACTGAAGCTCAGCATTGTTAAGTGTCCTAACCCACTCTCGGTTTTAACTTTCACCTATAGGCTAATAATTTCCAAATCTGTTTCATATCCCAGACCGCTTCCCTGAAAAAGCCAAACTTTTCTGTAAAATTACCTACTTGTCAGTTGCACCCAGGTGTCCACAGGCAGCCTGAACTCACAGGGTGGAAATCTGGACACTCAGCATCAGATACTCCACCGTCTCCTGTGCAGGCAATGGCACCATCATCTCTGTAAGGTAGCCCCAGCCAGGAATCTGGAAGCCTAGCACCAGTGCCTAGACGGGGCGCGTCATGCACCCACAGGAAGGATGTGTTGTATGAGTACTTTGGTGAGTGAATGAGTGAGTGGGGGCGGGGCATCCTACCTCTTCCCTCACCCTCAACCAGAAGATTATTGGTCATCAAATCCTGCTGTTTCTACATCATAAATCTCTCTCAAATCCTTTACCTCTTTCGCATCCCCACCTTGCCTCCCTTGCTGGATTGTGTCAGAGCTAAAATGAGATTAATACACATAAAAGTGTTTTGCAAAGAATAAACCTCTGGGAGAAAAAAAAAAAAAAAAAAAAGAAAGGATAAACCCCCTGGAAGCTGTTACTAAACTTACTTGGCCCCAGTTTGCCTATTCTTTTCAGGCTATGATTTTTCTGCCCTCCTGACCTTGCTGTTTTCTCTGCTGTGGCTTCCAGAGGCCCATCTCCCTGTTTGTACCTAAATACCGCTGATCTCCCCGCACCAGCTTAGCAGCTCAGCTATGTACCCTTTTATGTTACTTGCTTCTTGATGACCAATGGGCTATGGCAGATAGAAAAGAGGAAAACGTGATCTACTGATTTCTTTAGTTATATGATTATTGGCAGTGTTTTAGGTATTTTAATTAATGTTGTACTTTGTTTCAGATGTATGTTTACAAGCACTATACATGTAAAACATTCTGGTTTTCCACGGACACGGGAGAACGTGAGCCTTCTGGCTCTGAGGCAAGCGAATGCTGGAATCACCCAGCCATCTCCTTCGCCCCTCACGAACCCAGAGCAAATTCCGACCAGTTGGGTTTCCCACAGAAGGGGTCCTGGTCAGCCAGGCAGGAGTACAGTTCCACCTGCAGATGGATGCACTGCCTTCGGGTGTGTGCATGGGTATGAGTGATCAGTGGTGGTGAGCTTGGTTAACGTGAGGCCACTGCTGAGAAATGGAGCCACTTCCGCTCCAACAATAATAATGGTAATGAACAAAATAACAGATTTCTGAGCCAGACAAAGAGCGTCACGACCACAGCAAAGTGGCCAAGGTAAAGGTGCTCTGGGAAGGCCTTGTGGTAGACAGTCTGCTCACCTTGTGGGCACGGTGCCCACATCACTCTGTGCTGAGTGCATCAGTGGAAAACCACGTTGCTAAATATAACGCTATCTCTATCCGGATTCCATTTTCTCTCCAGCTACCCCCCATTTTTGGCTCTCTAGGCATTTTTCCCTTGTTCTATAGAAGATCCGTTTCACTGTTCCCTCCTGGTTTTACTCCTGTCTCCCTAGAATCATTGCCTTAGGGAGTCACCCCACATGTAGGTCGTGCACTTGCCCAACACAACACTGCAGTGTCTGCACGTATGTTCGGATGTCTCTGCACACTTGGATGTAGTACAGATAATTCAACCTTAATTTGGCCAATACTGGATTTTCCCTCCTTACGGCAGTCAGTGGTACCATCATCCAAATAAGCTAAATCAGATCCAAGAGTCATTCTAAATCTGTTCCTATTCATGTCCTACATCTCATCAGTCAGCAGGTCTCATCTATCCGTTGTCCCTTCACATGGTTTGCTTTGCCTCTTACCTCAGGCCCCTGACATCACTCATCTGGGTTGTGATGTGGTCTTCTAACTGGTATCCCTGCTCTCCTCTTGTTCTTTTCAAATACATCCTCCACTTGAATGCTACAATTATCTTTTTTGGGTATAACTGTCCATGTTATTTTCCTGCTTAAAACAACTCAATGGATTCCCTACTTATGGGATAAATCCAAACTGGCCATTATGTCCTGCACGTCCCTTTACGATGGGACCCCTGGCTTCTTTTCCAGACCCACCTCTTATCTCTCCCAGTCACCCAGGATCCAGTCGTGCAGAACCACCAGGATACACTAGCAGTTTCGGAAGCAGGTCACATGGTTTCGTTCTTCCTCGCCTTTGCTCACATCTGGAATTTCTCCTCGTGCATCCCAACCCTCCACATTCTCCTGGAGAACTGTTCATTCTTCAGATCTAGCTCAGGTGTCAGTTCTTCTGGGAAGCCCTTGGTAACCCACTGAAGCACAGCTGATCACTCCTTGTTTTGTGAAGCCATTGTACTGTTACTGCATGTTACATACTCTAGGGCAATGATTTATTTTCTTAACCCTCCCTCTTTTTGTAAAGTCCTAAGGGTGGGAATTGTATCTTACTTTTTTTTTTTTTTTTTTTTTTGCGCTACGCGGGCCTCTCACTGTTGTGGCCTCTCCCATTGCGAAGCACAGGCTCCGGACGTGCAGGCTCAGCGGACATGGCTCACGGGCCCAGCCGCTCCGCGGCATGTGGGATCTTCCCGGACCGGGGCACGAACCCGTGTCCCCTGCATCGGCAGGCGGACTCTCAACCACTGCACCACCAGGGAAGCCCGTATCTTACTTTTTTTTTTTTTTAGCAGCAACTAGCAAAGTGCCTGGCACAGCTAACGAAGGTTTGTTTCACTGAAGAGTGAGGAGGAGCCCACTGGCTTGACGCTGCTCCTGGCTCTGCCACTGGCCAGCTCTTTCACCTCTCTTAACTTCTGTTTCCTCAACTGTAAAATGGGAAGAACTATAGGATTTCTATAAAGATTGAATGAGATAATACTGGTAAACAGCACAGTACTTGGGCTTATAAACCATGGCTTTTTTTTTTTTAATAGTTTTTTTTTTTTTTTTTTTTTTTTTTGCCGCACGTGAGGCTTGAGGGATCGTAGTTCCCCGACCAGGGATTGAACCCGTGACCCCTGCAGTGGAAGCTCGGAGTCTTAACCCACTGGACCACCAGGGAAGTCCTGTGTCACGCTCATTTTATATTTGTTAAATTGCTTAAAACACATTATATTCCAGAAGCAGTGTTTTTATAAAACATGAAAAGAATTACTTAAAGCAGAGATGCACCTAAAGACACACTGCATATACCTAGGGACTACACTTTAGTTTGAGGACCCCAATCCTACCAATCCAGTTGGTAGGATTATTTTACAAATGAAGGTAATCATCAGAAGAATTTACAGGCAAAATTTCTTTGCATAAATTACAATTACAAAGGAGAATCCTATATAACAAATAGTTCCATGTCAATGCAGAAGGTCCTTGGAAACAATGTTTTATTGATTTGTGCCCCCCAAGTTTTTATTAGAAAAATCTGGCACATGCTGTGTACTACATACCCCCGGAGATTCACAGTACATATTACCATACTAACAACTCAAAGACGTCATGAAGGGAATCTGCCTATTTAAGTTCTTTCTTTTTTTTTTTTTTGCCACGTGACTTGCAGGATCTTAGTTCCCTGACCAGGAATCAAAGCCCTGTAGTGAAAGCATGGAGTTCTAACCACTGGACCACCAGGGAATTCCCCGATATTTAATTTTTTTAAATACAGCATCCCCAGATGTATTTACCACAGAACCTTTGCTTTGAGAAACAGCTTGACATCTTGCAGGAACCCCATTTGGGAAATGCTGATCTAAACAAATCTTTCACTTCTCCAGACCAAGTATCAAATCAAAATATTAGTAGAGAAAGAAATATTTCAGAAATTGAATTGATGAAAGATATTCAGGAGCCAGAAAAGTATCTTCCCTCTTTCCCTATTGGCTATGGCTAGTTTTCACTATTTTTTTTTTCTAGAGTCAATAAATTGGAAAAGTGATTTTTAACAACTATATTAACAAAATACCTATTCAGCAAAATAAATGTGCCAAGGAACTTTCTAGAATAGTTTTAGTGACATCCTATATCTATTTGTGCATTACTGAAGTGGATATATTTCAAAATTAATTGGAATAAGGTGGTTTCTGTCATCAAATACCTTACCATTTAATGCAGACAACCCTTCAGACTGACAAATACCTTAACAAAAGGTATTTTTAGTCAATGTTCATTGCTAAGGAGGAGAGCAGAATAGGTGCAGATTTTTAGGCTAGGATTCTTGTTCTTTTAAATACTATACACGCTAAAAGAGATTTAAAGTATAAAATATGAAAATAAATCTTTTAAATTGAATTTGAAATAAGAGTTGTGGTGGATTTCCAAAAAGGAGGAATAACCTTAGGATTCTACCCAAATTTTTGCTCCAGTTCAGGGGTTCTCACACTTTAGCAGGCTTCAGGAACTACTGGAAGGCTTCGTCAAACACATATGGCTGGACCCCATCCCCAGAGTCCCTGGTCCAGAGGTCTGGGGTGGGGCCCAAGAATCTTCATGTCTAACAAATTCCCAGGTGATGCCGATGCTGCAGTCCAGGAAGCCTATTTTGAGAACCACTGAGAATCTAGTTCTTGTACTGACTCCCTTGAGATTCTCACTCAACAAGTCTGGAAAAAGCTTCATAGGTGGTTTCAATGTGTGCCCATCTCAGAGCTCCTTTTGAGCTCTGAAGTCCCATGTTTGGGGATTTTGGTATAGGATACCCTTGTTCTGGCTCTGTACCTCAAATCCTTTGCAGTTCTCTCCACGGTATTTCAGTACACAAAAGCAAAACCAGAATGCTTGGAGAATAAAGGCGGAAGACGGAAAGAAATGTAATTAGTTTTACAGCTGATCATCAGAATTTACTGGAGGGATAGCTGGAACATGTAACTACAGATTCTCAGCTGTCTTTGCTCCGACCTCCTTCCAGTAACCTGGAAAACGCAGTTGACCGAGCTGACCAGCAGTGTAATTAGAGGTTGCCCAGAAGTCTGCAACTACCATATACTTCTACATCCATCTTCCTTTTCCTATTTCCCTTCACATTTGTTTAATTGTCTGTGATTTTAAGACTCAATTTAGAATCAGCCATAAAGGTATTCCGGTACAGTGGTCAACAGTCAGATGGATTCAAGTCCTGGCTCTGTCATTTCGTTGCTGAAGGACTCTGGGAGAGTTATTTAATATTTCCTAACCTCAGTTTCTTTTACTATAAAATAGGAAATACTTCATATCATTGCTCTTAGAAGGCAATGAGAAAATGCATGAAAAGCACTGAGCCAGTGCCTGGCACAGAGTAAGGGGGCGATAGCCCACAACTCATATTACTAACAAAAACTCTATGAAAGTCCTAGAACAAGTGTCAATTTCAATCTTGAGACTCAAGAATCATATTAAATATTTTCCTTCCTTCCTTCCTTTTCCTCTTTCTTTTTCTTTTTTGTGATGGATGACCAGGTAGGCAGGTTTGAGGCCTGGCCCGACAGGCCTGGACTCACTGTAATATTTTTCACTGAAACAGCCAGAGATGTCACTTTCAACGTAGAAATTCCTGCCACGCTCATGACTACCTTTATTATTGTTATTTTTTTGGCTGGGCCGTGAAGCTTGTGGGATCTTAGTTCCCCGACCAGGGACTGAACCCGGGCCCTTGGCAGTTACGGTGTAGAGTCCTAACCACTGATCACTGGACCGCCAGTGAATTCCCATGAACTACCTTTAGTAAGTACCAAATATTATCAAGTATAAGGCTTCTGATTCTAAGATGCAGCATTATATTATGTAGCACTTAGGAAGAAAAAAGGCTACCAACGTAACTATGAGATAATGCTTTCTTATTTACAATTTTTATTCTATACTTTATGAAGCTTTTAGACTTAGAGTTTAAAAAATAATCTATCATGCTTTTGCATACACAAAAAGGAAAATACAGGCAAAACAAATTGCTTTCAAATATTCCTGAGTTGTCTCTGCATTCAGAGTCCCCGTCTTCTGAATCCTTGCCTGACTCAGAGCCCTGTCACTGCCTGTTCACTCAGTGTCATCCCTTGTACCATCAAGGGCACTGGCAAAGCAGCATTTCTTAAGAGAATCCGAAAGTACTGAGAGCCTTTGGGGCTAGATTCTTTGCTTGCCTATTTTTGATCCCTGTTTTAAGAATATTGCCAAGCACATGATGCTTTATCATTTCCCCCACTCCCTTTCCCATAAACATTTGGTTCCCAGGG
The DNA here is from genome assembly GCF_964341445.2 of Mesoplodon mirus. Classification (NCBI taxonomy): domain Eukaryota; kingdom Metazoa; phylum Chordata; class Mammalia; order Artiodactyla; family Ziphiidae; genus Mesoplodon; species Mesoplodon mirus. The sequence continues at coordinate 7,398,824 of NC_138993.1, forward strand.
ATTAAAAGAGTGCTTCACTCTTCCTTCTGGGATTTTATTGCAAGCAACTGACACCAATTTTCCAAGTCCGGACACTGGTGTTTTTGATGTTCATGGATATGTAGGCAATGACAACTGTAGCCTGGCCAACAGATTTTGAGAATCCTCATTTATAAGAAGTGTCTTGATTTCATAGATGTTGGTAGTAAGTAAGTCAATCAAGCCCTGAATTGATCCTTGCTAGAGTTCAGCTCTGTTTGGTCATTTGCAGAAAACACAGTATTATTATTATTATTATCATTACATAAATTTATTTATTTATTTATTTTTGGCTGCGTTGGGTCCTCATTGCTGCGCGCGGGCTTCCTCTCTAGTTGCGGTGAGCGGGGGCTACTCTTCTTTGCGGTGCACAGGCTTCTCATTGCGGTGGCTTCTCTTGTTGTGGAGCGCGGGCTCTAGGCACGTGGCTTCAGCAGTTATGGCATGAGGGCTCAGTAGTTGTGGCACGCAGGCTCTAGAGCTCAGGCTCAGTAGTTGTGGCCCACGGGCTTAGTTGCTCCGCGGCATGTGGGATCTTCCCAGACCAGGGCTCGAACCCCTGTCCCCTGCATTGGCAGGCAGATTCTTTACCACTGTGCCACCAGGGAAGCCCAGTAGTATTATTATTAATAGTCTTTGCATTGCACCTATTTTTTGCCCCATAACAACTTGAGATAAAATTCACATACCATATAATTTATTCATTTAAAGTGCAAAATTCTATGATTTCTAGTGTATTCACAGAGTATAACAATAAATCAATTTTAGAACAACTGCATCACCCCCAAAAGAAGCCCTGGTCTCATTAGCAGCCAGTAACCATTCCTCCCCTCAACTCCCAGCCCTCCTAACAATTAATCTACTTTTCAACTCTACAGATTTGCCTAATCTGGATATTTCAAATAAATGGAATCACAATATACGGTCTTTTGTGATTGGCTTCTTTCACTTAGCATGTTTTCAAGGCTCATCCATGTTGTAGTGTGAATCAATACTTCATTCCTTTTTATTGTTGAATAATATTCAATTGTATGGATAGACCATATTTTGTTTATCCACTCATCAGGTGATGGACACTTGGGTTGTTTCCACTTTCTTGGCTCTTATAAATAAAACTTCTATGAACATTCATGTACAGGTTTTTGTGTAGATGTCATCGGTCTTCATTTCTTTTGGGTATACACCTAGGAGTGAAACTTCTGGGTCACATGGTAACTCTAGGTTAAACCATTTGAAGAACTGCCAGACTGTTTTCCAAAGCAGCTGCACCATTTCACAACCCTACCAGCAATATACAAGGTTCCCAATTCCTCCGCATCCTTGACATCATTTGTTATTATCTGTCTTTGATTATAGCCATCAATATAAACATAGTGGGTGTGGAATGATATCTTCATTGTGTGGCATTGCACTTATTATTATTTTTATATCTTTATTGGAGTATAATTGCTTTACAATGTTGTTTGTTTTTGCTGTACAACAAAGTGAATCAGCTATACATATACATATATCCCCAGATCCCCTCCCTCTTGAGCCTCCCTCCCACCCTCCCTATCCCACCCCTCTAGGTCATCAACAAAGCACCGAGCTGATCTCCCAGTGCTATGTGGCTGCTTCCCACTAGCTGTCTATTTTACACTTGGTAGTGTATATATGTCCATGAAACTCTCTCACTTCGTCCCAGCTTACCCTTCCCCCACTGTGTCCTCAAGTCCATTCTCTACGTTTGTGTCTCTATTCCTGCTCTGCCACTCGGTTCATCAGTACAGTTCTTTTTAGATTCCAAATATGTGCGTTAGCATATGGTATTTGTTTTTCTCTTTCTGACTTACCTCACTCTGTATGACAGACTCTAGGTCCATCCACCTCACTACAGATAACTCAATTTTGTTCCTTTTTTATGGTTGAGTAATATTCCATTGTATGTATGTGCCACATCTTTATGCATTCATCTGTCGATGGACATTTAGGTTGCTTCCATGTCCTGGCTATTGTAAATAGTGCTGCAATGAACATTGTGGTACATGTGTCTTTTTGAATTATGGTTTTCTCAGGGTATATGCCCGGGGGTCAGATTGCTGAGTTATATGGTGGTTCTATTTTCAGTTTTTTAAGGAACCTCCATACTGTTCTCCATAGTGGCTGTGGAGAATATATTTACATTCCCACCAACAGTGCAAGAGGGTTCCCTTTTCTCCACACCCTCTCCAGCATTTACTGTTTGTAGATTTTTTGATGATGGCCATTCTGACTGGTGTGAGGTGATACCTCATTGTGGTTTTGATTTGCATTTCTCTAATGATTAGTGATGTTGAGCATCCTTTTATGTGTTTGTTGGCCATCTGTATGTCTTCTTTAGAGAAATGTCTATTTAGGTCTTCTGCCCATTTTTGGATTGGGTTGTTTGTTTTTCTGATATTGAGCTGCATGAACTGCTTGTATATTTTGGAGAGTAATCCTTTGTCAGTTGCTCATTTGCAAATAGTTTCTCCCATTCTGAGGGTTGTCTTTTCATCTTGTTTATGGTTTCCTTTGCTGCGTTGAACTTATTTTTAAAGTACTTTCACTTGCACTTTCTCATCTGATCCTCACAACATGTGTCAACATTCTTTATCCACAATTAAGGAAGCAAACACTGACTGAATCACTGACTTTCTCAAGATAGTTCAGTTTGTGACGGCATATGAGCTAACATGCTTGTAGATTCTGAAACCATGGCTCTTCTACCACACCAGGCTAGTCTAACCTCAGCATAGCTACCTGCTACAGAGTAAGGTCAAGAATGATAGCGGATTATAGGTAAGATGTGGAGGGTGGGAGGAGGTTGGTACAGGACGTAGTACTGCCATAGCATTTTTGGTGATGTGACGTTGTTACTGGTTTTCACAAGGCAGTAATAGCTAGCGGACCATAATGACCTGCAACAGCTCAGTAAGATGAGTCTGATTTTGGGAAACGGCCCAGTTGCAGCTTGGGAAGTATAGAGGCAAAAGAAGTCTACAACTTTCAACAAAGTCTACAGCTTTGCCTTCACAGCCTACAGTAAAAGACTGTGCAATCCACATTAGTCTCTTTTTGCCACATCTGTTTTTGGAATTATAACACTAAGGAAGAATAATATTCTAGGTCTGCCTGTTTCACAGTAGGTATAGTAGACAGCAGCCTTGGTTGGTAAGCTGGATTCATTATTTTTGGTGTTCATAAACCGAGAGACCACAAGAATTTTCACTTATGCTTACATTTTCTGTTCATGAACTATCTCCTTTATGTGTAAAAAAAATCAATATTTTATGAAATAATCTCCTTGGAGGTTAAGTGCTTCAGCACCACTCTTTTCTAGTTGAAGAAAATCTCCATGATACTAAAGGCAGAAGGCATTTAAAAGGAAGCTTTCCTACCTCACTAATAAAGTCTACTTCCAATCTTTGGACCATGAAACATTATTGGAGTTAAGGAGTGCAGCAGGTTGATTAGCATGTGGTATGTCTACTGAAGCCAAAAATTTTTTTTCAGACTATTTCAGATGTGTTACATTCTTAGTATGACAACAACAAAATGATGCTATTGATAGGGCCCACTCTCCGAATATGCTGGTGTGTTGAAAAGGATTGGTGTCCTTTGCACATCTGAGACAAGCTGGGGTTACCCTGATCATGCTGACAGCAGCTGCTACTTGTAGCACCTGGCACTGCTTTGTTTTTATTTATTTTTTCAATTGGAAGGCAATATATAACAACATTAAATAACCTATATCTAACAACTTTTAATTATTATATTTTGCTTTGAAACCCTTGCTTACTGTAATTTATAGAGCTGTAATCAACATGCATATACTATTTTGTATATTCTTTACTAATCTAACATAATATTATAAAACTTTCTACTTTATATTGTATTCATAAATATTTTAGTGGCTGTATAATATTCTGTCATCAAGTGCTAAGCCTTTTCCTATTGTCGGACACGAAGCTGGCTTCTAGGCTGTATCCTTGTATCTAAGGCCTTTTGCTCCTTTTTTTTTTTTATTTCATTAGGAGTCATTCTCATGGAGGAAAATTTACAGTTACTGAACACCTCTTGTACACCACAGACTTGATGTGAATTATTCATTATTTCTCCAACTCTATGAAATCGTGTTTTTTAAATTCCCATTTGGCAGGCAAGAAATGAAGGTGGAGAGAGGTTGGATAAGAGGGTAGCGATACTGGCTCCATCGGTGGGCATTTAACTTACGTGTCTCACATTCCTCATCTATAAAATAGAGAAAATAATAGTGACCACCTCCTAGGGCTACTGGGAGACAGTAGCTATAAAGCACTGAAAGTGCCTGGTACATAGTAAGACCTCAATACTCATGAACAGCGCAGCAGGAACTACTATCACAGTCCCCCTTCCACTGTCACTACCAAGTCACATGTCCTAAGACAAATAACCAGAAGGGGCCTGGCCTATTTGACACCAAAGCTCATGCTTTCCCCCCACTGTACCACACTGCCTTCTTGTGGGAGGGCTATAGGTCAAAGAAGACCTTTCTTCTCTTGCCATTTACACAAGTGTTCCAGCAATTTAGAAACACCTGGCACTGTTCCGTCTCAGCCTCTCTGATCACAATCAGCCTGAAGTCTTCGCTCCTCTGAGCCACTTGTTTCTTATCTCAGTGTTTTCAACACCTCCTGCTGACGGCCCCGTTCTTTGCATCACAGCCATGCAGGCTCCTGGGCCGGCTAGATCACCAAGGGGGCCGAGGGTCTGCATTCCCAGCAAGCAGCCTGAGTAGTTAGGGTTGGTGGTCAAGAATCCGCACGAGAGCAGGGTCCAGAGTGGCCATAGGTCAGGGGCGGTGTTCTTCTCTCCGCGGGGAGGTAGGGGGGCACATAGGAAGGAGCAGTTACCTCAGAAAGGGAACAGGACCCTGACTCGGGAGGCTAGTGCTGGGGCCCAGGACTTAGGCCCACTGGCTCCTGTTTGCCAGAACTTAAGCTTCAGTTCTGAGAGAAACTTCGGGGACAGGGGACGCTGGTTCGAGGCAGGAGGATGGACAAAGCCCTTGGCCTCCTCTCACCTTGCCCTTCAGCGAATCCAGGAAGGAACTGCTTCCCCTTCCCTCTAGGGGATAACGGGACCCCAGAGGCAGTGTAGCTGGGTGAATCAAGCCTGAACATTAGGTGACAGCTCCCACCTGTCACCTTTCCCGGGGTCTGCGAGTCTGCGATGGCTCAGGCAGGGACGTGCTTCTATGGGTGAAATACGATTGTCTGTCTTCTAGCTCTCTCTCCCCCATGGAGTGTCCCTTCCTCAGGGTCAGCATCACCATGTAGCATCCAGAGCTCCCTTAAATACGGATGGACTAGAAGGCTCTGATTCATCGTGATAGAAAAAGAGACAGGAAAGGAGATAGGCCAGTACCCCTTACTGAGCTGGGACGCTGCGCCAGGGGTCTGCTGTTATGATTGAATGTTCACAACAAGCGTGCAAGGTAGTCGTATCCCACTCACCCGTATGTGGATCAAGACTTAAAACTTGGGAACTTAAGACTTGGGACTTAAGACTTAAGACTTGGGAACTTTCCCAAGGTCACGATAGCCAAATATTTGGTGAAGCCAGGGTTCAAAGTGAAACACGTCTAATGATGAAAACCTTGTGTCCTTCCCCTTATACTGGAATGCCTTCCACAGCCCCCAGATCTACACTCTCCCCCTGTCCTACCTCACACATCAAAAATTTAAAAAAAGCAAACCAGGACTTCCCTGGTGGCGCAGTGGTTAAGAATCCACCTGCTAATGCGGTGGACACGGGTCCGGGAAGATCCCACATGCCGCGGTGCAACTAAGCCTGTGCGCCACAACTACTGAGCCTGCGCTGTAGAGCCCGTGCTCCGCAACAAGAAAACCGCAATGAGAAGCCCACACACCGCAACGAAGAGTAGCCCCCGCTCGCCGCAACTAGAGAAAGCCCACGTGCAGCAACGAAGACCCAATATAGCCAAAAACAATAAATAAATTTATTTTTTAAAAAAAGCAAACCAGGTGTTAATTTTTTAAAAATTTTATTTAAAGTGGAGAAGAACTGTTTACAGAAACTGTCAGGGGACTTATGGACTCTGGTAAAGCTAAATTGAAAAGGAAGACACTTTTATAGCACCTCATTCTCCTGTGATCTTAACCTGATCCCAGGCAGGGAACCCGAATGTGCTGTAGCACCAGTGACAGGGCAATTCGTTTCCTAGCTGTTTTCTGCATAAAACTTTGGACTCAGGGCTCCTGTCACCCGCAAAATGTGAACGTGAAATGTCCTTTTTCAGGTAAGAGAGTGAGGTGAGTGATCTTGAGCCACTTACTCTCTTTCATGACCAACCACAAGCTAATTAGGAAAGCCGGAGGGCTGGAGTAAAGGAAATTCGAACCATTTAGAAGGGATAACTTAAGGGGTTCCCAGCCCAGAGACCTTCCCTTTTTAGGAATATAAAGAAACTGAATTCTCATAACAACTACCATGAGGGTCTAGCTATGTGCCCAGAACTACTATGCTAGGTAATACATGCTTGTACACGTATGCATATTCAGCTAAACTTGTTTCTGAATATAAAATTCACACATGCCCACTGTAAAAACAGGAAAATTTACAAAACAGAAATTTAAACTCTCTCATAATTTTGACTTCCAGAGATAACTACTACAGCCATCTATATGTGACTACAGACAGCATCTTTTATGCATGTCCAAAAAACTATATATTTTCAAAAATGGGATAATGGTTTTACAACTTTTCTTTCCAAAGAATAGTACTGCAAGTATCTTTCCATATCAGTAGATCTAGGTCTATCTCATTCTTCTTAATGGCTGCATAGCATTCCATTCTATTGATACATCATAATTTAAAAAAATCAATCACCTATTAGATATTTAAGTGTTTCTAAATTTTTGGTTGATAAGATTGCAATCAACCATCCACACATATGAATCTTTGCACATATGAGTATTTACATAGATGTGCTCCTAGAAGTAGAATATAGCTTGATAGAAGGGGACATATATTCTTTTAAATCCTCATTATAACCTGTGAGATAGGTATGACTTCCTCCCATTTTTACAGAAAAGGCAACTGAGGCTCAGAACGGCTTAACACCTTTGTCAGTAAGTGGCTGAACTAGCTTCAGACACAGGTCCAGGTGAGTCCAAAACATGTACTCCTTCTACTACACTATGTGAACTCACACTCAGGAGAGAGTGAAGGATTGAACAGAGGTGGGGAGTCCAATACACCTTGGGATACACCTTGGGATGTCCCAAGCCAGGAGGGGCTGGGATTGGAGCACGAGGGTCATCTGTGCTCCCACAGCCTGGAGACTTCACAGTACTGTGGTGTCCTCTGACATGTCTCTACGTCAGGGCTTCCCAGTATTTTAAATCCGTGACAGAACCACAGGGTTTCTTCCGTACCAGCGTCTTTGATTACATAATTCTCAGTAAGAAAAACATTCCACCTTGTGACCCGGCATGCACGCACGTGTATGCAACTGAAACAGAAGTGTCATGACACAATACTTAACGTTTGGTATATGCAAAGCATTGTGAAATGTTCTCTTTCATTAAAAAAATAACGCTGGTCAAAACCCCCAGGATGAAAACTCTGCACTATATCCTGGACAAGATCATCTTTATTCCCCAGGTGGGTGGGCAGAAAAAAAAAAAAAGTCCATCCAAATTCCTCATTCTGTATTCAAGTTCCTTCATGACCTGCTCCCCTTTCACCCACTCAGTCTCAACCACTTCACAAGTCTTCAGTCAAATCACACCCTACGGTCTAGGCCAGGTTCAGTCCTGCCTCTCATTTTATCCTCACAGGGCTCACCTTTTAGGGGAAAGCTCTGTTTTCTCTAACCTCTAGGTTATCAATCCAGAGAGTAACATTCCTTAGAAGTCCAGCTGACGTACAACCTGCCCTGGACATTCTACCCTACACGGATCTCTTTCTTTTCTATCTCTTAGAACTTAATACCTGAGCCTATATGTTGTGACACAGATCCCGTCCTGCACTGTCCCATGTGAGAGACCAGGCCTCGTCAATGAGATCGTGTGCATTCTGGTGGCCGTGTCTGACTGACAGATTGATTAACGTGATTGATGTGATGCCTCATTCTATCTAGAAAGGATATGGGGGTACTTCACAATAACGACTTATCACAGCATAAAAATATAACAGAAATGTGAATTAGGAATCTGGACCAGGAAAAACTTAAATAAGAGAAGAAGTTCAAGCCCGAGGCAAGGAAAAAAAGAACATAAACTTTTGGATCATGAAGGTCCACATAAATGTTACAGTTGAACCCTGATTTAGCCTGAAAGCTTCCTGACCATTAAAGGCATAAGGGGATTAAAGACATACATACAGACCAAAGGTACAAAAGAGAGAGCCCAGAAATAAATCCTTGCATAAATGGTCAAATTATCTTGAACAAGGGAGCCAAGACTACTTAACGGGGAAAGAACAGTCACTTCAACAAATGGTGTTAGGAAAACAATATTCACGTGCAAAAGAATGAAACTGGACCCTTACCTTATGCCATATACAAAAATTAACTCAAAATGGATTAAAGACCTAAATGTAAGACCTAAAACTATAAAATTCCTAGAGAAAAACACAGGAAAAAGCTTCATAACATTGGACTTCTTGGATATGCCACCAAAAAAAAAAAAAAAGCACAGGCATGAAAAGCAAAAATGTATTACCAAACTCCTAACTTCTATACATCAAAGGACACAATCAACAGAGTGAAAAGCCAATCATCTGCAAATCACATATGCAGTAAGGGGTCAATATTCAGGATATATAAGGAACTCCTACAACTCAACAATAAAATTCAAATAACCTGATTTAAAAATGGGCAAAAGACTTAAATAGGCATTTCTCCAAAGATAATACACAAATGGCCAGCAAGCATATGAAAAGATGCTCAGATGCTCAACATTACTAATCATCAGAGAAATGCAAATCAAAACCACAATGAGGGGCTTCACTGGTGGCGCAGTGGTTAAGAGTCCACCTGCTAATGCAGGGGACATGGGTTCAAGCCCTGGTCTGGGATGATCCCACATGCCGTGGAGCAACTAAGCCCGTGCGCCACAACTACTGAGCCTGCGCTCTAGCGTCCGCAAGCCAAAACTACTGAGCCCGCACGCTACAACTACTGAAGCCCGTGAGTCTGGTGCCCGTGCTCTGCAACAGAAGAAGCCACTGCAGTGAGAGGCCCACATACCGCAGTGAACAGTAGCCCCCGCTCACCGCAACTAGAGAGAGTCTGCCTGCAGCAGCGAAGACCCAGTGCAGCCAAAAAATAAAATAAATTGAAAAAAAAAAAAGAATCAGCCATCCTGAACTCCTGACTCACACAGATACTGTAACAGATAATAAAATGAAATTGGTGCAGCCACTCTGGAGAACAGCATGGAGGTTCCTTAAAAAACTAAAAATAGAATTATCATATGATCTAGCAATCCTACTCCTGGGCATATATGTGGAAAAGATACAACAAACAAACAAAAAACCCCACAATGAGATATCACCTCCCACCTGTTCGGATGATTATGATCCCCTCTCCCCCACCAAAAGAGAAAAGAACTGCTCCCAGCCCTCCACACAAAACCCCGGAAAATAACAAGTGTTGACGATGATGTGGAGAAACTGGAACCCTTGTGCACAGCTGGTGAGAATGTAAAATGGTGCAATCACCGTGGAAAACATGTGACCCAGCAATCCCACTTCTGGGTATACATCCAAAAGAATTGAAAGCAGTATCTCAAGGAAATATCTTCACACCCATGTTCACAACAGAATTATTCATTATAGCCAAAAGGTGGAAGCAACCCAAATGTCCATAAACAAAATGTGATATATCTATACAATGGAAGATTATTCAGCCTTAAAAAGGGAGGTATTCTGACACATACTACAACATGGATAAACCTTGAGGACATCATGCTAAATGAAATGTCAGTCACAAAAAGACAAATACTGTATAATTCCACTTATCTAAAATATAATAAGGTATCTAAAATAGTCAAAATCATAGAAACAGAAAGTAGAATGGTGGCTGCTAGGGGCTGGGGCAGGGGGAAATGGGCAGTTGCTGTTTACACAGATATCACAAAGTTTCAGTTCTGCAAGATGATAAAGTTCTGAAGATCCACTGCAGAGCGACGTGAATATACTTAACACAACTTAAATTGTACACTTAAACGTGGTTAAGATGGCAAATTCAGTTATGTATATTTTACCACAATTGAAAAAAGAAAGGTCAAACGTGAGACACGGTCAGTTACATAATTTTCTTATCAGATAGAATCATACACTTTCTCAGGGATGTAAGGTTTTTCCTAATACCAAATTCTAAAAGAATCATAAGTCCCTTCCCATCTGGTCTATAGCTGCGATTACCCATAGTAAAAACAGCTGCAGTTACCTCCTTAGCTGAGGAATTTGCTGTCGTTTGTCTGCAACCCTTTGTGAAACCTTTTCACTCCTCTTTGGGTTTCCTCATCCGTCTCCCCCCTTGGCTTGGCAGTGTATTCATCCTTTCCTTGGCCGTAGGACCGGTGACATTCACCCCTGGATTCAACCTGGGTTCCCTCTCCCTGTACCTCCAGGCAAGGTGCCCAAGTCTGGGGCCCTACTTGCATTAAGGGTTAGATTTCACAAAAATGACAGAGAAAACAGTGTTCTAGACCACTTTCCTACAGCAATTATATATATGATTTATTTCTTATAATGCCCTTTCATTAAAGCCAAGGGCAGAATATCAAAATGCAAATCAGCAGCGAGGATAATTCTTTAGTGGGCCAAAATAATATGCAAAGATTTGTGTTTTAAAGTCCCTCTTCTCTAAAGAAAACACTTCTTTTAAGCCCTGAGATACTCTCCTTCTGTGCCACCTCTGTACATTTTACTGAGTTCTTGCATTGCAGCTGTTTGTATCATTTTGTTTTCCCTGTTACACTGTGAGCTCCATGAAGGCAGGAAATATATCTTATTAATCTCTGTATCTCTAATATTAAGTAAATAAAAGGGTATGTTTAATGTTGGCTGTGCTCTTTATATAAAAATGTGTTAATTTTATTATAGACTACACCATTGAGTCATGCTGTACACTCATTAAGTGTAGACATTAATCAATGTGAAAAATAACAGATACACCTATAAAATATATTTTAAAAGTAATAGAGGAGATGCTTACACCTAAGAAAAAAATGACACCAGAAAAGGCCACTTAAAATGAATTCACATGAATGGGGGTTAAATTTTGGAATAAAACTTTCAGAGAAAAAAGGTTTAATTAATGAAACTAAATATTACGAAAATGTTTATTTCATTTGATGTTGATCAAAATTTAGGTTTAATTTCAAAAACATGCCAGTTCTTAGAATAACAAAGTGAATAAATTACTGAATTTGGGGCCTCCCTGGTGGCGCAGTGGTTGAGAGTCTGCCTGCCGATGCAGGGGATACGGGTTCGTGCCCCGGTCTGGGAGGATCCCATATGCCGCGGAGCGGCTGGGCCCGTGAGCCATGGCCGCTGGGCCTGCGCATCCGGAGCCTGTGCTCCGCAACGGGAGAGGCCACAACAGTGAGAGGCCCGCATACCGCAAAAAGAAAAAAAAAAAAAAATTACTGAATTTGGGGGGTGTATTTTTCTGATAAAATGCTTGCTAGCACAATACAGTACTCTTTTTTTATTTTTGGCTGTGTTGGGTCTTCACTGCTGTGCGCAGGCTTTCTCTAGTTGCGGCGAGCAGGGTCTACTCTTTGTTGCAGTGTGCGGGCTTCTAATTGCAGTGGCTTCTCTTGTTGCTGGACCACAGGCTCTAGGCGCACGGCTTCAGTAGTTGCAACACACAGGCTCCGTAGTTGCAGCACATGGGCTCAGTAGTTGTGGCAAGTGGGCTCTAGAGCACAGGCTCAGTAGTTGTGGCGCACGGGCTTAGTTGCTCAGCGGCTTGTGGGATCTTCCCAGACCAGGGCTTGAACCCGTGTCCCCTACACTGGCAGGTGGATTCTTAACCACCACGTCATCAGGGAAGTCCCGACATCTCTTTTCTTATACATCTTTGTTTTCCTATAGTTAGTAGTTATCTTTTCTGCTTTCATTTATTTAGATTTCTATGTGCCTATCACCAATTTTCACTTTACTCTCCAAGAGAATTGTGAACCTGCTCTCAAATCTCAGGCTACTCTGGTTCCTTCTGGACCCCTGTCCATGGTCCAAATTCATTGCTAAGCCTGCTGCGTGACTGTAGTTTGGGCTTCTTTTTACCATCATTCTCTTTTCTGCCTCCTGGATCCTCTGTGTTCCCTGTTCTCTTATGTTTGTGAAGTATACTTTCTAGAAACCTCCTGTGGAAGGATGCATGGGTGGTAAATTTTTTGAGACTGTGTTTTTATCAATACTTGAATTAGATTGACATGTTGGAAATAATCTTCCCTCAGAACATTACAGGTATTTCTCCATTGTCTTGTGGTTTCCAACACTACTTTAAAGGAGTGGAGTTATTTTCTGTCTTGATCCTTTTATCTCCTCACCCCTTCAGTCACACTCAAAGCTTTTAGAATCTCCTCTATTTCTGGTCTAAATTTCTTTATGATGTGTTTGGTTATGGAACTTTTAGAAATGTAAGCTTTTTATTGAAGAATAATACACTTACAGAAGAGAGCACAAGTCATAAATATCAACTCGATGAATTTCTACAGAATGAACAAACATACTGTGTAACTAGCACTTAGATAGAGAAACGGACCACTACCAAGAGCATGCTTCCAGCCACTACCTGCCCTAGTGGTATCCACTATCCTAATTTCTAACACCATAGATCGGCTTGCCTGTTTGAATTTTTGTATAAATGAAATCATACGATATGTATTCTTTTGCTACTGGTCTCTTTTATTCACCATTAAGTTTGTGAGATTCATCTATGCCAGCATGTAGTGATAATTCACTCATTCTTGTTCCATTATACGAACATACTAAACTTAGTTTATCTAGCTTTAATGTTGATGGATTCTTGATTGTTTCACTTTTTGGCTATTACAGATGGTGTTGCTCTAAAGATAAACATGGCCTTTGATGAACAGATGTATGTACTTGTTGGCTGGTGTGGTATTTTTGTTCACTTTTTGGCTGGGGACTCTGAACCTTTTCGATCTGAATATTTACTTTTTCAGTTTAGAGCAATTTTCTGGAATTATTTCTTTGATAACTTATTCCCCTTCTTTTTTCTGTTTATTTTTTTCTTTCTGGCTCTCTATTAACCTCTTGCATTGATCCTCTAATGCTCGTAACTGTTCTCTCATATTTTCCTTTTTGTTTATTTTCCGGGAGAACACACCTCAACTTTATTTTCCAATATTTCTATTTCTTTTTAATCTTATCAAATTTTTAATCTTTAAGAAACTGAAAAAAATTTTTTCCTGCTTTTAAAAACAGCATGCTGACCTTGTTTCATTATTGCAATCTTCTCTTTTTTAAAAAATCAAAACAAAAAATGTTTTTTTCTTATGTTCTCTGTACTATCTTGTTTTCAGTTCATTTTTTCCTGTTTGCATTCGTCTCCTTTTTGGCTGGGCAGCTTTCCTCAGATGTATGGCGATCCTTGGTTGCCTCATCATATTTAAGAGTGAGGCATTTAAAAACCAGAGAGATAACATACGTGCTTTTTGTAGGGTGATGAGAGTGCCACATACGCTATAGGGGGATAATTAAATGTCATTTTATAGATCTTTTCTCTTTGGCAGGTGAGCTTCCTCAGAAAGAAATCCTCCAGGGACTTCCCTGGTGGTGTAGTGGATGAGGTGCCACGCTCCCAATGCAGGGGGCCTGGGTTTGATCCCTGGTCAGGGAACTAGATCCTACATGCATGCTGCAACTAAGAGTTCGCATGCCACAACTAACGAGCCCACATGCTGCAACTAAGGAGTTGGTGAGCTGCAACTAAGACCCGGTGCAACCAAATAAATAAATAAATATTAAAAAAAAAAGAAGAAGAAGAAAAATCCTCCAAACTGGGCTCCAAGCAGTAGAAAGGGTTGAGAGATCTCACCATTCAGTATGAAATTTTTCTTAATTTCCATGTTTCCTAGTAAGATAAATCATCCCTGTTCTCAGCAGTGCTTGGTATTCCTGAGTCTAGAGCAGCACTGTCCAATATGGTAGCCACTAGCCACATGTGGCTATTTAAATTGAAATTAATTGAAATTAAATGAGAAATTCAGTTCCTCGGTCACACTGGCCACAATGCCCATTGAGAGACTTGATGATAGACGATGCTGATATAAAACACTTCCATATCACAGAAAGTCTATTAGGCAGTGCCTGAGGGCAAACCTCATGTTTTATGTTTGGGGAGAAGCAGTTTCCTAACTCTACTGTTGGATAAGCGTACCTGAAAGCTTGATTACTTTTTAAATAATTTACAGTAATTCTTTAATTTTCAACCTCACCAAAAACCCAGCTTCAGAGGTACTCGAAAGCGCCCATTTCTTGAAATTGGACTTAACCACTCTCCACTCCAGCAAACACACTTGCAGGCAGTAGGTTTCAGCTTTCTACTGTTAATTACCATTTATCCGTCTGTCTTCCATCTTCCAAAACATGTTTATACCTATTCTACTCCTTTACTATCAGTCTAATGGGTTTTAGGAAGGGAACAGAAATAAACATGTTCAACCTGCCACGTTAAACCTGAAGTCCTTCTAAGAATGTTCTTAACGTAACCAACAACACAGTGAGTGGGTGCAAAGCAGTCTGTTGTTCAGCTTTGTCAAGCAGAATTTCCCCAAGGTTTGCTCCGAAATGTTAGTTTTCATAAAACTTTATCATCTGATTTTTAAAACATTCTGTTGCTTTATTCTTTTTCCGAGTATTATTTGAGAACTTACTGCAGGTAAGACACTGCTCTAGTTATTTTCTTTATCCTTTCATTTCATGAAAAACATTGTTGTTAAACCTTTTTTAATGTTTATTTACTTATTTTATTTATTTTTTTGGCTGTGTCGGGTCTTAGTTGCGGCATGCGGGGTCTTCTTTGAGGCATGGGCTCTTTGTTGCAGTGCTGGGCTTCTTTCTAGTTGTGGTGTGAGGGTTTTCTCTCTCTAGTTGTGGCGCACAGGCTTCAGGCGCATGGGCTCTGTAGTTTGCAGCACGCGGGCTCTCTCGTTGAGGTGCGCAAGCTCAACAGTTGTGGCGCGCTGGGCTTAGTTGCCGCACGGCATGTGGGATCTTAGTTCCCCGACCAAGGATCGAACCCGCGTCCCCTGCTTTGGAAGGTGGATTCTTTACCACTGGACCAGCAGGGAAGTCCCCGCTAAACATTCTCAGTGAAAGTTTAATAATTATGTATGGTGGCAAAATCTAGTGAACCTAATACAGGTTTATTATATTAAACCTAATATTATATTATATTAAACCTATATTAAACCTAATATAGGTTTAAATATAGGTTCACCTATTAGGTGAACCTAATATACATATATATAAATATATATATATATATATTTTAAAATATTTACTTACTTATTTGGCTGTGCCGGGTCTTAGTTGTGGCACGCGGGATGTTTTAGTTGCGGCATGCATGCGGGATCTAGTTCCCCGACCAGGGATCCAACCCAGGCCCTCTGCATTGGGGGCACGCAGTCTTACCCACTGGACCACCAGGGAAGTCCCATAGGGCAAGGTTATTTTCATCTGACTAAATATTAGTGTCCTTTACCCACAGCTTGAAGCAGAGCAGTCCGGCTGAGCCCATCCTATATAAGCCGGACCTTGGTCAACTTTAAGACTTGTGAGTATGAGAATAAATACATGGTGATATAAACCACTGTGTTTGGGGTGATTTGTTGCAAAACATGATTATTGCAAGAGCTGTCTAATACCATGGGACAAGGGTCTTTACAAACAGGACTCTAGCATTTAGAAAAATAAATAAATAAAGGCACCTATGTTTAGGAGAAAGTAAAAATTCTCACTCTACAATGGAAAGTCCTTTCTCATCGTTTGTTGTATTTCATCTAAAGGCGTTTTCCTAACAGAACTTGCGACGGGAACACCATTTCAGGGCTCTAAATCGTGACATAAGCACCTGTCATGGGAAACTGTGACATCACGAATATTTTTTTCTTTCCACTAAGGAGGATATTTTATTAATAAGCAGTGACTAGTGTGCAAATTACATGAAGATCTGTGTGCCTCTTTCCCGAAAGATAAATTATATGCATTGTAACAAAACAGAGAATATGTACTGTTTGCAAAATTCTTATGAGAGAAGTCGTTCTTTGCCCAGAATTATGCTTGCTTGCTGCTCAGTGCTTCCACCGGGTTATGATAAGATGTCACTCACAGGACCTGGAGTTGTTGCCCCAGGGGACGTATAAAAGAGACAGAACATCTCTCCCAGGGAAGCAGCTGCCCACAGAGCTGTGCTGTGAATTGTGGACTAAGTCCTCATGGTCCCTAAGACTAAATGAACCACTGTTTTGGAAGTGCTTGGGTAGCAAAGGCCATTGTGCAGAGAGCTGGAAGCGGTCACTACTAAGTGTCCCTAATAGTAAATTAAGGGGACAGCGTGTGCCCCTTTGGCTGCTTTCTCTTTTGGTATCCCGAAATTTTCATTTTATTGAAAATCAGAAAAACTGGAGAAAGCTCTGGCCAGACAGGGGCAGTACCCTTGTATTTGGCG